>NC_133455.1:4525000-5725000 GCF_048565385.1 Saimiri boliviensis | reverse complement strand
AGAATATTCAATAGGAAGAGAGGATTTCAAATAGTCCCTGTTTGCAGGTGACGTGATCTTATATTTAGAAAATCCCACTGTCTCAGCCCAAAACCTCCTTAAACTGATAAGCAACTTCAGCAAAGTCTCAGAATACAAAATCAATGGGCAAAAATCGCAAGCATTCTTATAAACCAATAACAGACAAACAGAGAGCCCAATCATGAATGAACTCTCATTGCTACAAAGACAATAAAATACCTGAGAATACAAATAACAAGCGATGTGAAGGACCTCTTCAAGGAGAACTACAAAGCACTGTTGAAGGAAATCAGAGAGGACTAAAACAGATGGAAAAACATCCCATGCTCATGGTTAGGAAGAACCAATTTTGTAAAAATGGCCATACTGCCCAAAGTAATTTATACATTCAATGCTATCCCCATCAAGCTACCAATGACTTTCTTTACTAAATTGGAAAAAAACCACCTTAAACTTCATATGGAACCAAAAAAGAACCTGCATAGCCAAGACAATCCTAAGCAAAAAACAAAAACCAAAAAACAAAAAACAAACTGGAGGCATCATGCTACCTGACTTCAAACTATATTACAAGGCTACAGAAATTAAAATAGCATGGTACTAGCACCAACATAGAGATATAGACCAATAGAACAAAATAGAGGCCTCAGAAAGAAAGACATAAGACACAGAAGCACACTTAAAAGAAGCTGTAAGTCCGGCATAGAGTAGAAGATTCACAGGGAATGTTTCAAAAGCTATGGGTAGGGTGGCAAACTGGGAATGTCTGATATGCCTTATGTCCCGTCTGTCTTAAGACTCACTTTCATCTCCTTTGCCTGCTCTATTTCTTATTGTCTTTCATTCCTCATTTTGTGTGTTAACTCCTGAGGGAAGACTTCTCCGGCCTTCAGCATCATCCTGGCTGAGCTGCCACTGCAGTAGTGTCTAAAGCACTCACTCCCGTCTCTCCCTCACGGCCCCGACTGCACTGCATTGTGACTGTCTGTGAATGTGACTGTTTCCGCCAGACTACATACCGATGGAGGCTAGGGCTGCCAGATTCGCACAGACACTTACATCTGAATTTCACACAAACAATGAATATATCTTTAGCCTAAAGCTTGCCCTGTGCATATTTTATACATGCTGCATCTAATGAGAATCTTATGGTATCTGACACAAAACGGGCACTAATTTTAATGAATGACTAAACAGAACGTTCACAGCAGCATATAGCTAATGTAACTGAAAGCAGACATACATCTGATCCTACAGCAAGCCTCTGTTACCCTTGGCACAGTGAAACCTCCAGAACTTTCTCTCTCTCTCTCTTTTTTTTTTTTTTTTTGCAGAAGGACAAGACATCTAACTTCAGGAAACACACTGGCTATCTGTCAGGTGCATAATCCTCTATCAGGGCATTAAAATAAAGCCTGTACAGCAGCAAGGCAATGAAGCTGTGAAAAGCTTGTGGGATGAGTAGCCTGAGATGTAAACATCCACATGTTTCATGAGTCTTTGTATTAAATCATGTATGGGAATGACTGTGTTGCTAAATCTAATAGAGCGTAACATTAGTCGGTAGTCTCACAATGATTATTTCCCTCCTCACGTTGTTGGTTAAGTTTGCCATGTGGGTGGATCAACTGAGGTCAGGAGTTCGAGACCAGCCTAAACATGGAGAAACCCCGTCTCTACTAAAAAAGCAAAATTAGCCTGGTGTGGTGGTGCATGCCTGTAATTCCAGCTACCTGGGAGGCTGAGGCAGGAGAATCACTTGAACCTGGGAGGCCGAGGTTGCAGTGAACCGAGATCACACCATTGCACTGCAACCCGGGCAACAAGAGCAAAACTCGGTCTCAAAACAACAACAACAAATTTGTCATAATATCCTGTCAAAGATAAGGGATTCATTTCATTAGGAGAAAGTTCACGGGAGTATCTGGTGCAGGCTGCTGCTTTGAGAAAACACAGCAGAGGACACAGAGGTGGAGGAAATGAAGCAGACAAGCACGGACAATGTAAAACCAGAAAATGATTAAGCATCTATGAACTATTCCCACCGCCTGATTATTTCGTTAGGGAATTAACTGAAGTCTGAAGCTGTTTTGCTCATCTCCCGTCTTGCCAGTCTCTCTCACACACAGACACATTCTCTGCCACAGTCTCTTGCCAAGGAGCTACAAACTCATTCGGCCTCCAGGCCATGAAGACGACTTAAATTCACAAATTGCTACTCACCTGCAGTTATTTTTTAAAAATAAACTTTATTTTTGCTCACCAATTATGTATTTATGTATGTATTTAATTATTTTATTTTTATTTTAATAAAACTTTTTTTGAGACAAGGTATCCCTCTGTCACCCAGGCTAGAGTCCAGTGGCACAATTATGGCTCACCTCCTGGGATCAAGCAATCCTCCTATCACAGCCTCCAGAGTAGCTGGGACTACAGGCATGCACCATCATATCTGGGTAATTAAACAAATTTTTTTTCAGAGATGTGGTCTTTCCATGTTGCCCAGGCTGGTCTCAAAGTCCTGGGCTCAAGCAATCCTCCCCACAACTATTCACAGCAAAACTGAGTGGAAGGTACAGAGATTTCCCCTATCCCTCCTGCCCCCACACAGGCACAGCCTCCCTAGTTCTCAGCATCCCTCACCAGAGCAGTCTACTTGTTACAATGGATAAGCTTATGTTAACAAATCGTTACAACCCAAGATCCATTACTGACATTAGGGTTCACTCCTGGTGGTGTACATTCTGAAGGTTTGCACAAATGTGTAATGACGTGTATCCACCAGTGTAGTATCATACAGACTCATTTCACTGTCCTCAGAATCCTCCATGCACTGCCTATTCATTTCTCTCTCTAGTTTTTACTGCATCCAAATATGGATAAGACGGAGCCATATTTTCTCACTTTTGGAGAAAATCCTGGGACCTAAAAGTAAAATCCCACAATTTTTAAATCTCTTGAGCCCACATCTGCACTCACAGAAGTCCCCATGACGTCCTACCTGACACCATCTCCTTCTCAATCCCCACTTCCTTGACCCAGCTATTTCTAGCCAGTTCAGCCCTTAGGAGAACCCCCCTTGCCAGCCCCTGTGTTCCAAACTACCCCATGCAACAGTCATGGGGAATTTATCCCAGAGTTTCATCACCACTAATGGCACCTGTCCATATCAGTCATTGTACAGACACTTCCTCATATATACTTACACATTTATTTGTTATGTATGCCATATTTCAAAAGATTATGATGATTTAAAAATAATATCCAAACAACATGCTTTGTCTTAGAGAGTTTATTTTGAACAGAACAGTTGGAGAGGATAACTATCAGAGTGTTTCTGTTAAACCTAGGCTAAGGGCTTTCCTTTTTTTTCACTTAATCCAACCTCATCATAGTCCGAGGAGGGTTACCACTGGAATCCTTATTCTATGGAGATACCGAGTCCAAGGGAGGTGACATCTCCAGTGGCTACACAGGTAGTGAATATCAGAACTTGAGTTTAAATCCAGGATGCGGGGAATGCTCAAAAATGTTCTTAAGAAGCATTTGGGTGAAAGGATAACTCGTGGAGTGCTGACACTTTCCCTGACCCAACAGAAGTCTCCAAAAACCATGAACATGTTCCAGAATTCAGAAAAGGGAGAAGCCAGTGGTTTGCAGTGAGCCTTCCTCAGGTATATTTAAGGTACCTGCAGGCTGAGTCAATTCCAACATCTCTTTTCAGAAAATCCTTGGCTCTGTGCACTCATTTGTTAAGTAGCTTCTTTTACTCATTTTACTGGAAAGACTCTGTGGTACAACTCTGCCTTTTAATGGGCAAGTAATATATTTTTTTAACTGCTCAAGGCCAAGCAGTTAAATCCTTAAAGAAATAGAAGCAGACAGTGATGTTTGCAGTTCTGGAATTTCAGAATGCCTCATAGACCTACATCCTCCTAAATGCTGCTTTGCCTTCTTACAAGTTTAAACCTAAACTCAATTCTTCATGATGCAAAGTACCAGGTATCATGATTACATAATAATCTTGATTGAAGTATAACAAATATACATGGGGATAGAACTAATAGGATAACTGGATATATGAAGGGGAATTTATTATGGAGTAGTGAGTCACACAATCACTAGGTGAAGTCCCACAATAAGCCATTAGCAAGCTGAGGAGCCAGGAAGCCAGCTCGAGTCCCAAAATCTCAAAATCAGACGAGTCAACATTGCAGCCTTCAGTTTGTAGCCAAAAGTCCGAGAGCCCCTGGGAAACCACTGGCATAGGTCCAAGAGTCCAAAAGCTGAAGAACTTGGAGTCTGATGTTCAAAGACAGGAAGCAGTCAGCACGGGAGGAAGACAGAGGCTGGCAGACTCAGCAGGTCAGTCCTTCCAACTTCCTCCACCTGCTGTATTCTAGCTGCACTGGCAGCTGATTGGAGGGTGCCCACCCAGATCGAGGGTGGATCTGCCTCTCCCAGTCCACTGACTCAAATGTCATTCTCTTTTGGCAACACCCTCACAGACACACCCAGGAACAATACTTTGCATCCTTTAATCCAGTCAAGTTGACACTCAATATTTGCCATCAGTTGACACTCAAATCTTGCCTTAATCAGTTTCACATTAAGATGATGCACAGGGACAATAACTTGGACTAATCTGACCACAGAGAACTTTGTCTGGCCAAATTCATGTTTAACGTCTTCATGAAGAGAATCCATGCTCTCTAGGCATTGCAAACCTCACCAGCTCATCACGCACTTGCAATCACTCATGTTAGTACTTGGTACCAGGAAGCATTCATTTTTGGAATGCCTGGAATTTTTGTGAGGATTGTATATTTTCTGTCTCTCCATATCTATTTGGAGGTGCTAATATCTGATTAGCACCTCTATATGTATATAGAGCCAGAAATAGCTGATTAGACTTTTTTATTTCTAATCTGAGGACTGAATATAAATATCCTTCAAGAAAGAGCAGACAGATATAAGCTATCAGTGGCTTGTTATTTGTAGCTGTTGGGAAGACTCATTCCTTGATGTTTCAGAGAAGGCACTGTGCCTTTTTCAGAACTCAGCTGCTGAGTTAAGTTCTGGTGCAGAGGCTGACATCTGGAGAAAGATGTAACACCCATTGGAAAGAGGAGACACATACACAGAACTCAAGCCCACCATCTGTTAAGTGCACAAGTGACTTCAGTATGTTAAGGGGACTGTATCTATGAGTCTTTCTACAGAAGGAAGGTGAACCTGTCACTAAACAGTGATATTACAATATAGGGTGCTACAAATGGAAGCTTCAGCTGGGCACCAAGGGAATAAGTGGGCACTTCAAAATGAAGACAAGAGCTAATGCAAGGACTCACCACACACACCACTCACTTAATATTCACGAATGTGTCTCCATTTCCAGAGTGTGAAAGAAGCGTCCTAAGAACAATCTTGATAAGGAAAATCAGATTAGATTTAGTTTATTTGATGAATTCCTTATTTGATGAATTCCATTATTTGTTCCTGCTTCTGGGAAGAGAGAATTACTGAAGTCTAGCATAAATCTGGTAAGAGCTGTTATTCAATTTAGTAATGATTATTAATATAAATGATTATCAATAAATGAGATTTTTGCAACTTAGTAAGAAGGTAGGAAACCATTTGTTTCCTACTGAGGATAAGTAACTATGAAGAAAAGAATTACAGACCTCATAAGTAAAAATGGAATTAAATAATTTTATGTAATTTTCATTTTGTATAGCTTTTATGCTCAGAGATGTGTAAAATGTTCTACTCATTAGTTTTTTTGTAAATAAGAAAAAGAAACCTGAAACTGTTCAATAATATAATAAGTTATAAAGATTATATTTAATATTTTATTTAAATTCACATGATGGCCAGTTGGGAAGAAAATGAGGATAAAGAGTCAGAAACTCAGAGAATCAGGATGGGGTTTGCAGAATAGCTGGGAGTCTGGAGATTTGGGCCCATCTATTCTGAGCTCCATCATGAGAAATCTTTGTGGAGTCATTCCTGCTGCACAAAAGAGTTTTAAATTCATTGTCACTTTGGCATCATCTATCTGTGAATTAAAATCAGAAGGGAAAGAGAGAGAGTTAATTTAATGACACTCTCTTTTTTGACACAAGTAGACAGAAAATAAACAAGAGTATAGAAAATTTGAACAATTCAATTAAATTGGACTCCAGTGATCTTTACAGGACACTCCACCCAGCAACATCAGCATACATATTCTTCTCAGATACTCATGAAACATTTGCCAATATAGAACATATTCTGGCCCATAACAAAGCTTCAAGGAATTTAAAAGAATTTGAATAATACACATTTTATGATTTGTCCAACATGAATATAAATTAAAAATCAATACCAGGAAGACCTATGAAAAACATCCAGATATTTGGAAATCAAACAGTGTAATTTTGAGGAACTTGAAACAGAAACTGGAAAACATTTTGAATTAAATGAGAATGAAATTCAGCATATCAATATTTGTGTGACATGGCTAAGATAATGGAAAAGTTGTTTTTTGTTTTGTTTTCCTGATATAGGGTCTTGGTCTGTTACCTGGGCTGGAATGCGGTGGTGTGATCACAGCTCACTGCAGCCCCAAATTCCTGGGCTCAAGCGACCCTTTCACTTCAGCCTCCGGAGTACCTGAGACTACAAGCATGTGCCACCATGTTCAGCTATTTTTTAAAGTTTTATTTCTGTAGGAACAGAGTCTTGCTATGTTGCCTAGGCTGGTCTCCCAACTTCTGGCCTCAAGTCTCCCAAAATGCTTGGATTACAGGCATGAACTATTGTAGTACCTATAATAAGTAGGTCCTACAAAAGGTTATTGGTGAAAAAAAAAGTCTGTGTTAGAAAAGAAGTAGGGCCGTAAATTAATGACCTAAACTTTCACTTTAGGAAATAAACAGAGAAAGGGAAATAAGAAAGACGAGCAAATAAAATCTGAAGTAAGCAGAAGAAAAGAAATAATAAAGACCAGAATGGAAACCAATTAAGTTGAAAAGAAAACAATAGAGAAAATTTAATTTAAAAAAATCTAGTTCTTTAAGAAAAACTGTAAGCCCTCCGTCAGATTTACCAAGAATCAAAGAGAGAGAGAGAGAGGAAAAACAGAAATTGACAATGTGCAGAACTAGAGAGGTCATCTCACTGCAGAGTCTACAGATGGTAAAAATACAAAATATGATGAACCCTAAGCCTATATAATGCATCAAATTAGTTGTAATACATGATTTCCTTGAAATACAAACTACCAAAGCACACTAAAAAATATATATACATATAAGACCAAGCATGGTGTCTCATGCCTGTAATCTCAGCACTTTGGGAGGCTGAGGAGGGTGGATCACCTGAGGTCAAGAGTTCAAGACCAGCCTGGTCAACATGGTGAAACACCATCTCTACTAAAAATACAAAAATTAGCTGGGCGTGGTGGTGTGTTCCTGTAATCCCAGTTACTTGGGAGGCTGAGGCAGGATAATCACTTGAACTCGGGAGGAGGAGGTTGCAGTGAGCTGAGATGGTGCCACTGTACTCCAGCCTGGCCAACAGAGTGAGACTTCATCCATCATCTCAGATAATAATAATTATATATATATATATATATAAAATTAATATCTGAGTTTATTAAATAAATTTAACATAAACTGTCCCACAAGCAGCCAGATGGCTCTTGTAATAAATACACAAATAAATAATAGCAATTCTACTCAATGTCTTCTAGAAGATTTAACAGGAGAGGACACTTACTGGCCAATAAATTCTATGAGGGCAGCATTATTTTTGTACCCAAATCTGACACAGATAAAATAAGAAAGACAGCTGTAGATCCATGTCCCTAATATGGATGCAAAAGTTTTGAACAAAATATAATTCAATAGTACATATATAAGCAGTAAAAAATGCATCATGATCTAATATGGTTTACTGCAGTAATTCAAGTTTTTTTTTAACTTCTGAATATCAATCAGGGATCAATTTATTAACAGATTGAAAAAGAGAAATACATATAACTATGTTAAAAAAAAGTAGGAATTGAGTTTGACAAAATGCAACATCTATTTATGTTAAAAAGCAAGAAAACAAACAAGAAACACTCAATAAACTTGTAATAGAGAAAAAATAATTTCCCAAGTAGGTAAAGAGAATTTACAGAAATACTGAAGCTAACCTCATCCTTAGGTAAAAGACAAAGTTTTACTTAGAAATAATTTTTGCTTAGAGATAAAAGACAGAGCTTTCCCCGTAAGGTGGGGAGCAAGTCAGTGATGCCAGCTCTGACTAATATTTTATTCAATATTGTCCAGGAGATTCTAGTGAGAGAAATAAGGCAAGAAAACAGAAGTAAAAGACTTAAACATCTGTCTTTATTTCACGAAAGTTCTCCTGGAACTCATTGGTGAGTTTTAAAAGGTTGCCGGATACAATATTTTGAAAATTCATTGTATTCCTATTAGCAACAGACAATTCAAATTTAAAATGAAGAAAACAATAGCACTTAAAATGGCATAAAATATGTGTAAGAGAGGAATAAACCTGACGAAAGATGCACAAGTTCCGTAAAGCACAGGAAACACCGTTCAGAACCGAGCCTCTCTGCTCTGCCTGCCAGAGTGAACACAGCTCGTCCCTTGCCTCCTCTGATTCTAGATCTTGCCTGCTCCCTCGGACTCTGAGAATTAATCAAGACTCTCCAGAAATTTGCCCCATCGAGCCTCTGAAGTCCATATTCTGGCCTTCCTGGTCCATACCCTTTCATCTTCCATTACACTCAGGGGGTTCCTCAACAACATATCACAAATAAAGTGGCTTAGCAGAGCACAACTTCATTTTCTCATGGTTCTTGAGACCAAAAGTCTGAAATCAGGCTGTCAGCAGTGTTGGTTCCTGCTGAGGCTGTGCTGGGCGCCTTCTCCAGGCCTCTGTCCTGGCCTCGTGTGAGTGCTGGAGACCCCTGACATTCCTTGGATTACAGATGCGTCACTCCAACTGCTGCTTTCATCTTCACCAGACATTCTCCCTGTCTTCCCATGACTGTCTTCTTATGGAGGACACCAGGCATATTTAATTAGGGGCCCTAATTCAATTTTGTTCAAGCCAGCATTGAACAAAACAGGCAATGGTTCCATGGATTCCCACTGACTTAGGCAAAAGACGGCTCTTTGATATAGCTGACGAAGTCCACACAGCCCAATCCCTACTTTTCTCTCTGGTTAAGGTCCCCAGATTCCCACTCACACTCACTCTTTGTGCCACTGGCCTTACCTTGTTTTTCACACTCACTATGCTCTCTCCTTCCCCAGGACGTTGGCACAGGCGGCTCCCTCTGCTAGGAACGCCCTCTCCTGCTCTCACCTGGTTAACGTTTCCTTATCCTTCAGGCTCCAAGTCACAGGTGAGGTCCTCAGAGACAGCTCAACATCCTGGATTGGGTCAATTCCACCATTTCATGTTCCTCTTTTGCATAGACTTGGAGGTGCTGCAATTTTCCATGTGGTTATGGGAATATTTGGTGTACGACTATCTCTCTCCCCTAGGCTGTGCACACAGAGGCACGGAGCAGTTTCCTTATGCCACACTCTGCCCCCCTTTGTTCATTACATATGATAAAAGCAGTTTCATTAGCTAATTAACCAGCACCAGAGCACATGTGAGCATATTTTACTTCCATATTATCCTTGAGTGGCTTACATTAAAAATGTTGTAAAACAAATAAACAAAAATGTAAATAATCTCTGATTTTATGCAATATCTGAAGAGATGCATCTATATTCTAGAATAAGTTGCTAAGTTTTCCAAAAGAATAATGAAAAATGTGCCCTTTTTATCTAATTAGACATATATCACATAAAATACACAAACATGTATTTTCTAATTATATTTATGTATATGTACATCATCCATATATTCATGCATATATATGTATATATGAAAGACATTTTATAAGTTATTTTAAGGAAGGGGTGATCTTAGCTAGATAGCCAACAGGGTTTTGTAAGACCATGAAAACCATTGATATATGCTTTCTTTTGAAGATTACCTATCTCTGTTCTTTATCTTGTCTCATCATTTCAACATCATGTTGTGGTTCTAGTCAATATTTATTGTATATTAAATATGTATCTCACACAAAGTCAATAATAGCTCATACCAAGTACATATCAAATTTAATAAGGTGCTATTGGTAGCTGGGGATTCATTATCATGGCATGAGATTTTACATCTGGATCTAGGGAACATAATCATTAAAAATAAATCATCATGTGCGTTAACATTAAATGACAACTAAAATATCTAAAATATAGTTTTCTTATAAAGATTAAATGAGATAATAAGGGAACTATCATTAATTTGGGTGGCCTACCTTTTAATGTAATTTAATACACGTGCATTAAACTAATCATTAACGATTAATGGTGTGGAATTTTAAAATGCCGCACCGTCCTATTAAACATTACTAGTAACATTGATAGAAGCAGACACAGCTTGAACTTCTGCTCTGATACTTTTTATGCCTGCATGACAATGTCATTATGGTAAAAATAGTTTTATAGGATTGATTTTATTTAAATGTGAAGCCTCATGAAGGCCCCAAGCTGTAATCCTCAGTATGAAGACTTTACCACAATGCTCCTGTTATATTTTAACATAGATCAGTAGTTGTCACATTGCGTTGCATGGACCCATAGGTTCCACAGCAGGGCTGCTTTATTTAGGGGAAGAACAAAATGGGTGGAGAACGGTGAGCCTCGGATCAAGTTGGGTTCATGAGTTCCTGCCTGGAGCAGCCACCCTTTTGTCTGGCGATTCAGATGAAAGAGGAATGCAATTGGCAGAATGTTATCTCTGAACAGGAGGTATACCTTCTATGCTGTGTTTGACTATAAACAACAGAAAACCTAAGTCAGAGTGATTTAAAATAAAAAACCATTTGTTCTTGAAATGTCCAGTAGTGGCTACCTCATGGTTGGCTTAGTAATAACTAAGAGATGTTATTACAAAAACAGGCTCCTTCCACTGTTTCACTCTAACATACTTAACTTGTTATTTCCTCCCGAGCACTCAATGCCTCACAGTCCCAAAGGGGTTGCCTCAGCTCCAGGCATCACATCGTCACAGACAGCATACAAAACAGTACAGAGTGTGAGACAGGAGGAAAAGATAACCTGTGTATCAAAAAAATAAATAAGGGGAGGATTTTCCTCTGTAAGTCAGAGTGCACCAGTTCTGACTTACATCTCATTGTCCAGAAATAAGTCAGATGTGGCCCCACAATCACTGGGAACAGCACTGCAATAACAATCAGACCAGTGTTGTTAGATCCCCTGGGCTGAGAACACAACTAGCCCGATAACATCAGGTTTGGGAAGCTGGGAGACAGTGAGAATGGCTGCTGGGTGTTGGCCAAAGGAGGATAACAGCTTCGAGCACAATTTAGTTTTCTGCTGGGTGGAGATGATGAAGAAAGCACTTGTTTGGAAGTTTTGACTGTGAAAACGTCCTATTAATGAGCACCTATGAATTGTTTTTAAAATTACTGTGGTTATCCCTTTTTCCTTAAGAAGAAAATAATACAGATGAAAATTTGCTACTTTCTTAATCTAAACTTGAGTTTTTCCAGAGATTCACTTTCTGGTCATATCTAACCTAAAAATCAGCTCTTCCCCCCGTCCCCCCAGGAATTTAACCATTTCTCCCAGGTTTACTAGTTTATGTGCATAGAGTTGTTTGTAATAATCTCTGATGATGGTTTGGATTTCTGTGGAATCTGTGGTGATATCCCCTTTATTGTTTTTTATTGCATCTATTTGATCATTCTCTCTTTTCTTTTTTATTAATCTGGCTAGGGGTCTGTCTATTTCGTTGACCTTTTCAAAAAACCGGCTCCTGGATTTATTGATTTTTTGAAGGTTTTTTTGTGTCTCTATCTCCTTCAGTTCTGTTCTGATCTTAGTTATTTCCTGTCTTCTGCTAGGTTTCGAAACTAACTCAGAACCACACAGCTTCATGGAAACTGAACAACTGGCTCTTGAATAAAAATCAGCTTTGTATTAAACATGACTACCATAATGACACATTGCTCTATTAGCTGCTAAAGGGAGATTTTTTTTAGGAGTGAAATGATAATAATATGTTTTAATAAACTTTAACTTCAAAGTCTGGACAAAGAGAATTATGTCAAGATCCCCTGAGCAAATCAAGAAGCTAGAAGTAATTTTTAGGTAGAAAGAGGGAATTTTCTTTTACATGGAAAGCAAGAAAAGCAAGTAAATGTAATTTTACTATTATCTCTGTTGAGTTTTCCAGATTAAATCAATCATTTAGTGACAAATCATTTGTCATAGTCATTTAAATAGATTGCCGTGGTTCATTGAAGTACTGCCACAACTAAAAATTGAATAATTAAGTCAAATCCTTAAAAATGATATGCAAAACCTATGTATTGTAGTGGTACTAACTTTGCAAACACTGCATTCATTTTCATGGATGACTCAGACATGATGTGGAATTTGCTCATGTGCAATCAAGCCTAGATGAGCTTATTTTGGTTACATTAATAGCTGAATCTCTGATGAGAGACATCAGGAAATAATAATCAAACTCATTCAGCCTTTTCTGCTGCCTATGTGAAGCTTCTCAGCAATGACTCATGCATTTGCAACTTTTAGGAGAATAAAAAATATGATGTCATGTGAGGCATGTGCCAATAAGAATGGAGAGAAATGGGCATAAACTAATTACAGCAGTCAAGAGCAGGCTTTTCTATCAGCTTCCGTTCCAGTAAGTCAGAGGTCTGTCATGTGAGCAACTGTGTCACTTGCTGGCGGAACTTCAACGTCTCCTGTGCAAATGAGTGAGCTCTATTCTTTTGCAAAACATTTTTATTTATTTGAAAATATTTTAATACATGAATAGGCATTTTACAATGAAAAAGTAGAAAATACAGATGAGATTAAAAATGGAAAGCCATGAAAGTTCTCCCATCCAGGGGAAATAATGTTCTTTACAAACAGCATTTCCCAAATCCTATCAAAAATACATAATAGTCAGCTGTGGTTTCTCTGCTTTCCTGTGGATTGGTCCTACTTCTGAGCTCATGTGATAAATGTATATTTTACAGACTGATGCCTATGATGTGAGCTCAACCACAACTCTGTAGATACAACTTTAAAGCTTAGGACTCACTGTAGCTCTGTTCCTCTCTCATTCAGCACTATACACCATTTTGTAATTAGTCACAGGCCAAATCAACAACTTATAAATGTGCCCCCGGATTGACATCAATAATCCATTAGTGCAAAGAATTCTCCAGGTTCCTCTCAATCTGGACAACGGTGCTGTTACTTTAAATGGTCTCAGCTAGACACACTTTGACCCTGAAAGTTGGTCACCTGCAGTTGACCTCCTGCTGTTCACACAGAATGTGGCTGGGCAAGGTTGGGAGTAAGAAACACTAGTGAAAGCTGGGGCAGCAAAGACAGCAATAATGCTATTCAAAGAAATTGACTTACACTTCGCGAAATCATTTCCTTTAGAAATAGGCAAGCAGGTGGCTGCAATTTATATTTGTTAAGTTTACCCCTGCTGCTTTTATTTTTTTTTATCTTTATGGATAGCTTTTTAACAAAACCGCTAATGTACAAGTATTTATCCTGCTTTTTTTTTTTATCTTTCTGTGTCCATTTCCTTCTCTGCCTTCATCACAGAAAGTTTTAATCAAAAATGTAAGCATTATCTACCAGAAGCCAAATGAGCAAAATAATCAATGTATTTCCTTTTTGTGAATGTATATCTAAATAGATCACTCGTGGAAAATTATGAGTAAGGACAGATTATGATTTCACATTGTAGAGTTGTGCAATTTTTTTCCTGACAGGCCCTGAGCTATCATTATAATCAAAATTCTTTTTTGTTTTTGAAAAACCAAAATGAAATTTCAGAATTTCTAAACAGTGCATGATGGTGGCAGAGAGTAGGGAATGCAAAAAGTTAATGAAACTTACCGGTTCATAGATCACACTGAATAGTTAGAAAAGGGGAAGTCTAGTAACTTTATCACATCTTCTCTGCTTTCAGGGGTATTGAAAAACCTAAGTCAGTGTTTGCAAAAGTAATGGCAAGAGGAAAATAGAATGAGTTGCTTTGCCTACACTTCCGAGAACAGTAGGAATGGACATCTCCCCTGCCCTCATATGGGTGGGATGTCTTTGTGCAGATTACATTTTCTAGGAAGGAGCATGACAAAATATCTACAGCACCCAACATCTTTTATCACTCCTGTTTCAGATTTCACCCACCGGCCCACCTAAGCTAACACATCTACAGAGGTAGCACTGACCCCAGCATGAATACAGTTCTCTGTTTCTTCCTCTCAGCTGTGCCTAACCACACAGTTCTTTTACAGTTGGGGAAGAGTCTCAACTGCTGTCTGCAATGTTGGGATTCACTCAGGGTGGTTGGCAAAATATTAAGGGAAATATTAAGGAAGTTATAATATTATTCTTCAACCTTTTTGAAGGCTGAATTAACTTGTAATAATGGAAGAGGCTGAAGGCAGCCAGCTCTTACCTTAGATCATTAGGTCATGGAGTGAAGATTAGGGATGATAGAAGCTTCCTCAGTGAAGTCTGGTTACCCCACATTCCTTTGTCTCTGCTCTGTTAACTCACGTAAACTTTGTGCTGGATAGTCCTCTCAGGGGGAGGTTGAAAGGGGATTACCCGTTAATGGTGTTTGTTCTGGGCCCTGGAACCAAAGCTTTTATCATTCACAGAACCACTCTTTTAACCATGTTAATTATTCACAAGCATATTGACTTAGAACCTCTGTTATAAAATCTATATTGAATAAAAGTGAGAAGGAACAGCTGGTAAGGGATTGAGTAGCTGCAATCAGCCTCTGAGAGCAGCTGATGACATCCCTAGCACACTCATTCACTGAACTTGGTGTGTAAGTGTATTTTATTCATTTGGTGCAGAGTCAAGGATTGCAGGACAGACCCCACAGAGGTGATCAACATCTCACTGCAAGACTTCCCTGTTCCTGTCTTTCCATCTGAACCCTGCCTTACCACCAAGTGTCTATATGGCATTAGACAGGTCACCCCACTCCTTGTGGAACTCAGTGCCTCCATCTCTGTATTCAAGATTCTGGAGTAGCTAATCTGTCAGTTCCTTCCACCTGGAGATGCCTACTCATCATCTCAATAAGGCCATATGTATACAAGCAGGGTTTCTCAACCTTGCCACTATTGCTATTTGGGGTTGGGTAATTCTTTACGGCAAGAAGCTGTCCTGTGCACTGTAGAATGCAGCATGCTGGACCTCTACTAACTGGATGACAGTCACACCTTCTCCTAAGCTCTGACACTAAAAAATACTTCCAAGTATTGCCAAATGTTCCCTGGGAAGCAAACAGCCTCAGGTTGAGACTTGCTGCTATAGATAACCACATTATCATATGAGAGTTTTGACATGGTGAGTTGTGATCCCTTACCTTACAACAACTTGGAACAGTAAGTTAAGGCTTGACCATAGATAATTACAAGACAATTATAAAGACTTTACCTACTAGGCTTCACTGGGGTGGGGGGAGCTGCCCTCTTCAAACCAGCTTTAGGGCACAGCTAGTGTACTGCAGACTCTGAAGGGAGCTGGATTCCAGTACTCACACCTCCCTAGCTCACCATGCCTTTTCATGGTTCCATTCACAGCCTGAGCAACTCCATATTTAAGTCTCTAGCTGAGGCATTGGGCCCAGATCTTCTTCAGAGGCCCCTGCCTAGTCCTACTTATGAGGGTCTGAGAGATAGGGAAATGGTGAGATGCTTCCACTCTGACTCAGGGTCCAGCAGTTTCCCACCCTTATCCTGACCTCCTCTTCCTCCTCCCCAGGCCCCAGAGTCCATAAAACTTCAGGAGCTTTTCGTTGGGAGCTCCCTCAACAGGGATATGTATGCTTCCTGGCACTCTACTCTGGAGTTCCATGGGGTAAAATGACACAGAGGGAGTAGGCATTTTCTTGGATTTTAGACTTTTGCTTATACCCTGGAAGTAAGTGATTAAAAGTTTACTGCTTCCATTTCTGGCTTGTTGCTTTGATTGGCCGCTCTTTCCCCAAGTAACGGAGACAGCTCACTGCTCTTGCATGCCTGCACTTGTGTGGGCAGGGACAAGTTTATTTTCCCTCCCTCTCTCCCACCTTCTCTCCTTCCATCTTTCCCCTGTCTCTAGTTCAGTGGAGGTACCCTTGGCTAAGCACTTAGGAGAAACCAGACACTGAATGCTTGGAACTGCTAATTACCTTGCTGAGAGAATAGAAGGCCAGGCTAGGTTTTAAGGAAAAGCTGGGCCTTTGTTCTCTTTTTAAAAACATTATCCTCTTGGTGAATATTGGCCCTTGTACAGCTCTCCTCAACCTAAAGCCCAGCGCCCTGTCCAGCCTTAAACCTGTAGTTCAGCCACTCTGAGCACTGCAGAAGCAAACTTCCGCTGCCCAGGGCTATCAGGCATTCTGGCTCTTATGCCTTTTCCTTTTGCACACTAAACCTTGCTCCAGCTCAAAGCTCAGGCCATGAGTCAAGGGCAGCTGCCGCAGCCTTACTCATTAGACCACCTGTTTCTGAATAGCCTGTTAATCAAGTGATAGGTTAAATCTATAGAGAAAGGTGGACTTAGAACTTTTTAAAAATAAGATGACCAAATAATTTATCATTCAAACTGGGATGCCTTTGAAAATGAAAGGGCTACAGTTCATAACTATAGCAGGACATTAATTGCAAATTGGACAGGCCATAAAATCCCCTGGTGACAATGACATTTTCTGCAGAAAAGGGACCACTCTGTGGATTCTCAGATATCAATAGTGTGTGGGCTAAAATGAGGTGGACAAATTTCCTTTTGCAGAGTGGAAAATGAATGACTCTGGGAAGTTAGTTTCCAAGTGGAGAAGTTTTGTATTCCATAAAGAGCTCTAATCTCACCAGTTACTAGCCAATAAAAAAATAACTAAAATCAGTTCAACTAAATGAAATTGACACCCCAAAATCCTTACAAAGAGTCAAGAAAGCCAAACTATGATTATTTAAAAGGATAAACAAGACTGATATACCACTAACTAAATTAACAAAGGAAAAATTGAGAGAAGAGTTAAGTAAACACAATCAGAAATGACAAAGGTGAAATTATAACCAATCTCACAGAAATACAAACGAGCCTCAGAGACTGTTACAAAAATCTCTAGGCACACAAAACAGAAAATCTAGAGGAAACAGGTAAATTCTTGGAAACCTGCAAACTCCCAAGACTAAATCAGGAAAAAACAGAAACCCCAATCAGACCAAAATCGAGTTCCAAAACTAAAGCAGTAATTAAAAAAAAAAAAAGCCCTACCAACGAAAAGAAAGCCCCACAATAGGTGTATTCACAGCCAAATTCCACTAGACATACAAAGAAGAGCTGCTACCAGTCTCCTGAAATTATTGCAAAAAGGAGGGGGAGGTACTCCTCCAAAACCTTCTATGAAACCAGAATCATCTTCATACTAAAACATTACGTGAAAAGAGAACTTCAGGTCAATATCCCTGATGAACCTAGATGCAAAAATTCTCAACAAAATGCTAGAAAACTGAGTCCAACAGCACATCAAAAAGTTAATTCGCCATGATCAAGTAAGCCCCATTCCCAGGAGGCAAGGTTGCTTCAATATATGCAAATCAATAAATGTGATTCATTACATAAACAGACTTAAAAACTACATGATTATCTCAATAGAAGCAGAAAAAAAGCTTTTGATAAAACCCAATATTCTCTCATAATAAAAACCCTTGAGAAACTAGGCATTGAAAAAATTCACCTCAAAATATTAAGAGCCATCTATGACAAACTCACAACCAACATTATACTGATTGCTTGAGAGTGCCTATCTGGGCCATCAGGGAACAGGAGCATCTGTGTTATGAAGTTTTAACTCAAGTTTAGAATGCTATGATGGCATTTCTCTGGTTAATAGCATTGACCTTATCACTGTTACTTCACAAATGATGCATATTTTGAGAAGTTAATGAAATACTTAATCTGTACCAATTTTTAATGCTAACAAAACTACCAATGTTTTTCACAGTTGTTCATATATGAAAGCCACATTTCTAGATAACTAATAGGAAAAACTTATCAATTCAACCCCAAGGCAACAATTACAGAAATTAGTTTGCTTTGCTTTTAAGCAACAAGCAGACTATCAAAATATTAATCTGATAAACTAGAAAGTAAATTAGATTAAGCAAAGTAGCTACTTTGTATTTTTACATTTTAAATATAGTCATGTGCATATCAGAGAAGTAATTCCCATGAAATAATTTATTTCTGCATTTTAATGATGTTAAAATCCTCTTTACACTTACCTTTAAAAAATTTTAATGATATTTCTTAAATGTATAGAAATGAATTTTAATTTGACACACAAATCAAAACTGGCATTTATACTCAAAGGAGAAAAGGATGACTGTCTAGGAGAATATAAATATTGGCTAAACATAGGCTTTAGATTTTTGTTCTTTTTTAAGATGGGAAAGTTGACACAGAGTTTATATCTAAATTTGCATGAAGAAAGCACACATTTGGTCCAATCCTTCCATTTTGTATCATCTTCTGTGTTTAGCCTTGTACTTTCTTGCAATTTTATCATTGATAAAAGCATCCCTAGTCATAAGGTTCAGTATTATTCACCTGATTCCCCAAATTCTTTCCCTTCTTGAATGGCACAGTGGTGCCCCTGCTGATAGTGTATGAAAATAATGGGGCAATTGGAAATGATTTTGAAATTTCTGTCATATAAGCTCACTGTTAAATTGTCTGAGTTCTATTAACTATGATCTGGAAAACTGCCTTTAATCTCTGGAAACCTTTGGCTATGTTTGAAAGCGGTATTTCAGAAATTGGCTTTCTCAGTATGTACAAAATAACTTCTTAAGCAATGACATTCATTTTTGTACAGATAGCAGATGTGAGCAGTCATAATGGGTGGTTTGTAAAATGGTTTCTATTTGTTTATAATCAGAAAATACCTATTAGAGCCAGACATTAATGTTAATAATAATTACTATTATTCTCATTGAGCATATATTTATTGAGGAATCACCTATGCCATGGTCTGTAACTGTGACAGTCACTAGTTGCAACCACCACCCCATAACATACAACTTCATTCTCTCTCTTTTCCGCTAACAAAATCCTTGATCTTAGCTAGCTATGCAGAATAAACTGTATTTTCCTGCATCTCTTGCAACTAAATATAGTTCCATAACTAAGTTTTGGCCAGTAGGATATGGAAAAATAATGTATGCCTCTTACAGGCCATAGCTATTTTTTTTTAATAAAAAGACCATATTCTCATCTCTATGTCCCTCTTCTCACTAGTAGTAGTAGGATGTGAAGATGCATCATCTTGAAACATTTAGATAATAAAAATATCATAAAAACGGGTAAATGACAAAACAGAAATTGCCCTCTTGTGACCCTTTCTTTCTGAATGTCTCATGTTTCCAGATATAAGTACAAACAACCATCACTTACACACCAGGTAAAACAAACATCGTTACTCCTTTTTGAGAGCTGTAGAGGCTGGCAGTCAAGGGGCTGAAATACACAGAGAGTTCCTGGTGACATCAGAATTGGAAGTCGGATTTTCCAGTGGAGACTCCTATGACCAGGTGGTGACAGGGATGGATAATAGAGTGTTAAAAACCAACAAAGGCACATTTCCTGGGAGAATCTGTATTTCATTCTAGCTGGCAAGGAATTTAATGGTAGGAGATGGTGAGATAATCCTTCAGTGTTGAAGAGGGCTTTAAACCCCTGAGCAGTAAGTAAAGATCTCAGATTCAAGCAATATTGCTGGTCATAAAACATTTTCCCTCCTCTCACTCTTCCTCCAACTCCTCCTGCACAGGCAGGCAGTGCTATTGCTTACACTTTGCAACTGGAGAAATAACCCACAGATAGCCTATTAGTCTGTTTTTGCACTGCTATAAAGAACTACCTGAAACTCGGTAATTTATGAAAGAAAGAGGCTTAGTTGAGGCATGATTCTACAGGTTGTACAGGAAGCATGGCTGGGGAAGCCTCAGGAAACTTTAAATCATGGCGGAAGGGGAAAGGGAAGCAGGTCCATCTTACACGGCTGGAGCAGGAGGGAGAGAGCAGGGTGGGGTGGGGGGAAGTTGCTATACACTTTTAAACAACCAGATCTCATGAGAAATCTATCACAAGAACAGCAAAACGGGGAGCTATCTACCTCCATGGCCCCATCACCTCCCACCAGACCCCTCCTCCAACACTGGGGATTACAGTTCAACACGAGATTTGGGCAGAGATCCAAGTCCAAACCATATCAGATGGCTTCAACTTTCCCTATCAGGAAGCACTTCCTTTGTTGGTGTTAAGGACTCTGTCTTGATCTAAATGCATTTAGTTCCAATCCACCTGTGGCATAGCCAAACTTTTCTTTAATGTGACAGTTGAGGGAAAAAAAATGGGTTTCCTTTCAATAAGCTATCGAGAAAGCTGAGCGAAACACTCACTGACCCTGCCTCACCCTGGAAGCAGGGGATCTTGGTTAGACTTGATGTCTGCCATGAGTTGAGTTAATGATTTTAAGTGAACAAGAGGAAGATTTCTAGGATGGCAGGCTAGGCAGAAGCTCATGCTGTTGGTTCTGAACATACTCGGAGTGAGCTAATGGGAGGAAACCCTCATGTTGACTGCAAGGAACTCTCTAAACCTTCCCTGACAGCTGCTGATGCAGGTTAAAATGTGGCATTCTGGGAAGTGGGTGAGACAACATATAGATGGCATTTCTGATAAGATTTGGTCATTAAAAGTGAGAATTTGGTAACTTATGTTTTTTTTAATTCAAGAAGACGGTTCCATTAGGCTTTTCTAAAATGAACTCAGCAAACATTACCAGCTCAATAATCAAGGTCTGGCTATTGGGCCAGGTAAAGAACTAAATTTAATAAATACAAGATTGAAGACACAGAACGTTGCTAATTTTGTGAATAAAGGGTTCCGAATTCATATCATATGAACCAGAAAGTTCCACCTCTGCTCACAAGTACTACATGACTTACTTGTAGCTATATAGGAAGGGAGGTGTTTTTGTTGACATTTGAGTCACATTTCAAGCAGTTGCTTTAATTAGAACTTTTGCCCTTATTCTGTTATGCTGAAAGCCTCTTGGGACACAGGCATCATGAGGGATGTTTAGTGGTAAATGAAACACAGTTTTGTTTATGTATTGACTTGGGCTCAAGCTCTGCTTTATTCTAAATTATATATATGTATACACACACACACACACACACACACACACACATATGTATATGCACAACTGGGTACAAACCTAAGTTAGAGATAATTAAGCTATGAGTAATAATACTTTTTTTTTGAGACGAACTCTCACCATGTTGCCCAGACTGGAGTGCAATGGCACAATGTGGGCTCACTGCAACCTCCACATCCCGGGTTCAAACAATTCTCTTGCCCCAGTCTCCAGAGTAGCTGGGAATACGGGCGCCCACCACCATGCCCAGCTAATTTCTGTATTTTTAGTAGAGACGAAGTTTCACCATGTTGGCCAGGCTGGTCTCAAACTCCTGACCCCAGGTGATCCACCTGCATCTTTTTTAGGACAATTTTCAAATATTTCTATTTTTAGTACTTTGCATGGAATCCTCTGGGATTAAGATTTTTCAAAATTAAAATATGAAGGGACTAACTTAAAAATTTCATTCTATGAGAATTTTATCAGTTGGTTACAGACAGTCCATTTTGAGCAATATGATAAAGGCATATTTCTAAATACATTTTAAGTAAATTGAGACCATTTTAACCCTCGACTGATTATTTTACTTTGCATGATAATTCCATAATAAAGGGCATTCTGTGTGGAAGTGCAGAAAATAAGACGAGGATATTTTCGGAATACTCTAGTCTGTTTTGTGCCCTTCTGTATTAGTAAGGAGAAACAGAACCAACAGGGTAGGTATGTAGACAGATATAGAAAGATACATGAGGAGGCATTTTAAGTAAATTGACTTACACGATTCTGGAGGCTGAGAGGTCCCACGGCAGGACACTACGGCAGGACACTACTAAGCTGGAGACCCTGGGATGACAGTAGCGTGGCTCAGGCCAAGTTCTAAAGCCCCAGGACCAGGGAAGTTGATGGTGTAATTCTCCATCTGAGCCCAAAGGCCGGAGGACCTGGGTGCTGCTTCTGTAAGTCTTACAGCCCCAAGGCCAGGAAGACTAGAATTCTAACGTCTAAACTTCAGGAGGAGAAGAGTGTCCCAGCTCCAGGAGAGAACAACAGGGAACCTTTTACTCTCTATTTTTGTTTTATCCCAGTCCGCAGCTGTTTGAATGGTGCTCTCCCACATTGGGGGTGGGGGGTCTTCACCACTTGGTCTGCTGACTCACATGCCCATCTCCTCTGGAAACACCCTCACAGATGCTCTCAGCAGTGATACTTTACCAGTTCCCTCTATATTCCTTAATCCAGTCATGTTAGCTATTAAAATTAACCCTCACTCTCCCCTCCAGCATGTTTTAATAAAAGATTAGAGAGGGATATTGGACTTTATACAAAATAAAGATTCACTCCTTGGGACTCTATTGATTTATCTCTATCTTCAGGGAAGGTTGGTTTTCTCCAAGTAGAAACTTCTGCAGAGACTTAGGGACTTTTGCTGTACCTGGACCGTGTGAATGGGAACGACCCACCTGTGCTCACAGGTAGCACATGATTTGCTTGTATCTGTAGAGGAAGGAAGACATTTTTGTTGACATTTGAGTTACGTTTCAAGCTGTTGCTTTAATTAGGGCCTTTGTCTTAATCCCATTATACTGAAAGCCTCGTGGGGCACAGGTGTCATTAGGGATGTTAAGTGTAGATGGAACACAGATTTTGGTTTATTTATTACTCGGGTTTAAGCTCTGCTGCTTGTTGAATTTGTGGTTTCGGGCAAATAGCTTAAACTTGCTGAACCTCACATTCTTTAACTGTTAAAATGAAGTACTTACATCATTCCACCTCTATGATGCTTAAGTAATAAAAGAAGAGAGTTGGTATAATTATTATTTTCTGCATCTTTTCCTTATAGGTTGTGCTTCTACCAACTCCATGTGATTCTGGCGCAGCTGCGAAATGTGTGGCTCGCTTAATTAGTAGGAACTGCATAGCTCTTATTTCTGCCAGGCATTGTTCTAAATTCTTTTAAAATATTAACACATTTAACACAAAAAGCTTATGTGGTGATGTCCATTATTTATCTCATTTAACAGATGAGAAAATAAAGGCATGGGTAAATTTAGTGCCTTAATGAAAATTATACAGCTAGTGTAGTGACAGAGCTGGATTTACGCACAGATTATTAGACTCAAGGGTTTTTGCTCTTAAATCCTATAATGTGATGAACATGTGACTCAGACTGACGCATTAGGTGGCTCCACTTTTTGGAATCAGTGATTGGTCCAGGATTGTCATGTCTTACATGGTGAAGCCAGTTCACAGCAATTTTTTTATATGAATCCTTGGAGAGAAAAGTATTCAGAATTATATAAAAGATTCTGACAACTGAAGAAGACAAAGAAAATGACCCAGTTACAAAGTAGGCAAATCCTTTGAATAGACAATTCTCTAAGGAAGCTATTGGGAAGTCAAAAAGGACATGGAAAGAGGATCAACAACGTTCGTCATTAGGGAAATGCAAATCAAAACCTCAGTAAGATGCGATTTCCCATTCGTTAGGATGGTTATAATTAAAAATATGGAAATTAACAAGTGTTGGTGAGAATGTGGAAAAACCATGATGGAAGTACAAAATGCTACAGCCACGTTAGAAAACAATGGCAGATTCTCAACAAGTTAAACATAGAGTTACCATGTGACTCAGACATCCACTTTTAGGAATTAACCAAGATAGTTGAAAATATATGTCTAAAAAATACTGTTACACAAATGTCCAAGGTCACATTACTCACATTGTCAAAATACTGGAAGCAATCTGAGTATCCATCAACTTACAGAGAACAAAAAGGCTGTATGTCCATACAGTAGAAGCTGATTCAACCGTAAAAATTAATAACATGATGGAACTTGAAAACCTTATTTTAAGCAAAAGATGTCAGTCACAAAGACGATTCAATTTATATGAAGGTTTCAGAATATACACATTCACAGATACAGAAAGCAGATGAGTGGGTACCAGGAGTGGTGAGGAAGAGGGAGACAGGCTGTTAATGGCTACAGGGTTTCTTCTGGAGGTGATGAAATGTTCTGGAATTAAATAGTGGTGATGGTTACATAAACTTATGAAAATACTTTAAGTCTATTGTATACTTAAATAGTGAATTTCCGTACATGGATTTTATCTCAAATTTAAAAAGAGAAAAATAAAGCACCTTTTACTTGTTTCTCTTTCTTTTCTGCCTCACCACTCTTCAATATTTATGGGGCACTTTCTGCATAAAAAAACTTGAATTTGAATACTTGTCTCAGATTATCATTCTGAAGAATGTAAATTAAGGAAAAACCCATCTCACTCCAAGCTTAAGGTAAACGAAAAGTGCCCCCTTGGTTAGTTCAGGTAGGAATGGGGGTTGTAACATTTTGATATCTTTCTCCAAAGAAATGCCCACATACTGCTTAGCATCCTGGAACTTCACTCTTCTTGTGGCCTCAAGATTTGAAGTCACCATCTTTACAATGTTAGTTTAGCACTTCACTTTGAAAAATGAGGGTTCTTAACCTCAGTATTGCTTTGTTGAACCATAAGCTTGGCCCCTTATCATATTTGATTAGAAATGCAAGACTAATGTAGCAACACCCATGTATGCCAGGGTGACTTCAGGAATAAAGTCTTACAAATACAGGTGAAGTCTCTGAGATACCCTTTGTCTCCCTCTCGCCTTAAGATACCATCCTGAGTTTGGTGCTAACAATGTTTAGCAGCCCGTTTAACTTTGGGGTTTGGCATATTTACATTCACAATTTAAAATAAGAGTATTCATAAAGTGGAGATTTCAAATTTTGACTTACAATGACCATATCTCATGCATTTTAATGTTTCATAAAGACACAATCTATTTCATTACAAATTACTTTATTTCACCTAACTAATCCTTACTTATAGGCCGTGCTGACAAATTCAAGACATCACAAATCATTGATCAATACTTAGTTGTAAATTCAGTCCAACTTTGGAAACACGCCCAGGAGCCAATTTTGTATCTCTTCTTGCAAATCATCCATAAATTATAATTACTCTCTCCTTCAAATGTGACAGGTATTTGATTTTGTAAAATGGCAGTTTGTTGAACACACACACACACACACACACACACACACACACACACACATACACACACACACAGAGACATTTTTCTCTAAAAACAGGTGTTCTCCAAGGGCAGGGCATTGCCAGAAACTCTTTAAAGTTACTTTAGGGGAAACAAAAGCAATGTTTACAGAAACAACAATACAGTTTTGAGTAACAGGAGAATTCCCGTTGCTTATTTCAGCAAAAAGATGTTGGCTTAAATTTTATGATTGTTGGTGATATGTGACCTAGAATAACTTTTCTTGTCAAAAATTGAAATCTACTTCAGATGTCTGGCTAAGTAAATTGAAAGCTCTGGGAATTTTGGGTACTATAAATTTTTGGCATGGCTTTGGAATAAATCTGGGTATGTAGACATCAGTCCTTTCTTTACAACACAAGAGGTTATTAATTGAGCATTGCACGGTGTGTAGTGTATTTAAGTATGCACTCAATGCTGAGGAAGGCCTTATATGCCATCCCAGGTGTGGCTGTTCACTTCTTCCAAGGGATGTAAAAATATATTTAAAAGTATTTGACGGTTTGGTGAACTCAAAGGAGAACAAATTATTTAAGCCTCAGAGATGATAAAATAAATTCTTCCTCGTTAAAAGTGTGACACTAAAACCAACACTTCTCTTTAGAAGATGAAATGTTGACAACTAGGATATTTTCTGTTGAGAAACATTGTTATTCAGTAACTTAAAGCTCCGTAGTACTAAACAGAAAATAGTTTAAAGTGGCAATATCTGAATCAAACAGCACTGCACTTTTAAGATCCCTTTTCATGTTCAGAAGCAATTGGATAAATTTCCAATTAATTATTCAGCCCTTGGAAATAATATCCTCATTGAAAACAAGTATAACAGCATTACCATCACTCAGCAGTCCATTTTCCAAACCGCTCATCCTCAGCCTTGCTAAATGTTTACTTTCAAAAGCTGTAGCGGTCAAGAGTCTGTTCATTTGAAATGGGCAGCATTTCCAAGACAGGCAAGGGTTTGTTCCTAATGAAAATTGAGTTTATAAAATATATTGGTTTCTGAGTGAGTGCTATTACAAGAATCAATGAGTAAATACAGCATGGGGAGCAGTGGACTCTGAGAAGGGTCATCTGAGTATTTGGACCAGTGTCCACAGGTACCTCTGAGTTTAACAACCCCAAAGACTGTGTAGCTGTGCCTAATGACCCCGTTGGAGTGGTGTGTATTAATCTATTCTCATACTGTTGTGAAAAAATACCCAAGACTGGGTAATTTATAAAGAAAAGAGGTTTGATTAACTCACAATCTGCATGATTGGGGAGGCCTCAGAGAACTTACAATTTCAATTGCGTGGCAGAAGGTACCTCTTCACAGGGTGGCAGGAGAGAGAATGAGTGCCCAGCAAAGGTGGAAGCCCCTTATAAAACCATTGGATTTGCTGAGAACTCACTCAGTATCTTGAGAACGGCATGGCAGAAACCTCCCCAAGATTCAGTTAACTCCATCTGATCCCGCCCTTGACAAGTGGAGATTGTTACAATTCAAAGTGAGATTTGGGTGTGGACATGGACATAGGGCCAAACCATATCATGGCGTGTCCTCCATTCATTGCTGTGGTATGGAGGAGTAGAATTCTGTCCAATCTGCCGTTGAGTGGCCAAAGGCACTGTGGGTTTACCTGTGCAGAAAGAGAGGGTACCTGCCTTCCCAATCAACCTGCCCTGAATGCACCTGCAGCATTTCCACTGTCCCCTGAAATCAGCATCACCTCAAGAGAAGGGAGCAGTTCTGCAGGATAGAGGCCCACTGTGGATCTCCTGGGGCCGAAATCAAAGAGTCATCAGGTTTGTGCTCTTTCCTAGAGGCTCCAGAGAGTACATGTTTTCCTTACCTTTTTCAGCTTCCAGAGGTAAATGCATTCCCCGGCTGATTGCCTCCTTCTCTCTTCTAAGGGAAAAATGCTGCTCCTTCTTGTATCTTACATCCATAGTCATGCTTTGTCTACCTGGTAGAAAGTTTCTCCAGTTCTAGAGATTGATACAATTAGATTTGTCTCACCCAGATAATCCAGGATCATCTCTCAATTTGAAGTTGTTTGCTTGTTTGTGTGATTTTGGATACAGAATCTTGCTCTGTCACCCAGGCTGAGTGCAGTGGCACAATCTTCGCTCACTGCAACCTCCACCTCTCCGGTTCAAGTGTTTCTCCTGTCTCAGCCTCCAGAGTAGCTGGGATTACAGGTGCCCACCACCATGCCTGGCTAATTTTTTGTACATTTTTTTTAGTTGAGATGGATTTCACCATGTTGGCCAAGGTGGTCTCAAACTCCTGATGCCAAGTGATGCATCCTCCTCAGCCTCCCAAAGTGCTGTGATTACAGATGTGAGCAAATTTCTTAACATTGGTTACATAAACAGAATCCCTTTTATTATATAAAGTAACGTGCAACAGGTTCCAGGATGAGGACATCTTTGAGGAGGAGAGGGGACCATTCTGCCTATGACAAGCAGTCAACACTTTTGAGGTAACTCTCAACCAAGAGGAAACACAATTCCACGGACCAGTGTCCTAGACTTCTATCCTTAAGCGGAGAATGTCTGAGGAGTGCTCCATGAAGCTCCTCTGAAGCTCCCCATCATGCCTGAGACCAGCAGTTGCTCACCGTGGTAACAAACAATGCAGAGCCCTCTTAGCTTTGCTTTTCCTGACCTCCCTGTCTCCCCCACTCCCCTCCTGATTCTATTCTTTGGGGTCAGCTCCCAACTAAACTGTATAACCCGGAGTCACTGTCTCAGGCTCTGCTTTTTAGGGAACACAAACTAAGCTCCTTTGACACTTCCTCTTTGCTTGCTGACTAAGGAGCCGCAACATCTTCCTCACATGCTACACTCCTGCCATTCATCCGCTGCAATCTCCAGCTTAAGGCAGACCAGGAGCCTACAGATGCCTGGGAAGAACTCAGGATCAGAGAGAAGAATACTTATAAATTTTTATCATCTAAAAATGTCTATGTGATGTTGTGAGATTTCTCTAATTTGCTAGGGTTTTAAAAGAAATTTTTTGAATGGCCTATAAAACTTGTTTTAGCATAAACAAAATCTCTCAAGCCTCATTTTTCACTGGTTTACAAAATATTTTATTGTATTAAGCAATTCCAATAGCAAAAGAGTAGCTAAAACATGCTAAAGGTAAATGTATCAATGAGCAGCCCTTATTAAAGTTCAATTTCCATGAAATGGCACTTGAATTATAAAAGAAACGAATCAAAAGATAAACTGCCAACTAGAGCAAAAAATCTGGAGGTGTTTCATTTTTTAAAGAAAGTTTGCACTTGATATGTTAAATCTCACCAAACAGGTAGAAGACTGAATGACTAATCTCCAGGTATAGCAATGAGTCTAAGAAACAGAGGATACACCCCCAAATGGGGGCTATTTCCTAAAAAGCAAACATTCCTTGAGAATGAATTTACTGGAGATGCATAGAGAAGTTTCCCCAGAAAGATATAATCAGTTTACTATAAATTACCAGTTGATCTTGACAGAAAACGAAGCTGTGTAGATACTTTTTAAAAGTGAGTAATTGGGAACTTGGTTTATTATCCTGGAAAGACTGCTGATTCAGTGTTAAATGACTCTAACCTAAAAGGAGAAATAAGGAAAATTACCCAGGGCTGTATTGTTTATTACAAAACCCAAACCTATTGAATGGAATGGAATAACATCTATTTTTTTTTTTTTTAGCTCAGACTTTCAGCTAAATGTGTCAAAGTAACACTGGCTGAATTTAATGCCAATTTTCAGGCCTGAAACTTTCCCATTGTCTCTAGGGCCTTGTTCTTAACAAAAACATATTTGTCCTGAAAATGGACCTCTGAAAACATGAACAATGAAGCCTTAACTCAGGTTCTTGTGTTTTTGTCAATTTCACATTTTTCAGTCAGTAACAAGAAAGAAAAAATCATGGGTTCTGTTATACAGGGACATTTGAATAGATTTAACTAGCTGCCAACAAGACAATATAATACTTTTTAAAATATGAGGATGGCTACTAACATGAAGTTCTGTAAAACAAACAAATTTAAAAAAAAATGAAGCTCTGGTGATTATATTTCTGTAAGGATTTCTCCCAAGTCTGACCACCAAATGAAACATTAAGAAAGTGAAATAGTCACTTGGGAATCTTCTGAATATTGGCATGAAGTCCTATAAAGAGTTGCATAGATGGAGGAAAAGAAAGAGAAATTTCCCAGAAGTAAGAAGATAGAGCTGTGAGGCAAAGTAGGATAGTTGATGGGGTGCAACAGTGTGTCCCTCCAGACAATAGCAACATTGAAGGGGTAACTCTAAAGCTTCCTAAGTCCCACATAGACCCACGGAGTTTATCCCTTAAACCTCTGCACTTTCAACAAAGGAAATCTCTTAGAAATTCTTCAACCAATTGACACTTACTTTACCAGGCAGTTGCTATAAGTTTGGTTATTCATTCAACAAATAGGTATGAATCAATTAAAAATACTCTGACGCTGTACAAATGAGGTTCTGGGTAAGTGGGATGGACAAGGTCTCTTCCTTCAGGAAGCTTACAGTCTAAAAGTTATATGGTCTCCCAGGTAAAAGGTGGTCGAAGGAAACCAGTGAGAAGGTATGGAGCCTGATACGGGGGAAAGAGAGGAGGGAGTAACATCACACAGTAGATGGCAGGAATGCCATAACATCAAAAGGGAGACTTTAAAGAGCTTACCCTTTTAGGTCATTTAACAAGGGGACACGCTGGCTTAAACCAATAACTCTGGTAATGGTCCACATTGGTTGCAGAAAAATAGTCAGTGCACACGGGGTGGATCTCTGGCACACATCTGGAGGTTAGCCCGTAGTCTCCCTGTATTAAGATTACAAGAAAGAGGACTGCTTTTAGGCAGACTTGGTTGTGATGAAGTTTTGGGGTTTAGAAGCATACATTTTTATTACACTATGGAATTATTTAATTTCAATATTGCTGGAACCCAGGTTTTCTTTTTAAATTTTAATGTATTTTAATTGATAAATAATTTTACATATTTATGGAGTACATATGATGAGTAATGTTTTGCTACATGCAGTGATCAGATCAGGGTAATTAGCATGTCCATCATTTATCATTTCTTTGTGTTGGGAACGTTCAACATCCTCCTTCTACCTATTAGAAACTATACACAACGTTGTTAACTGTAGTCATCCTAGAGTGGAATAGAACACTCTAACTTAATTCTTTCTATCTGTAACTGTGTGTCCTTTAACAAATCTCTTCTTATCCTTTTCTAATCATCATCTCATAAGCATTTTCTCTTTTTGATGACAAAATGAGAAAATTTAGAAAGAAATTTAAAAAGGAAAACCCGTGCTCCAGCATCCTATCCAATATCAACGACTATTTTGTTAGAACACTTTTGCTTTCCTATACAACTAGGTCAGTGGCTTTGGGGAGAAATAATCCAAATGGACTCACTAGGTCAAGATAATAGGATATAGGAGACCAAGGCTGGAAAATCAGAGCCGTCCATGTGTCCCATGTTCTGAAAGATATTGACCTGGAGCTCTGGCTAAGGATGCAAAAGTGAACTGTCCACATGGAGGGCAGACGGACATGCAGTTTCCCTAATGCACAGATGGCACCAAAGATCTAACGGCATTTCAGAGCAATTTAACACATGGAAAAGAAACTAGGAATGGAGGGTTCTTTCCCAAGTACAGGTTTCTAACTGAAAAAGAATTGGAAACTTAAACAGTTGTGGCAGGCAGATTCTATACCCATGTCAAATTCACTGGATTTATTTCTAAAAGTAGAATAATCCCCGAATTGCAACTTCAGAACAAACCTACAGCCTGGAGTGAGCGAAAAAACTTTTTGTCATCCAGAAAAAGTTCTGAAATTATAAGACAGCTGTAGGGCAGACAGGGGCCCCACCATTGCAATATGTAGAACACCATTTCAACTTCTGAAACATTGACTGCTACTTCTCTAAAGCAGAAATGTGAGCAGGGCTAAAACCTGTCTCTGAAATACTCTACAGATTCATATGAAATGTACAAATTTCAGCCCAAGGTGCAGGATCGGTTTGGATTTTACCAACCCTGGTATGAGCGTGTATAAAACCCTCATGATTGCCATCCCAGACACCCAGCTCACTGTGGTCCTTACTGCATTCTGGAGGATGGCTCGTCTCACATTTACCCACCCCTCAGATTCGTGGCAAGCGGCCTTCTGCTTGTGAGATTTCATTAGCTTCTCTTTATGATCCAACATTCCCCTTAAGTCTTTTCTTTTTTTCTTTTAGGGAAGTAGATAGCAATCACTGCAAGAATTAGTGGAAGTTTTGACTTTCCAGGGTACGAAAAGGGTGGCTCTTAGAAAAATAAATTTTAGACAATGGTTGTAAGCGAAGCATAAAGTTTCACTCCAATGTGAAACAATGTGTGACTTTAGGAAATTCAAACACTAAGACAGAAGTTAAAGAAGGTGGGTGGTTTATAACACACATGAGTCTATAATACACACTCCTCCACTGGGAATCTCCTGGTGCGTGAGCAACAAGAATTCATCTGAAAGTGTGGTGTCCTCTCGTTCTCTGCGCTTTCACTGGGAGCTGCAATCCCGAACTGCTAGTGATCAGCCATCTTGGATCTCTCTATAATACACACGAGTCAATTAACTATAAAATAGCGATTGTTGTCCCTTGGGTCTTTTCTATATCTGTACTTTTACTTGCTCCAGAAAAGAAATCAAATGCCAAAGTATATGGGAAGAGAGAAAAGGAGAGCAGGAGAGGGAAGGAAGGGGAAGAAGTGGGAAAGGAGAGATGGAGAGGGAGGGAAGGGGAAGAAGACGTGGGAAATGTATACCTCTTCTATAATGTTTTAATCTTGTCAATTAAAAGCCTATAATTTTACATTAAAATAATTTTGTGTCACATTTGTGAATCTTAACAAAATCAACCATCTTGCAGTAGTATATTTTTTACCTTTTCAGGGTATAATTTTTGATGAATTAAGTGACAGCAAATACAGCAATAAAACAACAAATAAAAGATGCAAAGATAAATAATCATTTGAGTTGTCAAGAGAAGATGAAGCGTCTTCGGACAAGTCACACATTTATTTATTTATGATGAACAATAAGAGGTTTTCATGTGCATGTATATAGTGAAATTGTTATTACGTGTAAATAATTAAACACATCCATTACACTCCATAGCTACCTGTTATGTGACCATATTTCCCTGTTAAGAGGACTCTCTATAGACAATGCAAGTATTTGTTATTTAACGTGGAGTCATTAATCACTGTGTGCTGTTAGCAAGTTAAGACCTTGGGATCAATTATAATTATTTGTTGCAGAAACTCATCCAGCAAACTTGGCTTTAGGCAGAAAAAAACACAGCACGTGTGGTGACTCTGCTTTGTTGTTTAGCCTCCAGGGAGCAAAGGCTGTTGAGTGTCATGTCTGAGGTGGATTCGCTCATTCCTTCAGCAGACCAAACAGTACCGGGGACCCATAATTAGAAAGTGCAGGCAGAAACTGGCCAGGTGTGGTGACTCATGCCTGTAATCTCAGCACTTTGGGAGGCTGAGGAGGGCAGATCACCTGACATAGGGAGATCGAGACCAACCTGCCCAACATGGTGAAACCCCGTTTCTACTAAAAATACAAAATTAGACGGACTTAGTGGTACATGCCTGTAATCCCAGCCACTTGAGAGGCTGAGGCAGGAGAATCTTTTGAACCTGGGAGGCAGAGGGTGCTGTGGGGCGAGATTGCACCATTGCACTCCAGCCTGGGCAACAAGGGCGAAATTCCATCTAAAAAACAAAACAAAAAACAAACAAACACAACAAAAAAACAAGGTGTAGGTAGAAATTAATCAGTACTTGGAGTTTATTTTGTTTGCTCTTTCTCCCACCACGCCCCTTACCTCCAGTTCTTTTTCTATCTCCATATAAACCACAGCTTTCACTAAAATTGTGTTTTTTTAAGATTAAAGAGAGAGAAAGAGCTTGAAAATGTTTATTGTCACAGAGACCCAAAAAGTTGACCCTTTTTTTTTCTGATTAGGTGGCAGCAAAATTTAAAGATTTTTCACATGATGAAAAGAGAGTCTGAAAATACCAGCAAACTGGATTAATTGTTATTTAGAAACTTACATGGCACACACTATTGTAATGTCACTTACATAATAAAATTATTCAGACGAAAATATGAAGAAAGAGTGACTCAAGATTTTTTCACTTCCTCCAAAAATGCCCCTAAAAGTCAGGAAAACTACATAAATTTTATTTTTCTTTTAGATTAAATGTGTAAGAACAGAGGGATTAGAAGATGATATAGGAAAGATATACATTTTGGAAGCTAAATCTTATGTCAAAATTGAGGCAATCCTAGAAGAAATTTAATTTAGCCCATGCCACCTCCAAAGGCTCAGAAAGAAATGGCACCAGGTACATCTGGAAGTGAGGAGGCAGGGCTGACTCCCAGAGGAGAGGTTTAGAAGGCATAATCCCTGCCTAGATGAGATTGCCGCTAATTCTCTGCCTAATAATCTAGTGTAACAAGAACCCTCCCAACCTTGCACCACCTAACTCCTAGGCCCTCCAACAAACCATTTGGTTCCAAGAATGCATTTGGCTTTATTCACTGCCAGGCCTTATCGTAAAGAATGCACCAGGCCAGGCACGCTGGCTCACGTGTGTAATCCCATCAGTTTGGGAGGCCGAGGCAGGCGGATCACAAGGTCAAGAGATCAAGACCATCCTGGCCAACCTGCTGAAACCCTGTCTCTACTAATAATACAAAAATTAGCCAGGCTCAACTAATAATACAAAAATTAGGAGGCTGAGGCAGGAGAATTGCTTGAACCTGGGAGGTGGAGTTTGCAGTGAGCTGAGATTGTGCCACTGCACTCCAGCCTGGTGACAGCCTGAGACTCCATCTCAAAAAAAAAAAAAAAAAAAAAAAAAAGGAATGCACTCAGAGAGAATGCCAGGTTTTATGTTTAAGTCACAAAGACAAGAGTCAAGTTATTATCTAAAACATTCCCAGGCCCAGGAACATGCCATTCAAATGAACAAGGGAGGCCCCTGCATGTTAGTCTCCACATTGCTCACAGGAGGATGGAACCGTGAGCCCAGCACCCAGCAGCACCAAACTCAAATCCTCCCACATCCAACTGCTTGAAATACAGACCAAACGGGCATCTGTTTAGCCATTTGGAGAGGTCCTGCCCTGCACATCCCGCAAAACTGCACTCAGTAACCGCCAACAGTAGACCTAAGAAAGCCTGGCACTGTAAGAGACCCTAAGTCGTTGCTGTCCCTCAGGCCTCCCTGACACAGAGGCTCCCTGTTCTGTGGCTGAGCAATGTTTTCAGACACGTCAGCTCCCTCACTAGTCCTCCTGTCCCCAGGGAGTTCCATCGTCCTTGTCCTTGTAGGTGGTGGCATCCCAGAAGACAGTTTTGTAAGATGTCCTGACGGAAGGCCTTGTCCCGCATACAGTCTGTCCCAACACCATTCACGCAAAGCCCATTATGACATACTGTGTCTTGTGGCCTTGTCTTTTCCATGTCGGTCCTTCCATCTTCAAACACGCTACACCTTGTTTTCTTTCCCCACTAAGGACACCCCTCCAGACCCAGCCTGCTAAGCCAGTGAGAGGGTAAGCCAATGCTTCCTTCACTGGTGCAGCAGTGAGATGATTGTGTATCCCCTGGGCCAGGGAGATCTTCAAAGCCAAGTGTTTATTTAGGGGACACTTCCATAGATGCTCAGGACTTTCTTTCTAGAACACTCACTCAAATTCTTTTGAATCAGGCAAGGCCTTCCCTCTGCTGATTCTTACCGTTCCTGTAAGATGTCCTGATGGAAGGCCTCATCCCACATGCCTAAGCTCTGTTCCCAGAAAAGTAGGGAGCCCCTATTGCCCAGGGATTCTATCCCTATTTTATTCAAAACTGTCCAAAGGCCAGTATTCCTACCCCTAAGTTGGGATTTATGATGGGTCCAGGAGTAGCACAACTTTAGCTCACACCAAAGGGAAGCATTCTCTCCCCATCCCTCCCAGGTACAGCCCTCTGCTCATCCACCACAGGCTGCATTAGCTTTCTCAATGTGAGTTGGGACCTGTCCTCTGTGCCTGCCTCATTGTAAGAGACACATGTCTAGCCCTGCAATTCCTCACCCAGCTCCTCTTACCGGCTGGGGCTTTGGGGTTGGATACCCTACACTTTCTGCTTGAGGTGGGGTGAAACTTGGAGGCCAGCTCTGTCCTAATAAACCCTCCTTCCCAGTCCTCCATTGCCCCACCATGACTTACTACTTAGGTTGAAAGTAGCAAGCCATGGTGAAACGAGGCTGAGTCATCTCACTGCTTACCAGAAATTGCCTTTGAAATGTGCATGTGGCCTGTCTCTCAGCTCAGTGATGAGGAATCCATTATCTATCACTTTTTGGTACTCTATCTAAACTCCGAATGTGGCATTCATTTGCTCACATTTAGTGGAAACATTCTGTTGACGAATCTGCCTCTTCCAGAAGATTAGGAAACTTTGAAGCTGGAAGCAATGCTGTGTTAATGGCTGCACTGCTAGTCCCAACACAGGGACTATTACAGGGTAAGCTCTCAGTAATTGCGTGTTTATTTGATGCATAAGGGCTTTCCAATTGAGGAAATAATGAGAGCATGTTGACAAAAGGCCTGAAATAGAAGTGTTGGAAAGGCTACCATATACAGTTGTACAGATTGTGCACTGCTCAAATAAAAAAATACCATTCACATAAACGATAATATGAAGACACTTCTTAGTGTTGACCAGGGCACAACAGGAACAGCTCTCCATGGTGGCCCTGCATGGGTCAGGTGATGTGGTTAAAGTCATCTCCCGCCTGTAATCTCTTTTCCATCTTGGTTAATGCCAAGTGAAGCTTTACCACAACACAGATGGCTCAAAGATGAGAAAGCAGATCACAAAACTGAATCATAAAAGTTGTTGATGTGATTTTGTAGCCTGGACTCCAGACAACAGAATCAATTTTAAAACTATCTCAAATAATGAGATTAGTATTTCATATCAAGATATAAAATTAATAACACAAACCTAAATTAATAATGCTGGATCTCAAAAGAATTGACAAAAAAGACATGTACAGGCATGCCATGATAGAGAAAATTATTCTTGAAAGAGCATTCAAATGCAACAAAACACTTAAGTCTTATTTTTACTAAAAATTATGAGGTATAAAGATAGGCAAGGTAGTGGAAATCTCTCCTGCCTTACGGCTGGAAAATGTAGAGAAGTCATTAAAAGGAATATTTCTACCAACAGTTTAGTCTGATGTTTTCTACAATGGATTTAAAAATACTAAGCTGAATTGTTTGCTTCAAAGAAGGTGTCTATACTGAGGTGCGGCTTTTTGGGTTCTTTTCGTTTTCTGTTTTCTTTTTTTGCTTATATAAATTTATGGGATCCAAGTGTTATTTTGTTACATGGATACATTGTGCACTGGTGAGAGATGGGCCTTCAGTGTATCCATCACCCAAATTAGGTACAGTGTTCCATTAAGTAATTTCTTTTCCAATCCTTCCCACTTATTCTTCTGGCTCTCTATTGTCTATCATTCCACACTCTATATTCACGGGAAAACATTATCTACGTCCTAATTGTAAGGACATATAGCATTTTTCTCATTGTTTCTGTGTTTTTTCACTTAAAATAATGGCCTCCAGTTTCATCCGTGTTGCTGCAGAAGACATGATTTTACTCCTTTTTGTGGCTGAATAGTATTCCATGTGTATATGCACATTTTCTTTATCCAGTCCTCCACTGATAGACACTTAGGTTGATTTCATAGCTTTGTTATTATGAATAGAGCTGTGATAAACTGAGTGTAGGTGTCTTTTTATATAATGATTTCTTTTTCTTTGGGCGAACGCATACAGAAGTGGCATTACAGGATCAAATGGTAGTTTTATTTTTTGTTCTTCAAAAAATCTCCACACTGTTTTCAAGAGTTTATACAAATTTACCTCCTCACAAGCAGTGCATGGGTGTTCCCTTTTCCCCACAACCTTGTCAACAACTGCTATGTTTTAGCTCTTAATAATAGTTATTCTGACTGGTGTAAGACGATACCTCATTGTGGTTTTAATTTCATTTTTCTGATGGTTAGTGGGACGCTGGCCAGAGCTTGGAGATCCAGAATTTTGTTTTTTTGTGTGTGTGTTTAAATTGTATCCATTAGTCTGTGGTGGTGTTGCTGAAGGCATATTGGGATGGCAGTGCAGCTCTGGGTTGGGCACAGCTGGCATAATCAAGAAGCAGCTTGGACATAAGTGCACTTAAAAACCTTCAAAAGCTCATCCAAAACAATGAGGTGCAAGCACTGGGCAAAGCAGAAGCATCACATGTACACACATACATAAACACACATGAACATGCAGACACAGACATGCAAACCTCAGTGAGACTGTATTGGCTCTTACCAGAAAGATGCCAACTCGTCAATTGCACTCATGAGCCATATTATCAGCTAGACTTACAGTAAAATAACTGCTATTGTGAAAAACAGAAACAGACTGTTAAGTTCCCACAAATGACTGGAGGAAAAAAAGAAGAATAAAAAAAAAAAAAACACACAACCCCGAAGAAGGAAAAAGGCAGGCAAATAAGAGAAGAAAAATAAGCATAGTGACAAAGCTAACCAAACTCCAGAAAATTCTGTGTGAAACAGAATTTTTTATCATGCTTCCCTAAGGTAGAAAACTTTCCTTTCAGCAAAAAACCTGAACAGAAAATTTGGAGAGAGCCTGAGAGTGCTGATGTTAGCAGAGGGGCAAACAAGCAAATACACTGCTTAGCTGCGCTTCTTGAGAAAATGACGCTAATGGGTTTCACGTGCTCCTGAGAAGAGCTGGTAGATGAGAAGGCTGAGCAGAGCAGGGCCGTGGAGGAGCAGGCTGCAGCCAGCCCACATGGTATGGTCCTTTTCTGTGCATCTGGGAGACACCCTGTTGTCCTGAATGACAGCGTCAGACCACGACACCCAGCTCGGCCAGCAGAGCGCAGCCCAGATGCCAGCCCCACAGTCGCAATCTACCCACATTTGCGCAGTGTACCGCCTACTGCTAGAAGCCACGCAGCTTGGTGTAGAGAGAGGAATATTAACAGACAGTGGAGATCAGGGGCCTGAGGGAGCCTCCTTATAACTCAACAGCAAAAAGACTATTTAAATAGGTTCAAGGGCAGGCCTGCCTCAGGCAACTACGGAGATGATGCAGGGTGCAATCCTCCTTTCTTTTCCAAACACCTCCCATCTCCAGTGGGGTCCGCAGCACTCACATATTCTTTCTGTGATAATTCATTTGGGAAAATTCAATTCAGGGAAAGGCTGAGCTTTTCGCTTTGATTTATGAGGTCTAAACCAGAGACAGAAAACTTTAGAGCAAGATCTCAGGAGGAGCAGGGACCACTAAGACATAAGCTTCTGGAATTTTCAGACAATTTAGGAGTGCTTACGGTTTCTACTAAGAGAATGTTTCAAACCAGCTTCTTCCAGATTGCAGGTTGCAGGAGACCCTGCCTGACACCTGGTTTCATGTATAAGAAACAGGCACAAAAATGTCAGAATGAACAAGCTCCCCACACCAAAACACGAGAGAAGAAAGACATTATTTCAAAGGATTATAACAAATTCTATTATAAAGACACATGCACACCTATGTTTATTGCAGTACTGCTCACAATAGCAAAGCCTTGGAACCAACCCAAATGACAATCAATGATAGACTAGATAAAGAAAATGTGGCACATATACACCACGGAATACTATGCAGCCATAAAAAAGGATGAGTTCATGTCCTTTGCAGGGACATGGATGAAGCTGGAAAGCATCATTCTCCACAAACTGACACAAGAACGGAAAACCAAACACCACATGTTCTCACTCATAAATGATGTTGAACAATGAGAACACATGGACACAGAGAAGGGAACATCACATACTGGGGCCTGAGTGGTGGGGGGCTAGGAGAGGAAGAGCAGGGGGCGGGGGGACTGGGGAGGGATAGCATTAGGAGAAATAACTAATGTAGATGACGGGCGATGGATGCAGCAAACCATCATCATGGCACGTGTATACCTATGTAACAAACCTGCATGATCTGCACGTGTACCCCAGAACTTAAAGTATAATAAAAAAAATGTTTGAGATGATGGACATGCTAATTACCCTTATCTGATCACTATACATTGTACATATCAAAATATGTACCCCACGAGTATGTAAAATTATGTTAATAAAAAGTATTGAAAATAAGAGAAAGACATTATTTCCTTCAATGTAAATTTACACACCTGAAGATACTGAGAATGATAAACTATGAAATTATACTTAGGTTTGTATTTAATTAAAAACCTTTAAAAAATGACAAAATTCCACAAAATGAAGACACTTCAAAAAATATATATATGTACCTAGACTCAGTCAGGTATGATTTCATAAACTGGGTACATGTGAATTATTTTCATCCCTCCCTTTAATTTATTTGGCTGTGACATTTTATAATCTGGGGTTACGTAAAGTGATATAGATGAGAAAATAAGAAAGATTATTGGTTTTCAATAAAAGGCTAATTATGACTGTTACACTGATATTAGTTTGGGAACACTTAAAAAATGATAAGCTTTAAATATTAATAAGAGCTAATTTTCCTTTATTGTATGTGTGCATGTGTGTGTGTGTGTGTGTGTGTGTGTGTGTGTGTGAGAGAGAGAGAGAGAGAGAGAGAGAGAAAGAGAGAGAGAGAGAAGCATTTGACAAATATGAGCATTAGGATTTGAACAGAGCCTTAGCACCTAAACATATAAATATATATTCAGACAAAAAGCAATGAATGGGCAGCTCAGCTGGGTAGCAGGAGAGTACATGAATCACAATAGGATGTCAGACTCAGACATGTTCACTATTAATCTGGGTTTAAAGGCCAATGTGCCCTGACTCAGGAACACACACATGTAACACACATAGACACACACATGCACTATACAAAGACAGACACATGTATACACATGTACATTCAAGGAAAGCTGTATCTCCTAGACAATCACCATAAGCAAATCCAGCACACAGGACCAGGGGAGCTGTTTAAATGATGTCCCAGTCATGTCACATCCTTACTCCCTGTGCAATGGAAACTTACATGCAAGAACCACAGACTGAAAACCAGGAGGACCCTTCCTAATATGTCCCCAACATGCCTTCCCAGCCACACCTCTTGATTCTCCCAGACCAGTATCACAGGCTCCATCCGAACCAGACTCCTCAATATTCAACAAACAAGCTGGTTCTTTCCTCAACTCCAGGCTTATTCCAAATGCCTACCTCTTCCTACAATAAAGCATCACTAGTGTTTGATGAATATTTGTTGAAATTATTTGAACTAATAATAACTTTTCCGTTAGCTGTACGTTCTTAATTGCATTATGTTGGTCTAAAATGAAGCCAGAAAGGAAAAAAAAATGCCATAGAGGTAAAAACAGCAGACTTACCTGGACATGTTCTTTTTCCTCTCTTCCCTGAATTGCTGTGGCAGAAGGTATCCTCATAGCTTCCGCGTAAGCACTGCCCTCCTCTTGAACTGAGGCTCTAAATGTCAGATATTCATGATTCCAGCCCCTTCTGTAGCTGAAAATGGGCATGTGACACAGTTCTAGCCAAGGAAAGGTAAGGAGACAACTGCAGGAATGATTCTGAGACATTTTTCCCCTGGAAAAAAAAAGAGGTGCTCTAAAAGAACATTCCTCCTCATCCTCCTCCTTCCTGTTTCGGACCTGGTTGGGTGAGAAAGCATTGCCTGGAGCTGCAGCAGCCTTCCTGAGACCATGAGGAGACTAAGCTAAGGATTAGGCAAGGAGGAGCGACGTGAGACGAAAAGATGCAAAGACCATGTGTTTATTCAGTGGCATCACTGATCCACTGAACGGTTCCTGGAAATTCCCTTCCTCTACATTTCTTTCAAAATCATAAACATCTTGGTTATAAAAGAATCCCTGAGCTTCTGTGATTTGTAACTCATTGCAAACTCACTTGGAGAGAGGTCCTTCTCACAGTCTTCACCCCACATATACTCGGTCACTCTGAGTCACATCTCAGCCCTGGAGATGTATCCATGAGGATGTTTCTCAACCTGGCCTCCTCTGGGAGGCATCTCTGACACTCTGCCACAGTTACTTTTGGGTACAAACTTCTCCATACCCAGTCCTAAAGGAAATTCACGCCCACACTATAACATCTGCAATGTTGTGAGGACAATTCATTTGCTGTAGTGATGTTTTGAATACCTAATGTCCATTCCTCCTTTAAATCATGGCTTCCTGAGTCTGTTTAGGAAAACAGCCCGCACTCCAGCTGGTGTTTAGGATGAGATGCCACTCAGAATCTAGGGCAAACTGTGTGACTCAAGGATAGCAACCGAAAGCACAGAATCTCCTTGGGGGTTCTCAGCAGCCTCCATCATTAGTTCAGGGATAAACACGTGACTGTGGCAATCCCACAGAGGGTGGCCTTGGTGGCTTGGGATTGCTGAGTCCTCTGACATACAAACCTGGAAGCGTTTCCAGTTTCTTGTAGTGACACAGCGTACCTATCTCAGGAGAGGGCAAGTTGGGAGGTATTTGCTGAGCAGCAATTTGACTTTTCCATTCCATTTAGAATCAGAAATAACAACATTCTGACTGTGCCAGGTGAGGCCCCACTAGTTCTTACAAAGTCCCAAGTGGAGGCTCCTTAAGTGTCTTATTTCACCAACCACTTACTGTAAAACTCAAACGCTACCAGTTACGCATTTGGAAAAGCTGACCTTGGCCACCCACTTGTCAGAATCTAGTTCTGAAGTTCAGTTTCAGTTTTTCATTACCTTCCTATACCCTCTTGCTAAATGGCCCATGGGTCATATATAATTATGAATTAATATCCCATCATCGCAGATGATCTGCAACTAATAATAATACCCAGTTTACGGACACACACCATGAACCAAAGACCCAAGAAGGACCGAGCCTGGCAGTCCTGATCCACGACGCAATGAAAGCGAACCCAGAATTTGATGGATGCTACTGAAAAGAGGCTTTTTGTTTGACCAGACATAGACCTAGGGAGAGATGAGCCTGGATTTGCAGAAGCCCACTTTTCTGCTATGAAAGAAACCCGTCTGACGATGGAGCTGACACAGCACAGGGAAACCTGGGACACAGAGCAAGAGTAATACCATCTGATGAGCCCCTGGATACAGCTATGCCTGCAGGCCAAACTTCAATACTTGTGTCCGTACATGAGCTAAACACGTTTCATTTTGTTTAAGCCAGATGCAATTGCTTCTTTTGTGTTTTGTTCTTTGTCACTTGCTAAAGAAAGTTACTTGATTAATTTCATGAATTCAGGACCATATATGTATTTACCTTATTCTCTGAAACATGAAGAGTTGTTGGAACAAAATTGCTAAAAAACGAAAGGAAAGAAAGATGGAAGGGAAGAAAGAAAAAAAGAAAACAAGGAATTTCAGGAGTGATATTTAGATTTTAATTGAACTTCAACCTAAGTAACACAAAGGATATAAGCTAACAGTGACAATCACCTTAGAAACATGTAAAATAAAATGCACGGTCTGTGAGCCAGATCACCCTGTCCCATGAGTTCTTTGCAACTATATCTCCTCCTTTAAAAATCTCATTATTTCAGAAATTATTTTCGTGGGATTGTGAATTATTTGAATCAGTGGACTTTGAGAAGCACGATTGTTTTAAACTGATACACCAGAAAAACTTTTTCTAAAGATAATAAAAAATGAATTTCATTTTATGCACCGAGAGACCCTCAGTGGAAGTTTCATATGGGACCCAGGTGGAAGGTATTTATAATTCCAGCATGGCAACCTTCTCTTTAGTCACTGATTCTCAAATTTTGATTCTTTGTGAACACACAGAGCAAAAAAAGGATTCTGGGTCCTTATCAAAGCAACATTTCTTTCAGAAAATTAAAAATATATATAATTAGTTATCTTAGGCTTTTGAAAGAGTCAATTGATGATATACAGGAATGAAAAAGAGGAGAATAAAGGCCAATTTCACAAACTGCGGAAATGCTTTGACCTCCTTTATACGTTGAGAAAAAAAGGGACTCACAATCATTCTTCAGGTGGCTAGTTTAGAAACACTGAATGGATAGGTACTTCTTGTCACATTGGGGCAGTGGTTCTGAGCTCAAACAGCAGGCAGGTAGCAGAAATGATGAGGTTGTCTGGGGGAAGGGATAATCTGACGACCTCTGACGCGCCTTAAGTGAGTACGTACACTTGACTCCACTCAACACTTTCAGGTAGGCACCTGGGCCCCGTTGTACCCAGAAGTGTGTCAGCTTTCCATTCTCGCGTGAGAAATCACCATATATGTAACTGGTCAAAGTGCTCATTTTATTATCTCACAGTTTCACCAGGTCAACAGCCCTGCCAGGCTGGGTTCTCCCTCTAGGGTCTTGTAAGGCAGAAATCAAGGTATCGGCAGGGTGGCACCCCTCACTGAAGGCCCTGGGGAAGAATCTTCTTCCCAGCTTATTCAGGATGTGGGCAAATTTAATGTCCTTCTCATGGTTTCTATGCAACCCCTGCATCTTTAAGCCAGCAAGGACACATTTCATCCTTCTTACACTTCAGATCTCTCTGACTTCCTCATCCTCACTCAGCCAGGAAAAAGCCCTGCTTTTAAGGGCTTTTGTGATTACATTGGAGCCACTTGGATAAGACAGGATTATCTCCCTATTTCAGGGTCACCTGCTTAGTAACCCTAATTATATCTGCAAAGTCATTCTTGCCATGTAAGGTGACACCTTCAAAGGTGAGACATGGAGGGCAAAGGGCATAGAGAATAAAATTCTTCCAACCCCAAGAAGAGACTGGACATTTACACTTCATGTGAAGTTTCTGAATTTTTAATTATTGGCAACTAATTCGAAATTCATTTTACCATTTTGTTATGTAGAGGGCCTACTTTCTGCATCTAGACATACTTCACCAGTACATCCTCTGCTTCAAAATCATATTGACACCAGGTGAATCCTAAATAAAAACGCCAATTTGGGTACTGAAATCACAAGTCAGTGCTTGGGCTCAGGGGTTTGTATTATCTCAGGAGCATAAAACAATAAAGATCTCCGCACTTCACTGTCCAGCGCAGGGCAGTGAGGGCTGCTGCTCCATAGAGTCATTCAGGGCCCCTGGCTCTTTCTTGGCATTTTGTGGGTCTAGCGATGTTCTCAGGACTCATCCTTCTATGATCAGACAATAAGTGTGGCAGAGAGAGTGTGAAGAAGGCAGGCCTGACCTGATTGCTCCAGCCCAGAGGCGTCACCCATCATCTCTGCTTACATTTCACTGGTGAGAACTCATTATGGTGTTTCAGTGAGTGTGGAGACAGTGTGATCTAGCCACGTACTCAAGAGGAGCAAAGTATAGATATCAGTGGGCACTAGAAGAGTCTGCACAAAGATAGACTAGGTGATCCAATATGTGCTTATGTTACTTTAAATGTGTGTGTGTGCATGTGTGTGTGTGTGTGTGTGTCTGTGTGTGTGTGTGTGTGTGTGTGTGTGTGTGTGGTGGATGCATGGATTTAAAATCCTCATAGAAACACTGGGCTATGCGAAATGCATCTGTGGATTTCAAAATTCACTATATAAAATTTTGAATTAAGAGATATTTGGCCAAAGATTTTTATCCAGAAAACCTTTTTGGGTTTCTGTAAAACATAAGTTGATTAACAAAATGATTGATTTAAACATAGCTCCCCAAAAACTTAACACAGCAACGAGCTGCTGACACATTCTCATTCTCCTGTTCTGCCTTTGAATGGGAAATTAAAGTTATTTTTGAGAAGGAAGATATGTTCAGGGAATAGATTCTACTTCCCAGCCTGTTTTACAGATGTGTTTAGACATGTGGCTGAGACCTAGATAAGGATCTAGAAGTCAACTTGTTTTATGGAACTTCTCGGAAGACTTTGTAAAATAGGTGATTCAGCTGGATGATGCAGATATGTTTCCAATTAAAGGAACTTTCCTTGATCATGTAGCCATCAGATATTTAGTTAATCCTCTCTTCTGGCCTTTGTGGTGTTTCAAAGTTTTTATTGTGGTTATAAGGAAACACTGCAAATAACCTCTCCATGCAAGTTTATACATATCTTTACTTTTTAAAACATAATTCTAAAAAAACAAAATTACTTGGTTAAAAACCAAGCTCTGTTGTAAGTTCACAAAATTTCAAAACTCCTTCCTGAAATTTGCATTTCCAATAGGAAGATTTGAAACACACTTTTACATTTTGCAAAATCATTGGCAATCTGGTTAGCATACACTAATACCTTGTTGTTTATTTGCTTGTCTGTTTGTTGAGATAGGGTCTCATTATGTTACCCAGGCTGAAGTGTGACAGCGCAATCATGACTCACTGCAGCCTTGAACTGCTGGGCTCAAGTGATCCTCCCACCTCAGCCACCCAAGTAGGAGGGCTCCTACGTAACTGGCTTCCAATAAAAGCCTTAGATATTGATTTCCAATAGAATAAGGATAGGTAATTTTTCAAGCATGTGGTCATGATTTGAGGCTGGGGAAATTAAGAGTGTCTTGAGTGTCCTGTAGTCACAATTTGAGTGGGGAGGAATTAAGAGTGCATACGCTACTACCAGGAGAGAAGACTCTGAAATTGTAGCCTGGTTTCCTCTGGACTTCACCACATGGGCCTTTACCTTTTGCTGATTTTGCTTGTATCCATAATAAATCATGGCTGACAGTAAAACTTATATGCTGAGTCCTGTGATGTCTCCTGGAAAATCACTAAACCTAAGAGTAGAATACTTCCAATTTTTGCCTTTAATATTGATAGGCTTTACCCTTCCCCCACTAGGATTCTTGACTCTAATGAGGGTCTCCTCCGCAACTCTCCCTCTCCATACGTCCCAGACACTCCATGATCAACAATCCCTCACACTCGGACGAGTGGGCGGACCACAGGCAATCATTTTAGATGCTCAGAGGTAGCCATCACTAGTATCTCCCCTAGGAGCTACCCATTGCTTCTCTTAAATTAACTTAATATTGTGCTTTTTAAAAACGGAATTATAGCTGATGATAGTGTTGGGTTTTGGTGTATTATTCACTCAGTGTGTGTTGTCAGCTGTGCTCACTGATAAGAGAAAATAGTCCACCTTGCCACTTGTTTAGTGAAACTCTTAAAACCCTATTTAGAGCCAGTCCTTGAGCTGAGTCCAGAAACACCAGGATTCTCCTTTGATTACTGCTGCTGACACCCACCATTTAGTTGGCAGTGATGATGGACACAGCCTATGCTATGCACGCTTACTTTAGCTCATTTATTCCCTCGGTCACATCCATGAGATAGTGAGGTAACTTTTCCGTGTTATGAATCAGAAACTAAGGCTTTGAGGGATTGAATAACTGTGCCTAGATTACACAGATGTAAGTTTTCAAGAGTCAAAAATTAACCCACTTCTTCATAATCCTGGAGCTCTCTCTTAGCCCAGGAGCTCAAACTCCAGTGCACACAGGGGTCAGGTGGTGACAGGTGGGAATTAGAGGAGGAAGTCAGTGTGGGAGGCCAGCCTGAGGGCTGAAGCCCTTCCTCAGCTCCTGCTCATGAATTCTGTGGCAGTGAGATCCCTGTGGCCAGATCTTCCTATTCTTCAAGAAAGCTTAGAAATTTAGGTTTTACTATGGTACCTTTTAAAGTCTAAATGTTGGTACCACATTCAATTTACCAAAGAAAAGAGAATGAAGAAGAAAGAAAGGAAAATAAAATAAAATGATGATAATAGAAACGATAAAATTATGTAAAGAAGATTCAGTATGCTTAGAGTTACATTTGGCCATCAGCTCCAATCCGTCAGGCCTGGGTAATCGCCCTTGCTGGGGGCCAGAGAGGGACCAGGTATCCTTTATTTGCCAAGTTGCCCTCTGTACCTTGCACAGAGCCTGGTACATGGGAGGTGCTCATTACCACATGTGGAATGCATGAATGCAAGAAAGATGGTGGGTATGATAATGAGTAATTGCAGGGTAGACATTCAAGCACATTAATCAGCGGCTATCCTGGGAATACCATAGCATGTTCTGTTCTCTAAGCACAGCCGTTCTAACTATAAATGGCCAAGATTGATAGTTCCCTTGAGGGCATGGCAGGATCACTGGGCTCTGGGTCTTTTTACGTTAATTTAAATTTCTTTTGCATTTTGCCTATTGCACTGAAGCGCATTTGCAAAGAAAGCAACAAAGAGATGTCTCTCAGCACCAAAGAGCTTTAATCTTTCACGCAACTTTAATTTTATTTTCCTGTTTAATACTCATCAGTAAATATTGTGAAATAATGACTTCAGTCCAAATAATCCAATTTTACTGGAAAGTCTGAATAGTTGAGACAGAGGACACGGCAGCTTGACCAAGCTAAACAAGTCACACAGCCACTATTTAAAATGTGTTCTGTGGCCAAATGATTGTCCAAACACTCATCCAAGAAAAATTTATTCAAAAGAGACCTCGATTGAGTTCATCCAAGCACAAAAGAGCAGTAAGAACAAGAAAGGCTCAGCATTGACCTTGGCATGACCTTGTGGCCACCTTGTTGGTGTCTCAATGCCAATGCTCAGGAAATGCTGGGGATAACCCTGCTGTTCCTGTGGATGAGATAATAATACGTTCAGGATCATCTGTCCGTAGATGATGGGGTCCCATGCTGAAATTTCTGCAGGGGCCAGAAGGAATATGAATGAGTGAAGAATGCCAGGGATACACTTTTTGGAATGGTAAGCATTTTTTGGAATGTTAGCTATCTCTTTCACTATCTTAACAATAAAGTCTGAGGTCTCCCACTTTTTTGGAAGCAACTGGTTCTCTTCATCTCATTTTTGTTTACTTATTTCTGATAAATATGTGAAATAGGAAATATTTTATTTTCTTAACTCTATTACAAGAAAAAGTAAACAAAATGGCAGAGTCACGGCAGTGAATGCAATCCACACCAACATAGTATTAGACAGTATGGTGTGAGCTGTCCTTCCAAAGTCAGCAGCCACAGGGTTAGACAGTAAGGGACAGTGTGGATTGTCCTTCCAATCCTCTCTTGGTGTTCCACAGATTTTTACCAGATAGAAACAAGTGTTAGTGGGATCAGAACTTCTACAATTTTTAGAGAAAACTAAAATATGGGCTTTTCCATAAAATATTTTGAGTTTTAAATGTTGTCAATAATTCACTTTTTAAAAATACTTCCTGACAGAACAGACAGCACGGTTAATGTGAGTTTGCTTGCACAACAGTCACTTTTTCCTGTTGCTTGTTGTAACAAGCCATGCATGGTGGTATGAGAAATCATGTGAGGGAGAAACTAATATGGGCTGAATTTTGTTTTTTACAAATTTAATGAAAGCAAACCCACAGACCAAAGAAACACAACAGATTTGGAAAACAAGGACATACTTCACAACAAAGAACATTACCATGGATTTTAAAAAGTCATTTAATAATGATTAAGAGGAAAATTCCTCAAGAGGACAATATTTCTGCATGTGTGTGCTTGATTAAAGATCTCCAAAATACATGAAGCAAAATGTTACAAAACTACAAGGAGAAATAAACAAATATATGATTCTGGTTAATAATTTCTAGGACAAGGAAGAAGGATTACAGCAAAGATATAGAAGACTTGAACAACAATATCAACCAAGTAGACCTTAGTTGGTTGATACTACTTCCACCCAATAGTATCAGAATACATCATCTTTTCAAGTGCAGAAAAAACACATACCAAATTAAACTATATTCTTGACCATAAACAAATCTTAATAAATCTAAAATAATTCCTGTCATACAAAAAAGTACTCTTCAAATAGCAAAAAGATCTATTGAAAATCCAGCAAATTGTCAGACCCTAAGTAGCACTCTTCTAAATAATGTACAGATCGAAGAAAAAACTGAAAGGGAAATTCAAAAGTATTTTGAACCAAATGAAACTAAAACCATAATTTGTCAAAATGAGTGTGATGTCACTAAAGCAGAATTAGGTGGACAAATTATAGCACCTACTTCCCAAATTAGAAAATTTGTAGAAAAAGATTTCAAAGCAATAATTTTAGCTTTCCACCTTAAGAAAAAAATTTTAAAAAGTGATAATTATGAAACCAAAAGCTAGTTCTTTCAGATTTTTTAAATGGATAAACTTCTAGCCAAACTAGGAACAATAAAAAAGAGACAGAAAAGGAACATGCAAATTGCCAGTAGCAAGAATAAAAGAGGCTAAATAATTACATATTCCTGAAATATTAAAAAGATAATAAAAGGAAATTATGAATACCTCTAACAATAAATATAACAAGTTGGATAAAATAGACAGATAGCTCCTAAGGCATGTGCTGCCAAAGCTCACTGAAGGAAACTATATACTTTGAATCACTACACATGTGGTTATATAATTATGGGTGTTACAGGTAAACATCTTCTCACTGACAACATTAGACGTACAGAGTGTTTCACTTCTGTACTACCAAGCAAGTAATACAGAAGTAACTTAAGTCATACACAAACAGGCAAAGTCTTTTAAAAAGTTGCAAAGGGAAGAATTCCAAACTCACTGTATAAGACCAGTATTACCCTGATAATAAAATCAAAGACATTAGAGAAAAGAAAGAATACTAATGTACTTCATGAAACAGATAGATAGATGTTAAACAAAATTTAAACAAGTATCATCCAATGACATAGATGAATATAACATTATGGCCAAGTATGTTTTTTTCTGTAGAATACAATATTGATTTGACATTTGAAAATCACCATATTAGGGTAAAAAGACATATTACCATCTCAGTAGCTGTAGGGAAAACATTCCAGAAAATTCAGTACTCTTTCCTAATAGACAAATCTCAAGAACTGTAACAGAAGAAAAGTTTCGTTTTTTTTTTTTTTTTTTTTTGAGACGGAGCTTTGCTCTTGTTACCCAGGCTGGAGTGTAATGGCGCGATCTCGGCTCAACGCAACCTCCACCTCCTGGGCTCAAGCAATTCTCCTGCCTCAGCCTCCTGAGTAGCTGGGATTACAGGCACGTGCCATCATGCCCAGCTAATTTTTTGTATTTTTAGTAGAGACGGGGTTTCACCATATTGATCAGGATGGTCTCGATCTCTTGACCTCGTGATCCGCCCGCCTCAGCCTCCCAAAGTGCTGGGATTACAGGCTTGAGCCACCACGCCCGGCAAGAAAAGTTTCTTAACTTGATAAGAGGTATCTATGAAACCATACTACATGTAACATCGTACTCAATGGTGAAAAAATTGATGTTTTTGACCTAAGACCAGAAGCAACAAAAGATATTCTTTCTTACTACTTTTATTCAATATTTTACTGGCTGTTCTGGCCAGTGCAGTATTGCCTAACTATGTAAGTAAAAAATTAAATATATACATATTTAAATAAATCCATGAATTTTAAAAAGTTATATAGTTTAAAAAGACATAAAGCTATCTTTATTCGCAGATGGCATAATTGTCTATACAGAAAATGTGATGAAATTTTTAAAAATATGACTAGAACTAATAATTGGGTTAAATAATATTGCAGTATACGTGGTCAGTATACAGAAACCAGTTATATTACTATCAACAAACAATGAATAATCATGAAATAGACAACTTTTGAAAATACCATTTACCATACCAACAACAGAAATATAAAATACTTATGGCTAAATATAGCAAAAGATGTGACCTGCATATTGACTACAACAACATATTGCTTAGATGAATTAAAATAGCTAAATTCTTTTATATTACGCCACTCATGGGCATGACAGGTGCCCTTGACCCTATCATGCAGCTACAGCTGATTGGACCAGGAGTGAACAACTGACCCAGGTGGGGCCAATCAGCTTCTCTCCTCTACTTGAAGTGGGAAAGAGACCCTGGTCTGTGAGCTTCAGGGGGCTGAAGTGAAAATCACACAGCAGCTTGTAATGTTCATGGCTAGAAGAATTCAGTGTTGTTAACATGTCTATTATACCTAAATTGGTGTATAGATTCAGAGCAATCCAATTGAAACATCAAGCAGATGTTTTAGAGAAAATTGATAAACTGACCTCAAAATTCAAAAAGGAATTCAAAGGATCTAAAATAGTGAGAATGACACTGAAAAAGAACGTATTTAGAGAAACTTATTTTATTTCAAGACTTATTACAAATACGCAACAATGAAAACAGTGTACTGTCACTGTCAAGAGTGGCAGATAGGAAATTGGAACACAATAGAAACTCCAGCAATAAACGTTCACATAAATAAATGCCTGATGTTTAACGAAGTAGCCTGAACAATTTAGTGGAGAATAAAAGATGATAGTTTTGAAAGTGGTTCTATACACATTAGATGTTCATATGTACAAAATGGAGAAATACCTAATGTAGATGTCAGGGGGATGAATGCAGCAAACCACCATGGCAAGTGTATATCTAGGTAACAAACCTGCACGTTCTGCACATGTAGCCCAGAAATTAAAGTATCATAGAAAAAACTGATGGATGCTTTTATAAAATAACTTAAAAGGTATCACAGACTTAACTATAAAACATAAAACAATAAAGCTTATAGAAGAAAACATTGGAGAAAATCTTTGTGACTTCAGGTGGCAATAATTTCTTAGATATAAAACTAGAAACATGATCCAAGAAAACAAATGGATTAATTAGAATCCATCAAGTTTAACATTATCTGCTCTTTTACAGTGAAATACTCTGTAAAAGAGAATAATGAGACAGGCCACAATTTGGGAGAACATATTTGTAGCTCAGACAGCTGATAAAATATTTGCATTAAAAATATAAAAAGACTCAAAATGCAATAAAAGAGCAAGCAATTAAATAAAAATTGGTAAATAACTACACAAATACTGCACCAAAGAAAAGAAATGTATGGCAAATAAATCAGGTTAAGAAGATGCTTCTTATGATTAGTCATTAAATAAATGTGGATTCAAGCACAGTGAGCTACTATTACATAGCTATTATAATGACTAAAAACTTTAAGGCCAGGTGTGGTGGCTCACGCCTGTAATCCCAGCACTTTGGGAGACTGAAGTGGCTGGATCACCTGAGGTGGGGAGTTCAAGACCAGCCTGACCAACATAGAGCAACCCCATCTCTACTAAACATACAAAATTAGCTGAGCATGGTGGTGTATGCCTGTAATACCAGCTACTTGGGAGGCTGAGGCAGGAGAATGGCTTGAACCTGGGAGGCGGAGGTTTCAGTGAGTGTGAGCTGAGATGATGCCATTTCACTCCAGCCTGGGCAGCAAGAGTGAAACTCTGTCTCAGAAAACAAAAAGAAAAACAAAACAAAAGAAGAATATGTTTAACAATATCATGTGATAATGGCAGGGATGCAGATCTCCTGGGATTCTTATTTACCGGTGGAAATTTAAAATGGTATAGTCACTCTGTACGGGTGACGTGGTTTGGCTCTATGTCCCCAACCAAAGCTCATCTTAAATTGTAATCCTCATACGTCAAGAGAGGAACCTGGTGGGAGGTGATTGGATCATGGGGGCAGTTTCCCCCATACTGTTCTTGGGATAGTGAGGGGGGAGTTCTCATGAGACCTGATGGTTTATAAGTGCCAGTTTTCCTGTGCGTTCTCTCTCCTGCTGCCGTGTAAGTCATGTCTTGCTTCCCCCTTGCTTTTCACCATGATTGTAAGTTTCTTTAGCCTCTCCAGCCATGAGGAACTGGAAGTCAGTTAAATCCCTTTTCTTTATAAATTACCCAGTCTCGGGCAGTTCTTTATAGTAGTGCGAAATGGACTAATACAAAGGGTGAAAACGTAATCATTTATTTTAAACTTGAGCATACACTTACCATATAACCTAGTAAATTCACGCATAGGTATATACAAGTGAGAAGTGGAAAAGAAAGACCACATGAAGACATCCATATTAGTGCTCTACAAGACTTTTAAAATCACAAAAACCTGTCAACACCATGAGAACATTCAACCAGTGAATGGATAAAGAAGTCATAATACATTATAAGGAGATACTACTCAGCATAGGAAAATAAAAAAGAACTGTTGATACAGAAAATACCATGAATTAAGTATTTTTTTCTATGTGAAAAAAGCCTATATATTGTATCATTTTATTTTATGACTTTCCAGAAAAGGAAAAGGAAAAAATAGATAGAGATATAGATAGAAAAAGAAAAGGAAAATATACAGATATAGATATAGAAGACATAGTGTTTGGGAATGCATGTATGCACTGTCTACAAAGTGGCATCATAAGAAAGTTTTGGAGGTGATAAAGCTGTATTTAAGGAACTATGATGGTGATTAAATGACCCTATGTATTTGTCAAAATGCACATGATTATAAAGCGTAAAGAGTGGATTTTCATGTTTGTACAATTAAAAAAAATCAAACTGTAGGAAAATGCAAGATGATATGCCGGACTGTGACACACTGTATCTTTGTATTGCAAATAAGTTCAATTAACCCTTTAGAAAGTGGTGGAGGAAAAAAAAAACCTGATCTAAGTGATTTTAGAAAATATTGTTTAACTGGATGTCTTAAGGTCACAAATAAAAGAATTGTGCTCAAACACTACTCTTGGTGGTCAATTTGCTTCTCACAGGAGTATTGTGTTAGCATTTCTTAAGGTATTTTAAATGTATACGATCTTTAAACAAATATGTAAATATATTGTAGATATTTAGAGCCTGTTTTCTCAACTGTTATCAAAAGAAGATAGCCTTAAAGAAAGGGGCCAGCTACAGTGAAACTTGCATTATTGGATTAGAATCAGAGATATCCGTGTGAACTCAAATATCTATCTGATCTATCTATCTATCTATCTATCTATCTATCTATCTATCTATCTCTTTAGCTCTCCATCCAACCCTGAATCTGCATTGGTATCTATATCTAGACACATGGATATTCATCTGTCTGTATTTTGACATACATATTCATACAGCTAGATAGATAGGGTTATATTTATCTTTGTATAGATTAATAAACATATATTTTCAAAATTTCTTCAATAAGGGCAGAAGTGATGACAGCACAGCAGCAACTTGCACACATGATAGGTAGATCTTGGTTTCTAAACAGCTTTCTCCAATAAAAGAAAACGGGACTCCTTGGTTGGTCTCATGGCTAAGGCAAGATGAGCCGGAAGTATTCTGTAGTTTCAGCAGGATAAGGAAGTGCTCAAAAAATGGGAGACATCATAGGAGTATAGAAACTGTCCTGAAATCGCTCCAAATGGCAGATGTGGGAACAACTTGAAAAACAAACTAAATAATAATAGAATTGAGTTGTAATTCAAAGAAGAAGGCATTTTAGAATCCAGATGCAAATGAACAAATAATTGAATAGAAGAGAAAGGTCAGCTTTTCCCTAGAAGGGAATTCCAGTTAATGCATGTCAAAAGAATTAGGGAAAGAAAAAGTACTACTTAGAGAATTAACACAGTAATAATTTGCTGCATCCAACTTCCATATATGGATGCTAAAATTGGTGAGCAGAAGTTTAAGGAGATGCAGAAAATTTTCACAGACTCAAATCATATTTATTGAATCAATTGGCTATTTTTATTTTAAAAGGGAACACTTTCGGACATTAGTGGAAAAAAAGCTGGCACAATTCAAATGGTCTGTAGTTTAGTTAATAATATCATACCAATATAAATTTATCTGCTTTGGTAACTTGAGAGGAAGCAGTATGAAGGTTATATGGGAAGTCTGTGCCACTTCTGCACCATTTCTGTAAATCTTTCTTCATTTTCAACAAATTTAAACTATTCTGGAGAGGCTACAGCCAATACCGGAAATACTGCCCAAAGCAGAGAGAGAGAGATGGAAAGAATATTCTTTCTTTTCCATTCTTCACTCTGCTTATTGTTCGTCCATGCCCCCCATTGGCTAAATCTACTCAAAATATAGCAGGGAGAGAGGCCTGAGAAGTGTAGCTACCGGTAGCAGCTCAGATAATAAAGGGAAGAGAGCACAGGAACAATGGAAAATAATTCTGATGAGCAGCAAGGAAGAAATGGAAGACAGGGCATGCTTTACATTTCCATAGCTGATATGTGGGAGAGACTCAGTGTCTGAGATACCATCACCTCTCATCACAGACTCTAATTTGTGTTTCCTGCTTCATAGGAGAGAACTTAAATACATGTCCTGTTCCACGAAGATGCGTGTACAGTTCCTCCATCACTCACTTCCTGGACAAGGGTTAATGTCTCTTAGTTTGCTGGAGATGATGATATTCACTGTAGAAAAGGCCTGAGATAAGATTAAGAAAAAACAGGTGAGTCTGTGATCAACATAGCCAACACTCACCTTGTGCTGAATCCCATCTCTCCTGGTGGGAAGAATGGAACCACGCATGGGAGAAGCTCACACCTGAGCTTGGCAACCTGAGTTGCAAATTCCGTGTCTTCAGATGAACACCAGGGCCAACTTCATTCCTTGAGCTTTGATATGGACTGAATATTTTTATCCCTGCCAAATTCATATCTCAAAATTCTAACCCCCAGTGTGACAATATATGAGGTGGGGCTTTGGGGAGGTGCTTAGTCATGAGCACAGAGCCCTCATGAATGGGGTTAGTGCTTTTATAAGATGAGACATGAGAAAGTTGCATCTCTATCTCTCCTCTCTGCCCTGTGCTAACCAGGAAGAAAACCCTCATCAAAAAAGTGGATATTTGGGTGGCCTGAGCTTAGACTTCCCAGACTGCAGAACTATGGGAAATAAACGTATATTGTTGAAGTACTCCAGTCTGTGGTATTCTGTTATGGCACCCAAGCTGACTAAAACAGCTTTGTAGATATGTTAGCTCCCACCAAATGAGCATTCTTCTGTCACTGTGGGCTTGAGTCAAGAAATAAATATCAGATGTTTAAGGGAAATATAGCCATTATCATTGTTATGGGCTACATTATGTTCCTCTAAAATAATTCATGCGTTCAAGTCCTACCTCCCAGTACCTCAGAATGTGACTATATTTAAAGATAGAGCCCTTAAAGAGGTAGTTAACTAAAAATGAGCTTATTAGAGTGTGTCTGAATCCAATATGGCTGATGTCGTTTAAAGAGGAGGAAATTTAGACCTGGACGTGTTTGTAGAAAAGACCACATAAAAACAGAGGAAGAAGGTGGCCTTCCACAAGCCAAGGAGAGAGGACTCAGAAGACACCAACCCTGCCAACACCTGATCTTCAGCTTCTAACCTGCAGAGTTGTGAGACTGTAAATGCCTGTTGTTTAAACCACCAGGTCTGCGTCACTTTGCTATGTGAGTCTTAGAAAACTAACACTAAATGGTACTTATCTCCTTGATAAGAAATGTCGTAAGTATGTTGGTCTTAAAATTTGCAGAATTTTCATTTTCCCCAGATGTCCAGGGGGATACACTGGTAAATGTGAGAAGAAACACTTCTGATGTTTTCCCAAGTAAATCCAGAAAACTGTGACCCTCCTGCTCACCATTACAGTAACATACTATATTACCCAAGAAAATACTCTTGATCTTTCCATCTATCTTCAGTATGTCCAGCTTCTCAGAGCAGCATTTGCTGAAAATATGGTCAAATCTTTGTGATTAAGAAAGTCAAATTATGTTCCCCTCATGGGCATTTTTTTTTTTTGAAGGAATGAGAAGGAGCTAAGTTATGGTGGAAATCAATTTTGTTATATCTGATTTTGTTAACCTGAAAAAGTTAAAAAGAAAAAATATTAAGTCTATGTGGGTCTGTATCAGACCCATGTGGTTCAACTTTCATGTAACAAAGTCGTGACTTGTTTTTCAGTTCCATGGCCCCCAGGTTGAAGGCCACATAGCCTGAGCCTGCTCAGATGAGCCAAGTAGGCAACCACAGGGGGAACCTAACTGATTTGATGGAGGCATGGGAGCTGAATTAAGAAGGAAACACAGCATGGCAGGGTCCAGGATCCAATCAGATCAAGCCCTGGTGTCACCCCATGGCAGGATCCAGTAAGATCATGCCTCCTGGCTTCACCTCATTGCAACATCCAATCAGATCACATGTCATTACCTTATGCTTATAAACAGACCCAATCTCCAGCTCCAGAAGACAGATTTGAGTATTTCCTTCTGTCTCCTTGCTAGTCAACTTACAATGAAGCTTCTCTTTTGCCCAAAGCTAGTGCCATGTTATTTCCTCTATGTGCATTGAGTAGTTAGCCTACTACTGAGAGTTTGGTAGCATAAGGGCAAATTTCCAGTGTCATGTCTCTTTTATTGTGTTAAAATATGCATAACATATTGATATAGTTAAGTAGGTTTCCTAGGACAGTTCACCTATTTATCTTCAACTTATAAGGCCTAACATATTCTTTGAACCTCACGGATATGGGATATGCTCTCTGAGCCAGTGCCTTTTATGTATTTTCTTCTTCAGCTTTCTCTTGGGCAAAGATCAGATTTTAATTCAATTTGTAGTTATCTGTTCATGTCTGATAGCCAAATTGGGGCCATCACATTTGAGTGAATGCGATTAGACAGATATGAGATGGCTCAATCTCAGATGTCTCCTTTAATTGCCTTTGTGGATGTGATAGGAAACATTATTGGTCGTATCGTAATGCTCACCAAATGTCCTCAAAATGGCCCTCGGGAGCACATATCGATTCAGCAGTTGGCTCCACAACCCTAAAGAGTAAGTGACTAAAGATCTCTGTTAACATTGGTTATAAATTAACCACAGAACATTGGACATATTCCACTTTCTGTGAGCAGGAGGTATCAATCTATCTCAATTTGTTGATATTCCTAGGAGTCTTAAATCTTTAAAACTCAAACCCAGAAGCTCGGGCATCTGAATCATAAATCTCTTTTGCTCCATTTCAGCTGTTCCACTTGTTTCTGTTTTGTGCATTTTACACAGGTGAAATTTTTCTTTTGCTGAGTTAAATACATTTAACTTGATGTATAGAGTTATTGCATGAGGCCAGAATATTTTCAGTTCATATCTTCAATTCTGTTTTGTTGTTAGTGTGTTATTCATTCTAGCATTAAGTGGCAGAATCTCTCTTGCACTCTAAGGAAATTAAAGAAATAAGGAAATGTTTGCAGACATCCTTTGGCACACCTTTTTATCTTACCTGTCACACCATAGCAGCCAAACAAACACAGCAGTTTTATAAATGGTCCATTGAATGACAAAAAGCCTCCATCCTCAATTATTTTCACGTGGGGTTTATTTATTCTCCATGTTTCTCTCCAATTCTTTGCATCTTGGATTTGTTAAAATAAATGAATTAAACATTTTAAAAAGGAAACTTTAAGGACCTCAAATTCATTAGAATCTACACTTTTTGTTTATAGCATGAGAACTGCCCTCTTCTATGACAATTTAATCCAAACACAATATAAGCCTTCACTGCTAGAGTCACTAAACAAAAATAGTAAAGCTGTAAAAGCAATTTCTTAAAAGCTGGTCAAGATCTGTATTTACTTTCTTCCCTTGACACCCAGAGAAATGTTCAAATTTTTTTGCTGCCTTTCAACTTGGGAGGTGTGGAAAAACTCCCTCCCTCTACCATAGTCTAATCTAGAACTAATACCTGTGCTGACTAAGCATTTGGTTTTGACAGTAACCATCAGCGTTTGGGACCTGGACTCTTTCAACTCTTTCAATGTGGCCAGTGTGCTAGCTCGCTTTGCTCAATGGCAGTGGAAACTGACGCTCTAAAAGAAAGAAAAAAATTAATTCTAAGGACAAATTTCCAATTTCATTTCCCTTTTTAATTGTCCTAAGATGATATACATATACATATACATATACATATACATATACATATACATGTACATACATATATACATATATATATATATATATATATATATATATATATATATACATATATACATGTCATATTGACAAACGTAACCATTTAAAAGAGACAATGTAGTGGCATTATGTGCATTCAAAATTTTGTACAACCATTATCCCTAAGTTTCAGAACTTTTTATTACTCTAAACATCTCTATACTTTAGCAGACATTCCTTTATCCCTCACCCCTAACCCCTGTCAACTACCAGTATGTTTTCTATGGATTTCCCTATTGTGAACATCATTTAAATGAAATGTTACAATAGGTGCTATTTGGTGGCTGGCTTCATCTTGCACAATTTTTAAGATTCATCCATATTATAGTAGCATGTATCAGCAGTTCTTTTATTGTTGAATAATATTTCATTGTATGAATTTGCCCATTTTGTTTGGACATTTTGTTTATTTGCACATTTTGTTTATTCATTGACTCACTGATGAATGTTTGTGTTGTTTTCCACCTTTTATTCTATTTTATTTTATTTTTCATACAAGCAGGGTTTCCCTATATTGCTTAGTCTGGTCTCAAACTCTTGGAATCAAGTGATCTTCTTACCTCTGCCTCCCAAAGTTCTGCAACTATACCATGCCTGTCCCAGCCTTCAACCTCTTTAAACCCCAAACACCAGAGGGTTGTTTACCACCATGCAACTCCTAACATACTAGCGAGCCATTCTTAAGTTTAGAAATACACCAATGCCAAAAAACAGTCTAATTTCTAGGAAGGAGACAAAAGCTTGTGCATTGAGCCAACAGGAACAAAGGAAGTAGTTTTGTTTTTATACTTTCTACTTCTCCTGTGCCCTGAAAGTTTGAACTCAGTCTGAGGTCTGACAACAGTCTACATTTCCATAGTGAGAAATAGGTTTTCTGAGAAGCAGAATATCAAAAAGTCAATGCCTTGAAGAGTTTCAGGGTGCGATGACAACAGAAAACATGAGCAGCTGTGATAATCATAATCCCAACAACAATTAGGATTCTGTTGTCCAGCTCACTATGGAGAACTGAGCACATAGTAGATGCTTATTAAATATTTAATGAGCTAAGGAATAAGACAAATGTGCTTTCAAATTTACTTTGCATTCTGTATTTTGTTACTCTTGTCTTGTTCTTTTTTCTTCTTCTTCTTTTTTTTTCTTAAATCAAAGTGAATTCCAAGAATATTCAAGTTCATGAAAGACCCCTGGCTAATGATTCTTAGACTTAAATTTTGAGCAGATTCTAAATAGATGATTGAGATTAATGTAAGGAAAGAGACTGAATATTGCAGCAGACACAAAATGAATAAAAGCTAAGGGTCTGGAATACCTTTAAAGGATGAGGACTTTCGTGTTGGTTATTGTCATGAGTTTGGGCTATACTCAATGTCAGTTGATCATGAAGAACCCCATGTCTTTTACATATTTGTTTTTTCATCTGCAGTATGGTTATTTTATAATGGGGGGATGGCCTTCATAATTTTACACACCACATTTTCACCAGGCAGTCTCCAGAGCAGAATGAGAAGAAAGGCACAATAAGAGGCCATTCTGGCTTAATATTATTTATATGAAGGAGGAAAGTGTTTCCCTGAAATCTCCAGAAGACATACTCTTAGGTCTCAAGGGCCTGATACAGGTCACATGACCCAGACCAAACCAATCACAGACTTATGTGAAATGGGCATATCCTCATAGAATTTCTGTGACAGACCTGAACCAATCAGGATCTGCACCCTGAGTCTGGAGGAGGGACAATACGCTGCCCATCAGATATCAGAGCAAAATGATGAAAAGCTGTGGGAGACCTTCCAAGACAGTCAGCAGCAGAACAGCCCCCTCTGGGAGGAAATGAGATCATTTTTCATGATGAGACAGATGGCCTAGTGTTATGTAAAGGAAATTAAATAAATTTAAATATCATACTGAGTAACTTGTTTCCTTTCCAATTCTTTTTGAGCTCTTCAGATTGCATCACAGAGAAAAACCTATTTGTTGTTAGAGCCTGTAACTTCTAACACTTTGAGTCTTTTTAAGAGAAAAGAGGCTTGCCTAAGCTCAAGGCTTTATACAGGTAACAGCATGGACTTGCAATGTTCCATTTCACTACACTTATTTTCATAATTTTCCTCTATTTATGGTAAGTTTACCATGATGATATTATGTCCTTTTTGAATATTCTTATTACTCATAGAGTTAACTTAAATAATATATCACATAAATAATGATACACATATTGTGGCAACATGAAATTAATAAAAGATGTTTTTTTTAATGACTGAAAATTAAGAACAGCTGAATATAAAATAGTGAGCAAGATTTCCAAGACAATCTGGGACCTATAAGGGAAAAGTGACATTGAATCAAGGTTAATTTTTAAGGCAAAATTAATGGAAAACTTTAAAATGTTACATTGGTATTTCCTATTCATGCACCAAATACTATTGTTCTTTGAAAGAAGCTGATGTATTCAAAGCCATAATTCAAAATGGTTTTACCTCTTGCCTTTCAATTTAGGATTAAAATAGCCGAGGAAGTCATGAACGCATGAACTGAGATGCACCAATATTGATAAATAAGTAGGTCAATAGATATAGATACTGATATCTCTCTGCTGGTATAATATGTCTACATTGCTGATTACTGGATTAAGCTTCCATTAAAAAATGAAAGTCATGGTCTGTAACGGCAATTTTTCTGTCAGTGAAAAAATTTCTGCTTCAGTCTACCTATCTGAAATGTTCTTAGTGGCATAAAATTGATTTCATATGCAATATATTAGTACAGTGCTATTGGAAGTGTACAGGGAGGCCCTGGAGATGTGTAATTTGATTTTAGGTGCTTGCCAAACAGAGAATTACATAGCATAGGCTCACATGGTGAGAAATGTTACCGGCATGTCTGAGAGAGATTTCAGGTTTGGTTCTGGATGACTGCACTAAAGCTAATACTGCAATAAAGAGAATCATGAGAGTTTTTAAAAAATTTCCCAGCTGTATTAGTTCATTCTCACACTGCTATGAAGAAATACCCAAAACTGAGTAATTCAATAAGGAAAGAGGTTTAATTGACTCACAGTTCCACAGGGCTGGGGAGGCCTCAGGAAACTTACAATCATGGTGGAAGGGGAAGCAAACAGTCCTTCTTCACACGGCAGCAGTAAGGAGAAGTGCAAAGCAAAAGGGAAAGGCCCTTATAAAGCTATCAGATCTCTTGAGAACTCACTCACTATCATGAGAACAGAATGGAGGTTACTGTCCTCATGATTCAATTACCTCCCACTGGGTCCCTCCCATGGCACATGGGGATTATGGAAACTACAGTTCAATATGAGATTTGGGTGGGGACACAGCCAAATCATTTCACCAGTGCCTGCAAAGTTATGTTTGCACTATACTTTGATGGTTTAAGTGTGCAATGGCATTATGTATAAAAAATGTATAATTAAAAATACTTTATTGCCAAAAACTACTAATGAATTGAGAATATGCTGTTGGAAAAATGGAATCCATCACTTGGTGCAGGGCTCCCCCTTTTTTGATTTGTAAAAAGCACATTATCTGCAAACACAGTGAAGTGATGCATGTTGAAATGAGGTAGGCCTGTATCTTCCTTTTGAGTTTTCTCTCAGTATTTTTGTTATTTCAGAGAACAAGACATCTGTCTTGATCATCTTTAACAGTTTAAAAACTTTCTTTTATTTATTTATTTTTTGAGATGAAGTCTCACTCTGTCATCCAGGCTGGAGTGTGGTAGCATGATCTCAGTTCACTGCCACCTCCGCCTCCTGGGTTCAAGTGATTTTCTTGCCTCAGCCTCCTGAGTAGCTGGGACTATGGGCATGCACCACCAGCTAAATTTTGTATTTTTAGTAGACAGGGTTTCACCATGTTGGCCAGTCTGGTCTTGAACTCCTGACCTCAAGTGACTCACCTACTTCAGCCTCCCAAAGTGCTAGGATTACAGGTGTGAGCCACCACACCTGGTCTTAAAAACCTTCTGCTATATCTTTCCAAAAAAGAAAATATGAGCAGAGACCTTGGTAGTTTTCAGGTGGCCTCTCTGGGGCTAGCTCCATAGCTCCAAGATCTCAGGGATGTGAGTGTGAAACAGGGAGTCTCTTGGACATTCCCGTGTGATTACAAAGTCACTTCCCCACTTTCATGACTCACATCCTATATGTTTAGCCTACAAACAAGAAGAGTGATGGGCAGATCCTAAAAATGCTTGGTTTTGTTTTGTTTTTGTCTTAAAAGCCACAACTTTCTGGGAATGTACTCCCCCAAAAGCCCCATTTCTAAATTGCTCTCAGGTGTGAAGGCCAGACTGAGTTGCATACTTACACATAGATCTCAGACTAGCAAAGAAGTGGGATTGCCTTTAACTGATCCTTCTTCATCTCTTCAGGCCTCAGTACAAATCTAGGATGGGCGTGAAAGGAGAAGGCATCTAGATGGGCAGCAGAAAAATTCTGCCACGTTTTAAAAAGTTTGAATTATGCATATCTGTTTAACTTCCACTTACAGCACTGATATAAAGCAGTAAAAAAGCAACTTCTATTAAGGAAAAAAGAAATGTTACATGAATAGTAGGTGATCATATGTAGGGTAAGTGGATATGACAAATACAGGGGAATGGTGAAGATGCTATCTGATGTTGGAGTGACTAACTCATCCTGGTTTGCTCAGGAACACCCTGGTTTTATAAGTGAAGCCCCATGTTCTGCGAACTCCCCTAGTCAGCAGCAAACTGGGGGATGCTTGGGACAGTTGAGAATCTTTTTTTTAAATTGCATTTTAGGTTTTGGGGTACATGTGAAGGACATGAAAGATTGTTGCATAGGTACACACATGGCTGGGAATCTTATCCACATTCTACAGCAGACTCTAAAACAGACTCCAGAAAGAGAGGTTTCCATTTTCCCAGACTTCTTTGTCCATCTGGGAAGGAAGCATCATGATATGGGAGTGAAGTCTGAGCTTGAATGCACCCTTCTCAGCACGCCTCAGTCCTAAAGGTAGATACTGCCTACGTTGCTTAGGCGTGACTTTAACCTCAGCACAACCACTCCACCTTCCCCAGTGCTGTTTCCAAACACTTTACCTCATCTGTGCAAGTTTTTGCAAATGTTGCATATGTTCTCATGATACCAACTCAGGAGACGCGGGTAGGTGCATTTCAAGCCTCCATTCACAGTTGAGTGATCTGACCCAGAATTATGGGGTAGATAGATTCAATAAAGAAAGAATGACAAACGTAGCTAAAACCACAGAGATGTGGACTGGGATTATAGGGAAGAAGGAGTCATGCTGATTTATTTCTATCTCCTATGAGAGGAGCAATTACCCAAACCCACAATCTGTTGGAAAAATCTCACATGAAAGATACAAAACTTACAGGACTTTTTGTCAGCCCAAAGAACGACCATGCAAAAAATCCCAAGTCCCCTCAGCAGACTGCAAATGTGCATGACTCTTTTCCAGTTCATAGCTGTCCATTTTTTTCTCAACCCCAGGCTGAATTAACGTGAGCAGATGTTTTCTGAGTTAGATCCCCCATGCCTCCGCGGGGTCTAGTGCTGCACCTTTGATGGTCTCAGTATTCCCTGCAAGATGCACCTGCCTTGATTTCACTGCCTGGTAACAATTAGAGATTCCATTAAACAGTCACTGCATCGAAGATTTAGAGGATATAATGTAGAGAAATTAAATGAGCCAGAATGTTGATGCCTGTAGTGTTTACAACAATGCTCAATGTCAAACTAGGTGGAAAATGATGCTTTGCAGATGCTGCGTTATTTTTCAGGTGAACAGCTGATAATCACCCCACAATATTTCCAGCATGTGTTTTTCCTCTAATAATGGGGAGTCAATTCACAGGCCCAGTAGCACCAGGAGGGAACCTTGTTGGCCATCATATGGAAGTTTGACAGTGACATTGAAAAGCATGTTCACATGATTTAAATAAAACCTTAATTAATTAAGAACTGGTTCCAAACCTTTTCCCACTGCCTTATTATAATGACCTCACTGGGATTTCCTTCTTCACAAAAGCTTAGTCATACTGAACACACCACAACTGAAAATATGCCTGGATAGAAATGGTACTAGTGTTGGCTTGTCAGTATTTTCCCTTGTGGTTTCAAAACCTGATGACATATTTTCATTTTCCAAGTTCCTTTCCTGACTGCAAGGCCTGTTTTTCCAAACCCCTTTCTGGGAGGGAAATAATGGCATTCAGATCTGCTTTATCAGCTAAATGGGGTGTTTCAAACTCATGGGACTGACTTTGAGGGTTTACTTAATTTGCATGCTTGAAACACCTGCACCCCTTCCCCAGCCGTGGCGTCTCACGGGTGGCACAGAGATTGAGGTTGGAGTTCTTAGTTGCTCTTCATTTCACAGCCATGATGGCCTCATTCTCCACTCGCCAAGGGCAGCAATGGAACATCAATTTGGAATCAGTGAAATGAGCAGTGACCTTGGAATCTTAAGACCTAAGTCCAGGCCCCAAATGTGTTCCCAACTTATTTATGGGACTGCTTCAGTTCTACCTGCTTAGGTTTCCTACCTAGAAATTAAAGAGATGATGCTAATTCTATCCGATCCTGGGAGTCACAAAAAGTGCAAATGAGCTCAGGTGTGTGAGATTCTGTCAAAAATAAGCACCTGCTAGGTTCAGTCATCTCCTACTCGGACCCAGGGCGTCCTCCTTGGGGTTGTGGTTCCTGGGATTATGAGGTCTACAGAAAAGCCAGAACTCAATCTCAGCACTGCTGCATCCTCACTGGGATGGGGAGCCCCATGGATGGCATGCATCAGAGAAGAAAACATGCAGTAGGATTTCACAAGGGTGACATTTTCCATGGCGCCATGTCATCTCCAGTCTCTCCGTTCCACCTGCACCTGACACATTGAACTTGTCGCTCTGGGGAAGGTCAATTATCCGTGGGCTCTGAGTGCCCCTGTGCCTTCTTGCTGGGCATACTGAGAATGCAAGACTCCAAATGCTTTCTGTTCAGGCCATCTCTCAGGCTTGTGTTTTCAGTGAGCTGCCTTGAAAGATGAGGCAATGTCTTCTGCAGAAAAAGCAGACTTCTTTCCTGCTCACTGTAAAAGTAGTAGGTTCCCCAAGCCCATGTTCCTCAGCTGGGACACAAATCACTTCATGAGCATCACCTGCCTGGGAACTGACCTCTGTGTGGTTCCAGGTGGACCTGGAGGTATTCGAAACTGACAGAAACCTCATGATGCTCAAAGCTGCTTTTTGTACTGTGAACAAAATCCCTTGCATCTGACTCTGGAGTCTCATGTCTTCTGTTGGAATTCATGACACAATTAATGGCCTAATTTTTTAGCTTATAATTGGTGCAAAATTCCAGACCACGCTTCTTCATAGTGTCTTGTTATGAAAGCACGACTTAACTTTTGTTTCCCAATATTCCATTCACTGATTGTTTGATTGATTGATTGAGACAGGGTCCTGCTGTGTTGCCCAGGCTGCAGTGCAGTGGCGTGATCATGGCTCACTGCAGCCTCAACCTCCAGGGCTCAAGCAATCTTCCCAGTCCTCAGCCTTCTAAGTAGCTGGGACTACAGGCATTAGCTACTATACCTGGCTAGTTTTTGTAGAGATGGGTTTCGCCATGTTGCCCAGGTTGGTCTCAAACTCCTGAGCTCAAACAATCCTGCCTCAGCCTCCCAAAGTGCTGGGATTACAGGCATGTAATCCATGTGTGGCCTCAGTATTCCTTTTTTTTTTTTTTTCTTTTTTGAGACAGTCTCACTGTCTATCACCCAGGCTGGAGTGCAGTGGTGCAGTCTCAGCTCACTGCAACCTCTGCCTCCCAAGTCCAAGTCATTCTCCTGCCTCAGCCTCCTAAGTAGCTGGGAATAGAGGCACCTGCCACTGCACCTGGCTAATTTTTGTATTTTTAGTAGAGACAGGGTTTCAGCATCTTGGTCAGGCTGGTCTCGAACTCTTGACCTTGTGATCCATCCACATCGGCCTCCCAACGTGCTGGGATTACATGCGTGAGCCACTGCTCCCCACCTCCAGTATTCCTTTTAAATGTATTAACTGTTGGTTAGTTTTCCTTGCCCTGGGTAAACATTCCAGCAGACCTCCCGAGTTTTCTATTTCTTACTCACTGCTAACCGATCCCTTCAGCAGCTGAGTTCATGCACTGCCCTCATCCATGCTTAAAACATCCTATTCAAGAAACTGCAACTCTGTTTTTGATTTAAACACAATCCCTTCCCCTCCCCTAGCTCATGGCTGCTCCAGACCTCTCTCTGTCTCTGGAACACACCAAGCCCATTTCTTCCTCTGAGGCTTTGCTTGCCACACTCCTCACCCTCCATGCTTGTTAGCGAGGCCACCTTGACTCTTCTATATCAAAGACGCCGCCCCAGTCCCTCACTCTCTACCTCACAGTCCTGTTTTGTTTTACGCTTAGCAGCCATCAGCCTTTGAAATCCAATTCTGCTATGACTTCTTTTTTCCCCAACTAGGCTGTGACTTCTGAAGACAATAATTTTGTCTCTCTGTTTAATTGCTCGACTCCTGGTACCTAAAACAGTGCTTGGCTCATAATAGATGCTCAATAATTATCTGTTAAATGAATGAAAGCCTTAACAAACTGTACACATCAAAATTAACCTCGTTTTATTTTTTTCTAATTATATGTTACTAATTGCACTCTCAATCTCTGTCTCTATTAAATATATATGTGTATATGGATACATATACACACATGTTTTGAAAAACCTCTCAAATCATGTTTTTCCTCTGCTACCACACTTCATTCAACACAGGATACTTCTGAAACCAAATGTGTTGTTGTTTTTTCCTCACCAATGAGCAGTAGACACCAGCTAGGTACCCCCCAATGTCTCTGGTTTATCCTAGAATGTGCCCCTCCCAGAGCAGATATGCGCAAATGCAGGAACGGAATAAATTAATGCTTATTGTTTGGTTGGGCTTCCAGAGAGTGTTCTTTAAATCACAACACTGTCTACCTGGAGATGGTATCCAAGTCCACAGGTTGAGAACCCAGTCCCACAAGACCACCCCTCCTTCCCACCAGCCACAAGCCTGGGCCTCCGGAACTTCTGGCAGACCAGCTTCAAGCTGGGAGTCCTGTGAACCGCTCTTCGGGTTTCATTGATTTGCTCGAGCAGCTCAGAAGACTCAAGAGAAATATTTACCTTTTCCAGTGTATTATAAAGGACACTGCAAACAATAAAGATGAATAGATGCTACAGCTGAGTATGGGGGAAAGGATAAAGAGCTTCCACTCTCTCGCTGGGCACCACCCTTCAGAAACTTCCACATGTTCAGCTACCAGGAGGCTCCCCGTGCTCAGTCCTCTTGGGTTTTGATGGAAGCCTGGTGAGGTCAGCATTCCTTCCCTTAGGTTACAAGGTGGGATCCTCTCTGGAGAGGGGCTTTATAAACCACAATAGGAAAAGAAGGGGAGGATTAGATTTTTGCTTTGGGACAGGTGAAAGGATGGCAGGAGAAGGCCGGAGAGTCTGTTTATTGAGATCTGCTCATGAGGCCTGACAGACCCAGCATCAAAAGAAAAGGCTAGTAAGGGCTTTGGGAGTTAAGAGCCAGGAATCTTAAATGTGAATGTGAACACACGTGCGTGTATGTACTGTGGTAACGTTTTATATTTATACATACACACACATATATATATATATATATATACATGAAATATATAATATATACTAATACAAAAATACAAAATACATATTAATATACTTACAGATAGTACTTTTAATATGTATTGTATATACACCATATATCATGTTACCTATATTATATACTGATAATATATGATAACACCACGATGCATATATGCAATTATGTGAAATTGGGTATTGTATGATGCCATTGCCATGGAAACAGTGCAGCAAGCTTATTCAACCCACGGCCTGTGGCCTGCATGCAACCCAGGATGGCTTTGAATGTGGCCAACACAAATATGTAAACTTTCTTAATATATTATGAGATTTTTTTGGAATTTATCTTCTCAGCTCATTAGCCGTCATTTTTGTTACTGTATTTTATGTGTTGCCCAAGACAATTCTTCTAATGTGGCCCAGGGAAGACAAAAGATTGGACCATCCTGCTCTGCAGGGCCCAGCTTCGGGTGCTATAACCCTCATCTATAACTAAAGACCTTTCAGGTGGCCTCTAGGACAGGTTGATATCTATTAATATATATATTCACATTACTATATAATATATATTTATAAATATATATTTATACATTTCTGTATCAATGGTACATAATATATGTAATATATGTCATATACATTAATATATGATATTAGATATATCATACGTATTTGTTATCTGTATAATGATGCCACAATACATACTTACATACATGCAATTGTGTGAAATGGAGCATTATATGATGTCTTTTCCATGGAAACTCTGCAGGATCCAGCTCTGAGTGCCATGACCCTGACCTACAACTTACGACCTTTGAGGTGGTGTCAAGCAGAGACAGCAAACAAGAATTTCTGTAAAAAGCTCAGTGAAACCACTTGTTCTCCCACAGACACAAAATCATCCAGCCAGCCATTGGGCTGAAATTATCTTTATTTTATTTAAGGTTCTAGCATTGTTGCCATCTCAGCTAAATATCTTCTTAACATCAATTACGTAACTGGGAAGAGGGAAAGGTCCTCAGCCTAATCAAACAATTAATGTGATTCTCACATTTTTGTGTAACTGTTGTGGGTTGGGCACTATTTTAGGATAAAGTAGAAAACAAAACAGATAAAGCACTTCTTCCCACATGGAGCTGACATTCTGAAAATAAACACATAAACGGTTAAAGCATGTAGCTGATCGGATAGTGATGCATGCTATGGTCAAATCAGCACCCAGGAAGCAAAGCAGGAATTCTTTGTGGAGGTGTGAAACAATAAACAGAGTGGTTAGGGCAAGTGCAAGACACATACACACACAGATCCCAGAATTCGGTCAGGATGTGAGTCCTGCCATTTCTCAGGGCGTCAGGGGGCATCCCAGGCAGAGGGAAGAGCTCACGTGGAAGCCCTGGGCAGGGAGGCTGCAGGGCACACTTAAGGAAGAGCTCTCGGAACAGCACTGCTGGAGCACAGCGAATGAATGGAGGGAAGGAAGGGAAGAAAGGAAACAGGAGAGAGACAGCCAGATGGTGTAGAGACGGTGTTTTTTATTCTGAATGAGGTGGAAACTAAATAGAGGGCTTTGAAGAGAGTGGCATCATCCAGATTGTAATTTGAAATGCTTATTTCGGCTTCTGTAGGTGGCACAAGAGGAAGCAGGGATTCCGGAGGGGAAGATGATGTAATGAACTCTGAGAGATGATGGGGCGTGGATTAGGGTGGTGATCATGAAACAGTGAAGAGGGGTCCATGTTCAGATACATTCTCATTTTAGAACCTATGAATGTCACCGGCAGATTGGGATAGCAGGTGAGAGAAAGCAGCACCAAGGATGACCTCGAGATTGAGGACCTGAGCACATGGAGAAGGCTGTTAGCAGAACAGATGAGGGTGATGGAGGCATTGGGAGCTGTAATTGCAGGAGGGGGGATGTCACGTTTGAGGTGAGTTCAGGACAGAGAATCTAGCTGGGCATGTATGTTCAGGACTCAGCAGAGAACAGGTGACATGTGGAGTCATGGAATACTACAGGCTGCCAAAATGATGAATATAGGACTGGAAGACAAGTTCAAGGAATGAGCACGGACCCACTGAGCAAGCCAAGGACACTAAGGGCAGTCAACCATGTTGAATGAAAGAGAGGGCTGTCAGTGGGGCACATGGAAAGCCAGGAACCCGTGACTCTCTAGAAGCCACGTGCAAGGCATGTTAAAGGAAGATGAGAACTGAGAATCAACTTTGGGATTAGAGAACTGATGAGAAGAATTTCGTAGAATGCTGGGGTCCAAACACACCAGCACATGCACATCAAAGCTCAGGGAATAATTACAACCCGCCTGAGCTCACACAGTAAGTGAGCAGCATAGGTCAGGGGCAGATTCTGGCCCCCAATTTATGGTTTTCTCATCGCCACAGGGAAAATAAGTCACCATTAAGAAGCCCGGAGTCAATGTGGTAGCTCACACCTGTAATCCCAGCACGTTGAGAGGCTGAGGCAGGGGATCACTTGATGCCAGGAGTTTGAGACCAGCCTGGGCAACACAGAAAGACTCACTCTTTGTAAAAATACAAAAAATAGCGGAGTATGGTGGTGCAGGCCTATAACCCCAGCAAGTCGGGAGGCTGAGGTATGAGAAAATCTTGAACCTGGGAGACTGAGGTTATAGTGAGCCAAGATCCTCCAGCCTGAACGACAGAGCAAGACACTGCCTCAAACAACAACAGCAAGAAAAAAGAAGCTCACAATACAAGAGCATAAGACAAATTCAAGTCACAGTTGACTCTGAGACCTGCCAAAATAAATTATCTTTACTATTTTTCTGGCAATACTAGCAGTCATGCCAATCAAGGAAAAATACTGGAATTGATATCGTGCTTATCATTAAATGTCTATTTGAATAGCGGTGCCTGCAGAATCCCGTTCCATGAACTAAACACAGGTTTGTAAATGGGAATTAAGTAATGGGAAGTGAGTTTTTATCATGGCCAGACTGCAAGTCCAAATATTAGATGAACAAGTTTTCTCCTCAGTAAATGCTGATCACATACCAGCTGCTAAATGAAATTTGTCTGCTGACATATGGTGGGAAATTCTCATGTTCATTAACAGAGAGCATATCATCATGATCATCATTGATTTCCAGTGACCATGGCTCATTAACGTTCTCCTGGGAACTTTGAACTGTAGTCCCATGGTCAAGGTACCTGATGAATTGTTTATCTCCCCATCATTCATCCCCATGGGTATCCATCTGCAGTGGCATCTGCCCCATGAGCTGAGGGAAAACAAGGCAAGGATTCGATCTGTTTCTGCATAAAGTGTGGATCTTCCTGAGATGGCCTCTGCTGTGCTGAATAACATGAAAAAGATGCTTGTAGAGAAAACACGTTCTTTGGGAGGTGGGGAATTGCAAGAGTGAGTCCCAAGAGCACTAAGCTTCCAGAGGCTGAGATTCAACAGGTGGTCTGACAGATAACACCAATGACAGCATCCAGTGGGAAAGCGTTTGACACCAAGGTCATTCAGAGACTCCCTCACCCTCTGCCCTGGTGTGCCCCACATCTAGGAAGAAACCTATTTGCCCAGAAAGTAGCACACACCCATAGATTATCTGTCACTCAAGCGAATACCCAGAATTAGGGCGCATATTCAGGAAGGAGCTTACTTTCAGGAATAAAGTTATATTTCCTGAAAGGAGCATGTACCAAGGGCATATCTTATATTAAAAAACAGCACATCCAAGAGCTTATTATTGGGCTTAATTATCCCAGTAATAGCACAGACCAAGGGATATATCATGCTCAAGAAGTAGCAAGCACCTGGGGAGTATTTATGCTTATGAGCCTGGAAGTGAACTCTCCCAGTGAATTTTTAATACTCTGGAAATAGCATACTAAATTATACATGCGCATGTCCAGCAATGGAAGTGTACTAGAATGTCTCACAACCTGAAAGCCACACAAATGTTCATTACGCATATAATGGACAGATAAGTGGTGGCATTTTCTCACAGTGAAATAAAACAGCCATGCAAATGAGTGGAATGCAAATGTATGCAACATTAGAAATACCTTTTGCAAAAGTCATGTTGAGTAGCAAAAACCATCACAAAAGGCTGTATGCTGTATGGTTTCACTTGTCTGAGTTCTAAAATAACCAAACCTAACATATGTTTTTATATATCGAATTAGTAGTTACTTGCAGAAGGGGTCAGTGAGTGAAAAGGGGTACAAGGGGGTTTCAGAGATGCATTGGTTTCTGCTTCTTGCTTTCCGCGATAATGGAGTCAAAGTGCTTCCTTGTTGAAATTACACATGCCATATGCTTACTGTATGTATACTCTTCTGAATTTATATTATACATAAATTTAATAAATGACAGGGTAAAATAAACCTTCAGGGAAACCACACACACACACACACACACACACACACACACGCACGCACACACACATCACAAATAGCAACAAAGATAGCTCACACTCAGAGAGCATCTTCTGCTGAAGTAGTAGAAAAATCTAGGAAATATGATTATTTATACACTCGGAAATAAACTATTTTCAATAATGTTTTATGTAGCTTGGACACTGGGGAGACGGGGGACGCCTACGTGACCAGGAAGTAGATTATCTGCAGAGAACACCTAATACTGGAGAAATAGCACCTGTCCACGAACTATTTTACGCTGATGCCAACCAGGTTGAAATTTATACCCGGGGAATAATTTATACTCAGGCATAATTCAAGGAGATTCAGACCCAGGGCAGCATACACAGGAGCCACAGAATCTCCTCTGACAGCAAAGTAGCTTGGCACACTGAGGAGAAAGCACAAACCCAAAAGAATTTGATTCTCAGGAGTGGTTTATAACTGGGAGCAGCTTCATGCCCCACAGAGGCCAAGCTCACTGCCTGTGGTAATCAGCTTCCTGGTAGCAAATCACCCACCCCACGTGCAATCTTCCTAGCCATGTGACTTTGATGCTGCCTTGTCCCAGGTGTAGTCTCAGACTCTCGAGTCTGAGCTGTCCTCTGACTTGCAACAGAGGTGATATTGTGTGGCTTCCAGACCTCAAGACCTTGCAGTTTCCACCTTCGTCCTGTCAGTACACAGCCCCAAGAACAAGAAAGAACAAGAGCAAGAGAAAGAATTAAGAACAAGAATGCTGTACATGGCAGCTGGTCCTGCAGATGAGTGGCTGAATGAAAGAGGCTTGGGGCAGGCCCACCAACAGCACTGGAAGTTTGACATACAAGAAGGTCTTGGAGGCCGGGCGTGGTGGCTCACACCTGTAATCCCAGCACTTTGGGAGGCCCAGGCGGGTGGATCACGAGGTCAAGAGATCAAGACTATCCTGGTCAACATGGTGAAAGTTTTTTGTGAACAAGCAAGTACTCAGAGATTTCATCACCACCAGGCCTGCTTTACAAGAGCTTCTGAAAGAACCACTACACATAGAAAGGAACAAACAGTATCAGCCTTTCTAAAAAATACCAAAAAGTAAAGAGCATCAATATAATGAAGAATTTACATCAACCAATGGGCAAAATAGCCAGCTAATATTAAATGGCAGTATTAAACTCACATATATCATTATTAATTCTAAATTTAAATTGACTAAATCCCCCAATCCAAAGACAGGCAATTTGGATAACAAACTAAAACCCATCAGTATGCTGCATCCAGACCCATCTCACATTCAAGGATACACAAAGACTCAAAACAAGGGATGGAGAAAGATTTACCAACCAAACAGAGAGCTAAAATAAATAAATAAAAAGCAGAAGTTACAATTTTTGCCTCTGATAAAATAGTCGTTAAAGCAACAAAGATCAAAAGAAGCAAAGAAGGACATTACATAATGATAAAAGGATCAATGCAACAACAAGAAAAGCTAAAGATCCTAAATATATATGCACCCAATACAGGAATACCCAGACGTACAAGACTAATAAAGAGACTTAGACTCCCACACAATAATATTGGGAGACTTCAACATTAATATTAGACAGATCAATGAGACAGAAAATTAACAACGATATCCAGGACTTGAACTCAGATCTGGAACAAGTAAACGTAATTAACATTTATAGAACTCTCCACTTTAAATACACAAAATATACACTCTTATCAGTACCACATCATATCAACTTAGAAGTTTAAACGAAATGTTGGTTGGCTCCTTGTTTGTTATTCTCTTCCCTCATTTTCTTTTATGTCTCCAGTATTAAGGACAATTATAGGCATACCCATATTTAGACTGCATTCTAGCCCAGGCAATAAAGCAATACCCCCATTCTCTCTCCCTCTTCCTCTTTCTCTTTCTTCCTCTTCTTTATTCTTTTTCTTATTATTCTTTTTTCTTTCTCAAAAAAAAGATAAAAAAAAGAAAAAAAGAATTTCTGAGATAGTATTCTTTCCTCTGTTTATGTTGCTATCACAGCTAATGAGTAAAATCACAATTCATATATATTTCTTTATAAGCACATGGATTATATTCAAACAGAAAAGAGTAACATGAACCAATATGTGTATACCTGTGTGTGTGTTCATATGCCTGTGTGAGTGTATCTTTTATATTTAAATATGATCTCAAAGAAGAGAAGTTTCGCTGCATTTGAAGAATAGAAATAAGTAGAGACAACTGAGGAAAGCGCTTGACGGATTGTTGCAGAAGACTTGACAGAAAAGCAAAAGGCTATTGCAGGATGAAATCACTACTCTGGGGAGAAGAAAAAAGTGAAGCTATTATATTCAGGTTCATCATCAGAGGCCAGATTAGTCACTGACTGAGGAGCAAAAGAGAAAGAACAATGTACAAAAATAAAAATAAAAGATTTTTTAAATACTTAAAAAATAGTATAGATCCACGTTATATATATGTATACTAATTGTGTGTGTATATACTACTATACCATGTATCTATATAGTATTATATGTACACTATCATACTAAATATACATATATATTTAGTAAACCAAACAGGATTGCTGCTCTAACAGCAATCAAGACAGTATTTTCCCCCTGGACAGCACAGGCTTCTGTTTAGTGCTAATTAACATTTGAATTAATAATTAGCAAAACATGAATAATCATTTCATTCACCAGGACAGAACCTTGTCCCCTGATAGGAATGTCAGGCTGTGCAATGCCACCTCATTAACTCCAGGGCGACCAGCTGCACCTCAGAAAGCAAGATGCATCTGTCCAGGGTCACATCCCCACGGAAGACGTGTTGCTCATGTGAAATGCGCAGACAGTGGGACCCCATTAATCACTGGGTCAGAGTCACTGCACGGCAGTTTCCATGTCTCTCAGTGATTCCCCAGTCACAGTCTAAGGAGCTGTGCGTGGCAGGGAGGGCGATGGCTTAGCTGCCTGCTTCCCTCAACACTACCTACCGCGTGCTTCATCTCTGCACGTGGTCCTCAGTGCTGTTCTGGGCTGAGGTCTCTTTTCTAAAAATGAACAGCAAAGGTTTCTCGCCTCCTGGAGAAGAGGAGAGTGAGAGATTCATAAGGCCTATGTGAGGATGCAGAGTGTGAGCTCCTACCCTGCATGGCGCTGCCCTCCACCGCCAATTAAAAAGGTGCTATGGCTCTCAGGGCGAAGAAGTGCAGTGTTCTAATGAACGACTTGAGAAGAAAGAATGTCTCCAAGCCGTGGTTCTCAGTCTGGTCCAATCTTGGCCCCCCAGGGGGCATTTGACAATTTCAGAGTTATTTTTCATTGTCCCAGCTGGAGGCAGGACATCTAGTGGGCTGAAGCCAGCATGATGCTAAACGTGCCACATTGCACAGAGCAGCCCCCACAACAAAGAACCATCCGGTCCAAATGTCAACAGTGCTGAGTTGAGAAACCTCTGGAGAAGAAGAGAGAGAAACCAGGGAAGAGCCACTTAACTGGGAGCCTCACACCGGTCCAGTCTCCACCATGGACTCTCCTGGAACTCCAGCAAGTGCTATGAATCTCTCCCCTGGAATCCCTCACCGTCATTTCATTCACAGGCTCGGTGGGTCTGCTTATATTCCTAAATAGGACATTTGTATTTTTACTCTCCCGCACAAAGACCTCCACCCCTGCTATCTGCAGGGCTTGAGCATGGAGTGGGACATCTCCTGTTACCTGGCTTCAGCCTCAAGGCTCCCAGCTTTGTTCCTCATTGCTTCCCTGCAATAGTCATTGGTTTGTGGCTTGTCCTGTTACCTGACCATGCTCGCTCAAGACTCAGGATCATGCTCACGCTCCTTCTGCCAAGGTTAGAGCCTTTTCGCCCCTCTCACTGTCTGCCATAGCCCTGTTTAGTCCTCAACTTCTGCAGGAGGCCTTTTCTGACTACTTCAACCCGTGATCAGTCCACTTCTCTCTCTCCTAATTCCTATTCAAACATGCATTCCATAACCAAGCTGGAGTCCAGGATTTGTAAGTCTAATGCCTCCTGGGTGAGCTGCACACCCACAGCGATAGGGATGAGAACATAGGAAGTTGAAGATGTGAGGCTGCATCAGGGACTGAGGGGCTCTGATGTCCGCTGTTTAAGGCGGCTTCTTTCCAACGGCTGTTGCCCATTGGTTGAGTTTACCCATAAGGTGTCACCCTCGCACAGCTTCCGGTTGCAACAACCCGCTTCTTCTGCTTCTGGGGATGCCTGATTATACTCCAGACTCTCCAGGTGGTGTGCAGTTGTGTCTAAGTCCAGTACGGTTAGCAGGGACCTTGTAATGTGACTGGTTGGTCTGCATGTGCCGTGACATCCCAGAGTAATGACCATATTAACTTTTAGAAGCCACTGTCCAGAAAGCACATGATGTCCCAGGGATCTGAAGACATACAAAATTTGTGTCATATACTGTAGACAGGAAGGGGAAAACATGGTCCCCTCTGCATAAGGTGATGCTCTGACTCACCATATCCATCAGTTCACTCATAAAATGTACTTACCCTGTGCAAAACCCCTATGACTTGATAATGTTACTTTCCCCATTTTATTAACGAGATTACAGAGACTCAGACATAGGGTTTTTACACGGTGAGTCTGCTAACCTCGGCTCAAATGAGGATTTAGACTAAGGCGTTTCTGGCTCCTGAGCCCTCTCTCCTAACTGTCTTTATGCATGCATCTTTGTGCTGTTCTGCGTTAGTAGTTTAGGATGGATTCATCAGAGTGGAATTACTGAGTTTTTTCATGCTTATGTACATAACATTTTCATAGGTACCACTGCACACACTGATAATGACAATTTACATCATCTAACAATGTTTTGTTTGCTTTCTGTGTGTGTGTGCACACACATGCATGTGTGTTTTCTGTTTGTTTTAAATGACAACTCCATTTCTTTGCTTTGGCAGAAGTCTCCTGTCTGGGATATAATGTGAAGGTCCAGGAGACAGGTGAGGCCATCCTAACCCAGACACATTTGCCCCAGTAGGGCAGAGTCCCCGTCTGACACACCCTAGCCTCCTTCTTTGCATTCATCCAGTTCCTGGAACACAGATAAAATTCAATAAATATTTTCAGAAGAAAATAGCTGATTCTAACAGATTATCTTGGGGGTGACTTCAGAGGGAAAATGCTTTTTTTTTTCCCCTGGAAGTGTTTCCAGAAAAATCCTATACAGCAAGCCAAAGCCTCTCTTTTGGAACTTCACTGGTCAGTCCAGTGGGGCACGATTCTTATAAAGGGATGGTTTCACATTTACCAGTCTGAATGCCACAGGGAAGTGAATTTAACCAGAAAGTTGCACGGGACCCTGAATCCTAACTGAAGGCATCAAATCTGGGGAAATAATTTAATTACAAGACAGCATCCCAATCTGTTGGAGACATCAAATTATTGTCCAAGCCTTCTCAAAACTTGTACAAAAAAAGTTATATTTGTAAAAGTTTTGAGAAGGCTTGGACCCAGTGACCTGTGTCCTGTGCAGAGGGCGAGTGATGAGACCACAGATCAGTGACCTAGACCTAGAAAGGAAACCAGGATGGTGGGGTCCCAAAGTCACAGGAAGCCAGGCCTCCAGGGGAGGAGGGGCTGCCAGCAGGGATGCTGCTGAGGAGCCAGGTGAGATGCAGACTGGACTTTGGAACCAAGTGGTGCTTGGCTGCCTGTTAACACCAGCTGACCTCAAAGACCGATGGGGGCAGAGTATGTGGTAGAGGAGGAATGAGAGGGGTGAGAACACGAACAGGACAAGTACAGAGGCTCTCCTGTGAGGCCCGGCTGTGAGTGGGGAGCTGGGGGCACTGGAGTCAGGGGGAAAGTCCTAAATCAGGACTGGATCTGCTGCAGGCAGGACACAGAGAGACTGGCACCATTGACTCAGGAGAGCCCCATCCTTGGTCCTTGGCCCTGACTGCTGTGATGGAAATGTGTGAGGCTGATTCCACAGGTCTGACTGCTCCCACTCAGCAGGGTCGTGACCGTAGAAAGATTCCTCTGTGATGTTGCCTCCCAGAGCTCAGAGCAGAGCATGGCTCAAGTCTCAGGACCAGGAGCACCCCCAGCCCTGGGCTAAGGACATGGTGTTTAGATAGATCTGGGCAGATCACAGTGAACATTAAGGAAATATTCTCCTGGCACCTGGTCTTCTGTAGATTTTTGTTTGTTTGTTTGTTTTTGAGACAGGGTCTCTCTCTGTCACCCAGGCTAAAATACAGTGGTGCAATCTCAGCTCACTGCAGCCTCCACCTCCTGCGTTCAAGCAATTCTCCTGCCTCAGCCTCCCATGTGTCTGGGACTATAGGCATGTGCCACCATGCCGAGCTACTTTTTGTATTTTTGGTACAGATGGGTTTTCACCATGTTGGTCAGGATGGTCTTGATCTCCTGATCTTGTAATCCACCCACCCACTTTGGCCTCCCAAACTGCTGGGATTACAGGCATGAGCCAATGCACCCGGCCTTCCCTGGATTCTTAATGGTTCATTTGTTTTCTGTGATTTTTATCAATCAGAGAAGTAAGAGGAAAACACAGATAAGGGAAAAAGGAATCAGCCAAAAGGGAATGGGCTAGGTTTCAGCAACATACTCGGGAGATGGCTGACTCACCATTCCCCAATTCCCGCCTCATTCCCTCGGTGCCTGTATCCACTTTAATGCATAATTTATGGGTGCAATTAATAGAAACCAATCAAGCAAAGTATGCATGCAGTGCTGTGTTTAACAACAGATGTTTCCAGGGGTGATTATGTTAGAACAATAATACACACACACACACACACACACACACAGTCATCAGTACTGTGCAGTGAGTGCTAACAAGACTGATGTCTTCACCAATAAAACTTCCAGAGCAGGAGACTTGGAAAAGGGAGCTTAGTGACTACTGTTGGTCCCAGTTTTCTTCTTACTGTAAAACAAACCATTCTCACTCTTTGTGCTTCCATTTTTGTTTGCTCACAAGATGCTGATGTCTTAGGAAACTGTTCTGGGAGAAGAGAGGCACTTTTCAGGCCATTGTAAGAGGCGTCAGGTTTCTCTCGGCTCTAGGATGGGGATTCACCCCCTGGTCAAATTCCAGCTGCTTAGACCTTGCAGTGCAGCTCAGTGAGTTGCTGTGTTCTCCCAGTCCTCCTGCAGAGTCTCGGGGTCACTTCTGGGCAAGAGATGTGGGTCCGAGTCCTCTCACACCACAGCCTCTGCAATAGGATGCTCTGCCCAGCGCCTCAGCTCTCTCATCAATAACAGCTCTTGCTGGAGGCTGTTGTGAAGGGTACAGGGGTTCACACCGGTGATAATTTAGGCAGAGCACCCAGCCTGAAGCAAAGTTAGCTGTGTCACTGGTCACTGTCATCATTTTGGGAAAGATATTTTTTTTTTTTTGAGACAGAGTCTTGCTCTGTCACCCAGTTTGGAGCACAGGGGCGTGATCTCAGCTCAGTGAAAATTCCAGTGCCTGAGTTCAAGTGAGTCTCCTGCTTCAGTCTCCCGAGTAGCTTGGACTACAGTTGCATGCCACCTTGCCCGGCTAATTTTTTTGTATTTTAGTAGAGACAGGGCTTCACCATGTTGCCCGTAGTCTCAAACTCCCTAGCTCAGGCAATGAGCCTGCCTCAGCCCCCCAAAGTGCCAGGATTACAGGCATGAGCCACCATGCCCGGCCTTGGGAAGCTTCTTTTAACCACTCCCTGAGTTTCCACTAGCAAGGGGAGGCAAGACTCCAACATTTTCATCTGTGATTACACTGGCTGGATACAGTAAGCAGAGTTCTAGCTCAGGCTTCAAATTCACAAAAGACCCCAGAAGGGGGTGCTTCTGGTCTTGCACCATACTTAACACTTTTCATGTTGTCTCCAAGGGAGCCTACGAGTCCACTAACAGTCATGCAGGGGCCCAGTGCAGTGCTCACATCTGTGATCCCAGCACTTTGGGAGGCCAAGGCAGGCAGCGGATGACCTGAGCCCAAGAGTTTGAGACTAGCCTGGGCAACATAGCAAGACCCCATCGATACAAAAAAATACAAAACCTAGCCAGGCGTGATGACTCCAGCCTGTGGTCCCAGCTGTTTGGGAGGCTGAGGTGGGAGGATTACTTGAGTCTGGAAGGTTGAGGCTACCCTAAACCAAGATGGCATCACTACACCCCAGCCTGGTGATAAATGAAATCCGGTTTCAAAACAAAACAAAAGCCATGCAGAAAAGGCTGCTCAACACCTTCCCCACACCACTCTAAGTCTGACCCACCACAGTGCCTAATCTCCTGTTGAAATTGGTATTCTCAACACATCTTTTCATCAGAACGTTTGCACTTTAAAAACGTTCATTTGTTCATTGTCAGCAGCTAAGGCATAACATATATTTTGACATCTGACTTTGGCAATTATTTACCTATTTGAAGGGGACCCTAAATAAAAATACAGAACCATAAACTAAGTAATCAAAACACTATGTCTGATGCCTGGTCCTCTCGTTCCATCCAGGAAGCTCTGCCAGGACCCTGCCGGGAGGGATGCCTAGGAACGCAGAGCAGAGGGGCCGGAGGGGCCCTGACACGCCCTGTTGAGTTCTACACGCTTGCGCGATTCTTCCTCGGGAGAGCCTCCACTGATTTAATTGGATATGGGATTGGAGAGAGGACACAGAACAGCGAAAGAAGTGAAAAGGGGAAGGACGGGACGCGCGGCATAAGCTCAGGCGGCCTAGAGCAGGTGCATCCCCAGGTGCGCGCCCCGCCCCTGCAGGACCTGGCGGCACCGCGGTGCGTTCCCAGCCTCCGGCGCTAGAGGGCGCGTCCCTGGCCTGACTCGCGGCCCAGCCTCCAAGAGGGGCCAGCAGGGGGCGCTCCGCACAGGGACCGGCGGGAGCTGAACCTGCGTGAGAGGCTCGGGGCCACCTGTGCAGGCGCAGGCGGAGCCGTTTCTGCCAAATCCTGGGGCAGCGGGCGAGGCTGGAGGGGGGACTGTGCACAGGTGGAAGAGATCTCACCTCTCACAAATCCTGAAGGCACTTTGGTTTCTCTTACGGGAGTTTGGGAGGCAGTGTTGCCAAGGGTCCAGTAATCCTTGCAGAATTCTCTCTCAGGATGTCTTAGAGTCAGGAATCCCTGAATCTGAACCTCAGCTCTGCCCTTCGCTGTGCAGCCTTGGACAAGGGAATTCACGCTCTGAACCTCAGTTCCCTCCACCCGTAAAATGGGGATAATGAGCGCGCCTAAGCTATAGGGTTGGAGTGGGGATTAAATGACATTCTGCACCTGCAGGTAGCACACAGAGCAGGGTACCTGCTACATGATAAATCCTCAACTTTTAGCTGCCTACTCTTATTATTATTAATATTACTGTATTTTATGACTATGGCTATATGATTATTACTACTTTTACTATATGGTTGTGTTGATACAGCAGGCTGTTTGGCCATTCTAGATGCTTAGCTGAAAAGAAAAGCTTTTGCTGCTTAGAAGAGCCTTTCTCAAACTTTCTGGTCTCACGGCCCCTTTGCAGTCTTAAAAGTTATTCAACAATCCATAATGTTTCTATTTATGTGGAATTTACACCCCATGCCATTGAATTAACCCCATTCAAGTCCATCTGGCTAACACATTTTTGTGAACAGAATTCAGGTAAGTATTCAAGATTCCTGGCTGTTTTTCTGTTTCCTACATGGAAAAAAAAAGCCAGCTTTCTCATGGGGTATTCTGAAAAAGCTGTGTGGCCCCAAGAGCTCTGGGCTGGAAGGCAGGAATCCTAGGCTCAGATTCTGACTCTGTCCTTTTCTCATTATGTGACCTTAAGCATGCTGCGTGCCTCTCTGAATCTCAGATGTACCAAGTTCTGAAGCACATCCAGCTATGATAATGCAGGTGCCTGGTTCTTTGCCGTCTATTGGTAGAGTCTGTCATTCACAGTGATGCATGCATCTGAAGAAAGGAGTCTCCCTGCCCCCACATGAATTGCCAACTCCAAATTACTCCAAAAGGAGGATATGAATTCACAAAGTCCAGGTTTGACTCTAGGCTCAGGCACCACCACATGCATGACCTTGGGCAAATCAGTCTTCATTCCCATCCCAGGGATCCTAGTAACTTGACATACAGTGGGGGATAGGATGACCTTCAAACTTACACCTTCAGCTGGAGTTGCCCACTGAACACTGTGGGGTTAGCGGTGGCCAGAGGCAGCTGTCAGCTGGACCTTGAGTCAGGGCCTTTTCTGGGTGCCAGGGGCCATGTCATGTCACTTAAGTCTTGTGGGGAAGACTGCGCCATATTTGTTTTCAGGCTACAGTCAGCAGGAAGATACCTCCTTCTTCCCCTGGGAGTCCTTCTAGGCTGAGCGAGGCCACAGTGGCTCCTAGAAGGGCACTTGGTAACCTGTGACTTAGTCTACATCCTAACTTGACCACTCTTGAGCTGTGTGATGTTGATCTAATTGCCTGACCTCTCAGCCTGCCTTTCCTCAACTGTAAAATGAGGATGTTAAGTCTTCAAACGAAGGCGAGGAGCATCATTCATGAACCGTCCACCATACTCCTTTGCTGTACCAGTGCTTGAGGGGAAATATCTCTTTGAGGCTTCTCAGTAGTATTTGTGAATGAGGTACTTGGATTTGTTCTGTTTTACAGGTGCAGAAACTGGAGCCCAAAGATGTTAAGTCACTCATCTGGAGACAAACAGCCAGAGAGGACAGTAAGCAGCCGGGATTCCAGCCCACATTCACAGGACCTGAGGCTCCAGTGTGCCACCCTCATCTGCTCCCTGCTGTGCCTGACAGCATCAGCTGCAGAGGACAGCAGGGCCAGAGGCAGTGGTGGATGAGAAATTGCCAGGATGAGGATGTGGAAAAGACGCACACCCTCATTCTAACTGGCGTGAGGTGGTATCTCAATGTGGTTTTGATTTGCATCAGGAGAGGATGTGGAGAAATAGGAACAGTTCTACACTGTTGGTGGGCGTGTAAACTAGTTCAACCATTGTGGAAGACAGTGTGGGGCTTCCTCAAGGACCTAGAAATAGAAATTCCATTTGACCCAGCAGTCCTATTACTGGGTGTATACCCAAAGGATTATAAATCATTCTATTATAAAGACACATGCACACGTATGTTCATAGTGGCACTGTTTACAATAGCAAAGACTTGGAACCAACCCAAATGCCCATCGATGATAGACTGGACAAAGAAAATATGGCAAATAAACACCATGGAATACTATGCAGCCATAAAAAAACGATGAGTTCGTGTCCTTTGTAGGAACATGGATGAATCTGGAAACCAACATTTCAGCAAACTGACACAAGAACAGAAAATCAAATACTGCATGTTCTCACTCATAGGCGAGTGTTGAACAATGAGAACACATGGACACAGGGAGGGAAGCATCACACACTGGGGTCTGTTGGTGGGGGGCAAGGGAGGGACAGCAGGGGTTGGGGAGGTTGGGGAGGGATAACATGGGGAGAAATGCCAGATGTAGGTGATGGGGGGATGGAGGCAGCGAACCAGATTGCCGTGTGTGTACCTATGCAACAATCCTGCGTGATCTGCACATGTACTCCAGAACCTAAAGTGCAATTAAAGAAACGAAAAGGGTGCATATTCACTTGCCTCTCTTGTGACATATTCACATACCATAGAAAGCTATTTCTCCATCTCTAACTCCTCCGAGAACTTTTTGTGGAATTTGAGTGCATGTCCTTGAGAAAGTGCAGGCAGCTGACACGTGTGACAGCCGAAGCTCTTGGATCTCATTGTCAGGCTGTGCATTTCCTAACTGTGAAGGGCTTTCTCAGCATAGAGACTGTTAGTTCAAACTCCAAGTAGTCCATTTATTTCGCTTTGTTCAGAAAATTGTCATGCATTTCCTACATTTTCTCATCTGAGGTTTAAAAATAACCTACCTTAGCAACAGACGTCAATTCCGTTAAAACAGCTGCTGCTCCATCATCCAGGTCGTCTGGTTTCTGGATTCGCTCTTTGTATCCTTTTCCAAGCCACACTCGCTGCCCTCCACAGCGTTACCAACTTGAAGGGGGCGGGCGAGGGTGTCAGACTCCCCTGACTGTAGAGAGATATCACATCTGTCATTACCTCTGCTTGTGAATGTAGCTTTACTAGGTTCATTGAGATGGGCTATTTCTTCTTTTAATTGTTGGGCTTATTAGGAAAACAGTTTTAGACTTTCCCAAAGATCTACATTTTTATCCAATCTGTTTGCTAGCATTTTCTGATATTCTTCACTCTTTTGAGATAATTTTAAGGAATTTTTATCTTTGTCCTTGTGAACCTGTGGGACAGAACTTTTGCTATTTTCTAGTGACCCTGTTAATTTTTGAATATCAGCCTTAAACACACATGGACCCAAAAACACATCTTTAATGCAATCAGTGGGTTTCTCTCTTGCTAGTTAATTTTTGAGTAGCTCTATCTTTAGGAAGAAAATAAAAGTAAAGAAAATAAAAGAAACAGGAAGGAAGGAAGGAAGGAAGGGAGGAAAGAAGAAAGGGAGGAAGGGAGGGAGGAAGGGAGGGAGGGGAGAGAAAGAGAAAGAAAAGGAGAAAGCCAACAAATTCTCATGGTTTGCTGCCAAATTCGGTGTTTCTAAGTTTCTGAAGATCTGCAGTGACTTCAGCCTTTCTTAGACTTTTTAAATCAAGCCGTAATTTTCATGGATTTTGTTATTCTTCAATTTGGGAAGAACAAAACACTTATGATCACTGCATTTTCCCCTTCACATCCCGCTGGCTTATTACGAAAACAAACAAAGCAATACCATCATCTCCCAGTGAAACCCAGTGTGACCCGGGCCTTGCTTAAGTCTTCAGACGTCAGCACCAAAGCCTCGGTCATCTCCAGGAGGAGCCGAGGTGAGGGGGCTGGCAGCCAGCAGGCCCTCCATGGGGCCACAGGCTCGTGCAGCTCCACCCCTGGTTGCCAGGGCCCTGCTCCAGCAGAACACACAGAGTGGAATCCTGTGTGTCGTCCTATTTTAGACACAAACAGGTGCCTGGCAACCATAGGGGAGCCCGGGAGAGGAGAGACCCATCCCTTCCATGGCCAAGGCACGTTCAGAAACAAACATATTTTAATGGCACTTGGGAAAATGGGTGAGACTCTGAAGCCAGAAGCAACCACCCTGTAGGATCTAGCCACGTAAGGCTCAGGTGGTCCAGCAGGAAAATGCAGCTCGGAGTTGCGCTGTGGCTGGTGCCTACTCCATGGACGTGTCATGCAGCCAAAGGGGCTCACTGCATGGCTCCCTAGAGGCAAATACCAAGACACTGGTTTTCTTTTTTGAGAAAATAATAAAAGCTTCTTATCGTAGCTCAATCTGTCTTCCCGTGCTGACTTTAAGGCAGTAACTCTATTAGAAAAGGTTTGGGGGTGGGTTCTGGAATTAGGAGGTAATCGGTAGAATGAAAAGGGAGGTCTGGAAAGTCCTCAGGCTCGTACAGTTTTCCCTTCACACCTCCTCATGGCTCTCACATGCAAATTCACGGGGGAGTTTGTATGAAACATGTGGTCGAACTTGACTGAGGCTGTGACATCAGCAAGCTTGTTCCGCGCAAACTTTATTTGGACACATTGGTTCCAACCGATTTCAGCCAGTTATTTTATCTCATAAGCAGAGAGAGTTTTAACATCTCCAGAAGTTGTTTCTTTTTTGTCTGGTGTCTTACAATCTGAAGAATTTCAGTGAGTTTCTAGTCTATTTAACAGTTTGGGGCAGGATGTCACATGGAGTGTGCCAGGTTTTCTTGGGCAGGATGCTCTGTAGCTGAGATCACACATGTCCACATTCCTGTCTGATTCCTCTTTCTTCATTTAAAATGATTTTCCTTCAGCCCCTGAAGTCTGCAAAGTTCACAGGAATCTTACAAGAACATGCCCCCTTGTCTCACAGGACCCAGCCTTTGTCTGAATAATGCACATGCTTCTTTGTGTATCTCTTGCCTCATATTCCAAAGTTTGTTTTGGAGTTGCCTGGGAACCCCACATAATCCTATGAAACAGGAAGCACTGATGCCATGGGATCTACTTTTCAGAGAAGGCCCAGAGAATTTAACTGACTCCCCAGAGGCCACCTAGCACGTGACCAACGGAGTAACGGTAGAAGACGATCCTGAGCCTTCGGGTTCAATGCTCAGTTCCTGCAATGCCTCATGTCACCCTGAAGGCACTGAGAAATCACAGCCCTCTGGGTTCCCAGCACGGGCAGCAGTCCCTGGGCATTTCTTTTTACAGGTGCAACCAGGACGAAGATGAACAGGGCAGGCGTGTGCTGCGCACAGCACAGAGGGACACAAGCCCTCCGCTTCTTCAAAGAATCCTCATTTACTCGAAGTCAGTGAAGTAGCTCTCTGCTCCTCATGGTCAAAAATGTTCCTCATTAAAGTCTGATGGTTCGTACATGGAAAGTATAAACCACAAAGAGGAAGAAGAATGAATCAGAGCTGAAGGAGAGGGAGATTCCAATTACCATGATTGATTTTTCACTTGATAGAAACATGGAAGGATTTAGTATACACATCTTCAGTTACTATGTCTGAAACCACTGCAGTGGAAAAAAAAAATGTGACACTCTGAATATTATCTCCATCCCAGAGATGAAACTGAGATCCCATAACAGTTTAGTGTAAAACACAAGCAGAATGCTAAATCCACAGCTCACCTCCTCGTAACATATATTGCCCTTTGGAGAAAAACACTTGATTTAAGAAACATTCTTCAGGATGAATTTTCTGAAAACCTAAGAAACTAAACAATTAAATTCAAATACATGCAGCAAAGTTTTGGGATATCCAAAGGCAGGATTATCTCCTTATTGTTTTCAAGAGAACGAGTAAAAAACTATTGTAGAAAGTAATGGCTTAAGATAAGGTCATTTCTGGATGAATAATAATTCTGGAGCACGTGACACATCTTCATTTGCACCTCGTCAGAAAACGTCCCCATCATGGCAGACAGAAACTCCTGCCGATGCATACCCGTGTGTCCACCACCCATACAAGTGGGTTTCTACTCTCCAAGGGCCCTGGGTCATCGAAGGTGAAGAACAGACCCCTGGTGGAATGGGTGGTGGTCATCTTTAGTAAGGAGACGATTTAGATGCTTAGACAGCCATAGAATTGTTTTAATCACAGAATAATTTCATATTAATATCTTTAAGTCTTTCTCATGGAATGTGCACCTTTTACCTTTAACCCCTGCTGATCTTTCTCCCTTTTTTCGGTCTTTCTTTCTCTCTCTCTCTCTCATTTTCTCTCTCTTTTCCTTCCTTCCTTCCTTTTCTTTCTTCTTTCTTTCTCTTTTCTCTTTCTTTCTTTCTTTCCTTTTTTTCTTTCTCTTTTTCTTTCTCCCTTTCTCTCTTTCCTTCTTTCACCTTTATTTTTTGAAATGGAGTCTCGCTCTGTCACCCAGCCTGGAGTGCAGTGGTGTGATCTCAACTCACTGCAACCTCTGCCTCCCAGGCTCAAGCGACTCTCTTGCCTCAGCCTCCCTAGTAGCTGTAATTACAGTGTGTGCCACCACGCCTGGCTAATTTTTGTATTTTTAGTACAGATGAGATCACGGCATGTTGGCCAGGCTGGTGTCAAACTCCTGACCTCAAGAGATCCACCCGCCTCAGCCTCCCAAAGTTCTGGGATTGCAGATGTGAGCGACCGTGCCTGGCCCCGATCTTCTTTCACAGCAAAAGAAATCAGGCCTCTGGCACAGAGCTCTGACAGGAAACTAAATCTGGCTAGAATTTTTAAACATTTTGTTATAATATGGTTTTGCGTGTCTTCTATTTGTGGCAAGTGATGGTGACTTTCTATTTAAAGTAATGAAATAATGTGTTTTTTGAAATTATTTCTAGGAAATCCATGGCACTTTCTGTGTGTGTGTGTGTGTGTGTGTGTGTGTGTGTGTGTGTGTGTGTTCATGTTTTTGCACAGGCCTGGGGAACACAGGTGATAGCATGAATAGCATGTGCTCTCAAACATGGCCAAACCCATGCAAGGGGGTGCTGGGTGCTCAGAGAGTGTGAGTCCTGTGTTACTGGCATGCAGGGGCTGGAGTGTGGGAAGGGCAGGCTGGGGAGGTGGATGTGAAGTGAAAAGCACACGGGCTGCTGAGTTCATGTCACGCAGCCGACAGCCGTGTGTCCGCCATGTCCTGGCTGGCCAGCTTGACTAATGATGGCGGCCAGTCCACAGTTAGTGCCCCCCCATTCCTCTTAGTTCCGAGGAGTCTATGGGGGATTGTTCTAAATCACTCCATCTAGTTAGGACCCCCTTCTGCCTGAAAACCTATCACAGTGCCCATGACCTAAAAATGAAGGCCATGCTTGGCCCCAGCCCTCCAGGTTTTCATAGATTGGTGCCCTCTCATTCCTGGACACACTTGGCTCAGGCCATCCAGGGACCAGGCACTGGAGGAACCACAAATCCCTTCTCATGTCATCTCAAATAAAATAAGCAAATGCATGAATAAAGCTCATAATTAGTGCACATTTAATATATAAAGGGTGCTGTGCTAAGTCATTTATTTCACAGCATTTCAGGGACTCCCCACAGAAGCATTTTGAGGTAGGCACCGGTATTATTTTCATTTATGTAGTGGAGGAAGCTCAGGCATTGGGCATGTCAGAAGAGTCAAGGTTCCATCGGGGTAATAATAGCAACACATTTCTGTTGCTCACAGTGACAGAGATTTCTCCCTCGCGTTATTGATGAGCACAGGTAAAGAGTAAAGGCTCTTCCCGGCATCATCCTCACTCAGGAACCCAAGCTGAAGGAGACATCCCAGTCTTATCACCAGGCCTGGCTACATAGTCTGCAGTGTGAAATGGAAATACAGACCCCAGCTGGGACCCAGAGACTCAACCTTCTCCTCTCACATGTCCACCACCCCATCTCATGGCAGAGCGAAGACCTATGGGATTGCAAACTGCATTCTAGGCTGGGCTTGGCATCTGGACCAGGGGTGGATGAGAGTTACCCTACAGAGTCTATTGTCAAATGTGCCATGGTGCTGCCAGCCTGGGGTGGGAACAGCTGCCTCTTTGTGCTACTCGGAAACACCATGAGGAGTGTGCATGACCCTGAGGACCCAGACGACCCTGATGTCTTCTACACCTGCCCATAGGGCAGGAAGCAATGGCAGAATGTGGTACTTCCCAACCAGCATAGGCTGGCTGCTGCCCTGAGGGCGAAAAGCTCCAGTCCTGGGTGAGGGCGGGAGGAGAGGCTGTCAGGGGAAAAGGAGCAGATAGCACACCACCTCCCCTGGGGGCCAGGAAGGACACAGGAGCTAAGACTCTGCAGAAGCTGAGATTCCCATCCTCTGGAACATGCTCTGCTGTTCCATCAGAAGTCACTAAACACAGACTCAAAAACATAATTACTAAAATTTCCAGACGATGCCCACAGAACAGACCCTTCCTAGCAACTGCATGACTACAAACCCATGAAATCAGCTCCCGACTTACGGAAACAACGGAGAGGTCTCATCCATGTTGTCACATACACAGAATCTTCTTTCCAAGGCTGAATAATATGCCACCTTTTCTTTATCCATTCATTTATTGGTGGACATAGAGGCTGTTCCCACATCTGGGCTGTTGTGGATAATGCTGCAGTGAGCACAGGAATGCAAAGGACGTTCTGCTCATTCAATAAGCCAGTCCCAGAAGGATAAAGACTGCAGGAGTCAACCCGCATGAGGTCTCTAAAATGGAGAAACTCCTGGAAGCAGAGAGAAGAATGGTCATTGCCAGGGGCTGAGGGAGGGGAAGTGGGGAATTGCTGTTCCATGGGTATAGAGTTTCAGTTATTTAAGATAAATACATTCTAGAGATCTGCTAAAAACGCTGTGCCTATAGTCAACTTAAAAATTTAATAAAGGGGCCAGGTGCAGTGGCTCACACCTGGAATCCCAGCACTTTGGGAGGCGGAGGCAGGTAGATCACAAAGTCAGGCATTTGAGACCAGCCTGATGAACATGGTGACCCCGTCTCTACTAAAAATACAAAAATTATCTGGGCATGTGGTGCACACCTGTAATCCCAGCTACACGGGAGGCTGAAGCAGGAGAGTTGCTTGAACCCAGGAGGCAGAGGTTGCAGTGAACCAAGATCATGCCATTGCACTCCAGCCTGGGTGACAGAGTGAAACGCCATCTCAAGAAAGAAAAAATAAAATTAGCAAGGGGATAGATCTTGTGTTAAATGTCCTTAACAATTTAAACCAACAAACACTTAAACAAAAGGTGGGGTTGAGATGGAAACTCCAGCAGCTGTAATTAAATGCTTTGGCGCATAAGAGACATTTGCCACTTCCATTCCTATTTTCTTGGCCCAATTCATCACCACGAGGTCTTGCCTAACTGCAAAGTCATGGGCGTTGCAACATTCTTTACCTGGGAGGAAAGGAGACTTGGTTCCTGTTGAGCCTTAGTGAAGTCTATCACCGAGCCATGGAAAGGTTAGGACACCTGCCCACAGTCACGCTATTACTTTGTGGCAGACCTGGACCCCAAACTGTTGGTCTTCCCTCTCTGGCTTTGAGAATTGCAGAGCCCTTTCTCTTGGGGGCAAATTTTTTATTGCATTTTAGGTTTTGGGGTACCTGTGAAGAACATGCAAGAATTATGACCAAGTGTTTGGTTTATAATGCACAGCTCACATACCACCCTCTCTATAAAAGGGTTTCTGCTTTTTCTCCGTATCCCTCTTCTGGGTGAAACTATGTGTCATCTTCTCTGTTTGCTCCTGGTCCCTCATGCCAGGAATAAACATCTTGTCATCTCTCCTCCTTGGGGGAGACCCTAAGCCGATGCTCAATGAATGGCCGGTGGATGAATAAATGAATGAATGAATGGTACATCCTCTTCGCTGAAGTTTAACAAAGTGCATTCTATTGTTTCAGGTGGAGTTCTTGCATGAATCAGTGGGTGTATCAGTCAGAGTCCTAAAAGGAGAGTAGAACCCAAAACAAGAAGGGCCGTGGAGGGGATTTCATGTAAAGACTGAGCTAATAAGTTGTGGACAAGCTAAAAGCAGGGAAGGGGAGGCAACCTGGAGATTAACAAGTACAAAATCTCTGCACTCTCTCTGGGGCTGATGGTGATGCCGGAGCCCAAGCTGTGGGGCAACTGAAAACCAAAACCAAATTTTTTGAGAGATGAGTCTCTTCCAGAAAACATTATCCAAAGCAGAGACAGACAGGATAAACCCCCAGGCCTCTCTCCCGCAGGGCTCCAGTCTTTTGCCAGTGCCTTCAATGACCAACCCTACAGATGCCTGTAAGCAACGGGGTCTAGGAATGCAGGTGCAGGGCCAGGCCTGGGAATGTAGAGTGGGGCAGAGAAAGGACCTGCAGCTGTCAGAAAACAGACACCAGCACAGTGGGAAATCAGCAGCTGGAATACTCCTTTGTGACCTCTGGAGTCTGATAGATGTGAAGAAAGCTGCACATTTTGGGCACCTTCAGCTTTCACTTGTGTGTCTTTTATTTCCAAGTCAGAATCACATGTGCTGTTCATTCTGTGAAGATGAATTTGCCTCCTCAGAGGAAAGAATTTGGCCCTGGGGCATAGGGCAGAGGGAGAAACTGAGGCAATTTTGGAGCAAGAATGAAATTTTATTAAACAATTTTAGAACAGGAATGAAAGGAAGTGAAGTTCACATGGAAGAGGACCAAGCAGGTGACTTGAGGGACCCAAGTGCCCGTCCAGCTTTTTTTGACTTGGGGTTCTGCACATTGGCATGGTTTCGAGATTTGCATCTCTTTTCCCTTGAGTTTTCCTACAGTGGCCTGCCAGCACTCGGGAGGAGCCGCATGCACAGTGTGTTTATTGAAGTTGTGCACGTGCACCTCAGAGGCATTTTTCCTTTACCAGTCAAATGTTCCTAGAGGAAGGTCGTAGGTCCGTTAAACTCCACCAGTTTGCCCCTTAGTGTGCCTGCTTGAGTCCATTGCCTATCTCCTGAGATCTTATCGGGAAACTGCTGATCATCAGCTTCAGGTGTTTTCTGTCTATTGGAAGACCGCCCTTGCCTGGCTGGCTGCAACCAATTATTTTAGAAGGTCAGGGTAACAACTGCCTGACCATCACCTGATGCTCACCTGACACTCCTAGGGTGGGAGCCCTCTCCTGCTACGCTCCTGTCTGCCTAGCTACCTGTTCTAACAGAACCACAGCCTGGCTCACACATCGCCTCCTCTCTGATGGGATCCAGGGTCTCACAGGAGCACCTGACATTCCTTCAAATGCAGCCTGCCTGTTCACAGGAGCCGACCTTATTCCTTGGGCTTACGGAAGTATCGGCTTGGACCAAATGAGTGCTCTTCTGCCATTTTGAACTTGTGTCTTTAGGGGAGAGAGAGAGACATAAGATGCTTAATAGCAAATAAAGCCTATCCTGCATTCTTCCCCCTCATAAGAGAAAGATACGAATTTTTGGATGGAAAGTGTACCAGGGTCTCTAGTCTCACCAGATGAGATAATTTGGTGAGAAGGATGTGGCCGGCCCAACATGAGGCCAGCAGGCCAACAAGGAGGGAGCTTGAGAGCCATTATTTTCTTTTCCCATTAAAATGTCACAAAAGGTTGGACATGGTGGCTCACACCTGTAATCCCAGCACTTTGGGAAGCCAAGGCTGGCAGATCACCTGAGGTCAGGAGTTCGAGACCAGCCTGACCAATGTGGAAAAACCCTCTCTACTAAAAATACAAAATTAGCCGGGCATGGTGGCACATGCCTGTAATCCCAGCTACTTGAGAGGCTGAGGCAGGAGAATCACTTGAACCTAGGAGGCAGAGATTGCAGTGAACCGAGATCATTCCATTGCACTCCAGCCTGGGTGACAGAGCAAGATTCCATCTCAAAAGAAAACAAAAAAAGGTCACAAAAATGTCCATTATGTTCCTCCAGGTAAGTACTATTTATTTCACCTTTCAAGATGCCTTCGGCATCTCCTTTTCTTAGCTGCAACTGCTGAACAAAACGACAAACATTAATAACTAAGCCACCCAAACTCTACACCCCTCACAGGCTCATTAGAAGAAATGAGAAGCAGCTGAAATAAGAAGATGGAAGTTAATGGGGCTGTAGTGAACAAAAGGGGAAAAGCAGACATTCCCTGAGCAAGAGGAGAGCCCACTGCACCTGTTAACTACCATCAATTTGCTATCCTGATCTCCACTCTTTGTTCCAAAGACAAAGAAAATGTTGTTTAAACTCATCACCTCTGTATGTTTCCTCTTCATTACTCTCTTAGGCAACACTGAGCTTTAACTTGACCTGAAGTTATGCAGTCACATTTGCTGGAATGTAGTGGGATGGATGTGAGATGGTGCATCCCCAGGCGGCTCCTGAATCTCTATTGTGAATATGGAAAGAAACATTACTAGAACTATTTATAACTCCCCCCCGGTGGGCCTCAAGATCATGCACCAATTCACGATCTGTCTTTCCAACTCTACGGAGTAAGTGACTGAAACCCTAAGTGCGGTTACAAATTCACTTTGAGGCTTTGGAAAATCTCAAATTCTGTGAGCTGGACATGTCAACTTGTTCCAACCTGTCCATATCCACATGTAAGTCTGGGATGTCTGAAATGCATAAATGCAAAGACTTTGGGGCATCTCGTTCACCAGTGACTCTGTCTCCAGCTCAGCCAGCACACGAGCTCTCATTTGCTGCTGGGAGCCACGGTTAACTGATGAAGGTGGAAGACCTTTCTGCATGAATCAGACACATTAACCATGAGTTACAGTTCTGAGGCTAAAATATTCCTGCCATGAACCCTCACTTTTGTTTTACAGTGTAACATGAGTACAAAGCGAATTTCTAGCTGAGAGTAACAGAATCTTCCAACCCTATAATGTGGTGGAAGACATAAGAGAATCACCTGTGGAATACTCCCCTGATGTATCTCTTACTTCACCAACCACATCAGATCAACAGAAAAAATATTACAGGATTTTGATAAATACTATAACTAATCCACTAAATGAGAGGAGTCTCTTATCTTTGGCAACTCTCACTCAGTGTATATTCTTTCTCTACTATGTGTTTTCCATCGTTATTTATATCATTAATCTATTAAAGTAAAAACTTTTAAGTACCTGAAATTCATCTGGATCTATGCTTCATTTACATAGATCATAAAAATGCCCATCTCTAGTGATATGTCCTCCGTCAGTCTAGTGTGACCATAAATACAGAGCTTGGATGTAGGAGTCACTTATAGTTTCACTGTAAGACATACAAAGCAAACTTGAAGTCGTGCCCAAGATAGAATTTTACTTCTCATTTTTTTTTTTTTAGCACTTTGAAAAGTGTTCACATCTTCCTGCCGCTTTTAGTCTTGAAAGAAGTGGGTAAACCACTGCCCTTTGCTGAAATCTAATCCAAGAATGAAATACGGACTTTCAGAGTATTTGTTTTGAAAACATAAAATTTAAAACATGGGGCTCAGGTCCTTTAGGATGACCAGTTTACTGAGGTCATTGTGGAAACATGGTAGAAATTGACACCTTCACTGAAAGGTGAAGAAAGAGAAAAATGAAAATGTGATTGTTAGCTTTTAATCTTGTCACTTCTAATCCATAGCACTGAAGGGTGACTAACTACCTTGCCCCTCTTATCACCTTGGTGAGGGAGGCTAGAGCAAAATTCAGTGGCATCAATTTTTCTCCAGTCTTAGGGAGAAATTGATGCCACTGAATTCTAAATTTTGAGAAAGGAACAGAAACAAATAAGCTAAAAGGTGGAAAAGACATACAGTGATTTATTTTCGTTTTCTTTTTTTTCTACCTTTTTTTTTGTTCCACTCCATTTGCTGGTGGTCTATGCAGAACCCTAAATATTCACAAGCATGACCTAAGGAGGCATGGAGAAGTTATAGTTGTGTTACTGTACCTGTCTGCAGGTGCAAGTAAGCAAAACCTCAGTAAACAGATCCTTAATCAGATGCTCTGTATTTGTTCAATAAGATTTCTGGAGTTAAATTCAGGATTAGTTAGAAACTCAGAGGTGTCATCAAAGTCCCAGAATTCTTCCATCATTCCATCTTCCAGCTGCCATAGATCCAGGCGTCAGGTTTTCACAGAACAACCCTAGGAAGGCTGGGAGAAGAGAGAGCAAACAAGAGGCTTTTTGCATTGCATTTGCTTTTATCAGGGAAGAAAAAAGTTTTACTAGAATTCCCCAGAGGATCTCTGTGTCTCTCATGGTCAGAAATAGGATTGCTGCCCCATTTCTATACCAAACACTGGCCCAGGGAGATGGCATCAGATGAGCATTTTAGATCAGTCATGAGAGGTCTCCAGGGCTAATGTTGGCCATCCCTGTAGGCATCGGGTAATGTCAAAAACAAAGCAGGGGGTGCACCATTCCAGGGCTTCTCGTGATGTACCAGACAGTTTTGAGTAGGATATAACTAAGGCTAAATGACACTTCACAGCACAATAACTAAGAGGTTCCTTCTGAAACTCACTGGGCATTTTCGATTACATCAGATGGAGTTTGCTGCTCCTCTGCCATCATCAGCCTGACACCCGTTAATCTTTGACTGAGAGGAAGCAGGACCCAGATGCAAAGCCTTAAGCAAGATCAGCATCTGAGTGCAATGGTTTCCTTTCATGTAGTTATTTTAATAATTGTCTTTTACTTATGGTAATGAAATAAAATGCTTTTTTCACTTGCCCTGACAATACAATCATTTTTTGAAGTGCATTTTTGTGTTTAAGAATATTAATTAAATGGTATTATAAATATTGTGGCAAATGGGACAGATGGGACAAATGTCATCACAGAACTGAATAAAATAAGAAGGATGAGTTCATGTCCTTGCGGGGACATGGTTGAAGCTTGAAACCATCATTATCAGCAAACTAACACAGGAACAGAAAACCAAACACCGTGTGTTCTCACTGATAAGTGGAAGTTGAACAATGAAAACACATGGACATAGGGAGGGGAATATCACACATCGGAGCCTGACTGGGGCTGGGGGGCTAGGGGAGGAAGAGCATTAGGAGAAATACCTGCTGTAGATGACAGGGTGATGTATGCAGGAAACCACCGTGCACGTATATATCTATGTAACAAACCTGCACATTCTGGTTCTGCACATGTATCCCAGAACTGAAAGCATAATAAAAAAAAGAAAGAAATTTTTTTTTACAGATTTTTTTTTTAGTGTATGTTTTTATTCCTCATTAGCCTGTTTTTTTCTCTACACTGTGGTAGAGCCATGTTTTTAGTGAACATTTAAGTAATTGTTAATGGACTAATATGGCCCCACTGAAATAATTTGATTTGTTAGTACATATGTAATAAGAATCAGATTGGCTGAACTTGACACTGTTTTTATCTGTCATGGACATAAGCTGTTCCTTATGTCGTAGCTAAATCTATTAAACAATGAATAATTTAAAAAGTTCTCTGATTTCTGTGTTGGCACGTATGAATCTAATTTAACAGTTGTGCGTTATTTTACCAATGTCAAAAAGAAAGCCGTTCAAGTGTAAATACTGTACTTATTCTTCCTCTTTTTTTAATTGCATTTTAGGTTTTGGGGTACATGTGAAGAACGTGCAAGATTATTGCATAGGTACACACGTGTCAGTAGGATTTGCTGTCTTTCTCCCCTTCACCTATATCTGGCATTTCTCCCCATGCTATCTCTCCCCAGCTCCCCACCCCACGCTGTCCCTCCCCTATTTTTCCCAACAGACCCCAGTGTGTGATGCTCCCCTCCTTGTGTTCATGTGTTCTCATTGTTCAACACCTGCCTATAAGTGAGAACATGCAGTGTTTGATTTTCTGTTCTTGTTTCAGTTTGCTGAGAAAGAAAGAAAATTAACAGACACTTTGTTAAAGGAAAGTGGGTACAATAGGAGCACCCAGAAACAAGGAGACATTCTCATTTGAGGACAGAGCTTTGTAATAGCTCCAATGCTTGTTATATCCCTTGTTAACTCGAGAGACCTGGCCTCAGGTCCAGAACCACTGGCAGAAATGAGAATTTAACTAAAAACGCATGTGTGTGTTTTTAAGAGATGCATTTTGTTCCACTAGAGCTTAACACACTGAGTCTGTCCCAGAGACCAGAGAAACTTTTCTGTCCTCAGAAGCCTCCTGGGCATTTCACTAAAGAGCTACAGATCTGAGGTTCATTCTTTCTTTTCTTTCTTTCTTTCTTTCTTTATTTCATTCTTTCTCTCTCTCTCTCTCTCTCTCTCTCTCCTTTCCTTCCCTCTCTCCCTCCCTCCCTCCCTCTTTCCTTCCTTCCTTCCTTCCCTCCTTCATTCCTTCCTTTCTTTTTTATTTTTTTGAGTGCAGTGGTGTGATCTCGGCTCACTGCAACCTCCACCTCCTAGGTTCAAATGATTCTCCTGCTCAACCTCCTGAGTAGCTAGGACTACAGGTGTGTGCCACCATGCCCAGTTAATTGTTTTGTATTTTTAATGGAAATGGGATTTCACCATGGTGGCCGGACTGATCTCGAACTCCTGATCTCAAGCAATCCCCACACCTCAGTCTCCCAAAGTGCTGGGACTACAGGCGTGAGCCACTGTGTCTGGCCCTGAGGTTATCTTTAATGTGAAAAGTGCACCAAAAGTTAAGCCGTCCCCCAAGACAAAACGTGGGGCTCATTCTTATATCAGAATCTGCTGGTGCGCCAGTCCCCTAAATGGGATTACTGTCCTTAAAAGAGACTACAGAACACTCCCTCACCTTTCTGCCCTGTCAGGTTACAGTGAGAAGCTGGCAATCTACCAACCAGAAAGTGGATCTTGTCCAAAACACCAAACAGCACCTGTCCATGTCTAGATCTTGGACTTTTAGCCTCCAAAACTAAGAAATCTATTTCTGTTGTTTATAAACTACTCAATTTATGGTGTTTTGTTACAGCAGTGTGAACAGATTAAGAAAGCAGCTTCTTTTTGTACTTTCACTATTTTGGGGTTGAGCTTTTTATGTGAAAGATGGAGAACAAGTCATTCTGGAAGCATTGATGGGTGCTTTGTAAGCTGGAATATGACCAAGCACCAATTAATAAAGAGAAACACAAATTTCCTTTTTAAAATGTCTCATGTGTCTCTTTTTTGAAGAAAACTCCATCAAATTCACCCAAATCTCTTCAAGGGTGATGGATTAAGGGATGTTTAGGATTGTGTTAAAGTTTAAAATATAAGATTTAAAAATATGTTTCTATTGTAAAATGTAGTATTTTAGAAAATACAAACTAGATTGGGCTACTTGAAACGTAAGCCCTTTAGTGATGAGATACTAGTGAATCTCCATGAGCCTTTTGGGGCCATATGAATAGGACCTGCTCGTATGTTCTTTGCATGTTTATTTTCCCATAAGAAGTTGTAATATTCATGTCCCTTGCACTTGTGAATACTGTTAATATGGACTTGCTTATCAAGTATTTGGTTAATAAACTTATAACTTGACCCTCTTAATTAACAGGAATTTAATATCTGGGACACCTGAATTAATAGATTGATGGCATCCTGAGAAACAAATCAGTGATTTTAAGAGAAATGTAACCAGCTCAGAAGCGACCTTTCCTGAGCGCTGTCTGTGCCGGCACTTGCACTGAGATCTGTGCTACATTTGCCCATTTGCCGTCACAACCACCATGAGGCAGGTGGCCATGACCCTCCCACACATGGGGGTCCCTCTACGTAGGGGCCATCACACTGGCTCAATGGTGATGGCCCCTCATCCTCGAGCTCCCTCTTCCCAGACCCACCAGTGTCCCTTTCCCCTAACAAGGAGAACTGTCAGGGTCTCCAGATTCCCACCCAGCATCGGACTACTCCACCTATCTGCGGTCAGAGGTGGAAACCTGGGTTTGCTTCTGTCCAGGGTACTAGGCTTCTCAGCCAGGACGTGGAAGCTGAGGTCACACAGGACGTGGAAGCTGAGGTCACACGGGCCCTAGAATGAGTCTTCCTTTGGTTGTGAAGGGGAGTGACTCCATTCCTTATGCCCCAGTCTCCTCATTTATAAAATAGGGATCAAGAGGGCTCCCTTCTCACAGGGCCCCAGGAACCAGTGCTGTGGGTGAGATACTTCACAGAGCATGACTCTAACGTCGCTCTCATGACTTTTGTGAGCAATTCCACTCTACTCCCTAGCCCAGGCCTGGAGAGCTGCAGGAATCTCTCCCTGAGCTGCAGGAGATGACATTTCTGGTTGGGATTCTGCCATGGGCCGGCTCCAAATGCCCACCCCCCCGCAACAATGCCAGCCCTTAATTAGTTCATCCAGCCCAGGGCACACCCAGCAGAGACAGGGGAGCAGCCTGGGTTTCAGAGCCTCGCAGGTGGAGGCCTGAGGAGCAGGTGTGAGGTGTGGGGGGTGGAGGCAGCGGTGCCCCCAGGAGCCCATGTTTCCTGGGGTGCTACTCCTAGGATGCAGACCCAGTGTCTCCTGTCTTCTGTGTTTTTTGCAAGATGACAAAATTTGGAATTTTCATTTAATTTTATAAAAGCTTCTAATTTTGTTAAAGCAAATCATGTTTTTGTTGTTCCTACACAGTTTGAACATGGCAGGTCAGTGCAGTTGATTCAGGCCTCAGGCGTCCAGGCTGCAGCTCTGAGCATCCTTGTCCTTTTGACAGGTAGCTGAATTACCTCTCCGGGACCCTCCCACATGCACTCATTGCTCTACTCATCACACATTCCTTCCTCAGCCAGAAGGAAAGAGGGATGAGGAATTAATTCACAAAGAAAATGATCACTGATGAAGCTTAATCACTGACCTCTCATTGGGGAAACCTGGATTAAAAAGATTTTCCTGGGCAGCAATGCTCTGGAGTGCCTGCCCACAGCTCTCTCTCTCCTTCCTTCTGGTTGATGTAGCCAGCATCCTGTAATAATTGATGCTGGACACACAGTCACTTTCCCAGGCTCTTCATAGAGGGCATGGGACCCAATATGAGTCAATGGGATCTGAAAAGATATCCGTGCAACCTTCTGTGCAGTGTTCCTGCTTATGAAAAGGGGCATGGGAGACGATGAAGACAAAACACGTGTCGTCTTACTGCCTTTGGATGTGAATGGGTGAGGATGTGATACTTTGAGTTCTGGCTGCCATATCATGACCATGAGAAGATAAGATTAAGCCAGACAACATGCTGAGGAGCATGCAGAGTAAGAGGGAAAGAGCCTGGGGTCCTAGAATCATGGGAGAACTCCTGAGACAACGCTGAGACCCTGGCTCTCGGCTTCTTGAGATAGTCATGACATAACCTCTATTGTTTATAACATCCTAGTTGAATATTTTGTTACTAGATACTAAAACAAAGTAGCACTGAGGAGCCCAGAGAAATAGAGGTTCTGTTAAATAACTGTGCAACTCTAAGATCTGTGAAAATCAGTGAGGAAGATATCCCAGGGGATTACAGGTTGCATACTGCCTTTCCAGAAACCCATACATTTCCAAACGCAGAATACTGCCTATGCTGATTAAGCCTGTAACTGTGATTTTAGCATCGCCGTCTTTTTCCTTTTTTTCTTTTTATGAGACGGAATCTCACTGTGTCACCCAGGCTGGAGTGCAAGGGCACAATCTCAGCTCATTGCAACCTCTGCCTCCTGGATTCAAGTGATTCTCATGCTTCAGACTTCCAAGTAGCTGGGATTACAGATGTGTGCCACTATGCCCAGTGACTTTTTCTATTTTTAGTAAAGATGGGGTTTCACCAGGTTACCCAGGCTGGTCTCGAACTCCTGGCTTCAAGTGATCCCCTGCCTCAGCTTCCCAAAGTGCTAAGATTATGGGTGTGAGCCACCACACTGGGCCTCAACATCACTGTCTTCTAATCACTTTTCTCAATGTGATTCTTTTGAGTGCTGGTGTGCGTTCTTGGGACCCAAATTAAGATTAGTGGATGAACACCCCTGAGGCTTTTATTCAGGTAAGAACTACTATGGGGTGAACACATTCAATGAAACCACATTGCCAGATGGAGTGAAAATGATGGAGGTGTGGAAATGAAGGGGTGTGGAAATCTGTCTTCTTCACATCCTGTGCAAGAGGTGCTGTCACTCTACAACACCATCTGCCATGAGTTTATAGGGAAAATACGCACGTGAAGCTTTGTTTGGTCAACCTGTAAATGGCCTGTAAAAGTCTCAAGCCCCTGTAGCCAACTGTGAAGACAAATAATCATTTTCCAGGTCAGAAATACCCATCCTTTCTCAGAACCCAGGGTGACATCAACCAACTGCAACTAAACATTTTGTGAGAACTCCCTTCCCTCAGCAGAGTCTCCTGCTGCACCTGCAGTAAACTCATGCACCTAGCAGAATGCTATCCCTCTTGCTTTCACTGCCTGATCAAAGTAGAGATTGCAATAAACCATTGCTCCACGACAAACTAAGATATAATGAAGGGAGATTAAATCACCAGATTTTAGGTGCCCGCAGTGCTTACAACAGAGAGCAGTCTCAAAATACTCAGATGGATGGCCAAAATGATGCATGGCCAACCCCCAGGCCATGCCTCATGAGAAGAGCTGACATTCACCCTACAATGTACCAGACATGTGCGTTTCCTCCAATAAGAGGAAGTTAAAAGTGAAACTCTCACTTCTTCCAAGCAGAGAATGGCAGCCCCCAGCCACCGGGCGTTCCGCAGGAGGGAGCCTCCTTGCTTGTCTTGGAACAGCCCAACAATAAAATAAATAGCATGCACTCATTATTCAAATGAAAGTTTAATTAATTCAGAACTTGTTCCCACACCTTCCTGGACAGCTCCTGATAATGAGCTCTCTGGGCTCTTCTTCCTCCAGCTTGTGATGTCACGCTAAATGGACTGCATCTAACAGTGTCAATGGGATGCAAATGCATGAGTGTGGGGTTTGATTCTGTGGTGTCAGGACCTGCTGAAATACCACAACCCTCCCTCCCAATCCCAGAGCCTCTTCTCTCTCCTTGTTGGGGGTGACGTTGATGTTTTTACAAGAGTTTTGAAGGTGCATGAAAAGCATCTCAACTCCAGAGAGTTTGAGGCTTTTAAAAAAATGTGCATACTTACTCCAGCTAAAGCATTTCATGAATGCCACAAGCAGTGATGCTGAATTATCCCTCATCCTCAACTGTACAGCATCAAAGTGTCACCCTCCTGCACCAAGGGTAGCCAGAAACCATCCCCTTGTGAGTACTGAAGTGAGCAACTGTGCCCCTGGGGCCAGAGGAGTCCAGATCTTCCTCCAACTCACAGTGCTGTCGCATGACCCTACCTGCTTTATTTCTCCACTTGTAAAATAATAAAGTTGAGAACAACTGTCCTACCTGCTCCAAAGAGCACCTGAAGTGAGGTGAGTGAAGCCCTGTGAGCAGCTAGAAGCGCCCAGCGTGGTGAGTCCACATCTCCAATCCTCCCCAGGTCCTCCTCATGGTCATGAGCCTGGAACTGTGAATCCACAGAAAAGTCCAGCATGGCTGTGGCTTCACTGGGAGGGAACTCTGGTAGCAGGTGGGACACAAGAAGAAATGCTGATCGCAGTTTTGCCATTGTGACTTTTTTCACGATACAGTATCTTCCAGCTTCTCCTAATTCCAAGTACATCTGGTACATTTACTATAAAATCAAAGCATGGGGTCAAAGCATAATGTTACCTCATCTTTCCCTGCCTCTCTCAAATGAATGAATTCAGCATTTTCCCACTGTTTCTTTATAAAAACCTCAGAAGATGTGATGGCCTTTTCCAAACTGTTAGCTAGTGGACACTCTCCTGGTCCATTAAGGTCATACAAACAATCTTGATTTTGTAATCAAAATATTCTAAGAAGGAGAGCAGGATCCTGCTTCTTATCGAATTGCTGTCCTGCCTCTCCAACTTAGACTTGCTTCAGGCTTTCCTTTGTCCCTCAAACACACCAAGCTTGTTACTTCCTCAAAGCCTTTAGAGGATGTAAAGAAAAAACTATTATTCCAGAAGCTGGTAGTAAGGTGAAAAAAAAATGTGTGCTTATCTTGCATTTCCTGCATGAGCTAAACTTCACCATAGCCAAAGAGTTGGCCAGGAATTTCTAAAAGACAAATTCAGCCTATAATTATGAAGGAATGTTAGAAACATTTAAATCCCTGGCCATATATATCTATATCTGTATCTATATCTATATCTATTTCTATAACTATATATATCACTGCATCACCCTCCTGCACCAAGGGCAGCCAGAAACTATTCCCTTGTGAGTACTGAAGTGACCTTTGGAGATATAGATAGATAGATAGATAGATAGATAGATAGATATCTCCAAAGGTCATTAGGATCTGTTAAACTATTAATAGCTGATGATTACTCTTCAGTGACTATATCAGGTTGGCTCTTACTGAACCTACTGATCAATCTCAGTATCAGTAAGCTAGAGGCAGCTTGAATGTCACACTGGGCTGCAATGGGAAGTAAATGGCAGCACACATGATGTGCTCTCTCCATGTTACATGACATGCTGTCTCTGTGCTAGCTGTGTCCACGTGTCAACTTGACTAGACTAAGGGATGCCCAGATAGCTAGTAAAATTCCATTCCTGGGTGTGTCTGTGAGTGCGTTTCCGGAAGAAAATATTATTTGAATTCCTAGGTTGTGTAAAGATGATCCTCAACAATGTGGGCAGGTATCCTCCAATTCACTAAGGACCCAAACAGGACAAAAGGGTGGAGGAATGGCAGACTTGTTCTTTCTGTTTGAGTTGGAACATCCACCTTCTCCTACTCTGAGATCTTGGTGCTCCAAATGCCCAGGCCTCAGACTCAGACCAGAACTTATGCTGTTGGTCTTCCAAGTCTCAGGTCCTTGGTCTCAGAATGAATGCTACCACCAGCTTCCCAGGTCTCCAGCTTGCAAACAGATCATAGGACTTCTCACGGTGAGCCGATTCCTATTATAAATCTCCCTGTTTCTCTATATGTCCCTCTCTCTCCCTTTCTCCAGATAAATAGACTGAGGATTGATAGATAGATCTATATCAATCTATGTCTGTATACAGATAGACACACATATGTGTGTGCATATCTTTGGAGCAGTAGAACAGGTGTTCTCAACTTTATTATTTTACAAGTGGGGAAATAAAGCAGGTAGGGTCATGCAACAGCACTATGAGTTGGAGGAAGATCTGGACTCCTCTGGCCACAGGGGCATAGTTGCTCACCTCAGTACTCACAAGGGGATGGTTTCTGGCTGCTCTTGGTGCAGGAGGGTGACACTTTGATGCTGCATGGTTGAGGACGATGGATAATTCAGCATCACCTGGGAAGAGAGTGTACACACACCACACACACATACACTCAATAATGGGTTGTCCAATGTGGCTGCTCTGTGTGTGTCTGCACATTTAGTTCATAACGTTTGAGGTCACATTGTGTTCATTTAGTCTGAGTCCTTCAGGGTGAAAGTGCTGGTTCAGAGCACCTGAGCATTTGAAATTTCTACGAGGACTGCAAAGTGACTCATAAATTAATGTGTCAATTTGCACAATGAACATCAGTATTTTGCTGAATTCTTGATGACAGTTCCCTCACTTTGCTTTGCCCATCAGGGTGTTCATTTGTAGTATTTCTCTCTCTCTCTTTCTCTCTGTCTCTCTGTCTCTGTCTCTGTCTCTCTCTCTCTCTCTCTCTCTCTCTCTCTCTCTCTCTCACACACACACACACACACACACACACACACACACGTGGGCAAGGAATTGCTGTCAAAACCTAACAGTCAAGTTCAGCTCTAGCCTTCCAAGCACCTTAAACGTCTGACCCCTGCATCCAGCACAGGAAAGCCTCCAAGCCTGTGTCCCTGCTCAGCTTTAGGAGGCCACACTCCCTGCCCTGCAGTGCCTGAGCCTGAGGCCGCCACTTTCTGTACACAGACCCTCTTCTGGGTTGTTGAACTGCGCCCTGGCTCTGTCTCCCTCTCTCTGTCTGCGTGCCCCTGTAGCCTGGATCATCAGTCTCACTCTTCACCTGGATGCCTGGACAGCTTCCAAACAGGCCCCCTGTGTCCAATCTGGCTCCCATAGTGGAAGCCACAAGGCATCCAAAGTGGTAATTTTAAAACTTAAATAAGGTCATAACATTTCCCTAATAAAAACCCACAAATGACTTCCCAATGGACTGAGAACAAATGCCAAGCCCTCCCCTCTCCTTTCTCCTGCCTAGCCCTGGGTGCACTGGCTGTTCATTACCACGTGGCTGCTCCTACAGCTTCCCGTCATGTGTCTTCTCCAGCCATGCCAACCTTCTTTGCCTCCTTCAAACACGCTTCACTAGTCCCTAGCCCCAACTTCGGGGGCTTTCCTGACATTTTCTGTCCCCTATGCTTAGAACCCTCTTCCCTAAATTTATTTGTGTTATCAAAGGAATGGGATGAAATAATGACTAATAGTACTGGGCAGTCACCATACTCCAGACACTGATAGATGTATTTAGGGCTATGAACTCGTCTATTTTCCATGATGATTCTTTGGGTTTGGTTCTATTGTGATCGATGCTTAACACACTAGGAAACTGGAGCCTAGAGAAGCAGCTTCCTCAGTCACACAGCTCTTGGTGATGGAAGGATCATGTAATCTTACTGACGATCTCACTGATGAATTAAATTACATGCATGTATGTCAGTGTGTTCATTCAACTACTGATAGATTGGGTCATTTCTAGCTTGAGTGTATGTTTCGATATACATAAACTTTTAAAAAATCAAAGTGAATAAATCATTCATCAAGAGTCAAGTAGGTGATAAATTCATTCAACTACTGATAGATTTGGTCATTTCTAGCTTGAGTGTATATTTTGATATACATAAACTTTTAAAAAATCAAAGTGAATAAATCATTCATCAAGAGTCAAGTAGGTGAGATCAGGAGTTCAAGACCAGCCTGGTCAAAATGGTGAAACCCTGTCTCTACTAAAAATACAAAAATTAGCCAGACATCGTGCTAAACTGAGGACACAGACAAAGGCCTCCAGTCAAGCTCTGGAGCAACAGAAAACATCTACACTGTCCCACGGAGGAAGAAGGACAAAGGAGACTGTGAATGCACAGTCGGAAGTAGCAGCAGAGCTTCCATGAGGGAGGCAGCGGTCACCTACATTGGGGTCTGCTGAAAAATCAGTTATATCTCCAGTTATCTTAGCAACATGTCGGTCCTTGGTGACTTTATCATAACTGTATCAATGACTGGCCTGACCAGAAGGTCAGGGCTTCTGCTGTGGGCTGAAAAATAATGAGAGATGAGGAAATGAAAACCTCAAATGCAGAAGTCTCTTCTGGAAGGTTTCACTCTATAAAGGATCAGAGACACTGTTTGCAGTGGAAAGGAATGTTCTGGGTTGGATCTGGAGAACCTTCATACAGGACACTGGGAAAGGCAGGCCCCACCCCCGACATGGCACTGGAGCCCAGTTCTACATAAGCAATGATCACATCTGTTTTCATGGTGGTGACTGTGAACCTCACAGTAGTACAAGTAGGATTAATTAAAATACTAAATCAGAAATTGCAGGTGTATGATATCTGGAATTATGGCTCAGTACACAGGGACTCCAGCCCTACCTCTGTAGCTCACATTACATTTGAATTGATCTGAACAGATTCTGGAGATGACTGTAGAAATGTCCTACTTGATTCTTTTTTTATTTTTATTTTATGTTTTTGAGACTGAGTCTTGCTTTGTCACCTGGGCTGTAGCGCAGTGGCAAGATCTTGGCTTGCTGTAACCTCTGCGTCCCGGGTTCAAGTGATTCTCCTGCCTCACCCTCTCAAGTAGCTGGAATTACAGGCACCCACCACCACGCCTGGCTAGTTTTTGTATTTTTAGCAGAGATGGGGTTTCACCATGCTGGCCAGGATGGTCTCAAATTCCTGACATCACCTACTTGAGTCTTGAATGATTTATTCACTTATATATTTTTTTAAACTTTATGTATGACATTGAAACATACACATGAGCTAGAAATGACCCAATCCAACAGTAGTTAAATGAATGCACTGAGATACATGCCCATAATTTAGTTCGTTAGTAAGAAAGCAGCAAGCAGGGCACTGATGTATTTGATAGCTGGACCTTGAAACCATTGTGTTGCCTGAAAGGAGCCAGACAAAAAAGGTTAAGTGGTGCCTGATCTCAATAACACGGAGTTCCAGAACAAGCAAAGGCAATCTATGAAAGTGAGGAAATCCGATCATTGCCTGTGGAGTCAGGGGCCTTGGGTCATGGTGAAGGGCAAGAGGGAACTAGCCGAGCTGATGGAAACATGCTAGACGTTCATTGGTGCAATAGTTACACTGACACATGCATTTGTCCAAACTCATCAACCTGTGTACTCCAGATGGACGCTTTATCCTATTTAAATTACATCTCAACAAAGTTGACATCTTGCCTCTTCCATCAAGTAGCAAAAATAAATTGCAGGAGCCATATTCTCTCTGTATTTTGAGTCAAGCCTCTGCTCCAATATGGTTGCCGCCTTCACACTGGAGCTTTGCTTGTCTATAGCAATTCTTTTTTTTTTTTTTTTTTTTTTTTTTTGGACAGAGTTTCGCTCTTGTTACCCAGGCTGGAGTGCAATGCCGCGATCTCGGCTCACCGCAACCTCCGCCTCCTGGGTTCAGGCAATTCTCCTGCCTCAGTCTCCTGAGTAGCTGGGATCACAGGCACGCGCCACCATGCCCAGCTAATTTTTTGTATTTTTAGTAGAAGACGGGGTTTCACCATGTTGACCAGGATGGTCTCGATCTCTTGACCTCGTGATCCATCTGTCTCAGCCTCCCAAAGTACTGGGATTACAGGCGTGAGCCACCGCACCTGGCATCTACAGTGATTCTAAACACTCCTGTTGGAAACCAAGCTTGACAGCCAGGTGGTCATCAGTATCTGGAATATTTGATTGGCTTCATCTGTCTCGTAGTTTCTGAATCTTCACACATCTGCGCAATGGGTTCATTTTTGACGAGAAGCTATGTTGGAACAATTGGGGCCTTTTCCTCATTATAAACAAGAGATAAGCAAACACTACTGACCCAGATGAATAGTATTCTTGTTTGTTTTTATTTTTATTTGAGACAGGGTCTCACTCCATCTCTCAGGCTAGAGAGCAGTCATACAATCATAGCTCACTGCAGCCTCGACCTCCCAGCTCAAGTGATCAGTCTTTCTCAGCCTGCCAAGGCGTTGGGATCACAGGCATGAGCCATGACATTCAGCCTGTTTTTCTTTTGTTTTGCTTTCTCCTCCTCATCACTTTAACAGGGTCTTTTCACTGTCTTCTGGCTGCCATGGTTTCTGATGAGAAAGCTGCCATCCGTCACATCATACTTTATCCAATGTATCATTTTCTCTGGCTACTTTCTTGTCTCTTTGTCTTTGGTATTCAGCAGTTTTAAGATGATATGTTTGGGTGAGGTTTTCTTTAAATTCATTCTACGTAAATTCCTGGAATCTATGAATTCATTTCTATCAACAAATATAGGGCATTTTGGCCATGAGTTTTTAAGCAGTTTTTTCCTGGCTCAGGTTCTATCTCTAGTCTTCCCATGACTTCACTTATGCACATTTCAAAACTGTTGATATTACCCTATAGGTTGTGAGGCTCTATTGATTTTTTAAAAATTCTTTGTTTTTCTCTGTATTTCACACTGGATTTTCTCTGATATTCACTGACTTCTGTCCTCTCTAGTCTTCTATTGAGCACATTTACTGAATATTTAATTTTGGATATCGAATTTTCAGTTCAAATGTTTCTTTTAGGATTTATTTTCCTATTTTCTGAGAAATAGAAGGTGCTGAAACCACCCATATGATGAAATCTCCCTGGGCTTTGGAGCTCCTAAAACACCCCCATCATCATCTCACACTCTTGAGGAAGAGTGTGCAGAGACACTCCAAATCAGGAGTTGAGGCTAAAGAACCAGCAGGGGACGGAGCTTGGAGGCTTCTCTTGTCAGGGAAACTCTGCCACAGACTTGAGCCTGGTTTGTAGAGTGAGGAGGGAAAATAAATACCACCCTTGACCGTTCCCGAGAGTACCTCCTGCCATGAATATTTTGAACAGTCCGGTTGTTGGTGGGGAGAGCACATCTCCCAGTTCTTGTCTAACCTGGAAGAAAGCATTCTGCCAAGCGACTGATTCAGCCACAAAGAGAACATACTGCAGGAAAATAGAGAGCAGAGAGCTTATTTAGAGAGAGACAGTCCACTCTGGAAGAATATGGCAGAACGGGTGGTTAAAGTGGGGGTGCCAGCAGCAGCGTGAGAGTTCTGCAGTGTTGGGTTTTATTATATTATTATGTCTATTGGATTCTTTTTTTTTTTTTTTTTTAGGAAACCAGCTCTGTTGCCCAGGCTGGAATGCAGTCATCTTGGCTCACTGCAACCCCTGCCTCCCAGGTTCAAGCGATTTTCCTGCCTCATCCTCCCAAGTAGCTGGAATTACAGGTGTGCGCCACCATACCTGGCTAATTTTTGTATTTTTAGTAGAGATGAGGTTTCACCATGTTGGCCAGGCTGGTATTGAACTCTGATCTAAGGTGATCCACCTGCCTCGGCCTCCCAAAGCGCTTGGATTACAGGTGGAGACACCACACCCAGCCAGTGGGAATCTGTTTTGAAGTTTCTGCCTCTATCTCAAGTTTCTGCCTCTTTTCTTTGTCTAGTTTTCCTGCACCTGCCTTAAGTCCCTGCCTTTTCCCCACCTGCTTCCCTTCTCAGGCTGATGAGACCCTCCCTTACTGTTAATTGGTGTGGCATGTGCAGGAAGGACTGAACATGAATGCTACCTAATGGCTGCATTGCTCATGACCACCGCCCCAAGAAAGTCATGTAATGGTTAAATCTGTACCGACTGAGCCTGCGTTCTCTCCTTGAAATTTCTGTCCCTGTTTGAATTTGTACTTTGGCACCAGGTTTTTTTTTCTGAGGACTTTCTTGTTTTCCTTCTTATCAGCATGCACCTGGCTGCATTCTGACAGGTTAACTACACAATGGGTGAATACTGAGCTCCTGAACAGACATTCCTTTCTGCATAGGTATTTCCCTTCCTCTCTGCTTTTATCTATCATACCTGCTTCAGGTGGTTCCTGGGACATGAGACTTTCCAGACTTCTCTTTTTTTAGGGGGTCCCCTCTCCTGCCAGTGCTGGACACCTGCCAATGCTAACACTGTGACCTTTGCAGAGGTGCCAGGATGTCTTGGTGGCTGACAGATCTGATTCGATTTCAGCTCATTCCTTCCCTGAGTGAATGTGAGCAAGCAGAAAAGCTGCCGCTCTAGATTCCGGTTCCTTCCATCTCTAAACATGCAGCAGATGACGAAAAAGACTGTTTCATGGGATTGAGATGAGGATGAAAATCTTGATAGTTCAAACACTACTGAATTGGTGCATGCGAATGCACATGCACACACCTGTACACACACACACACACACAGAGAAATTCACAAGTCGGACTCTGCTCACAAGGCGAAATGTGCACTTCTCATCGAGACACAGAAAATCCTTGCATGGTACATAATTCTGAACTGCATTCTGTTATTTGCTCATATTTAAATCTGGCTGTTTATCCAATTATCTGTGTCTGGTATTGGGCTGTAGCTCTGAGCCAAAGAAGGTTGTTTTCAACCACTTTGATTTTCACTAAGCAGTAACAAGAGGTATGCTATCGTGGGCTGGATTCTAAGTTGGCCTCAAGAATTACACAGGTTTAAACCACAGGTAGCAGAGGGAATCTCGTCTTTCTCTCAGACCTAATTCATTACCACATGTCATTGCAACTTGATTAGTATTTACCCAATAGAATGAAAATGTGTTGATTTCTGAACCACCAAAAAACTAGTAAGTCCTTAAATTAGGTATGATACTTAAAACATTAAATTCATTATCATCTAGCATCTTATATTTACAAAGTATTACTCAGAATATATTTGCATGTGTAAGTAATCTGTCACCATTAGTTCTCTATGCCAGGAAAGGCAACTGTCTTACTATTTCTGAGTCTGATCATTAAAGGAGTAGGGCAAGGGGAAGAGGGGAAAAAATAAATGAAACATTTCTACCTGCTCAATGCCAGAGAAATATACAAAGTGGTGAATACATGGGTAGCCTGACAAGGAAAGAGCACACATCCATCACTCGAGGATGCATTTTTCATCTTGGTATGGCTTTAAGAAGTTCACCCTCTCTGCTGCCAATTCAGGCAACAGATTAAAGGTCACTTTAAAATGCCTCAAAGTGAACACCAATCATTGCAGAAATGCCAAATACCATTGACTGACTTCAGAATCTCGTAGTTGGAATTGCTACATTGTTTCTCTAGATAATACCCTCCAAATGTTTTTGCTTATTTACGCCAGACAATAAACAAATTCTTCTGGATGCTTCTGTGATATGGAAGCCATTACACTAGCCTACCAAATATTTGCAGGCTTCCCTCTTCTCGGGCACACGGTAGAAATATAACTCTCTGTCTTGTCTTTGGGCAAAGCCATTAGCTAGTCCTGGCCAATGAGTGTGGGCAAAAGTGGCATGTGCTGTCAGGCAGGGGCACACATGGTGGGCAGGCAACACGCACAATCACATTGATCACCGCTGATCCTTACAGCACGGTCCAAGCAACCAGGTCACCGAGCCATCTCCATATAAGCCCCTCACTCAGAGCTCCTGACCTCATCACCACCAGCTCCCCTGGTGCCAGCCCTGCGACAGTCATTGTTTTAGGCTTTGTGTGCATGCCGTCCTTGTTCTACCCCAGGTAGGTCAGGCACGATCCCTGATTAGGGCCTTTGTTTTCGCTGCTATCTCTTCCTGGGATATTCCTTTCCCTCAGGACCCAAGCCCTCCACGCTTATGTCCTTTAGGTTCAAGCTCAAACATCAGCTTATCAATGAGATCTATGCTTATATATGTTTTTCCAATACAGTTGCCACAAATAGGTACTCACTATGTGCCTTCTGTGTTATTTTCCCCATAATTCTTTAACCTACCTGACCTGCTATATTTTCCTTCTTCATTGGTTATTTGCAACCTTGCCCCCTTTCCCCCACCCCACCCACCTGCCACATCCCACACATAAACATAATATCATATAAGCTCCTTGGGCGCAGGAACCATGTGTGCTATTTTAGCAGCATATTCCCAATGCGTAAAACAATGACTATCCTGGGGTTGGCACTCAAAAACGTTGTTAATGGGCTTAATAAAATACTATGTTAGGGATTTTTCTGTTAAATATGTAAGAGGCAGCTGCTCTTCTCACAGGCAAACTGTGAGATGAGAGATGTGTTCGCAGACTTCACTTTAGAAACCATTTCACTATCGGTATCTATCCCATATCATCATCTTGCAAACCTGTAAACCTCAAATATACCCAATAAAATTTATCTAAAAATATTGGTTGAAAAGAAGGATGAGTAAATACAATACTCACTCAACTCATATGCAGATAAGACTATCTGGCCTCCCGTTCTCTGCCCAGATAAGTATCTGAAGATAACTCAGAAGCAACGTTCTATGCCTTCATGTGAATTTCTGTCACTTTACTCATATCATCTCCTCTAAGAGGCAAGTTGAGTTGGACAGTGTTTTGACCCAAGGAAACTGCAGCCTTTATGAGATTCTAGGAGTCTGGGGCATAAGAAACAGCTTCCTAAAAGCATTTTGGAAAAAGAAAAAAATAAGGTATTTCTTTTTTTTTTTTTTTTTTCGTTTGGCCACCTTGTATGGTCCTGTCCCCAGATTATAGCAATAAACACTGCCATCATTAATGCCAGCTGAGGCGTCCACAGTCCAACATGGGAGCAAAAGAAGCTTCCGTTTGTGAGTCCTGCCCATTTGGGCCCATATAGTCTTATATTGCAGCAGCAGTCTCACCCAATTGTGGATTGTTTGAAGTTGCAAAAAGCTTTAAAGCCGCTTTTACATAATTTGTCAATTTTCTTCCATTTTATTTCTTCCATTTTCTGACAAAAAATCAATCTTCTCTACAGAAAACAAATACATTCTGTTTTACCATGAAGTCAAGGTCTTAGGTTATTCTTCAACTTGAGATATTTGTTGTTTGGATTTTTAACAAAGCGGAGTACATTTATTTCTTAATCAAAGGTTGACATAAGCACAAGGTCTGCATGTGTGGAAGTTCCTGGGCTGGTTTACCCTCTTTTCTCGGACAGGAGTGGAGCTCACAATTGAGTCCTTGCCCCTACCACCACCTACAACCTTCCAGCTCCCAGTTCAGTTCAGAGGGTTATTATTACAATAAATGGGGTTGTCTGGAGTGAGAATAATGGATATAATCACCAACGGGGTTTCTCATCTGGGTGCTGGTCTTGACCTATAATAATAATACAGCTTCAATCACCTTCCAAGCTGGCTTCAATGCCATGTGGCTTTCTATCAGTGGCTTCGTCTCTTTAACCTCCATTGCTTCATTTACAAATGGCCACGATGAAACCAGGTTGCGGGTCATTGTCACACTCACCTGTAAAGTTTGCAAATCGCTGGTGCCTGGCACAATGACTGGCAGGTAGAGTTGGTTGAGAACCAACACCTGGAACGTATGGGGATTGTGTGAGTAGCAGCCCAGAAGTATGTGTTTTCTCTGTGTATATCTTACCCTGAGCTCAGGAACTACTGTGGGACATTTGCCATTCAGAATAGAAAGAGAACTGAGCCAGGAGTCTGGGCACATGGATTCTCATCTCCAGTCCGTGCTTCCATGTGACAGGTGCATTTAGGTGCTGGGGACACAGCAGGGACTGAGATGGACAGCTACGTTTGTGAAGCTGCCACTCCAGAAAGAAGACATTGAGAATAAAGCAAGAAGCATCTACAGCAGGAAGTGGAATGGCTCAGTAAGTGCCCTGGAGAAACGTAGAGTAGGGGAGAGAGACAAGGAGGGCTGGCGGTGGGAGACACTGCAGTCAGGAGGCGAACAATTGCCTCCAGATCCTGAGGAAGGAGCCAGGCACCACTTCTAGGAGGTGAGAGGCATGCCAGGCACCACCTCCAGGAGTTGAGGGAGGGGCCATGTGCTGTCTCTAGGAGGTGAATGCAGAGCCATATGCTAACTCTAGGAGGTGAATGAGGAGCCATGTGCTAACTCTAGGAGGTGAATGAGGAGCCATGTGCTAACTCTAGGAGGTGAATGAGGAGCCATGTGCTAACTCTAGGAGGTGAATGAGGAGCCATGTGCTAACTCTAGGAGGTGAATGCAGAGCCATATGCTAACTCTAGGAGGTGAATGAGGAGCCATGTGTTAACTCTAGGAGGTGAATGAGGAGCCATGTGCTAACTCTAGGAGGTGAATGCGGAGCCATATGCTAACTCTAGGAGGTGAATGAGGAGCCATGTGCTAACTCTAGGAGGTGAATGAGGAGCCATGTGCTAACTCTAGGAGGTGAATGCGGAGCCATGTGCTAACTCTAGGAGGTGAATGAGGGAGCCATGTGGTATCCTCTGAAGGTGAATGAGGAGCCATGTGCTATCTCTAGGAGGCGACCGAGGGAGCCATGTGGTAACTCCTGGTGGTGAATGAGGGAGCCATGTGTTTTCTCTAGGAAGCAAATAAGGAAGCCATGTGGTATTTCCAGGAGGTGAATGAGGGAGCCGTATGCTATCTCTAGGAGGTGAATGAGGAAGCCATGTGGTATCTCCTGGAGGCGAATGAGGGAGCCATGTGATATCTCTAGGAGGTGAATGAGGGAACCATGTGCTTTCTCCTAGAGGTGAGGGATGAACCAGGAAATACCTCTGACACGTGAGGGAAGAAATAATGTATCATCTTCAGGGGTTAAGGAGGGAGCCAGTCACCACCTCCAGGAGGTGAGGGAGGGAGCCAGGCTCTGCCTCCAGGAGGTGAGGAGGAACAAGTGAGGTCAGGCAAGGGAGGAGGGAAGATGACGGATGTCCTTGTGGGTCTTGGTGAGGACGTTGTCTTTACTCTGAGTGAGATGGAATCTGTGGAGAGTTAGGAGCAGACATGACATGGCTTCACTTTTCACAGACTCATTTCTGCTCCATTGGGAACAGACTGAGAGGTAATGAAGGAGGAAAGGAGACCCAGTGCCACACCACCCTCTGATGTTAAAGTTGAGGACTTTAATTCTCTGAACCTGTTTCCTCTTCAGTGACAAGGAGGGAACCTGTCTCACTTACATCCTGAGACTGATGTGAGGATAACACATTGAAAAAGCCAGTCCTGCTCATCAAGTTTATGCCTCAAGGATTCAAGTTCTAGTGCTGCCACATGCTAGCTGGTGTCCTTGGACCAATTCTGTGGACACACTGTGCCTCAGTTTCCCCATGTGTAAGATGTGGACACTAATAGTTTCAACAGTATTGAGTTACTGTTAAGATTAAAGCAGACAATTAATATAAATTGTTTAGAATAAGGAGTGTGTGGTAAGTTCTATATTATTATGAGTGATCACATCCATCAAACATTACTGTAGAATAAACACCTCCCAGGTCTCAATGGCTTCCAAAAATATTTGTTGATTGATGGCTCATTTTACGTGAGGCTGTGGGTCTCCTGCAGCTTGGCTGGACTCTCCTGTGCTCAACTCTACTGGGTTTGGCTCAGCTCTGTGAGGTTTCTTTTTCCAGAATCCAGGCTGAAGCAGCAGTAGCTGGCACCTGCAGCTTTCCTGGTGAAAGACATTCCAGGGGGTGGCAGGTGAGAATCCCCAGGTGTGTCTCCTAACTTGTCTTCAGCCCATTGTTACTTTGAGCTTCATTTCATTGGTCAGTGAGTGACCAAAGTCCATGGGGCAGGGGTGTGTGGGCTGACAGCTGGAAGACAGAAAATAATCCACCCAGTGGCGCCATCAAACCCTATCGTCATCCTCCTTCTCCTCACCTCATTATTTCCCAATGGGGGGCACTCTATTAACCCGGGGACAGAGTGGACAATGTACATTAAACATCACCCTCGTTTAGGTCATAAGCAAAAGTGCTGCACAAAATCAAGGAAGACAATGGCTAGGCAGTTTTTAAGTTGAAGAAAAACAGACATTAAGTCCATGGGAGCAGGTGAACCCACCATGGCTAAAACCAGTTTGTGCATAGAGACAAGGATGGGTCTACTGTAATATTTACCTTCCCCAACAGATACAATTACCCTAAGGGAGAAGAAAAAAAAAAGGATTTCATAAGCTAATCTGCAGAATTCTGACATTAAATTGAATATGAGTCAGTAAAAGGCATTTGTGGTTTGCTCAGCGTAGACGTAGTGTGTTCAATACATAGAATTAATGAGATTGTGCACTTCCTAAGTGCTTGCGTGCCAGTTTTCTGAGGGTAATTACTACACTTCCTGTCTCAGAAACTACCGTGTAAGTGATTGAGACTGCCCTTGCTTCGAAGGAAAACAGATTGGTCTGGTTTATTTTGTTGGTTTGATTTTTAATTAATGGTGACAGTGGGGCTGGTTTCTTCATCTGTTGCTATTGTTTTATTTGACGGCATTATTAGGCACAAGGAACTGACTCAGAGGAGGTGCCCATTGCCACCCTAATAATAAGAGGAACAGTCAGGGGAAAGAATGATAGGAATTACGTTTTTCACAGACTACACCAGGTCACAAACCCTGGAGACTGACTCACTTTACAAAACAGAGGAGTTCTTCAAAGCTGTGTGTTGGAGAAATTGTCAAAATGGACTTCATTTTCCAGCTGATGCTACTTTGCATTTCAAGCTGCTTTATTTTCATTTCTCCTTGGTTTTCAGTGGTGGAGACACCTGATAAATCAACTTAAAGTGTCTCTTCTCCCTGGCCTTTAAAGAGCTTGCTTGGCACAATCAAATCTCCATAAAGAAATGTCACGTTGAAATAGATTGTAAGATAAGACGCTTTGCGATGTGTTACCTCCACCTTCCAATATACTTTACTATATAACGGATCTTCAAACTTTGGGGAATGATTCGGTGCACACAGGGTTAGGAGAGTGGGCTGCATGGGATTTGGCTGCCTGGGCTCAAATCCCAGCTGTCACCTGCCATGGTGTGGCCTCTGCCAGTTTGTTTTAATGTTTAAGGCTCAATTTCCTCAACTGCAAAATGAAGAAGAAAATAGGATTTAACATACCAGGAAGAATTAAATTAAGGCACTGCCTTGCAGCTCTTATTATGATAATTTAATGAACATATTCCAAATGGTTTTCTTCCTTCAGATGTTCAGACAAGTCCAGAAATATGCCCAAACGTGTGTCACGATGAGACCGCCAGCATGGTGTGTGAAATGGAAGGACGTCCTTGGCCCCAAGATCCAGAGCACGAATGCTACGCATCTCCAGCATGTGACAAGATGGGTGTGCCAATGATTCAAAGAATGCATGTTAATTTTTTAGAGGACTTTGCATAGCCAGGTGACAACCTTCAATCTAGAGAGATCAGTGAGAGGGTTCTAAGCCTGACATTCTCATGGGCCGCAGACCCTTTTTAGAATTCAGTGGAAGATTCAGAGCTACTAATCAGGAAGCTATGCTATACTTCTCAGCATGGGCAGCGTCTCAACTGAACCTCAGAAGACTAGTAGACCCTCGAAAACCCCTCTAAATAATGTCCTAGGGGTCCCAGAGTTTATGTCAAGAGTTCCTGTCGATTTCTCTCCTCCCAATACCATAGCTTCTCAACAAATTCTACATAACAAAATTTACTCAGAAAATCAGTCTGGTGGGTGCTTGTGGGTCCCACTCAGATCCCATTTTGGGTCTCTGCACCCACCCACTGGCACCGACCCACTTCTGACGTCCACAGTACAGCCAACAGGCCTCAGCCTTGCCCAGCTATCAAGGAATGCTCCAGCCAACCCAGCCACCCTGCCCAGAAGTACCAGGAAAGTTGCACTATCCCCCAGGAGTAGCCTGAAGGCAATGTTGGCCCAATGTTAGGAAGCAGAAGCTGGAGCCCTCTCCTAAGATGAGACCACTCTGGAGGCATTCACACTCTGAAGCTCCCATGGGATCAGCTTCAGCTGGGCTTCAGCCAGGCCGAAATCTTCATCCTGCTTCACTCCCAGGCTCCATCAGTCCCTTTCACAGCTCTTCTTTTTCTGTGTCTCTCACATTTCTTCTGAGGAACTCCCACCCCTCAGTAAATCACGTGTCCCATTCCAGGCTCTGCTTTAAGGAAACCCAAGCATCCACCGTTTCTTTAAGAAACTAACACAGGCAACAGGGATCCATTCAGCAAACAGTCTAAAGACCCACTGTGCAACAAGCACTCTTCCAGGCACAGTGGCTAGGAACCCACTGACCACAGGCTAGGGGGAGGAATTCAAGAAATGCCTGGATATCTATTATAAAATCAGCTGGCCACAGCTCCGTGGAGAAAATTAACTCAGAGTAAAAACTGGAGATAAAGGGGGGTGGGTTCTCCTTTAGACAGAGCGTCAAGGAAGACTTCTTTGTGGAGGAGACACTGAAGCAGAGGCTAAAATAGACTGAAAGGGGGTCTGGGGAACTGTCTGGGGAAGAGCCTTCTGAGCAATGCTGGGGGGAATTATTATTAATGTCCCCAGGCCAATGCTGCAAATCCCACTGGCATTGTATTATTGCCTTTAGCGTCTACTTCGGGGCTTGTAGCAGAACCAAGGCACTTCTGCCGGGTGTACAGCACAGTGCCAGCACCCCCCGCCCCCGCCAACAACCACCACACACACACAGGTGGTCAGCCATGGTGTTCTACTGTTTATAGTGTTGCTGGTGAAATCATCTTTAGCAGCTGGGGACACACTCTCACTGCGATCCCTGCTTAGGGGTCAAATGCCATCATGGTCACAGTGCCTCCCCGTGCTATCATGGGATGTTTCCTCCACCAGGTGTTCAGTGATTGTCAGTTAAAATGATGCTCTCTTCTTATTGAATTGCTCTTCCCAGGTGGAATATCCAGGCCAGTTGTGTCACTGTTCTGCAGGGGGAGCCCAGAGGCTCTGGGGCCTGTTGTGGGAGATTTACTGATGGTCAAAGACACACCTGCCCATTGGGAAAGGCTGAGCAGGTGAAGAAGGAAGGGAAACAGAGGCTGACTTCCTGAGAAACCCCAGGTTGCACTAAATAATATTTCTCAGATGATTGTTTATAATAAGAGATAATGACTTGGTAACAAAATATGTGAGTATTGCGATTATGGAAGAGGGAGGTCCTTTGTGGTTAGCACCAGCCTGAGGCCTCCATCCAATCGATGCTTGGGAAGGCTCGTTAACGTTCAGGAGCACAGGGCACCCTGTGATATGTAACAAGTTACGTCTTAGTAAGAAATCTCCAGCTCCCCAAGAAATCTCCAAGAATGTTAAGAAACTCTTGGAGAAATTCCTTCAGTATGATTTGGTCAAAAGCTGAAAGATGAAAGACTTCAAATTATGGAGAATGGACACAACCCACTCTTTCTCTATAGCACTCAGCACCCTGAGCCCTTAATTCTAGAGCACAAGCCAGTATCTTGCAGTGGCCTTTCACTGTCCCTAAGGAGAAAGACACGCTCTGAAGCCTGCTCTATTTTGAAGGACACGTAAAAAGCCCAGATATGTTAGAGTCGCTGGAATGACAGTAGCGGTGACGTGTTACACTTTCCCAACTTGGCATATGAGCTGGCTGCTGTGGGATAATTTACCGCATCAGAGCAACTTAGATGCAGTGGGTCCCATGCACATTTCCAGAGGTGCCCAGAGGATACTTCCACCAAGAAGGAAAATGAAATGAGAGGGCTGAGTGCATGGAGAGTCGTGCTGATCAGCCAGTACGTGCTCCCCATCAGCCTGCAGTGCTCACAGGAATGGAAAATGCTTGTATTAGGTGGGAATCCACAAGGAGAAAAGAGAGATTCGTAAGTGATGATGATGAGCACACTCTCTAAGGAAGCCTTTGCAAGGGAAGTAACCACATCAAGTGTGAGTTTCCACACTTGCCCCGGGTGTTATTTCCTTTGGTGAGTCAGATTTAGTTTCAGAGCAACTGAGAACGAAGAAGCAGCTCATTTTGGTTCTAACCTTAAAAGTAAAATTAGTAAGTTGAGATTTAACTCTCAAACTGGCACATGCTCTTTGGCCCAAAAAACTAAAGTGTCAGTTTAAGAAGTGATTTAAGTTATCCCGAAGAAATAAAATCTTTTCAAATGGGTGGAAAAACCAGCATCGTATGGACCCATACTTCCAAAGCAGCATCTATCTCTGTAAGCTAATAAAGAAGACATATATGCGGCCAAGAAACATATGAAAAAATACTCATCATCACTGGTCATTAGAGAAATGCAAATCAAAACCACATTGAGATGCCATCTAACACCAGTTAGAATGGTGATCACTAAAAAATCTAGAGACAACAGATGCTGGAGAGGATGTGGAGAAAAAGGAATGCTTTTACACTGCTGGTGGGAGTGTAAATGAGTTCAGCCATTGTGGAAGACAGGGTGGCGATTCCTCAAGGATCTAGAAACAAAAATTTCATTTGACCCAGCAATCCCATTACTGAGTATATACCCAAAGGATTATAAATCGTTCTATTATAAAGACACATGCACACGTATGTTCACTGTGGCACTGTTTACAATAGCAAAGACCTGAAACCAACCCAAATGCCCATTAGTGATAGACTGGACAAAGAAAATGTGGCACATATACACCATGGAATGTTACGCAGCCATAAAAAACGATGAGTTCGTGTCCTTTGCAGAGACATGGATGAATCTAGAAACCATCATATGAGAACAGAAAACCAAACACCGCATGTTCTCACTCATAGGCGGGTGATGATTAATGAGAACACTCGGGCCCAGGGAAGAGAACAACACTCACTGGGCTGGGTGGGGGTGTGGAGGGGAGGGGAGGGGAGGGACAGCAGGGAGTGGGGGGGAAGGGAAGGGATAATACCAGGAGAAATACCTGATGTAGGCGACGGTAGGGGGTGGGGGGTGATGGAGACAGCAAACCACTATGGCATGTGTGTACCTATGTGACAATCCTGCAGGATGCAGGATGTGCACATGTACCCCAGAGCCCAAAGTACAATAAAATAAATAAAATAAAAAATGCTTTATGTGAAAAAGCTGTTTCCAAATAACAGCTACAGCCAAAATAAAATAAAATAAAATAAAAGCACTGAAGGCATGTCATGCAGCATGAACATTATCTAGGTTTGTCTATTGAGAACATTGTTGTTTTCATCCACTGGGCGAACATTTTCCCTAATGGACTTTGATCATCATTTTCCATTGTGGAGAACAGTAGTCAAAGGATAATCTATACACACTGCAACCAGTTAAAGTGTTTTCTTCTCTTTCTACTGTACTTGTAAAAATCTAAAAGCAAATTCCAAACATCCAATATGACCTATGTAAATTATATAAAACAGTAAAAAAAATCAAGAGGTATTAAGAATTTCTATGAACAAATACATTTTTGATGTTGTGTTTGCATTTACACAAAACTCATCTAAAAGGTTCAATCTTTTCATCTTATTTCAAACTTTCTTTTTCTTCCTTCTTGTTTGAAAATGGTTTTACTAAATTTTACACATGCATACTGAGATCTGGGGATAGGTGGTTGAGTTCTGTGGCTCAATTTGTCCACGTTCCCAGAGAAAAGACAAGAAGGAAGCTGTCAGTGAAAAACAGTTACCCAAAGTGCCAAGAAGTAATTCTGACGGGGCTGGGTCTGTGCACCTGGGAGTGTACGTGTTACTCTTTCGTTTCCACCACTATAGTGGAAGGAAAGCCCGCTGCTCCACAGCCTCAGTTTCACAATGTCAACTCCTGTGTTTTTATCCAGTTAACTAAATGACGTTTTTAAGGCCTGGAGAAAAGTCCAGGCTCGGTATGTGACATTTATTATGACAAGTCAAGTTAGTGCCAAAGTGGCATCTCTATTCACCCTGAAAGCAAGGAGTGACATTTGCTAACATGCCAGACATGACTCTGGCAGTTCCAAAAAATACACTCACACCCCAATAGTGAGCCTCTAGTGACTTAGCAAATGCACGGTCCATCTTTCAGCTGAATCATCTTACATCAGCCTCCCAAACAGAGTCCCCACCTGTCCTGTGGTATCCTTATGTCTCCAGAGCTCTGCATGTTCTGAGAACCTCAGCATCCTGGGCCCTTGACCCTGTAAAAGCCCCTACCCCAAATACATGTACACAACCAAACCATTGATAAGCAAGGACCAAAGGTGGGCAGAGGTCAAAGGCTCTCAAACGCCCACAGCATCGTGCATTTCAGCATTGACTTTCAGCACCTTTTGACCCTGGATGGGGCTGTAAGAAACAGAAGCCCTTTTTCAGAGGCATCTAGAAAGACATTTTCCCCAGCCAGCTAGGAGAAAAGATGAAAAGTTTTTAGCCAGTATAGTTGTTTGTAATTGTTAATGAACATTTTTCTTTTGATTTTGATATTTTAATGACTTTAAATTTTGCATGAAGGATGTAAAAAAATCTGGATGAATTGTAAAATATGTGAATAGTTATGTGTGTGTTTGTGTGTCTGTGTGTGTATGTGTGTGTGTATCTATGTGTGTATGTATATGTCTATATGTACAATTTGACTCTGTGTGGGCTGTCAGGGTTCTGAAACTGATACTGCAAAATACAGCACCTTGGGAATCGAGAAAGCTGCAGAAGTAAGAGGATCATCAAGACCATCCCTTACTTTCGCACACAAAAGCAGGCCATAAAGGAATTTTCTGACCTACGTCCCCTGAGAGTAGTTCATAAGATCCTCGTGTGACAGGTGTCTTTGCCTATATCAGGAGGAAAGGAAGACTACACAGAGAGACCCGGAAGAATCTAACGCGAAGTCCTCACTAAGTTTCCCATCGATTGCCGTTAGGTCACACCCCCTTTTTGTCTATTCATACGTCTATAGGACTGCACAACTTTCCCTGGGTCTTGGCTTTTCACTTCTGAGGCTCTTGTAATATGCAAAACTCTGATTAAGTAAATGAGTATGTTTTTCTCTTGCTGTCCTGTCTTTTGTTATAGGTTGTTAGCTGTGACCCTTGTGAAGGGTAAGGAAATGATACTACTTTTTCTCTCCTACAATAAAACGCTAAAATTCAAAAGGGGACATTTGTGAGTAAAATAATTAGACAACTGAAAATTTCAATATTTATTTTCAGGCTAAAAATAATGTTACACATGCTTAAAAGGTGTATTTATTCTGGAAAACGGGATCACTTTATTTCTCAAGTATGTTCAGCAAAGGAAAAGGAAATTTGAAAGTCATGCAGAGAAAGGTCACTATGATCCTGGTGGTCCCATCAACAATCATAACATGGGTACTTTCTTTTTAAAAAATTTTATTTCTTATACTTTAAGTTCCGGGGTATGTGTGCAGATCGTGTAGGTTTGTTACATAGGTATACACGTGCCATAGTGGTGGTTTGCTGCATCTATTACCCCGTCATCTACATTAGGTATTTCTCCTAATGCTATCCCTCACCAGTCCCCCCATCCCTGCTATTCCTTTCCTAGCCCCTCACCTCCCAGGCCCTGGTGTGTGATGTTCCTCTTTCTGTGTCCATGTGTTCTCATGGTTCGATACCCTCTTATGGGTGAGAACATGCAGTATTTGATTTTCTCTTCTTGTGTCAGTTTGCTGAGAATTATGGTTTCCAGCTTCATCCATGTCCCTGCAGAGGACATGAACTCATCCTTTTTTATGGCTGCATAGTATTCCATGGTGTATATGTGCCACATGTTCTTTATCCAGTTTATCACTGATGGGCATTTGGGTTGGTTCCAAGTCTTTGCTGTTGTAAACAGTGCCTCAGTAAACATACACACACATGTGTCTTTATAATAGAATGATTTATAATCCTTTGAGTATATATCCAGTAATGGGATTGCTGGGTCAAATGGCATTTCTATTTCTAGATCTTTGAGGAATTGCCACACTGTCTTCCACATCGGTTGAATTAAGTTACACTCCCATCAACAGCTAACACGGGTACTTTCTAGGACAAAGTTCTTCTTATGTCACGTATTTCACAATATTCTTACTCAATGTTTTCTCTCCCATTGGCTTAAATATTTTAGAGTGAGATAGCCGAATATTTAAATGTTTCAGCTTTACTTTTAAAATGCACTTAAGTTACATAATGACTTAAATTATAGCACATGCCCCAGTTTTTCCATGTATTTCCTGTAGCACTGGAGCACAAATCTACAATGGATATTTTAGCATAGTTTTTCTGCCATTCATTTAGAGTTGTCCCTTTGCAGAAGAACGAAAGATAGGTGTTTCATACACAGCCACACACACACACACACACACACACACACACACACTTATATGTGTGTGTGTGTGTGTGTGTGTGTGTTGTATGGTAAAAGAGGCCCCACATGCCCACACAGAGCAGGGCATACATGCCAATCTCCACATCTGTTAGTCCCCCTTGAGGTCACTTTATGGCCACCAGGACTGTCAGGATCTGGTGACACCCCTTATGTGGAGAAACTTGTGAAGGCATCTGGACCACCACTTTGTAGCAGCATTATTTCCTTCCACAGGGGGCTGGGGGTTGTGCATCTGTTGATACTTTCCTCTTGGCCAACAGGTGTGCCATATTGGAACCATGCCTGGACTGCTCTCTCCTGGTTTCCTTCATGCTTTACAGAATTGCTGAGGTGATCTTTATATTTCTGATTTATGCCCTCAATATCATTCCTGCCTCTTTAGGAAAATTTCAGTTAAAAATGCTTACTGTCTAAGTGTGAAAATAAGACAAAACAAAAATCTTCGGTGCTCTTCACTACTTGGTTCAAATTTGACTTTGACATTTTCTTCACTCAGGGAAAGAACTCTCCTCAGATTGGTCTTCTGACAGGTTCGCTAATCATCGTGGCTAACTTAAGGGCCCTCTGCAATCACAACCATTTGAGCTTAAGGTTTGAGCCTGGATAGTCACCACCGTGTCACTAAATGATGACACAATACATGAAAAATCTTTGGAATCATAAGTGTCTAAAGGTGTCACCAAATCATCACTGAACAAAGTTCAAGAACTTACTATTGCCTTCTAAGGAAAATGAAACCAAAGTATTACGTTATAATCAGGTTCCCACAAATCAAAATTATAAAAATGATTTATGATGGTTCTCTAAATATATAGCCTGAGAAAAATAGACATTTATGTTTTATAATCTTGAGCAGTTCTTGTCATTCATTGAACTGGAATCAATAATGTGCTATTGCCTCACTGGTATGAGGAACAAATAGTAGACTTGAATAAATGCATGAAAGTATAAATTAATTTACTGCATGCATGCCACAGAATTTGACTTTGACCTTTTTAAAAACATTTAGAAAGATCAGGCAATTTATCTGAATCAATTTCAGGTGCAACTAATCAGGTGTTCAAGATAATATCACTTTGAACGCTCTTCATTAGGAAGCTGGTGCTGATGAAGCAAACATACTCTGGCTGGAAGGACTCGGGAAGATGCATTGTGAGGCTGGCTGGCTTGAATGGCACAACGGCCCTGGTGGTCTTCAAAAATAATTTGTACAAGTTTAAAGATGAGAGAGAGTTTTAGAGTTGACAATAATTACTATAAACAGTAGCAATTTAGTGTCTATTAGCCATGCTTGTTCAAGCAGCTGAAATTGAATTCCTAAGCATTGCAAACCACCTGCTTTGGCAAAAGCGAACACATGTGATCCTTTGGTCATGGTCTAGCAGCAGGCTGTGCCTGGCACTGATAAGCCCAGCAGAAAGCAAATGGCGTATGAGGATGTGGTCAGTGTGGAAAAGCACATGAGAAGAAATGTGTCTAAGCCACTGAATACTTTTCTCAGAGACAGGACAGCCTGGGTAAGAAGCAAGCAGCTTCAAGAAGCCCCAGTCCCAGGTGGGGGGGTCTCTCCTGCTCTACTTCACAGGATATGCTAACTGAGAGAGAAGTCGTCTCTACTGACCAGGGATGCAGGTCCCTGGGACACTCACCTGCTGTGGGGACTGAAGAACGTCCAGGGCAGTGACTATGGAGACAATGGCCCTTTTGTCTGCTCGATGTGGCTGCAGGGAGAGAGACATGCCAGCCACGAGCTGCACCCCCAGCTCCATGATGGTGACTCGGTCGTCCAGGACAGTCACTGTCTTCTCAGCCAGGATGAAGTCAGAGAGCACAAGAAGACCTGAAAAGCAGGCGAGGAGGCTCACGCATCTCTGCTCCTCATAAGCACGGTGGATCCCTTAACTGAGGCTCCCAATAAAGTGTCTCCCAGCCCTCAGCTCAATGTATGCGCTTGTGGGAATTGCTTAGGACAGTGTTATGCTACAATTCCATTACACTTGCCAATTAAGAATAGAGTTTTCAAATTATCATCTTGGTTTCTTTACTTTCCTTATTGGTAAAAATATATGATAATAATAGCAGTACATTTTCTGAGAACTGGATTTAATTAAGGGACAACAGCTCAAAACAGCCCATCTGGAGATAGTGAATGCTCAAAGCATAGCATTTTCCCATCAATAGTATTAATGTTTCAAAAATAGCGAAATTGCAATTAACTGTTTTTTTTTTTTAATTTATTATACTTTAAGTTCTGGGGTACATATTCAGATCGTGCACTTTTGTTACATAGGTATACACGTGTGTGGAGGGATAGCATTAGGAGCAATAAAGTGTTTAAAGGAATGGTGTTCATTTCTCTTCTGCTTATACTCCTTCCAGTGGGCAGGTAGATGTTTATGATGGGACAGTAATGATCGTGTGGGTCACTGCACCATCATTGCATAACGCTCTTTGTCAGGTAAGGTCCTCTAGTATGTACAGAACAGCTTCCTGAGCTTATGGCCCTAAGGTTGCCAGAGGACCCTCTCCTTCCACCATCCTGCCTTAATCTAAAGTCACTGCTCTCTGAGCTAAGCTACTTGCATTACTGCTAAGACATCTGAAATGTGCCTCTCATGTTGCCTATCTTGGCTTCTCTCTCCCTTCCTCAGGGATCCAGCTCCTCCTCTCATTCTGGCCTATGCTCTGCTCTGATCCTCACCTGTCCAGAACCCACCCGGAAACAACCTCTTGCTCTGAAATTCCAGAACCTTCCCTTCAAGAAGTAGCTGCGCCATGTCCCTCGATGAGAACACTTCGTTTGGTGGCTACTGACTAGTCTGTGTGTTCAGTGGCTGGGGATTGTGCAGGGGAGAAAGAGGAGTGACTCAAGTGTGCTGAGTGAGATCTGCTGGGTGCCCTGTTTCATGTGCTCATGTAAGGAAGAGAGCTGACATTAACCACCCAAGCAGCATACAACGGCCAAACATGTTTAACGCACAGAAGTTTCAAAGAACTCCAAAGTGTGAGGCTGAATTATTTATCTGATGTTACCAATGAGGAAACGAAGGCATGGCGAAGAGAGGCCACTAAGCCAGGACCACACAGGTGATTGTCTGCGGAAGCAGACTCCACGCCCAGGTAGACCACCTGCTGTGACCTCTTCCTTACTTAGGGCTGCAGCCCTAAGTGATTGGGAAACTTTCACCACCGTAGTAACTTTGGGAAACCCAAATTGCAAGGTGGATATTTCAGTGGGTAAGGCAAATAATTTCAGATGAAAAAAATTATAGGTAGCAAAGGAACATAGCATTTAAAAACAGAGGGAAGCATTATTCCCATTTTATTTCTCAATCCTTTCAGTGATATTAGGAGAAAATCTCTGATGCTGGAATGTCTTCAGCAGTTCTCGGACCTTTGCTGTTCTTCATTAGTTAATAAAGACAAGTTCATAGACATAGGCAGGGCACAGTATCTACTCAGATTTTTAATAATATCAGTTTATTTTTTCCCAATTCATCTTTAGGTGACTTTTTATTACATGGTGGATTGTACTACTTGCTTTGTACATGTGTGTATCAGTGAGCTGAAGCATCCTAATTTGAATAAGGATTAAAGAGCTTAACAGGAGCAATAATAAAGGCGGTATTTGAAAAAGGAAATATCTTGAAAGTGGTATGTGGATAAGTGAAGTTTTAGAACTACCATATAAATGGAAGTAAAACAGGCTGCACTAGTCTGTTCTCATTCTGCTAATAAAGACATAGCCAAGACCGGGTAATTTATAAAGGAAAGAGGTTTAATTAATTCATAGTTCCACAGTTGTGTGGCCAGGGAGTCCTCACGATCAGGGCTGAAGGTGAAGGAGAAGTCACACCTTATATGGCAGAGGCAAGAGAGCTTGTGTAGGGGAAATCCCTTTTATAAAACTATCAAATCTCATGAGACTTCTCCAATAACATGAGAACAGCACAGGCAAGACCCGCCCCCAATGATTCAATGATCTCCCACCAAGTCCCTCCCACAACATGTGGGAATTATGAGCACTACAATTCAAGATAAGATTTGGGTGGGGACACAACCGAATCATATCAGAGGTCTATGTTAGGACATATTATACCATTGCAATATTGTATCTTTGTTTTGTACCCTAACTCTATAGACATCTGTGAATGCTCTCTTTTGTTCACCTTTGCACCTGCAAAGGCCTATAACACTAGGTGGAAATGGGCTTAAAAATATGTTTAACTAATTAAACTACCTTTCACTGTTGTGGATATTTTCGTACAGTGACATTCATCCTAAAAAACAAAGTGTACACAATCTTTCTCCAAATGAGCCATTCTCAGTGGTTCCTTTGCCCTTAGATGGGAAAAATTCATTCATACAAACTACACTTCCCTCTCTGATTCGTTAATGGACTCAGTCAGAGGCTTCCTGTTCAGTAACTAGCAATGAAAAGTTATTTTTAATTACCTCTTCTAAGCCAGGAAAGGTATGCCATTTTTCAAGTACCAGGTACAGATGGCAACAGAGAGAGATGAAAGGTGTGGAGCGACAACCCTTATACGACCATTCCCCACTTACCATGGCACAGCCCAGGGAAGAGCCACAGCTTCAGGGCTCTGGCTGCAATGTACAGGCAGTGGGAATACCGGAAAGAGGCGCACGGACCCAGGTGGTACCAAGAGAGGGTGGTGGAGACCCGCACTTTCCTCCCAGCCCCAGATATATGCAGCTGACTCCCGGCCTCTGTGGGCTGCCATCCGGATCCAGCAAACATTCTTCTTGAAGGCCCAAAAGACTCTGCTTCCTCCTCTTTATTATGAACTGGTCAATAGATATTTTCCATAAGCACTACTGAGTGCCAGGCCAAATTCTATGCTCGGGAAAAAGTCGCGAGTGCAATAGATTCATCTTCTGTGCCTGGGAAGCTTGTAACTTAGAAAATGGGAGGGAGATACTATAAAAACATTAAAACATAATGATAGTTATAATTTCATGTGTGTTGATGGGTTCCTCACCCCTTCTCTTCTCCCCTCTTCTTGGAAAGCTTGAATATTGGCAGACCCACTATCTCTAACCTGAAGAGCTGATCTTGCAGTGTGGTTTCCTGCCCATTCTGTCCTTAATAGAAGCTTGAGCCAAAGCAAGTAGAATCAAGTTTGTGAAAGGCCTGACCTGCTACTCAAAACCATCCAGGAATTAAGCAGCATGGATGACATCTCAGATCAAGTTGGTTGAGTGTGAGGGGGGATTGAAGAAGCTGCCAACAGAGGGACCATCGGCTACCTGGGCCCTTCCTATGATGTCCCTGACAGCAGAGACATGACGATGGTGTGGAGAGGTTAGGGGAGCTTTGTAGTTGCCTCTGCCACTAGCTGCAGAGATCTCAGGCATGGCGGGACTTCTCTGAGCCGCAGGACCCACAGCTGGAAAAGAGGCTATTCATTCTCAGCTTCTATTTAAGCTACTATTTAAGCATCAAATTAGAACAATTAGGAAATGGTGAAGTGTGGACCACATCTCAGTTACATGATTGTGTTTTGCTTTGATTGGGGTAAAGGGAAAGCAAGCTCCTAATGGAAAGAGTAGAATAAGATGCTCAGGAACATCTAAGGAACATGCTCACCATGGAACACATAGTGGCTGTGAAATAATGAGGTTGCTTTGTATGTAGTGGCACGGAAAGCCCCCAACACAGATGCAGCATGGTGTAAACAGTGCACTCTGTTCAATGTAGGAATGAAAAAGAAAAAGGTATAATAAAGTGCATTATCATTTTATTTTCTTATAAAAAAAGAAACACAAGAAGAAAAAAATACTACAAATAGAATTAGAGGGAAATTGATGCAAGTAGATAGGATGAAGATAATCTTTTCAATGTATACTTTTTATGCTGTTTGATTTTGGACTATGCAATCATGTTTCTTTTTTTCAAAAAATAAAATAAATTTTAAACATGGAGCAATGTTTTTTTCCTCTGGTGTCCTTCCGTCTAGAGCAGTTTCTGCAGTACTTTAGCAACAGAACATAGAGAGAATTTAATTTCTTGAACTCTTTGGATCAGGAAACGTAATTTTTCTTTCTTCCTACTGAGGATGTATTTGGGCTATGTTAATCTACTACCATCTTCAGAAGTTTTCCCTTCCAGGAGAAAAGGCCTCTCAGCTTAAGCAATAGAATATTTGCTTAGGTGTGTCATTAATATACCCTCTGGAAGCAAAGTTTACTGAATAATTCAAAGATTGTTAAGCAGAGAAAACCTGCCATCCTGTAATCAGTGTTTTATCTTTTCACCAGCCCCTGAAATTACTCTTCAGTGACACTTACCGACACAGTTGGCTACAAGAAACAGCTAGACTTTTTTGACTCTACAGGTTAGTTTTGGGCTCCTACCTTCTGCAGGGAAAAGAAAATATCACTTAAACACGTGTTGGTGATCTGGACAGATGCCAAAGTGTGACGGAAATAACCTGCCTGGGGCTGATCAGGGCCCATGAACCTCAAGGGCCACTTTCTTCTCAGTGGCCGATGAAGTCTCAAAGGCCTCTAAGGACATCAATTCTTCTTGTGTCTCCTCCTCTCTCTCCTTTCTTCTCATTCCCCCCTTTTTACTCTTTCCTTTCTTCCTCTTCCATCTCCATCACCTTCTTTTTCTTCTCCTTGTTATTACCCAAGGCAAAGAAGAACAAGAATGGTTTTGGTGGCAAGCTAGCTCTTCTGTCATAAGTATCACCCATTATCTATCATTCGAATGTTTCTGTTTGTCTGTTTTTAGATGGGCCCCTTTGCCAAATGTGCCTCCTTGCTTTGGCTTATATTCTCTAATACCGCCTGCATGTAGACAGTCATGTGAGAGAATTTAACCAACAGAATGGGCGAAATATAAAACTAATTCACGTAATTCATGCCACCTTTGGACCAAAAGATTTTAAGAAGTAGCTTGGCCTCCTCCATGCTCTCTTTACCACCCTCCAGTCAGACCCAGACAACAGTGAGGCCTGTGATGATGGCAGAGACTCAGGATGGAAGGCGCCTGGGGCCTCAGAGGCTCTACAGCTGGGGAGGAGAGTCCCCTCACACTCAGCAATGCCCACTGTGGACTCCCTTGTAAGCCGGAAATAAGCTGTGCTATGTTTGATCTATCATACGTCAGGAATATATTTCATTCAGTGTTTTAGCATACTTGCAATACAACAGTAATTTCTAGAAATTTTCAATCATTTTTAGTGCTCTTTGCCAAGTATACTTTTAAGTGCATTGTAGCTGTATTTCACTGAATTATCTGGATAACTGCAAAGTATAATTCTCATCCTCAATTGGTACGTGAGGAAACGGAGCAACTGAGAAGTTGAATAGCATGTGTGGGGTCATGCAGGTAGAAGGGTCAGAGCCAGGAGTCACACCGGGCCGTCTGACTCCAGACTCTACACCCTCACCCTCATCCAGTGCACTGAAGGCTGTGGACCTTGGTTCGTATCCACAAATAACTTACAATGAATAGCCCAGGAAAGAACAACAGGGAAATGAGAATACAAATAACTACAACCACTCCTGAAGGCGTTTGTGCTCGGTGCTTCTATGTATTGCATTATTTTACTTCATCTTAATAACTATCCTATGAGATAGACACTGTTTAATAATAGTAAGTATCCAAGTCAGATCCATCAGACCAAGCCCAGACCGTTGTTACCTACTGTGGGTGATGCTTTCCTGGGGTCTGGGCCCCGAGAGCCAGTTTTATCCCATTTATAAAGATTTCTAAAGGTTCTGAGCCCCAGGAGTCTCCGATCCACAGTCTTCTCTCTGGTTTTCCAGCTTCTGTTGGAGGCCACTACATATCTCCAGCCCTCGATCTGACTCACCCCATGTTCCCGATCTCGGCCTGCAAGGGGAGTCTCAGCGCCCAGATGGTGACATACTTAGAGGGAAGGTGCTGGATGTGAAGTTCACCACAGGCCTGATTTCCTTCCCAATCACAAAATGGATTCACTGTTGCTGGGAACCTTTGAGGAGGAGGAAGAACCTTGGGATACATCAAGAGGAAAAGCACCAGCAAAAGCTGACAATAGTGAAAGTTCGTGAACGGCAATAGTTCTGATCTATAAGACACCAAGACAACCAGAAGAACAGGACTGGTACAAAAAGTAAGCTGCAGGCACCAATTAGTGACAAATACTGATGAACTCCAAGAAAACTGTTTGGTATTACGAAACACTGACAAGTAAACTCATACATATAATTTAATAAAATAATCTAAGCTTCACTGCCATGTATGTGTTTGCGTGTATGTGTGTCTGTACATATGTTCCTTAATAGATGTGCTCAACCTACTGTTAATCGAACAAAAATTTGTGTGCCATATTTGAAAATACATAAAAAAGGCCACGTGTTACCAAAAATATCACTTTATTCAATCTATAGAGGGGATCTTTTTTTGTTGTTGTTAATCATGAGAGCTTTGCACTAGATTAAAATCCTGATAGGCAAAATACTCACAAAATTCACTGGAAATATCAATATTTTGCCCCATTAAACTGTCATCTGGCAGAAAAGAAGTGAGAATGTGATATTTCCCTGTACTTTCTTTATTTGGGACTTAGGGTCAGCCTCTCTAAGGTGCATCAGTAGGCAGGTTAAGAATTAGGCAATTTAAGCCCCCATTTCACATCACATCTTCCAGATCAGCAAATAAAATATTGCTGACTCTCTCCTGGACCATCAGGAAAATGTGTTTATTTGTCTCGAAGGAAAGAGGAAGGAGGACACGAAGTAAGTCATCAGTTCACCACAGAGCGACAACACTGCACGGGGCCCACAGTGTCGTTTTACAGATGAAGAAACGGAAGCCGGTGAGGTGGCATAGCTGGCTCCAGACCCCACACGTTGTTTAGGGTGCAACATCAGACTGGCTGCTGGCAAAATTCTCCATCTCAGCAAGGGTGCCACCATGCAGCTTTCTCTGCAAGCCACAAACTAGAATTGTTCTTGATGTTTGTCTCCCTCACCCAAATATCTATTTACAGCTCAGGCCTCTCTTCTGGGCTCCAGATACACGTGTCCCTTGACATCATCAGATGAAAGGCTCAGAAGTGTCTTAGCTGCCAAACATACAAAATCAAACTCACGATCTCCTCCCTCCCTGACAGCACTGTCCTCCATCTCAATAACTAGCACTGCCTTTTATCCAGCAGAACAAATTGAACATCACGATGTCTTCTTTAATTCTGCCGACCTTCTTCACCACCCATGTGCAACACTTCAAGTTCTCTTGGTTCTACTCCTAGGTGTCTTTTTGTGCCTACTAATTTCTCTTTGCTGCTGTTTTTAGTATCTCCAGGCGCTGTGCCGTAATGGTTATCATCAGGGCCTTTGACCATGTGATTCTCTCTCCCTGGAACGGACACTTCCATGACTGCCTTGGCTATTTCATTCACTCAACATTTATTCATTCTTCCCATCTAAGCTCAAATCACTTCCCCAGAGAAGCTTCCCAAATCTGCCTGGACGTGGTGTGTTCTTTGCATGTGGTATGCAGATCTCCACCAAAACAGTTAGGCTCCCTACAAACAAGACGCCTGCAATGGATGCATTAGGAAATTCTGCCCTCCCTTCTCCATGGCTCTGCTGGCTGCCCCTACTGCTGGGACTTTTCCTGATCCTACCTCCTGTAGGGAAGACCTCCACTCTCCTGCATTTGCGGAAAATTCTGGTTTTGACCATATATATTCCTTGTCTACTCCCCCACCCCCACTAATTTTACTTCAAATCATTTTGAATCACATCCGATTGTCAGGAACATATCAGCTCTAGGAAGCTTGAGGCCCTGTCTGTACATAAGAAAGGAAATCACATTGCAGTGACCCTTGGCATTTGTTCAGAGTACAGGCAGACTTAAATTTGCCCCAACTTTCAGGAACTGAGAGATAGCCCACATGGAAAAATAAGTGAAAAATGTAACTAAGTGAGAGGCTTTGGCAATTCTGTGTGACTATTAAGTTATTTCTTATGAGATATACATAGTCTTTTTTAAAAAATAAAAAAAGTGTTTCTTAGTAGCCATCCGACCACACACCAGCCCCTCTGTCCAACACACACATACACACACATGTACACACACACACACACACATACACACACACTCACACTAACACTCTTTTAATAGTAATAAGTTTTTCTTCAGAAAACTCTCCATTCACCACATGTCTCTCTAAGTCAGTAATTAAATCCCATCCTCCTTGCCAGTGATTCGTTATGGGAAAGCTCCAATTACTCTGGCCAATGAGCTGTGAGAAGTCCAAGGAAAGGCCTACGTGATCAAAGAGACTCATCAGAAGTGGTGCCTTCTCTTCTGATAGGATGCCGCCACGTGGAAAATGATGGCAGGAACTGCCACAGGGATCCCAGAGCCCTGAGGGAGCCCGACATGCGTCCCGCTGACCCTGAGAGCTCAGATGGACAGAAGGACGGAGGAACCCGGTCCTCAATGACCTGGAGGGGCTGCTGGACCAGTCCGCCTGGAATCCCCTCACTTTGAGAGTCTTATCAGGTGATTCCCTGTCTTGTTGGCAAAGCCATCTGGATCTATGTGGTTTTGTTACTCACCACCAAAAGGGTTATAAATGACACAGGACCTCCTCTCAAATGCCACCCCTCCGAATGCGTTCCCTGAGCCATTCCTAACTTAAACTTGGTACCTGCCTCTGGTCACTCTCCATCTCTGTTACACTATCTTCCTGCATCTAATTTGCTGTGTGTGCTACTGCGTGCACTAAATTCACAACATGGCTCTGTTACTTAGACTCTTCGTACTGCTTATATCATGTCACTTATGCTGTATTAATCCCACTGGATTGCTCTGTTATATAATGTACTTCTTCATAATAATTAGCACTCTCGTAATGCTCCTGGTTGTTTCTTATCTGTCTTCCCCACCTGAAGGTAATCTGCTTCAGAACATGGACCTTTCTCCTTTTCCCTGCTTTCTCTGCTAACAGCACAGTGCTGGGCACACAGAAGGTGTTCACTAAATAGATGCTGAGTGTGTAAACGAATACATCACAGCTGTTTCCTCTGGGACCCATCCATTTCTGTACACCACTGCCAGCAGTGTGTGTATATGTAAGAAGGCAAAGAAGGTGACTTACACAAGCTTATCATGGTAATGGCCTTAAGAAAAACGAATGTCATTTCATACATTAGGAGAGAAGACAGACCAGGAGAAGAAACTGAAGAAGCAAAGGCAAAAGAAGTCTGAGGTCTAAAATCTGGTAAATATGAGAACTTGGATTCCCAGTGGTGATTTGGCCTCTGTACACCATGTCAACAGAGTCAGGGTGTGTGTGTTGGGCGGGGGTGAGGTATAGGAGGGGACAGGAAGACCCAGCAGAGTAAAGATTAGAATCAAACAGTCATTCTGATGCCTTCCAGGCCCTCTTGAGCTGTAAGAGAAAATATGACCGTTTAATTCTACAAATTCTATTATGACAACAGTTAAAGAAAACATGAACTTGAAAATGGAAAACAGACATTTTACGCCATCTTAATTTTTAACATTTGCGAGATGGCCTATAAATGTCATTTTTGAAAATTTCTCTTTAGAGCATAATATTTCCGCAACCAAACTAACACTTTTGCCAAACATTACTTTTGGGTAATTGAGAGGGTGAAAAAAAAAAAAGAATCTTAGAATGAAAATGGCTTTCCTCTGAGGGACCCATGAAAAGGATTCCTTGCTTTGTTTTCTATTTAGGAGAGAAGCACAAATTAACCTGTCTGTATAGCACCCACTGAGTGTGTCACTGTATTGACCAGTCTGTCTGCTTGGATGGAACCCTAACCACGCATTACAATTCAATCCCATCACCCTGCTCCTGACCTAAGTAATTTGCCGCTAAGTTAGAGGAGAGAAAAGCTACAGAATCAGATGGTATGTCTCTCAACAAATACACTAAAAAAGCAGACCTTCTAACTTAGGAAAAGGAAAAAAAGTATCTACACTGCCTAAAAAGATGATGATTAATTGGCCATCAAGATCAAATATTTAACACTGATTACAGAGTCGAGCAAAGTCCTAGTATTAGTGAAGCAAAACCTCGGAGAGCCGCAGTGACATCATTTTAAAATCACCTCCATCCTGAGTGTAACAGGTTGCATTCCTTGCTAGTCAAAATCCAAGGTCATATGATGTTTATAGTTGAGGAAACTGCCTGAAGATACCTATAAGGACACACTCCTACAACAATGGAGAATCCAGACATCCCAATACCCATAAGAATATATGCTTTCAAGAGAAGTATAGTTATGTTTTGATGTACTCATACTAAAATACCAAGGATAGTTTTCTTTAAATCAGTGAGATAATAACTTTTGTCACACTGTCTGATCACCCTCACGGCATCAGAATCTAGCTTACTCTCCACTTAGAAAGGACCCCTATATAAGAAAAACTTAAAGGCGAGACATTCGTCTGCTTGCTTTCAGCAGATGCCTTACTCTGTAATCATGTAGCTTTCACTAAACTGGTTCTTCTCACTGCGCTCTGCAACTCACCTTAAATTCTTCCCTGCACAAGATCCAAGAGCCTTGTATTTGGGTCTGAATAAGGCCTCCTTTTCTGGTAACTCTAGTCATGTGCCATGTGCAGAGGTACTCAAAATTATCATTTTTTCTGAGTTTTTACACTTTCTAGAAATACAATAACAATCATAATTACAATAATAGCTATCATGTATTAAGTACTTGCTATGTAACATGTATTGTTTATAAAACTTTGCATAGAATTATACTCACTAAATCCTGCAAGTACTATGAATGTCAATTGCTCTGTCTCTATATTATGGATGGGGAAACCGAGGCCTTGGGGAAGACACTTGTCCAGAGATCACAGTTGCTAAAGGGCAGAAAAGCAATTTGCTCTCAGGTCTTCTGTGACAGAGGGCTTCTCAGCACCCTGTGTTACAGCCTTAGAGCAGCTCACTTGAAGAAAATGCATGACCCTGCCTATAGAGGATGAGACTGATCATGAAGGGACATGACCTAAATGTCCTTTTTATCAACCTCATTTATGTATAATTGATGTTCAATAAACTGCATCCATCTAAATTGTACAATTGCATGATTTTGACAATGTCCACCGATGAAACCACCATGCGCCCAGACAGAACACTCCTGTCACCCCCAAAAGATGCCATGCCTGTCTGTTTTCAATACCTAGTTCCCTCTAACCCTGGTCCCAGGCAACCACTGATGTGCTGCTTTCTGCCATTAAACACTAGGCATGGATTAGTTGGGGATTAGTTTGATGATTAGTCCTCAAGTCTAAGGAGATGGAACTGAGAGTGGCAGAGACCTGAGTCCTTATCTCAACCCATTCCCTCACCAAGTATGAATAAGTCACTCTCCAATGTCTGGGACTCATATTCCACATCTGTGAACCTGAAGGTGTCCACATTTTCTAGCTCTGACATTGCCAATTCTTTCATTTAGAGGATTTAGAGGCCAAGCTTAGAGTCTAGTACATTTTGAGGTTATTTAAACTTTCTCCATCTCAGAGGCCTTGTCTGTAAAACAAGAATAAATCATTCATTCACTGAATAAATATTTACTAATGTGAACTAAGACCCAAGAACTGTCCTAGGTCCTGGAAATAGGGCAATGAACAACACAATCCCTGTCCTTACGAGACGGATGGTCTAAAGGTGGAGGCAGGCAAACTAAACAAATAGATATGAAGTATAATGTCAGATAACTGAGATGGGTCTGAAAGAAAAAAAATAGAGCAAGGACAGGGAATAGACAGCAACAGGGGCTACTGTTGTACTCAGCATCCACGGCTCACCCAACACTTCTCAAGACCAGGGCTTTTCTCAGGTTCTCAGTGTATTCCTTATTTTCTTCTTGAAGAGATGATGTAATTAAATCCAACACCACCACCATTCACTTGCCTGCCCACTATAATAGTCATAGTTTCTGATATAGGTATCTGTGAATTATATATATGAATATGAATTAATATATGTATTTTATACAGGTATATATACCACATATTACACATATTTACCAATATGACATATATCATATATGAATTAATATTTTCAATTATATATGAATTTATATGTAGATTATATATTATATATGGATAATATATAGTATATATAATATATACCAATTATTATATATATATATAAATATAGATAGATTAGTCTCACACATGTGCATGAGTTTTGGCTCTCAGGACACAGTTGCATTTTCATGAGGTAAATTCTATGGGACACAGCCCCAGTTCGTGTGCACCACAGGACAGGGGACAGGGTTGCAGATGTGACCGTCTGAATAAAGCAGCACGGTTTGGGGTGGTGTTTGCGGTAAACGTTGTTTACATATTCTTTAGACTACTATAAGTAATAAATGTGCAATGTCAAATAATTATCACAGAGAGCTTGAGGTGAATAAGTCCATAGACTCCGTGGCTTAAGGAACCTTGAACCATCTTTGTATCTTCTCACGCTAAGACTTCTTTGCCTTTTCTGGACTGTAATGACAGTCCTTTGAAGACAAAATTGTTCCCTTATTTGATTTTCTGCAGCCCACGGTCATGGATGGGGCCTGGAACATTGAACACATGCAAGAATGGCACAGAGTAAATGACATGAAGTGGGTGCCCAGGATCACACAGCTGGCAACCGGCAGGTCCTGGGGCCCTCACCCTGTCCTCACCAGCACTGGAAGTCACTCTCAACCCCCACTTCCAAAAGACCTCCCTAGCTTCGCCTCTCGAGGTGTGATTGTGACGTTTTGCACAATTGGCTGTGTTTCATTTTATTAATTCTTATTCACATAGGTTGATCTGGTCTCCATGGTTGGACCGTGGCTTGGATGTGCCATTTCGTCATCTCTCCATGGTGGTTTGCCTAGCACTCAGCCTGTAACTGACAAGGTGTCCAGGCCTCCCAGGAAATGTGGACCTACGGGGCAGGTGGGCAAAATGGGGATCACTGCCCTGCTTCCCCTCCCATCTCATTCAACACACACCCTCCCTCACAGAATCTTAACGTCCTGGTGCTGAACGAGACGTTGGTGATCTGGCCTGCGCTCACTTTGAAGAGATGCAGCCCAGAAAACACAAGTGACCATTTTAAAGGCACAGAGTTCACAGAGCCTGAGGCTAAATCTCAGGCCCGGTTCAGGGCCAGCGACATGGTGTGGTGGGATCTGGGCAGGACTCTGGGGACACAGAGGGAATCAGAGCTGATGCCCTAGGGGAGCCCCAACGGAGTGAAGGAGACAGACTCATGTGCAAAACACTGTAAAGTTCAGTGACAGTAGGGTTTGCACAGTGCTTACAAGATGTCAGGCCTCAGTGGCTGAGTTCGGTCCACCTGAACTACAAGAAGGGGCTGCTGCTCACCTTAATTTCAGCTTCCCAGGACATCTCCTCTCTCACAGGACTCACTGCCTCACTGCACTTGATGTGACCCCACATCTTCCCTCACTGATGCATAATTAAATGCCACCAGTGCAGACTGCAGGCAATCTCTAGAATCTGCTTGCTGGGCCTCCTGTACAAGGAAAATAGAAATTCTGATTATTTTTCCCTTTGAGAAAAAGCCTTGTCCAAATCACAGAAAACAAGGTTTGATTCCACTTTTATAGACAAGCGCTATGATAATTTTTCTCCCCATCAGTTGTACACCTGCAACGTAGGCCCAAGATTATTACACAGTACAGCAACTATTAGACGCTTACTCATAAGCTGTCTTCATTTTAGCGCTTTGTCTCATGAAATCGGGAGATTTAAAAAGTACCACCAACACTTGTTAGATTAGGAAAAGATCCAGGCATTTCATAGTCATCAGACAGTGCCCCAGAAGGGATTGAGAGTTGTTTATCTGGTAAAAGCCCAGCATATGGCGAGGCCCAGCTCTGGCTCCAGCTCTGGCTGCATTCTCTGAACCTGCTGCTAATTAGGTGCCATTGGTACAGGTGCTGGAACCACAAGCTTAGGTGCTCAGGGTTTGCCCATAAATTAATCAAAGAAAAGATAAACACTTTGGCAGGATAAGCATATTCTCATGGTGGAAAGCAGCATCAGTGTTTTCCAAACTTGTTTTAAAACTACTTGTGAAAATTTATTTTAGGAAAAAAAACATTTATAAGAAGAATGCTGTGAATTATGAACTTAAAGTGTAAACACCAGTAGCTAAGCTTTATCTTTGAGACTTTGAGAAAAGGGGAAACTCAAATACAAAGACCTCCCTATCAGTTGCTCCAGAATCAGAGCAGAAAAGAGCTGTCTTTGTTTTCCTCCAGTATCTCAGACTTCCTCATACACACCTTTGCCTCATTGACATTATGCTTCAATCCTTATCAAAAACTTCTGCTGGCTGTGAGAAGGTCTAATAGAAATAGAAAATATGTTCATATCACTGGCCAAGGCAAATCAATTCATAGTTGTGGCTCAAGGGAGCTCTACTTGGGAGAGAATCTGAGGTTTAGCAGGAAGGAGTGCCAGTATCGATTTGTGATGTCTGCCATGGGCACATGCTAGGATTGAGAGACATGTATGTCTTATCTCTGCTGCTCTGACTCATTAATAAGTCCCAATTCCACAGAGCAGGTCTTCTTTATGGTGAAGAAAATTGATGTGCTCTGCCCACTATCAAAGCTGCATGGCAGGAGTTTAAAGTGTGAAGCCCCAATATATCAATGAAAGTCCCCTTCTCTCCTAACTTACACAAAATAAATATGTCTCTGGGAAACACAAGACCCTAGGGTCTTGGGGAAAGAGCAGATGAAAGACCTCCAGAGGAGGAGACAAGGAAGCAGGTGGCCGTATTTACAGGGCAGGTGGAGCTGGGAGGCTTGCAGGTTTACACTGGCTCATTCCAAGATTTCCCTGAATTATGCAGAAACAATTCCAGAGTGTTAGTTCTTAATTAGAGATGCCAAAGACAGAAATTAACAAACAATCTAAATTAATATTGGAATCATAGTGACGCTGACAAGAACAAAGGGTTGAGAATGCAGCGATATCTGTCCCTGGCCAACAGGAAATATGCGGCACATATCTAATTAGAATGAAACAATAAGAGTCCAAATTACCAGCATAAAGGACAAAATTAAGCAATAACATCCAAACTGCCTGACAACCTATTCTTAGCTGTCTGGCTCCTAGTGATGAGCAATGGAAAGAAATCTATGCACCGAAATAGAATGACAGTGTTTTTTTTTTTTTGGTAGGAATTTTTGCCAATCATTGCTAAAGGAAAAAGAAGAAATAGCCTTAAACTTCTTTCAAAATTTTCTACATGTTCTTCTAAATATAATTCAAATCAGTCAGAAGATTTCTTTGGAAGCCTTTAGCAGACAAGGACCCTTTTCAGATAAATAAATCCAGAGTCTGTCCCGAACCCATTTCCTTCACTTCCTCAATACCTGTGGACTCCTTCTGAACACTCTCAACTCCATTCTTGCCTGTGGCTGAGCCTCTAGCTTCTGTTTTGTTTACCTGATCCTTCAGTGCACAATGTTAGGGAGAGATAAGACTGATAATCCCTAGGCAGAATGTAGTCATGAGCCCTTTCCAATTAAAAAGGTAACTAGTTTGTTTGCTTTACATTGCTACACAAGCAAATGTTATTCTATTGCATGAGACTTTCAAGTCAAAAATCTTACATAAAATCTACATTTCCAGAAACATCTGTTTTTAAATGAGATAGCAGTATGAAGGAAGTGTTTGTCCATTTTTAGGTACTGTGAACTTGGACATACAATAGGTTAACGTTTATTCAAAACACACTGTGTACACATACTTAAAACCTTTTCTGTGCTTCAGTTTCCTGAGCTGAGAAATGGGATAATACATATACTGCATCTACTTCATGGAAATGTTGTACAGATGGAATGCTGTAATGTATTTTTAAAAAGTCGAACAGTGTCTGGCACAATACCACTGGGTGTTATAATGGTGGTGTCGTCCTTGTTGCTATTACTGCATTTGAATAGACCATGGGGATAGAAATACTTAGAAGGCACAGTGCTTACCTCCGAGGGCACATGCATCAACATACACAAAGACATGCAAAGTGCTGCGTCCCTCATATGTCTGTACAGGAGGATTGAAACAGACGTGAGACTCCTTGGCAGGGAGAGCAACGGGAAGGTGGTTGCACAGAACAGGGAGCACTTTAGCCAAGTCGGAGGGTGACTGGGAAGTATCCAGGTGCAGGAATGGCCCAGGATTCCCAGTGCAGGCAATAGCATGAGCATAGGAAAACCAGGAGGAAACCCTCATCCTACTTTGGTACCTAAGCAGGGTCTAGTGTTTTGACAGTACAGGGAGCATCTCACGGGAGATGAAACTTTCCCTGTGGAATCAGTCCTCACTCCCTGACCCTGTGCTTCAAGTTCAGCAGATCCCACCTCCAGCTGCAGAGGTAAGCATGTGACCCAGGCATGGCCAATTCACCTATTCTATTACATGGCCACAGATCTGCCAGAACAAAAGTGGTCATGGGCATGAGATTCCGTGTTCTTTAAACCTGGAAATATTGTGGGAAGCACTAGAGAACAGAATCTTCCTTTTTGTGAACCTGAATGTGAAATGATGTAAACCTCTTAGCTGTTGCAGGTGACTATATAGAAACCATCTATCTGAGAATAAAGACAACATGCCGGGATATCAGTAATGAGATGGAGAGTAACCAAATCCTAATGAGCCTTTGGATCCAACTTAAAGTCATTATGACCTCTTCTGGTTACTTGTCCAATACCCTTTTCTTTAGTGGCTCAAGCAAGTCATATTTGGATTTCTATTATTTGCAAATAGGCAAACAGAAGGCCCATAAATAACCAGTAAGGGAATTCAAGTGATCCCTGCCAGATCACACTACCTGTCTGACTGTCCTGTGCTGTTCCACCTGAATACTGATTTCTTTAGCTCAATGACTGTAGTTCAAATGTGCCTCTCTATAGGACTAATTCCAAGAAATATATTTCCATCCATATTTTAATCTGAAAATTCAAAGCCTTGAGGAAACCTCATCACAGAGCCCTTTTGTAGCTGCTGAAAATTAGCTCAGGAAATGCAGCTGCTCTATCGAAACTGCTGATCTTCACCAGAGGTGACATTGGGTTCTATTTAGTAACCAGTTTTCCAGACTTTGCCAGACAAGCAGCAGGAGAGCTCATCCATTGGAAGATATTCTGTTTTAACCACTGGAAGGCTAAGTGCGAAAACAAGTTTACCTGGGGATAGGAAGGCTTTTGCATGCGAATATATTTCACTAGCCCTCTGGCATCTCCTCATTGCTAGTCCAGCTGATACTGGAAGCTGAGAAACTGAATTATTGCAAGGATAAGAAGGAAGGCACACCATCTTTGACATCTGTATGATTCTGTTTTATTTCTCTCCAAGAGTAAAGATGCTCATCTCCTGCTGTTGATGCGTGACCAACTTCTGGGGTTCTGAGAGCCATAATTCATTGACAAAAATACAATTACTAATCCAATAAAAACATGAGCCCACAAATTAGAAAGATAGGTCCTCAAAGATTACAATAGAATCTTACTCTAAAACCACATTATCTGGCCTCTCTGTGAAGACGTACAGAGAAACTTGAGAAAGCTAGGAAAAATGTCTTCCTGCTCTTTTTTAAACAAATAATTTACAAACACTTTGGAAAAGATCCGCTACCAACTGATTCCTCTGACGGGGACTATAGGAATGACATTTTGATACTATCTCATAAGAACTACCCTAAGCAAGTCCTGCACAACTAACAAGGAATGCTCCGTGGTTAAGATTACAGGGTCTGATGCCAGTCTTTTCAGATTGAAAATATGGTTGCTACACTCACTAGTTGAGTGGGCTTAGCTGAGTTTAACCCCCTCTACGCCTCCATCTCCTTATCTAGGGACTGTGAAAGGTAGTATTTTCTATCTCAAAGGATTGTTATGAGAATTAAATGAATCAACACTTGTAATAGCTGGCACATAATAAGTGTTAGCTATCAATATTCACTGTTCAATTAGTGTTAGCTATCAATATTCATTGGCTAGAGTGTCAGCTCCCAAAGGCAGAGCCATATCCATTCCATCTTTGTGACTTCCACAACATTCTGTACACTTATTTCCACATTGTGTATGTTCAATCAGTATATCTAGATTCAAATCACTCAATGTGATCAGGAGGAGACTTGGTTCATAGCATCTTAGAACTCAGGTCCACGTCTCCAGCCATTGCCAAATCTGTTTGACGCATAAGCCCCTTCTGCCTCTTTCTGAAGATTTTCAGTGATGTTAAATCCACTAGGGATAGTCCAACAAAGATTGAACAGCCACTCTTGAGGTTTATTTCACCTCTGGATTCATTCATTTCTAAGTTCAAAATGCTGGTTGAGCACCCTGCATACACCAGGCACTGTGCAAACACAGGGGGCATGTGATTAGTAAAGGGACATAACCCAGACTCCACGGGTCCTTCAGTCAAGTGGGGTTTAGAAGACAGAGCAAGACACGGCTATGGATGTAACATAAATGCATATGTAAGATTTACTGATGTAGTGGAGGTCAAGCACTGTGCGAAGTTTCATTCTTTCCCAAATTTCACTGGCATTGCATCATACAACATTTAAACTAGTTAATGATAATTCATTTTTCAGTGCTCAGACTATCTGTAGATTTCCACCTGACAACAGTTTGTTATCAGAATACATGAAGTACAACATAGAGAGGGAGAAATTTAACTTATCTTCACTGTCTTCCAAATCCTTCTTATCTATGACTCCACTCAACACTGCCTGTAAAACCAGTGTATGGTGAGGACCATGTACTGCCCTGTAAAATTCGCACATGGGTAGAATACCAGAATAAATTAAAGATAAAAACCAATTGGCCTGGGAACCTATAAAAGCCTAGGAGTTCTCCAAAAGATTTTCGATGATTTCTTGGATGAGTGTCAGTTCTGTGTCGTGCACTGCCATTAGAACAGATGTCTAGAAAGTGTAGCTCTGTGGTTTAACATTGTCAATTCTCGTTGTATAAATGAGGAAACTGGGCTTGGTGAAATTTAAGGAATTTCCCCAAGATCAAATACGTAAAAGCTAGAACCAGGATTTGGACCAACAGGATCTGTCTGAAACCTTAACCAAAGAATTCAGTGGCTCTTCATTCTTTTTCTTTTAAGTAGCTGAAAATGGTTCCTTTTTAACTTCCCCTACTGGAATATAAAAATCACAAACCTACTCCGTCTTCTATATGATGGTCCTTGAAAGACTTAAAAAGAGCTGTCATGTCTCCGTCTGTACCTTACCCCTGGACCTCTTCTTCTCAGCACCAGGCTGAACACTCTCCCTTCCTTCAGTCATTTCTCCTGTGATTTGATTTCAAAATCCTTCAGCCCACAGACAGTCTTCAGCGGAACACAATCTGATTTCCCATTGTTCTGCTTACGACCTAGAAAGAATTTGCTGTTGGACTGACAGAGTGAGGGCTATCATTTTTTGCTCATTTTTGGTGGAGACCAGTGTAAAAGAAATATCACACATCACTCCAAAATCTACTGTCAGAAAGCCAGTAGCACAGATGAGACAAGAAATGACAAGTGCCCCTCTCCCTCCATGTGGGAGATAACAGGGAGTGGTGGAGACTGCAGAGAGCTGAGTGGAGAGCCTCTGTAGACAGCTGGTCCACTCCAGACGATGTTGACAGGCAGAGCACGGGCTCAGGGCAACCTGACCACAGGGTGTTTCAAGAGGAGCTGGGGATCCAGATGTGAAATTAACAATGTTTGCATGCTGGAAACGGATGCCAATTTTAAAAAGTCAAACACACACACACACACACACACACACGCACACTCTTCTGGGCCAGATATGACATGAAGTCCAGCAGCGTTAACTGTGCTGGGGCCACGTTCTGATTAATGCTGGTAAAGATCACATCAGTCTCATGCCAGCTTCTTCAATTGGCTCATTGGATTTTACTACTTATAAAAATGTCAAGATTTTTTCACACGGATGCTGCTGTTAGGCTGTAATGAAAACTTTCTTAACTGAAAAGTAGGATTTTTTGTCCTTCTTCAACTTGCCAGACTAGGTTAAGATTCCTGTCTCTGAAAATTGTTTTTTTCTCTCAGATTCTGGACTCTAACAACTGCATCCTCTGTCTTCCCCAATGTTAAAACACATGCTTTGAATGAAGAGACTCCCAGTCAGGCTTTGTGTGAGCAACGTGGCTGTTTATTCACCGGGGTGCAAGTGGATTGAGGCCGAAAAGGTTGTCAGTGGTGGGCAATGGAATAGAGGTTGGTTTTATAAGTTTGGGGTGGGCAGTGGAAAGTTACAGAAGTTACAGTTGGTGGTTTGTGGAAGCGGGGGGTGGGGTCTTTGGTTTGCAAGCTGGGAGAGGGTCACAGGGTGTGGAGTCTTGAGATTGGACAAGCTCGGTTACAAAGTCCAGTGGCCTTGTCAACTGAGGCTGGAGTAAAAAACAATAGAAGAAGGTCTCAGGTTAGTTAGGCACCGCAGGGGTTGATCGTTTCTTCCAGGAACTCATCTGGGGTGTACATGCAGGTCACAGAGAGGATCATGCCGGTCATGGCGCGGTCAGACCTTACATTTCTGTCTTTTTATATTAATAATACAAAGGAAAAAGAAATGAAGAGTGGGGAGGAGTGGAATATTAGGAAGGCCAGCATAGAGGGGGGATGAGGCGTTGTTTTTTAGGGCTTCCCTGAGCAGGATTAGGGGTAGTGCAGAGATCTAAAAATGGGCAAGGGGTAATACTGTGGCGTTGTTAGAAGGAGCATTTGTTGTATTAACTGTATTAACTGGCTATTGCTTGTTTATGATTTTGTAGGAAATGAGAGAGTAATTGGAAATCACAGGGTCCAAATAAGAGAAGGAGAAAGACAGTATCAGAGGATTAAGGATTGGAGGAAGCCATGACTCCCAGTTAGAGAGTGTCCAGCCAGTACAGCCAGGTGCAGAATAACCATTTGCCTGATGGGCGAGCTTTTGGGCTCTGTCTTTTAATTTACTGATGGCATCATATATGAGGCCGGACTGGTTTACATAAAAACAACGTTCTTTATTTAGGAATAGGCAAAGATCTCCTCTTTCAGCAGTCAGTAAATCAAGACCTCTGCGGTTTTGGAGGACAGCTGCAGCTAGGGAGTTTACTTGGGCTTGAAGAGTTAATTCTGCAATGCTAGCAGAGAAATCATTAACCTCCAAGTTTGGTGATTTGCAAACTCAATATGTTCTCCTGGAGATCAAGCTTCCGTTTTCTGCCAAGGAAGTCCCATATTCACGCAGCTATAACAGTGACCATGAAGCATATAGCGACCATTTCCCAAAGTCACATGGGGGAGTGGGTATGTTCAGTATGCTTCTATAGAGCGGGGGCAATCAAGTACAGTGCAGAGTGGAATCCAACTTTCCATAAGCTTGGATTTGCCTCTCTTAGGGTGAAATCTCTAGGTCAAGAGATTGCAATCCCTACCTGTGGGGCTCCACACCAGACTCTCTGGAGAGGATCTGCAGAGGCAAGTCATTTAGTCCATAGTAGTATCAGCCTGCAAATACAGTCTTTCTCTAAACACACAGTAGCATCAGCCTGCAAATACAGTCTTTCTAAAAATTCTTGGCCCCTTTAGTGACAATGCTATGGCAACTCTAAATAATGAATATTGTCAGAGGCAAGTGAGGAAAATGAGTCATCAATTTTATTTCATTCCTGAGCAGATGATTGCCTATGACTTGGCTCAGACTTCTTAAAACTCCTAATATTTAAAACCTTTGGTTTGCTTAATTAAACCTGCCAGGATTACCAGAACTGCCAAGAGCCCCAGGGCACGGCTGCATAGAGTTGTTAAGATATTTCCCCTTCTGTCTCAGGGAGAATTAACTTTCAGGAAACAGATTATATAAAATTTGGGATTCCTAAGGATTATTATCATTATCATTTTAAAAATTATACTTCACAGAAATGTCATTGCTTCTTTATGGAAACCAGATCTGGCTTAAGGCACAGCCTCACTGGCAGCCTCCACCAAGCTGTGATCTAAAACATGAACAAATCATCTGCTCTCAGATCTGTTCTACCATGGGAGAATACCCTACAGGTTTTTCTGTCTACCCAGAAGTTCTGAAGACTGAAACCAAGTTTCCCTGAACCTCTAAACAGGAGCCAGTGGAATGGCATGAAGAACTCAGCTCAGCAGGATTGTATTTATCTAAAAGGAATGAATAGATTGAACCTGGAGGCTCTCTTAGCAACTTAAAGGAGAAAAGATTATTCTAAAACTTTTTAGGTCTCCTTTAGAAAAAAAAAAGATGGAAATACTAAACTGGGTTATTCAGATACCTGCAAAGAAAAATAAAATGAAAAAGGGCTGGTCTCTGGATGAATTTAGTATCATAAATCTAGCTAATTGGAATAAAAGTTTAAAAAAATAAAAATAAACAGCAGAAATGTTCCATGGCCAAATTTTCTCAACTGTGATTGTAGCCCACTGGTAATCCTTATATTAGGTGAGTTGTCACATGGACGAATGTTTTTTAACAGCCGTTGAATTTCATGCATATAGGGAGCCAGGGAAAGAAGGAAGGTGGAAGGGGTGGAGGGAATTCTTTCTGCTGGAGATTAAGGGTCAGAGACTCCCCTTTCTAGGGAGAGGAAATCAGCATCGCCTGCTGCAGCCACCTGCTGATTCCAGGGTGTCTCTGCTGTCAGCCATCTCCTCCTTTGTGAGGTCATTCTGGCCTCCAGCCCTTCAGAGCATGGGATGCTCAGTCACAACAAGACCTTGGAGACAAGAGAAGTGGCGACAAAAGCTGTGAGCACTCAGGACAGCTGTAGATAACAGCTTACCTTAATGACGTCTTCATCAGCAGACTTGCATTCCACAGACTCAGACACGTCAACCACAGAACCATCCTCCTGAACACCCACGACTTTGACGGGAACCGAAACAGGCTTTCCGGTGAGAATGGCGGTGTTCAAAACCTCAGTGTCCTAAACAGGAAAGGAGAGGGCTCAGATCAGCAAATACACACACCACAGGAGCGAGGGGGAGAGGGGTGGCCACCAGGCTCCCTACTGCCTTGATTCTCGTTCTGCCATTTAGACAGTTGTCCAAAGGGATGAAACCAAGAAGCTCACACAAAATGGAAGGTTCTAAACAACTGGATGGCATCTCCTCCCGGGCGGGGATCATCAAACCTGATGGTTGGTCGGAATGTCTTCTCAGTCCCCAGGTGCAGGGTCATCCTCCCCTTCCCTGACCTCCACTCCCTCTCCCTTACTCCACCCCTTCCACCCTCCATCCCACAAACTCACACGTAGCACATGAGTTCCTTTCTGTATTTTTCAAATCTTGGCTCAAGGATGGTTTGGGAAGTGACTGCCTATTTTCTGATTAACACAGGGAAAAGAGACTTCATTGTAATTTTATATTAGGAAAGACAATAGCAGAAACAGAAGAGCACTCGTTGAACATCACAAGCCTCTGCACACCGGAGCTGACTGCTGCACCCACCACCCCAGCATCTCCAGAACCCCGAGAGCTCTCCCTCCAAACCCAGGTATTTCTAAGCACAAAGTGGTTTGTTCCTTTCTTCCTCTGATGATCTCTTAGAGGTTCTGCAGTTTTTATCATTGTAATTTATCTCAAATCTATCTACTTCCTTCATTCACACTACCCACTCCCATGTTAACAGTAATCTCTCACATGGACAACTGATCTCTGTGTGTCTCTTTACAACAAACATGCTCTTTTAAATATATACATATACATAATTCAGAATATTTATCTCAGCTGAAAAGAAGCTAATAGCATTCTCATAAGGTAAAATCCAAATCTGCTGACACTGAGTGGTCCATCCCCAGCCCTCCTCTCTAGTTCTCTCTTGCTCCCTTCTCTCTGTCCGTCACCACAGTTTTCTTAGTTCTTCCAATGGCACAATCTAAATTCTGTCTTCTGAGCTTTCACATGCAGAGCCCTCTACCTAACACACCTGGCGTCCTTTCATCCTTCAGATCTCGCCACGCATGCCCATTTCCGAGGAAAAGGACGTGCCTGCCTGTTCTTGGTATGAATTAAGACACGCCTATGATGTTACTAGGTTTCAAGGTCTTTCCCTGCATGGTTGTTACCAAAATCACAATTATATAACAATTTTGATGTTTATGATACTTACCATTTAGACACAATAGACTCTACATTCCACAAGTGTATCTCTGTGCTGAAAACCCAGGATGATACCTGGTGTGTGAAAAGCAGACCAGAAGAGAGGGCACATGTATGGGCTCTGGGAACGAGAACGCCTAGTTTTGAAATCGCTCCCCTTCCTCTGTTTCAGTGAAGATTGTACGTATGTGTGCTGGGGGTCGGGGGATGAACATAAGAGAGTAAATTTTGGTCTGTATTCTCTGCACTCTTGTGTCCTTTGCTTCACCTGATTCTGGTGACCCTGTTTATTCACACATCCAAACCGACAGTAAATCACAATGACAGAAGTGTTTTCTCTAAATCCTTCCTTGTGCCTTGCGATGACCACTTCAGCAAGGCTCTGCTTAACTACAACTGTTACTTTGTTATCTTAAATAAGTCTGCTTATATACATCTTGGGCTAAATTAAAATTTAATAAAGCTTCAAGTTGCCATGGAACCAGCAAGCAAATGACAGCTGTTCAATTAAAACCTAAACCTGATCAGACAGACACATTGAGAGAATACTCCAGAGGAAAAGCGTATAACTATTGAAACTCAAGTCCACATCAATGCCTTTATTTAAATATGAATAAACTCTTCTGTGTGGTTTTACTGTGAAATGGCTGGTGCCTTGGTGATTGCAGTGAGCAGTGAGAGCCTTAGCTGTAGGCTCCAGCTGCTTCCCAGTCCTTTGGTCAGGTACTGTGGATAAATGGATGGATGGATGGATGGAGACAGAGAGAGGCAGAGCAGAACAAGCTGGAAGGAAAACCAATGCAGAAAAACAGATAAAGGAGGGAGGGAGGAAGGGTGTGAGAGAGAAAGCAGATATTTGTATAAACAGGTCATGTAAGCTTAAATGATCCAGAAACAGACAATGAGAGAGAGAGAGAGAGAGAGAGAGAGAGAGAGAGAGAGAGAGAGAGAGAGAGAGAACAGCTGAGAAATAAACTGAGCAAAAGCATAAGGATAGAGACATTTAGTGAGAAGCAAACGGAGAAAGGCAAAGAGCTAGGGAGGCAGTGCCAGCAAGACAGCCAGACTGAAAATGGCAGGTGGAAAATCAGCGGTAGCAATCAAAGCAAGAACAAAGAAATGGAGAGAAAGGTCTTCACATCTCACAAGTCAGAGATCTCCCTGCTCTGAAAAAGTGAATAGCTTTTGGCTTCATGAAAAGAATGCAGATGCAGTCAAAGCCCATAGATGGATGTGTTCTGTGGCTGTTCAGCTGAGGCTGAAGTAGCTACAGTCCATCACTGAGGCTTCTCTTCACAACGACAGGACACTGGGGAGAGCATCCCCCCGAAACAAGGAGCACCCCGGGGATTTGCTGCACTGTTACATTCACCGAGACTTTCTGACGGCCACAGACTCAGGGGACTAATCTGTCTCATAAACATAGATGCAGAAGTTCTCAACAAAATGTCTCCAAATTCACAATGTATAAAAATAAATCCCACAGAAGGGTTTATTTATATTTAAATAATATGGTTCCAAATATATGACATTCTGGAAAAGGTAAAACGGTGGAGACAGTCAAGAGATCAGTGGTTGCCAGGAGTTTGGATGAAGAGGATGAGCATAGAGGATTTTTAGGGCAGTGAAAATTAATGTAATTCTCATATCCTTTCCCGGATCATAATACTTATTAGCCTATAAACCTTAGGAGGACTCAGAGCTTCTGCATTAGTGAATTTCAAATTGCTCATAAAGGCATACCAGAGACTGAATAATTTACCAAAGAAAGAGGTTTAATTGGACTCACCAGGTTCACACAGCTGGGGAAGCCTCACAATCATGGTGGAAGGCAAGGAGGAGTATGTCACATCTTCCCTGGATGGCAGCAGGTTAAAAGAGAGCATCAGATCTCATGAGACTTATTCACTATCGGGAAAACAGCACAGGAAAGACTTGCCCCCATGAGACAATTACTTCCCACTGGGTCCCTCCCACAACATGTGGGAATTCAAGATGAGATTTTGGTGGGGACACAGCCAAACCACGTCAGCTTTCATTCAGTCTTTGAAAAGTCAGTCCAGAAAATAGTATTAGCCCATTTTCACGGGAAATGAGGAGTGTTGCTTTGCTGTTCCAACAAGTGCTTCTCTTCAATCCGATGCTGTCAAAGGCACTTCTCCAGGATTGCCATTGGCTAAAAAGTAGGATGGAAAGGAACTGATGGTCTGAGACAGCTGATTTATAACATCCTACTCAGGCCATCCATGGATAGGACACGGCCAAACAGTGTCATGATGGGATGCATGGTGGCTCTGCCAGTCCCTGGGACAGATTGAAAATCAGAGTATTTAGGCCGACCTGGGAGCAGGAAGCCAAATGCAGCTCGGTGATTTCTTGCCAGGTAACTTCCTTTGCAAAGGGGCACCGTTGAGCAGTATGGACATTTGATTGGAGCTAATACCTGTGGAGGGAAAAAAATCCATCCTCTTAGTTGATACTTTGATACTTCAATTTAAGGAGCTGCTTTTGCTATCAGGAGGCAGAGGAAGCGTGTCTGAAGTTTAGAGAGTTACTGAACTCAGTTATTCAGACAGTAGCATTCAGGGTTCTCACTGATGCCCAGAGCTGGTGTAATTTCTACATGTATTTGTTAGGATAAATTTTGGAAATTATTTTTGAAGAGTCATAACCCCAAAGAGAGAGAGGAAAGAGTGACTTACAACTAATTTCAGGAAAATGAAGACTGGCTATGCTCAGACACCTAAGGTCAGATAAACACTGACCTTAAATCCGAGCTCTCTTCTGTCCAGGGTATTTGACCCCTGACCTTGCTAGGACCACTTCCGGCTGGAGCTGACCCCACCCCCAGCTCCCCAGATGCATTCAGGGACCCAGGCCAGCAGCCAATCAGCACCTGGCATTCCTTGGGCCCCAGTGATTGGTTCATGGTCCGGCACATGACTGCAGCTGGACCAATTGGATGTGGCTTTCTGCAGCTGGGAAAGCACCGCCTCCCTGACCCCCGGACCCTGGGCTGACCCCAGTGATTGGTTCATGGTCCAGCACATGACTGCAGCTGGACCAATTGGATGGGGCTTTCTGTAGCTGGGAAAGCACGGCCTCCCTGACCCTGGGACACGGCTGACCCCAGTGATTGGTTCATGGTCCAGCACATGACTGCAGCTGGACCAATCAGATGGGGCTTTCTGTAGCTGGGAAAGCACGGCCTCCCTGACCCCGGGAATGGGGCTGACCCCAGTGATTGGTTCATGGTCCAGCACATGACTGCAGCTGGACCAATCGGATGGGGCTTTCTGTGGCTGGGAAAGCACGGCCTCCCTGACCCCGGGAACGGGGCTGACCCCAGTGATTGGTTCACGGTCCAGCACATGACTGCAGCTGGACCAATCGGATGGGGCTTTCTATGTCTGGGAAAGCACGGCCTCCCTGACCCCGGGCCCTGGGCTGACCCCAGGTCTGCCGCTCGCAGCGGCCTCCGGCTTGGGTGTGACTTCCTGGCATCAAGAAGCGGGAGCCCAGAGAGGCTGGCGATGCTGGATTCGAACTCAGGGCCGTGGGCTTCCAGTCCTTTCCAAAGGCTTCCTTCTCACACGTGGAGCTGCCCACAGGTCCCGGTCTCCTCTGATTCGCAGGCGGACTCGGGAACAAGGACCGGCTGGATTCAGCCACCGCCTCGTTTAATGCGGAGCTGTCACTCAGGACGCGGGTCTCCATCGCGGACGAGGCCGCCTTCCTGCGCGCGGAGGGCCGGAGCCCCGGGCTGCAGAACCCACTCTAGCAATCTCCTCTCCCAACCACACCGGCCACTCTCCTCCCTACCCTCAAAGTGATCGGGACTCGGCTTCCAGAGCCGCCACGCCGTTCACCCCACCTTTGTGTCAAGGGGGTCACAGCATCCCCATCACACCGAGGAGGAAGCTGAGGCCAGGAGGGCGTCTGGCCGGCTCAAGGTTACAAAATCCTGCATCTTCTCTGTTCTAGGTAAATATTCCTGTTGGGGAATTATTATTATTAGTATTAGTATTAGTAGTAGTAGTAGTAGTATTTCTCTTAAGAAGCAAGATGTACTCTGTTTCCCAACATGCACTACAGTGCTGTAGCAAAGGGAACAAACTTTAGAATCATTCTTGACCTAGAATTCTGGGCCTGCCACTAAGCAGGTGACTTTGTGTGAGATGTCATTTTAGTATTTGAAAGTAGAGCTTATATTCTTACATTAGTGTGAGGATTAAATGCCAGTCTACATAACCTCACACACACTATCTTCGTCCTGAGCCTTTACATTTGCAGTTCCCTCTGCCTGGCACCCTCTACCCCCAGATCACGGCATGCCTTGCCCCTGTTTGTGCAGGTTTCAACACTGACACCACGTCCTCTGACAGGTCTTCCCGGACCCCGTCTCTAGACTCCTTCAGCCCACTCACACCCAACCCTCTCTCTACTCCCTTACCTCCTATCTTTCCTTCATGACATCTGTCCCCATCTCATTATCAGACTTAAACCACATCGATTTTTCTGCCTGATTGTCTGTCTCCTCCACTAGAATGTCAGCTCTGTGCCGTCAGGGCCAGCTCCCTTCCTCCCTCCTCGCATTCACCACTGGATGCCTAGGACCTAGTGTTTGAGATGTAGTAGATGCAGAGCAAAGACTGCTTGAAAGTGTGAATTCAGGAGCTAAAGTGATGACTGAGTGAACTGCTTAGCACGGTGCCTGACCTCGTCAACAAGTGGTAATAGTTATTACAAGTAATAATACTACTTTGCCTCTTTCTCAGAGGAGGAGGTCTTAGTCCTGATAAAATATACATGGGCCTACTTACGTTAATTGTTCCTGTTAACCCACAATGTCTCTGTAGCAGTAGGTAACCCTGGCCTGTACGTGAGAAGTTAGCAGCACTCCCTAAACTCAGCTCCATCTTGGCAAGTAATCCTCAAGCTTCCTAAGGACCCTTGCATGACAGGAGCACTGGGGGGCATTGGTTTTTCACATCCTGTGCCCTAATGACACAGAGATAGTCCCAGGCTTCTCAGGACTCTCTTGCCTTGCAGCTATCAGTTGCATATTCCAAACTAACCCTGGGTAAGCATCATCATCCACCAGTCCTCAGTGATGTTTAGGACCTGGGGAGGGCCTGTGTGGGTCTTTCATGTGTATCATCTGACATTGCTGATGAGGGTATCATTCTCTAATGCAGCTATCCCCTGTGCCTTGTGCTTAGGGAAAAGAATTTCACAGCCAGGGCTGCGGCGGGCTTCCTTGTAAACAGGCAGATCCAGGCTCTGGGCCATTCATGGTCCTGAGAAGCCATGACGGTGACCAGTCTATATTCTTTGGTCCCAGACCCGAGTTAACTGACAGGATTTAGAAAGCCCAGATATTCACAAAAGAGCAGATATTATTTTAAGTGGGCCCGCCAAAGTATTCTTGTTTTCACTAAACTACTGTGAGTATAAAAAGAGCCTGAATTTTGTATCAAATTGTCAGTCCTCACTCTTTCGGCTCCTTGCTTTGGCACACATCAGAACCAGCAAGCAGAAAAGCCTGTGCACTGCTTCTCATGTGCTGGCACGGAGCTTGAACCATGCATGTCCTGGTAACACAAGGAAGCCCTACCCTAACCGCAATATAACCCAAGCTGGTCATCTGTCTCTACTATCCCAGGACATTTATGCATCTGTTTGTAAACCTGCCCCGATCTACCCAGAAAACTTTGTTATGTAATAAATCTCATTATTCCTTCTTGCTTTGAGTGTGTTGGTGGAGGTGGTGAGCGGTGGGGGTACAAGTAGCATCATTGCCTTAATTTGTATTTGTTATGATACATTTTGGAAATTATTTTTGAAGGGTCATAACCCCAAAGAGAGAGAGAGAAAAGAACGACTTACTACTGATTTCAGGAGGATGAACTACTCAGCTACTAAGGCGGCTAAGACAGAAGAATTGCCTGAACACATGTGAAAAGTGAAACAGTGAAACTTAACTTTCTTGTAAAAATTAACAAAAACTGTAAAAGTTTCACTGTTGGGTCAAAGGGCTACTATTTGTCTGTTAAAAAGGGATACTGGGAAATGTTAGAATTATTAAATACACAGTCTGTTCTTTACTAATCATAAAGGTTGAAAGATAAAATTTTCTGTCTACATGCATCAGTTTTATTTAACACAGGGCGTGTGCACTATGTAAACCCATAGTTCCTTCTGGGATGTGTCTCCTCAACCCAGGGAAACCCTCAGGGTACACAGCTTTCCTTCTAAGACCCCACCAGACCTGAACTATCCATCCTCTGGAGCAGTGTTCCGCTGAATGTTCAGAGCCTCCCCTGAGCCCCCTCAGACCTGCGCATACCCCCACTCTCTGCCCTCATAACACCCCAGACTGGCCTGGCAGCAATTGCACTACCACAATAACCAGAATTGCACTCATATTCCCAAGTGTGTTCTTGGTTGCTTCACGTCGGCCTTCCGTTAGATCATCGGGTCAAGGTACTTTGTTCCTTTTGGTCTCCATTTCATCCTGCAGCCCAGCCCTGGGACTAGCATCTACTAGATGCTCATTTAACATTCATGAAATATTTTTGAATGAGTGACTGTTCTGGGCCACTGCAGGAAATAATACATTCCCTAAAAGGTATTTAGTGCAGAAAAGATGCACCCTTTAGGGACTGAGGAGCTTTGGCTTTTCACATCCTGTGCCCTAATGACATGGAGATAATCCCTAAAGAGCCTGTGGAAATTAGAAAATGGAGCCTTTCCTACCCCTAACAAAATTGTCATTATATATCAATTTGGGTAAATCAAGACACTTTCTTACCATCTTTTGAACAGCTGTCCTACTAAATTCATAAACCTACAATGTCTAGGGTGTGACTTACATTGCCTTAAACATGTCCATGGGCAGTGCACAACCTGCACGACCTGACTCAGCAGTCCTGGGCGTCTTGAGAGACACACAGGCTGGGAGGCCACTCACTCAGACAGAACCTGATCCTACTGCAGCCAGGCTGGGCCGCCTTGTGCCCCTCCACTGACCTCTGCTGGAGGAGTGTGCTCAGATTCCCCAGGCCATCCCCATGTGGCTTTATCTACTGAGACATTTTAGATTCTAAAGCTGTAAATGGATTTCAAATACAATCACACAAAGTAGCTACTGAGCTAGAGGTTCATCCACGTCTTGAGGTTAACCCATCATCCAGAAAGGAGATGCAACAAATCTTTTAGAGAAATAAGACAGTGACATTCTGGGAAAAGTGAACCGAGAAAATGCATGCGGAGGGGCCCAGGAGTGTGATGAGGTGGCTTTTGCAAGCGACTTTTGTTGGGATTGCATCATACAGTGACTCTCTGGGAGTCAGAACACTGCTTTGTCTAGAACACAGCTCCAAATTAGGCTGCCCCAGTGATGTGATTAGACACAGAGCAAGGCTGAGGCAGCTCCACCTTTGCCCTCCCCAAAGCTCAGACCATCGGGGAACCCCCTCTTTGTCTCTCCTGAGAAAATGTGCAGTCACTCATGGTGACCCGTGAACCTCTAGGGACTAATCTGCATTAGTCCAGGAGAAAAACACAAGCAGGTGACTTTCTTCATCTGCATTTTTGCCAGGAGTTTAGAGTCAGCTACAAATAATACAGTGCTGTTATCTAATATAGTGGCCATTATTATTTTTTTCCCATTTTTACCTGAGGAGTAAATTATACAGGTTATTTTACCAGGTGAAGTTTTAAATGAGCTTTGGTATTAATATATAATACAAAGTGACAGGCTCTATTACTGCAAGGAACTGAAGAGAAAATTGGAAGTTTACTTCTTACCGAGGAACCTGGAGGCCCATAGAGAAACAAAGGAATGATTTTCTGTTCTTGACAGAGACAGCTTTTCTCTCATTTGAAGACACAGACCTCACAGTCACAAACTGAACTGTGGCCACTCATTTAAAAAGTCATAATACAGACACAACACAGGTTTGAATATGATTTTCTAAATCCAGATGTTTCCTGAAAAAAATCCTTCCACAATGCAATATCTAACATGAATTCTACATTTTTAATCATAGAATACTTTCATAAACCCCATTTTGAAATTTTAAATAACTCAGTTCATTGAATAATTATGTCAGTCCTGTAGATGAGGAGGGTAAAAGGAACCAGTAGTGACTACTTTATTTAGTAAATATCTTGACAAGCTATAGCGTCTCTGTTGCAACTACTAAACTCTGCTGTAGTTGAAAGCGGCTGTGGACGATACATAAAAATAGAGAGGCAGCCAAGGTGCATGTATTTGTCCATTTTCACATTGCCGTGAAGAATATTATCTAAGACAGGGTCGTTGTAAAGGAAAGAGGTTTAATTGACTGACATTTCCACATGGCTGTGGAGGCCTCCGGAAGCTTACAATTGGCGGAGGGCAAAGGGAAAGCAGAAACCTTCTTCACAAGGCGCAGGAGAGGAGTGAGTGAAGGAGAAACTGTCGAACGCTTATAAAACCATCAGATCTCATGAGAACTCACTCACCCTCTCGAGAGCAGCATGTGGGAACCACCCCCGTGAACCAATCACCTCCCTCCCTCGACACGTGGGGAATTCAGGTCCTTTCCTTGACCCGTGGGGATTACAATTTGAGATGAGATTTCAGCTGGAAGGCAGAGCCAAACCATAGCAGTTCAGAAACATGGTGGACCAGATATGGCCCATGGGTTTTAGTTTTCTGGCCTCGGCCGAAGATGACTGTCCCTCCAACCCTGCCGGAATCAATTCTCCGATAAGATTTGTGGTCTCCGTTAATTGCAGCTCCATGCTTTCTGTTTCTGAAAGAAAAAAAAAATCTTGATTTCTCATTCTCTTACACCTAAGATGATCTCCATCAGCAAACCTCACCTCCACCTTCTTGTATTTAGAATTTGAACACTTCTCACCAGCGCTACCTCCAGAGCTTCCTCCCTGACTCAAGCCCTGGTCATCTTGGCCTCAATCACTGCTGTGCATGCCCAAGCAGCCCTAGCCTTTCCTCTTGATGCCCGTGGGCCTTTGCCTGACAGCAGAGTGATCCTGTTAAAATGTCAATCAGACTCTTCTTCTCACACCATGTCACACACACAGTCAAAGGCTTTGCAGAAGTGGATGGAGCCTCTAATATGGTTTCCCGTGTTCAGCATAGTCTCCCCCATCTCCCCCTGCTCTCAGGCCATCTCCCCATTCTCTCCCCTCGGTCTCACTGGTCTTCCTGCTTGTCCTGTAACACACTAGACACATTCCTGCCTCAGGACCTTGGCACATGCCATACCCTCTGCTGGAGAGCTCATTCTCCAGGTGGTGGCAGAGCTGGTTTAACCATTTCTTTAGGTTTTTTGTTGACCTTCTCAGGGAAACTTTCCTGAAAAACGAATCTTTACACATCAAAATATTATTTCATGCTTCTCTGCTTTATTTTACTCCTTAGCAACTTGTCTAACAGTCTACATATTTTATTTCTAGATGGGGTCTACTGTCTTTCTACACAGAGCTGGAGATTTCTGCTCATTTTTTTTTCTATATCTCCAGTTCCTAGGATAGATGAGGTGCCCCATTGATAGGCGTTGAACGAATGTACAAACGAGTGAACAATATTGTTGACTCTGCAGACAGGATACTGAAGATCCAGTTATTTTTATGCATATGGCCAAGCACACTCAGATCTTCAGAAGCAAAACTAATGAACATTAAAATGGCATACCATGTTTTACTTATTGAGCTGGTAAAGACTTATTTTTTATAAAGTAATATCCTGTGTCAGGAAGGTATAGTGAAAGGAACATTTCCTATATTGTCTTTTTCAAAGACAATTAAAACAGTCTTTCTTCAGAAAACTTTGTCAATATTTAGCAACTATCTTAACATTGCTTATACAAAATGATCCAGTAATTCATTTTAATAATCAACCTAAGGAAATAACTGGGGACATGAACAAAAATATGTAAAATGATATTCACTGAAACTTTGTTAATAATATATTAAAGGAAATAGTCTAAATACCCAACAATGAAAGAATTAGCCAAATAATGCATGTCTCAGCTGAATAGTGAGATATCACATGTCATTGAAATCTTACTTAGAAATGTATTAGTAGTAACATGAGAGAAAAGTTTGCAATATATTGTTATAGTAAACCGAAATGGCCTCAGTTCTTCCACCTCAGCATACACCAATGAGCCGTGGCCTCCACAGGGCTGTACTTTCCACCCGCTCTGACTTTTGGCTCAAACCTGTTGATTTGCTTGGAAACTTAACATTTCCAAAGTGACTTGCTTTGGCCTGTGACAGGTAGGTAGAGGAGACAGCACGCCTGTCTGGAACCTGGGCTGAAGGAGTCTCATGCATTTCTGTTGGCCCTCATGTGCTTCTATCATCACCCTCAGAGAGACACACAGGCTGAGCTGCTGTCCCAGGAGAAGGACGTGAGACATGTGACGGGAGCCACCCCAGCTGAGCTCCCAGGATGAACTCACCTGGATCATCTGTAGGAAAGATTCACTAGAAAAAAAAAAAATGACTGCTGTTTTAAACCCCTGAATTTAAGGGTGTTTTATTACACAGTAATAAATCAATACAGCTGTACAGTTTAAAAAAGCAACACGCTAAGAAAGGTAACCATAGTAAACATGCTTTCATCTTGTTGAGAAAAAGATAGATGCAGAGAAGAAACTAGAAATAACTTTGTCAAAAGTTAGTTGTGATTCTCTCAAGGCAGTGAGAAAATAGGTATTTAAAATTTTTATTCTTTGTAATTTTTCATGTTTAACATAAACATTGGTCACTTTCACAATCAGGAAGAAACAAAACTATAATAACTTCCCTGACAGAGTTCATTTGTATGATTTGTATGGAAGAGAGAGGTGGAAGGTGTACAGTAGCAAAGCAGTGTTGAAATGGGATCTGGAATTAAAATTCCTGGGATAGGTTTCTGTCTCAACCCTCCATCTGCCTAGGAGATACTGTTCTGAGTAACAGACCAGCGAAACGAGCCTACGACGCCTAACAGCGTGACTGTAAGGATTATGTTGAAAAACAAACATTTATGCAGAAAGATCTTTTAATGATGAATCCAGATTTTAATTATATCTCAGCGAAGCAGGAGAATAAGATTTGGAGGCAGGGAACCTAAGGCCAATTTAGGCTGACTTCCTAGAACTGAATCAAAATGAAAACCCCACCTTTCTATGCCCAAGTGACAGAAGGATCAGAGGCTACTCCCTTTGCAACCCGACCCCCATTTCCGTGTTGCAGTTGAAAAATGGAAAGTGCCTCTGATTGGTCTTCTCCCACAAACAGTCATAGTGTCACAGGCCTAGCCTTCATTTGCATAGGGATGTAACTGTGTAACTTCACTTCCGTCTCTGATTGGTCATCTACTGTGACCAATCAGACTGGTCCCAGGTGAATTCTTCATTGACATATGGTGTAACCAGGTAACCAATGGGAAACCTCCAGAGGGTATTTAAACCCCGGAAAATTCTGTAACCAGGGCTCATGAGCCACATGCTTGAGCCTGCTCCCACTCAGCAGGGTGAATCTCTACTTTCATTGCTTCATTCTTTTATTGCTTTGTTTGTGCATTTTGTGCAATTGTTTATTCAAACTGCTAAGATCCTGAACGACTTTTAGTGAGTATTTCAAGTGATTCTGACATAAGTTGTCGCTGTACTTCACAGGAACATCAGCGTGAGGTCCAGTGTCAACTTCTGTCAGAATCACTTGAAATACTTTATTAAATGCTGGCTCCTGTTCACCTCCCTTCACCAAATCAGTCCGGTAGGGAAGCCTGGGAGTCCACATTTTAAATGAAGTTCCCAGGTGTTTCTGAATCCCACTAAAGTACGAAAACCATCAGTCTAAATCATCTAATATTTTTCAAGTATTTGTATTACTTAAGTTCAGCTTTAAAAAGAACATTTTTTGATTCATTAAAAATATACAACAGATAAATAAGAATTCATAGTGGGAAAATACATATATGTGGGGAATGCATTCATATGTGTTCATAACAATCAGGCTCCACTCAGGACATAGAAATTACATTACTAATTTGAACATTAAGCTTTTAATATCAAAATTATCCATTAAGAGGGATAAAAACTCTTCAGTGTATGAGGGGACTTCAGAAAGTTTGTGGAAAACAAAATTAAAAGATAAAAGTAAATATAAACCGTATTTCTTAGCATAAACTCCATCAAATTGAAGACACTTTTGTGAGTGGCAGAACCGAAGGTCCTGGAAATGTTACCACGTCAATGCAGTCTTTTAGCATTATGAACTGAAGAAAAGCAGGTAAATAGGTGCCCTTTAAATATAAATTTATTTCTTAAGAAGAACTCAGAATAAACCAAATCAGGACTGTAAGGTAGATACCTAATGGTTTCCTGTGGAAATGCTGGCAAAATTGCCATTTTGCTTATTATTTTTAAATTTTGATTATTATTTTTCTCTTTTATTGAGGCAAGTTCTCCCTCTGTCACCCAGTTTGGAGTGCAGTGGTGCAATCATAGCTCATTGCAGCCTCAAACTCCTGGGCTCAAGCAATCCTTTCATCTTAGCCTCTCAGGTAGCTAGGATTATAGATGCTTGCCACCATATCCAGCTAAGGTATATTATTATTATTATTGCATTATAGAGATGGGATCTCACAATGATGCTCAGGCCAGTCTCAAACTCCTGGGCTCAAGCAATTCTCCCACCTAGATTTGCTGAAGTGTTGGGATTCCAGATGTGAGCCACCACGCTCAACTGCAAAATTGCCCTTGTTTGAGGAGAGGAATGACCAGGAGCTTTGTATTGTGATGGTGGAGAAGGATTCTATTGAAGCTTACCTGGGTGTTTTTCTGCCAAAGCTTTGGCAACCTTTCTCAAAACACTCTCATAATAAGCAGCTGTCATTCTTTGGCCCTCCTGAAAGTCAACAAGCAGAATGCCTTCAGCATTCCAAAAAGCTACTGCCATGACGTTTGCTCTTGACCAGTCCACTTGGCTGTGACTGGACCTCTTCCGCCTCTTGGCGGCCATTGCTTTGATCATACTTTGTCTTCAGGATAGTGCCAATAAAGCCATGTTTCATCTCGTGTTACAATTCTTCAGTGCAGCGCTTCGGGACCTTGATCCCCTTTTTACAATTTCCTAGGAATGAAAGCTTTGCTCTTCTCTGTGGTTGATCTGGGTGCAACGGTTTTGATATCCACTGGCGGGAAAGTTTGCTCAACTTTTATCATGAGCCTGAGTTGTGTAAGCTGAACCACTTGAGATGTCTACAGTGTTGGCTATTGTTTGTGCTGTTAATCATCAGTCCTTTTCTTTGTTTTTTTCTTTTTTTTTTTTTTTTTTTGCAGAAAATATCTTTCTTTCTTTCAAGTACAGGTTTGTTACATAGGTATTCAAGTGCCATGGTGGATTGCTGCATCCATCATCATCATCCTGACATCTACATTAGGTATTTCTCCTAATGCTATCCCTCCTCTACCCCTCCACCACCTGCTATCCCTCCCCTAGCTCCCCCCCCCACCCCGCTAACAGGCCCTGGTGTGTGATGTTCCCCTCCCTGTGTCCATGTGCTCTCGTTATTCAGTACCCACTTATGAGTCAGAACATGTGGTGTTTGGTTTTCTATTTTTGTGTCAGTTTGCTGAGAATGATGGTTTCCAGCTTTATCCATATCCCTGCAAGGGGCATGAACTCATCCTTTTTCATGGTGGCATAGTATTCTGTGGTGTATATGTGCGACATTTTCTTTATCTAGTCTATCACTGATGGGCATTTGGGTTGGTTCCAGGTCTTTGCTATTGTGAAGTGCCACAAAAAAAAACGTATGTGTGCACGTGTCTTTATAATAGAATGATTTATAAGCCATTGGGTATATACCCAATAAGGAATTGCTGGGTCAAATGGTATTTCTAGTTCTAGATCCTTGAGGAATCACCACACTGTCTTCCAAAATGGTTGAACTAATCTCACTCCCACCAACAGTGTAAAAGCATTCCGAATTCTCCACATTCTCTCCAATATCTGTTGTCTCCTGATTTTTTAATGATCACCATTCTAACTGGCATGAGATGGTATCTCAGTGTGGTTTTGATTTGCATTTCTCTAATGACCAGTGATGATGAGCTTTTTTCATATGTTTGTTGGCTGTCCTTTCAATTAGGGTACAAACAAAAAGAACTTTTTTCCTGCAAATTGATATGGGCTTCCTTTTCAACATTGTTTTGTTTATTCTTAAAATGATTTAACCATTTGTAAACTGCTGATTTATTTTAGGCTTGTTCCCATAAACATTTCTTAGTGTCAGTTATCTCTTTTCTTCACTTAAGTTTCACCATAAATTTGATGTTTGTTTTTGCTTCCATTTTAGCAGGATTCATGTTGCACTCACAGAGACTTTTTCTTAAACTGATGTCTTCCTCTTCTTGCTGCTGCTTTAAAATAAATCCTACTCAGATATGCTATAAAAAGTCAGTATAAGTTTATTTTGATGCAAAAAGTGTTTTGAAATCCATGCATAACTTTTCCATAAATATGCATTTTCCATGAATTTTTGAAGACTTTTTGTACAGGAATAATAAATGGAAGGAGCAGTTACCTCCTCTAGGGCTAAAGAAAAGTACCCAAGAAGTAAAAAAAAAAAAAGTGAAGAGTACTTTCTCTCAAGCTGAAATTCACTGAGCTAGTGTGGCTGTACCCTGTATTGTGATTGGGAAGTGTGCTGGGTGTCTTGGGCCAGAGCTGGTACCCAGCTAATAAGCAGAACTACCCACCGGTGAGCCAATGAAACTCACTGAACAATGAACATCACTGGGCCTCTGCAGGTTGCTGGGAGCTATGCCACAGGAACAGGAAGAAGACATTGCAATCAGGAAGAAGAGCCCTTCCTCAGCTGTCCCTTTCACTGTCTCTCTAGCACCCCACTGGAAGTGGTCAATATTGACAAATGAGAAATGTTTACAGGGTCCGGCTCCAAGACCACAAAGGAGGGAGAGAAGGGTGTAGTTGGAGCTGACAGACAACAAATAGAATTGGCACATTAATTTTTCCAGAAAGTTCAAGATCTGTGTTCAAAATTTCCTGCCATACCTTACAACACTATGTATGATGTTAATTTTATCTTTGTTATTCTGCATGTCTAAATCTTTTATCAATGAATCAGCACTATTTGAAAAGATGTGCTGAATAATTATGATTATTCATTTTAGCAGTACCTTAATTTTTGAGGGAGCCAATGAAATCATAGAAGATAACATATTTGTGTTTCCCATGGGTCTTTAGACCAAGGTAATAATCAATTCTATCTAAAATATTTAAATGTCTTTGTTCTTAATTCTTATGGACAGGGAGAGCTGAATCTCACTTTTAGAATGAGGACTACTTGTATGTTTTTCTACTTTATCTCCATAATAAAACAGGAACAAATGCAACTACTTCCTTCCAGTGATAAAATGAGTACATTCATGGAAAGCTCCTCAACTCACATAACAGATTGTGAAAGGAAGGGTGGTTTTCTGAGCCTTCAGGGATAGTGAGTCACTGAGAAGCATTAGTCTTAATTAATAACAGAGATTAAACTTAAACAAGCTTGGCAGCTGTTCCAATATACTTTTTTGTTATCACAACAAGCATAGTTTATCTCTACAGTGATAAGCAATATGTAACAACAGTTGTCAAAAATCTGTTTGATGGTGTGACATTTACATATGTAGTTGGTATTAAATGCTTTATTTTTGAAAATTCCTTGGGGCTAGTTATTATTGTTGCCTAATGGGAAGTTTAAATGGGATCTTCAGTGATAATAATTGTAACCAGTCATAAGTGCTTTATGTCTTAATGATGCCATCCAGAGAACAGGAATTGGGACGTACAGAGAAACTGAAATCCAGGGGAAAGAAAAGAAAAACAGGAAATCGCAGAAATGGGGGAGGGCATCAAATCATAATATAAATTCTGTTCCAGGCCTTGCTTAAATGATAAAATACAAAGGCATAGGGAAGGCCAGTAAAAATCCAGGGAAAAGGCCGGGCGCGGTGGCTCAAGTCTGTAATCCCAGCACTTTGGGAGGCCAAGGCGGGTGGATCACGAGGTCAAGAGATCGAGACCATCCCGGTCAACATAGTGAAACCCCATCTCTACTAAAAATACAAAAAATTAGCTGGGCATGGTGGCGCGTGCCTGTAATCCCAGCTACTCAGGAGGCTGAGGCAGGAGAATCGCCTGAACCCAGGAGGCGGAGGTTGCGGTGAGCCGAGATCGCACCATTGCACTCTAGCCTGGGTAACAAGAGCAAAACTCTGTCTCAAAAAAAAAAAAAAAAAAAAAAAAAAAAAAAAAAAAAATCCAGGGAAAAAAGTAGCAAAAAATTGAGGCAGATTTCATAGTTTGAGTCTAGGCAAGTTAACTGTCAACTAAAACAAAAGTAAATTTAAAAATTAACAATCCACAGACAAACCAAACATATTCTACTGTTGCTACATTGTATTGTCTACAAAGTTCTTTTTTTTTTTTAAATCAAAAAGTAGGAGATATTTTAAAAGACAGAAAAGTGTGGGCCATAAATCGGAAAGTAGAAGTTAATAGACAAGTATCCTGCCTGATCCCAGATGCTGAAGTTAGCAGACATGGATTTATAGAAGGTGTTATAGATATATATGAATAATTAAAGAAAAAAGTTTTCAAAGAAATAAGTGAAAATATTGTATCTATGTGAGAAAGTAATTGCAACAGAGAAATGGCTACTACAAAAATATAAATTTTAGAGTTAAAATAAAAAATTTACTATATTGACTCACCAACACATTGAAATGTCAAAAGTATGTATCAATAAAGCTGAATATACCTTAAGAAAAAGAAATTAAATCTGCAGAACAAAGAGAAAAATATTAAAGGTAAATTAGCAAGACTTCTTGGATCTTTGAGACAATACCAAATGGCCCAACATCCATGTAATTCATCCCAGGCAAAATGAAGACCAGAAGAGAGAAAGAAACAAGGAAAGGAAAATGAAATAGAGAAGTAACAGTCAATTTACTAAACTTGGAGAAAAAATGTTACCTTCTATGTCTAAGAAGAGCAATGAACCCCAGGTAGCTTAAACACAAGCAAACCACATCAAGGCACATCATAGTCAAACTTCAGAGCTCCAAAGTAAAAGAGAAAATACTGAATTCAGCCAAAAAAAAATTATTAAGACATATTACATAGAAAGAAACAAGATAACAATTAACAGGCCATTTTAACAAAAAATAGAGAATAATGTAATAGCATGTTCCAATAGAACAAAATAGAGAATTCAGAAACAGATTGGCACATACATGTTCAATTGACTTTTCTTTTTTACAATGTGGAATGGTAATTAATGACTAAAAGCATAGTCTTATCCCCTCAAAAAACATTCTACACGAAACTGAATATGCTTGTGGAAATTCAATAATCTTTGACGCTTACCTTATGAAAAATAGAAATTAACTCAAAATTGACATTAGATATTAATTTAAGAGAGAAAACAATTTGTCTTCAGAAAGAAAACAGAGAAGAAAGTTCTGTCACATTTATTAGGAAATTCATTAGGTATGATACAAAAAACCCAAATCTCAAACAAAATATAATGATACTAAAACTTTAATTCGAATTTATTAAAATTAAATTTTTGGAAAACACTATTAAGAAAATTTAAAGACAAGACACTGATAGGGAGGAAATCTTGGCTAAATATACACAAAATTTGTATGTAGAATATAAAGGAACTCACATAAATCGATAATAAAAAAGACAAATACCCAATTAAGAAAAAAGAGTGAAATATTTGAATAGACACTTTCCAAAAGGTGATATATGAATGCCTAATAAGTACATAAAAATACATTCAACATTATTAGCCATCAGAGAATTGCAAATTAATATCACAATTATCTACTCCTACATACTCAATATGACCAAGCCAGGTGATGGAAATGGTGGCAGCAACTGGAGTACTTGGGCACTGCTGATGGGAATACAAAATTGTAGTCTATTTGGAAGACAGTTATACAGGTTATTTTCTTTTTTCAAAAAGAGGCATTTCCATAAAGAATACATGTTCACAAAATATTCTGTATGACAATGTTTACATTGACCTTCATAATTTATTCATAATTGCAAAAATTAGAAGTGCACCAATTATCCTTCAACAGATGACGAATGGATAAATTACATCATATTTGCACAATGGAATGCTACTCATCACTTAAAAAAGAATGGATTTACTGATACAACAATGTGGATGGAAGTCAAAAACATTAAATGAAAGAAGTCAGATGCAAGAGAGTGCAAGCATAAAGATTCCATTATCTCTACTACATTAACTTTTAGAAAAAGGCAAAACTATAATGTCAGAAAGCAAATCAGATTTTCCTGTGTCTGGATATAGTGAACAGGGATTTCCATCAAAAGATCATGGGGAGATTTGGGGGCCATGATGGGAATATCGTATATCTTCTGTGAAGTAATGGATACAAAACTGTAAACATTTGTAAAGCTGATTGAAGTGTATACCTAAGAAAGGTGAAATTCACTCTAGGCAAATTATATCTAAATAAAACTTTTTAAAGAAAAAAATCTTGTTTCTGATGTCCAGAAACCATTACAAGTCAGGATTCTTTCGACCACAGAGAAAAAAGCCCATTTATTGTCCTAATAAAAAAATAGTAATTCATAAGCTCTCGTAATGAACATGCCAGAGATAGCTTTAAGCATGGATGAATCCAAGGACTCAGAGGTCCCCTGAAAATTTGTTCTCTTCATCTTTCTCCTGTGCCTCCTTTGTGAAGGTTTTCCTCTTAGGCAAGATCTCCCTTCGTAGCAAGATGGTGGCTGGAAGCTCAGCTGTTCTGATGATAGCCTTGGGACTGATAAGCATCGAGACCATCATGGTCCAGGTGATGCGAACCAATCACTGTGGCTAGGGAGATGGTGTATGCTCGTTGTCTAGAATCATCACCAGCTGAACCTCATGGTCCAAGAACCCGGAACAGGTAGTTTCCCAGAGGAAAATGTGCACGTTATGACCAGAAGAATTCATAATTAGCAGGCCAGTGCAAAAAATATCATTCTATGTGCTCTGATTGGGAAAGGAAAAGCAAGCTCACCTTTTACAACCATCTTCCATGTTTGGAGGATGTATTCTAAATGATTCATGGATTCTCATGGCTACAACCATTTCAGTGGATATGAAAGGATTTATTCTAGCTGCAAACTACAAATGATTTCCATAAGGCTCCTCTTACCTAACTCACAGGAAGCAAGTGTGTGTGCACGTTCCTGATGCCGTGTAAAGTGTAAAGTGCAATGGTCTTTGAGTCACTTCACTTACACCATCATTAACTCACCTTGGGCAGCAAGCCACATGTATGATCCCTGCCGTAGCACAGCAGTCTCTGGGTCACCTTATTTATGCCAACATTGGGGCCCCTCCCGTTGTGATTATGGCACCCTCGCAGCCCTGAAGTTTGAAGTTGTTCAGCATTTGGTAGGGCCTCTCTCCTGTAAGTCAAGCCCATGTTTATAGTTGCTGAGACATGCAGCTATTTGACCAATAACAGCAATCAATTCAAACCTAAGTCCTGTTCACTCAATGCCCTTGATCTAATTCTATTCTTCTCTGAAAGACAAGGGCCTTGCTAAGTATTCAACACCTACCTTGTTATTGAATTCTTGTGACACTGAGATGCCTCCATGTAACCATCCCAATTTTGTTGTCCATGATTGATCTGTCCACACATTATACTCATCACCTCCTCTACCACTCCTCTGTGTGTTGTCCATGCTGCCCTGGTCACACAGACCTCTTTGCTGTTTCTTTAAGACACTAAACAGGCATCTGTTTCAAGGTCTTGCTAATTGTGGTTTCCCATTCCTGGAATGAATCTCTCCAAAGTAATAGTTTTATTCATTCTTGCACTTCCTTTGGGTCTTGCTGAAATAGCATCTTATGCTTCCATGAAAGACTTCTATGGGCAATCTACGTAAAACAGCATCACACTTGGTGTCTCAAATAGATTGCTAAATAAATTTACTTACTGTGTTTTAGAGAAGAATAACTTGGAACTCGGGGTGATTACAAGTCTTAGCTGAGCAGGCATAGTTGAAAAGCAGCACAGGCAGGATTTGAATCTGTCTTTCTCAGGCTCTAAACATGCTCTTCCCATCTCACCACACTTCTACCAACCATTGAACACAAAGGTTTCACCTTTGAATCAAACCAAATTTTACCAATATCTACAACACAGAAAACTAATGAAAGCAGAGGAGCTGTCAATCAATTTGAGAGCCTAAATCTGTTGTATCAAACAGATGCAACATAGTTGAGAAACACTAGTGTGGGCACACCTGGGCCTCAGGTCTCACCTACTTGAATCCCTGCACACCTTGGCTCAGGACTCTAAACCTCAGATAGTTTAAGGGGCACCTCTTCAGGTGACACGATCTGGGCCTCCCAGCCCTTTGTTGAGAGCTCCTTCCACTGGCTATGGTTGGTACAGGCACAATCAACAGGTCATAGACTGCAGATAGGGACCTACATCCTGTTCTGGAAATGGAGACTTTTCTGTGCAATTTTGCAGAGCAAATAGTTTTTATTCTCCCTGGGCTCCATCTAACAACGACGGAAAAGCCAGGCTCACCAAAAAAATTAGGACCAAGCCCCATTTAGTTGATATAATAGTTACAGTTAAGTCCTTGTCATGTGGCGGGTGCTGTTAAAGCTCACTATTTGTGTTAATCCATTGAGTCTACCTAACCCTATGAGGTAGTGTATCTCTCAGTGCTACCTGGTAACAAACATCGCAGTGAACCTCAGCTGCTTCACACACAAGGTGTTTTTCTTGTTCATTGGTTTTCTTGACCTATGTACCAATCACTGCTTAATTCAATATTCCCAACCACTCTGTTACTACAGAAAACCCAGGAAAGTGAAAGTGAAACTAAAATATTGCCGGTTATCAAGGTAGAAAGAAAAAAAACACAAAACTATGGTGGGGAGGGGGTGCCACTGGTGATTAAATGCCCTGCAGCACGAGTGACATGTTATCATTTCTGTTTGAGAATCAGATTCATTGACTTGGAATAAAAATAGAGGAGTCACCCAGGATGCTTCTTTATTTTCAAGCATCATATTAAGAAAAAAAAAAAAAAAAGAATATGGTCTTACATAACTGTGTACTTGAGTCCCAGTGCCATATATTTATTGCATCATGTTTAGTCCCATGGGCAATTTCTAGTGGCCGTAACCTTCAAAATATATCCAGAGTTCAACCCCCTACTCTGCCTCCTCTGTAGCAGCAGAGCCTGGCCACCACCTTCTCCTGCCAGAGGCCCGTCCTGATCTCCTGCCTGGTCTTTCTGTCCAGTTCATAGCACCTATCTTTCTTCATCCCTTCATGGCATTTAGCACTGTTCAAAAGCGTATTACGTTTATTTGTGTGCTGGCTTTTCTCTCTCTTCATGGGAATGCCTGCTCTGTGACTTTTCCTTGGTACTGTAAAAATTATGATAGACATAGCGGCTCATAGCGACATACATTTATTGCCTGACGGTCTGGAGGTTAGAAGACAGAAACAGGTTTCACTGGACTAAAATCAACTGTCCACAGCACTGCATTCCGTCTGGAGGTCCAGGGAAGAATCTGCCTTCAAAGCCAGCCATGCCCAGCATCGTCTTCCTCAGGCTGTGTCACTCTGGTCTCTGCTTCTGCCACAACACCTCCTTCTCTGACTCTCTGCCTCCCTTTTTTTATCTAAAGGCCTTTGTGATTAGATTGGGCCAACTAGATAATCCAGGATGGTCTCCTACATCTCAAGTTCCTTAATTTCATCACATCTGAAAAGTCCTTTCTGGCATGTAGGGAACATAATCATAAGTTCCAGGCATTGGGCTATGGATGCTTGGGGATTAATTATTCTGCAGTGTTCTTTAAAAAAAAAATTGTTTCAGTAGCTTTGTACACAGACATGTTCTTGGTTTTCTTCTACACTGAGGTCCCTGTCCTTGGCAGGGGCTGTGGCCACAAACAACAGACTCTCCGCTGGGCTCCAGAGACACCACCAGCAGCCAGTGGGCCTGGAACCCTGGAAATGTTCTTCTACCTGGGATGTCTCTAATGTTCTCCCACCTGGGAAGCACCTCGCCTGGAAAACCGACATTTTGAAACTCCATGAGGTGATTAAGAAAGCCTTTTTCGTTACTCTAATTTATGTTCCTTAAACCAGAATTAGAAACTCATTCTTTCAGGAAAGAACGCATGACTCTCAATAGATCCTGTTTCTGTAATGTCTGTATTTTGTTTTCAAAGCAAAACAATTTGTATATCTCTATCCACCTATCTATATAGATACATGGAACCAATTTTTAATAGGTGTAGCATTTCAGTTTTACAAGATGAAAGGAGTTACAGGGATGGATGATGGTGATGGTTGTATAATATGTTTGTGTTGAACACCACTGAACTGTGCACTTAACAATTATTAAAATGGTAAGTTTCATTTATGTGTTTTAACACAACAAAATGTAATTTCATAAAACTTAACGAGAAGGTTAGTTGCTTTATTCTGAACACATCAAAGATGCATGCTAAATGTCATTCCCAAGAACACTTGACTAGAACACAGGGGCCTGGCAGTGTGATCATGAGCCAATCTACCCACTCTGTAGGTCTTAATTTTCTCAACTTAAAAATGGGCGTGATACCAATTGCCATTCTGGATTACCCACTCAAGTGTTCAAGACAAAAACCCACGTGCACCCCCTACTTTCTTTCTTTTCCTTAGCCCCAAATCGAGACTACTAAGTCCTTTCAGTTGAGAAACTCTTAATTAAAACCAGCCTCTCCACACCAGCGCCACACCAGCATCCAAGCCAGCACCACCTCCTGCTGCAAGAGCTTCCCTGTGGCCTCCCTGTTCCTGTCTGAAGCCTGAAGACTGTTCCCTCCCTGCAGCCACATCACCTGATCCTTTCAAAGCTCTCATCTGATGATGGCACTGCCCAGCTTCAATGTCACATGGCTTCTTACTGAGCTCAGGGTGCAGACTCCAGTCCGTGTGGCCTTTAGGGCCCTGCCTGGTCTGACCCATCTGCGATCCCAGCTGCATCTGGCCCCTCTGAACAACCTCTTCCTCCTACCCATGATCTGCCCACACTATACGTCCCCTGCTCTCTCTGTCCTGCTGCAGAGCATTTGACTATGTTCTTTCCTGCCTTGAATGCTCTCCCCATGTCCCATAGGTCTGGTGAGCCCATTCGAGATTTTCATTCATTCAACAGCTGTTAATCGGGCACCCACTGCGTGTTTGATTATGTGTTTAGTGGAAGCTTATGGGATGAACATTTTCCTCCAACATGCACACACACACACACACACACACACACACACACACACACACTGTCACCAACTCCCATGTGTGTCTTTCCAGGGGCAAGCCGACCTTAGTCTCCTACCACTCACCAAGCAACCCAAAATGCAGCCATGATAGGGAAAATGGGAGGGCAGTGGATATAAGGAAGAGGAACAGGGGAAGGAGAAAAAATAAAGAAAGAGATACAGATTTAAAAATGCAGAAAAAAAGAAAAAGAAAAGGAATGGAATGAGGGAAAAGGGGGGCAGGCTGAAGGGACGCTCCTCAGAAGACGGCATCCAAAAAGCTAAGGTGGCTGAAACGGTCATCCCCATCTCTCTTTCGGCTCCCTCTTTAACATATATTTGCTGAACATACATGAGACATCAGGTTCTCTTCCAGGTGGTGCGTATTTAAAAGTATGAAGATAAGCATGAGCTGCTCTCAAGGAGCTGACATTCCCATGAAGAGAGACAAAAGTCAGCACACAGATAAACGTAATAAGCTTTTGAACAGTGCTAAATGCTATGAGGGGAAGAAGAAAGATAGGTGCTATTAACTGGACAGGAAGGCCAGGCAGATCAGGACGGGCCTCTGGCAGGAGAAGGTGGTGGTCAGGCTCTGCTGCGACAGTGGAGGCAGAGTAGGGGGTTGAACTCCAGATACATTTTGGAGGTTACAGCCACTAGGACTTGCCGATGGACCAAATATGATGCTTGAAAATAGAAAGGCATTCTGGGTGATTCCTCTATTTTTATTCCAAGCAGTGGGATGATGGTAGTGTCATTTGTTGATTACGGGAGACTGATGGAAACTTCTGTCAACACAAAGAAAGGGACTTTGAAGAACCTCCTGAACTCTGGAATTACCAAAAGCTTAGTAAACCCTTTGCCAATTAGGTTCCCAGAAACGCATGCCACGGACAGTGTTAATTAACAGGAGTTTCACTGAGTGAGAGGCTTGTTCTTAGAATTACAAAGATGCCCTTTGCACTACAACTCACATCAGAATCACTAAGTATTCAGTCCACGGACTGGGAGCAGAAAGTTTAATCGATTAGCAATGGAACAAGAATAAATTTATGGTGAAAATGCAAATGGCCCCTGGCCAAGTGACTATCAAACAGCTGATCGCTTGAGATGAGCTTGCTGGTGTGATGCTGAGGAAGGTCTATGTGTCTTGTCTGAGATGTGACAGCCAACAGCAGTATCACTGAAATCAGTAACGGTGCCATACTCCTCATCACTGATTGCCAAACATTCCAGAGGAAAGAATTGGGACTTAGAAGACGTGGATTTTAAAGTCTGTTTAGGCACTGCCTGGCTGGGTACAGAAAATAAATTCTCTGAAGCAGAGAAAGAGCAGGATAAAGGACCTGGGAAAGGTCACCTTATGCCTCGGTTTCTCTTGGAGGTTAACCTTAATTAGATGATGAGCAATGTTTCCATCTAAATCAGATACACTCTGTGGGCTTTCAGTGCCAGGTCCATCCCACAGTCCCTGACGGAGCAATGGATGAAAGGAGAATTTAGACACAGGTATGCAGTATAAGAGCAGCTAGGGCACTAGTGGCTGAAGAAGAGAGCAGCCCGAAACAGCTGGAGCTAGAGCCAAAAGCCTGGAGCCAACACAATCCGCGTGTAATTGACATGCTTGTCCCCCTGTTTCAGGAAGCAGTCACCTGTGCAGATGATCAAAGGCTGGTTTCTGGATGACATAAGTAAACAAGTCTATTTAAGATAAATCCCCCTACATTTCCTTGTACCTACTCCTTGCCCTCTGCCTCAGGGTGAGAGAATGGCTGCCTTCAGCTTATTCTCCCCCAAAGCTATGCAGAGCCTTCTGATCTTTCAGAAGCCCAGCTGATTGAGACTTGAGATGGGGATTGTGACCCTGACATCAACAGGCGCTGAGTGTGCACATGGGGGAAGCAGGCCTGGCTGGGAGTGGGCACAGCGTGAAGTTCTGCAGAGTTTCGGGTGATGGATGAGTGTGTGGACTCCGGAGTCAAGCGGCCTCTGGGAAGTGCTGCCACGCCCGTATTGCAGGTGGGGATACTGAGGCTCATGGACATCCAGGGACTTGCCCCAGGTCCCACAGCCAATTAGTGGCAGAGCAGAAAGTTGAAGCCAGATTGGCTCTAGGACCCAGTGCTACTAACCCTGTGCTTTAGAGGAGTTTTGCCATCTGTAGTCTCTGATGTGTCACCTCCTAGACCTCTCTGCTCAGTCTGGCAGACAAGAACAGGATCTGACGTCCCCATTCAGGAAGAAGCTGACTGACTTTCCACCTCTGATCCCCTCTGCTTTTGCCACATGGAAACAGCCAGGAATGGCATCAATCAATCAGACTATCTCCCGTCTTCCCCTCCCTCTTTACCTCACTTTCTCTCTCCCTCTCCCTCCCTTTCCTCTCCCTTTTCTCACTCTCTCTCCCTCCCCTCCCTTCCTCTGTCTCAATTATGATATCCTTTCTCAGAGCCAAAGTCAAGAACAAGATGTCTATTTAAATAAGAGTTAATTTCAGAAGTACAAAACAATTAAGTGATCTATCACATTAACAGTGTGAAGAACACACGCAGACACACACACGAAGTCCCATTCATTGATGCAGAAAAGGCATTTGATAAAATTAAACATCCAATAATGCCAAAAATTTGAGGCAAACTAGGAATAGAATGAAATTCCTTTACTCCAGTAAAACAAAGCATCTAAAAATACTAATAGTTAACAACATACAGACTGAATGTTTTCCCTTTAAAACAAAAAGAAAAAGATGAGTTTGTTTGCTCTCACCACTGCTATTCAACATAGTGACTGAAGTCCTAGCCAGTGCAATAAGATAAGACAAATAAGTACACAGGCACGCAGATGGGGATACTGAGGCTCATGGACATCCAGGGACTTGCCCCAGGGCCCACAGCCAATTAGTGGCAGAGCAGAGAGTTGAAGCCAGATTGGCTCTAGGACCCAGTGCTACTAACCCTGTGCTTTAGAGGAGTTTTGGAAAGGAAGAAATCAAATGCTTCTGTTTACAGATAATACAAGTATCTTCATAGAAGATTTCATGCAATCTATATAAAAATTGGTAGAAACATAAGAGGAATTAGTTGTGGAAGGTTGCAGGATACAAGGACATTGTGAAAAATCAGCATATTTCTATCTGAATGAGGAATTGGAAACTGAATCTAAAAACACACAATTTAGAGCAGCAACAAAAATGAAATAGTTATATATAAACCTAACAAAACAGAGACATTGTCTTTATGCTAAAAACTACAAAATGTTGATAAAACAAAATGGAGAATACTGCATTCAGTAATTTTAATCAACATCAGAAAATGAAAATTCTCCCCAAATTTATCAGTAAGATTAATGCTGTTCCTTTCCAAATCTTAGCAGAAATTTTTTATAGACATAGGAAGTTATTTGAAAATGTATAAAGAAAGACTGTGGAAATATAAGAGTGGAAACAATTTGTAAAAGTAAAGTTAGAAAAACCATGTTGTCTGATGTTACAACTTTGTATATAGCTACAGAGGATTTCCCAACCTAGATGCTGTGGAATCAGATAACTCTAGTGATTGTGCAGGACTCTTCTGTACAGCATTGAATTTTTAGTAGCATCACAGACCTTTACCCACTAGATGCCAGTAGCAATACCCACTATCAAATCACGACAATTAAAGATGGTGCTAAACGGTTAACTGTGTGGCAAAACTACCCCAGATGAGAACAATAATAGTTCAGACATTTTGATTGGCAGAGGGACCAACACATAGGTCAATGGAGCAGCATAGAGACCCCAGAAATATAACCACATCACCATGGCAAACTAATTCTTTTACATAGATGCAAAAGCAATTCGATGAAGAAAAGATAGTCTTTTCAATAAACAGTGTTGAACAGATATCCACATGCAAAAACATATAAATAAAATAAAATAAAAACCTCAATAAACAACTAAATTCTTAAACCTTACACAAAATCGACGTCAAAAGGGATCATATATCTAGAAATAATATGAAGAACTATAAAGCTTTTAAGAGAAAATTTATTGTGGCCTGGGGTTATAATAAAGGATTTTATTTCTTTGGCATAACACCAAATACATAACCCATAAAAGAAAAATTCAGTAAATTAGACATTCTGAAAACTAAAACATTTTCCTCTGCAAAAGAAACTATAAAGAAAATGAAAATACAAGCTATAGACTGAAATAACATATTTGTAAATTGCATATCCAACTAAGCTTTCACATTTAAAATATGTAAACAACTCACAAAACTCAATAATAAGCAATCTAACAGCCTGATTAAAACATGGGCGAAAGACTTGAACATTTCACCAAAGAATACATTCACATAGCAAAAAAGCAAATGAAAAAATGTTCAACATCACCAGCTAGTAGGAAAATGCAAGTTAAAACCGCAGTGACATACCCGTATGTACCTATCAGAACTGCGTGTAGCACATTGTCCAGTGCTGGTGATGATATGAAGCAACTGAATCTCTCAGGCATTGCTGGTGTAAATGCAAAATGGTACAACTGGTTGGCAAAACATCTGACACTTTCCTATACAGTTAAAACCATCACATTGCCCAGTATGTGTACCCCTATTAATTTAGCCCATATAAACAAAAAGGACATATCCACAAAATTGTGTACACAATTGTTCATAGCAACTTTATTTGCAGAACTAAAAACCCTAAACAATTCAAATGCCCTTCAGTGGGCAAATGATGAATTGTGTGACATCTGTAAATGGAATAGTATTGATAAACACAATAACTTGGATAGATCTCAATAACCATTATGCTGTATGGAGAAAGATTAAAAATACACTTACTATATTGCTTTGTTGTTAGAACATCCACAAAATGACAAATTACAATGTGGAGGACCAGTGAGGGGTTGTCAGGCATTAGGGTTATGTGAAGGGATGGCAATAAATAGCTGCATCCTTTTTCTATATCTGATCGTGGCGATGGTTATATAACTCTATGCATGAAGAAAAAAAAATCATGGAAATTTACACAAACCAAACAAAACCCAACAAAACAAAACCACAACACAGTGCATTGAAAAATTCATGACATTATAAAAAGTCTGTAATGTATCAATATCAATTTTCTGATCTTGAAAATTGTGCTGTGGTTATACAAGATCTTATCATTGGGATAAACCAGTTAAAGGATACATGGGACCCCTCTACCCTAATTTTATAACTAAAATACAGTCTAAATTATTTCAAAATAAAAAGGTAAAAATAAATAGGTACAAATTTAGACACAATTTAGTCTCACGAAGAAATTCTACATTTAGTTGTCTACCCAAGAGAAAATAAAAAATGTCAACACAAATTCTTCTACACTGGTATTTATAGAAGTATTAATTAGAAGAGCCACACAGTAGGAAAAAATGCCCATCGACTGATGAGTTGATAAACATACATGATATTTACACACATTAGCATACTACACAGCAAGAAGCTGTGTAAAGCTCTTATGCATGCTACAACATGGATGAACCTCAAAAATATTACATTAGGTGAAAGAAACTAGACACAAAATACCACATAGTGCAAAATTCCATTTATATAAAAAAACCCAGAAAAGACAAGTCTGTAGAGACAGAAATTAGATCCATGGTTACCTGGGAGGGAAATAAGCAAGGAGACAAACGCATGTTTGATCTTCTGGGAGTGATGGAAATTTTCTAGAATTGGTTGGTGGTGATGGGTGCACAACCCTGTACCCTTACTAAAAATCATTTCATTGTACCATGTAGAGAGGTGAATTTTATGGTGTGTAGATTACAATAATAAGGTGTTTTCGAAAGTATTAATAGAAAAGCAAATGCGTGTGAGATTAGTGGATATCCTCTGCACAGCCTGTCGCCTCTCTCCTGCCTGGTGCCCAGGAGGTGTTCACAAAGTGGCACCTGTTTTTAGTGTCACCGTCAAAGCCACATTTCGTATAAAAACATGGTATAAAAGAGGACTGGACTCTTCTCCATAAAGTACTTGACACAACTGAAGCTCTCCTTCCCTGCAGAGAGAGTGCAGCCTTAAAACCATCACCTGCCAAAGAGGATGTTTTCCAGAGCTGAAGGTGGTTCTGGGGAAAATGGGAAGCTTCTCCCCAAGGTCACAGCGACCCTTCTCTTGGTCTTTTTTAAATGCTCATGCTTCTTGTATGCCTCGGGAAAGAATCCATCAGCTTTTCCAACAGTCTAAATGCATAAAGGCATGATTACTTCACCCCAGGATCTCAGAGTTTATGCCTGGTATTTAATCGTGGTGTTTAAGCTTGGTATATCACCATGGAATAGGATTCTACATCCTTCATGAAAGAAATTTTACAAAAAAAAAAAAAAATAGAACTCTCTTCCTTGGCAGAAAACCTTACTGACATCCCTGATGTCATAAACTGGGCCTCCTTCATCCAATGCCAGCTTTCAGCCCAGTGCCGGCACGCAGGCCCTCGGTCAAGGTGTGTGTTAGGAATGACTGACAAACAACAACTTCAATCTCAGCACCATTAATTTCATGGTGTAAAAGAACGTGAGGAATACTGCGAACTAATCACTGGATTAATCTCATCTGTCCTCTAGATCACATTGAAATGAGAATAAATGAGCAAAAAGTTGTGATCTCACAACCAAAGAGGGCTATCAGCAGATAAAAGATGCCAATCATCTGAGGATGGAAGGAATCAGATGGCTTGTTAGTGACCAATGGAGAAAGAAGGATAAGCCTAGCATAGATCCCCAGCAGAGAAACAATAACAGAAGGTAAGAATTAGGACCTATAAGAGGTTACCAATGTTACAAACTTGGCCACGAAAAAACTAATGAATATCTAACAGGAAAAGTCTCAGAGTGCCATGTCTTCCACTTTCAAATAGGAGTCAATCCTATGGGCTAAAATTGTGTCATGAAAGGAACAGAAGTGGGAGGTTACAGTGGTGGGGTGGGGGAGGAATTAAAAATGTATTATTGTCAGTTAATATTTTTGTGGGGTTTTGTTTTGTATTTTTCAACATTATTGAGGTATAATTCACATATAAAAGTGTATATTCAAAGTGTACAATGTGATGTTTTCATAAACATCTGCATTGTGAAATGATTAAGACAAGCTCATTGATATATCCATCAACTCAATAGTTACTTTTCTTTTTCATGTGGTGGGAATACTTAAGCTCTACTCTCTTAGTAAATTTCAAACAAATAACAGGTTGTTAACCACAGGCATCACGTTGTTCATTAGGTCTTCAGAACTTGTTCATTTTGTCACTGCAAGTCGGCACTCTTTGGTCACTAACTCCCCCTTTCCCCATCCCACCACCCCTGGTAACCAAGTTTGACTTTTTAGATTTCACATAGAAGTGATATTGTGCAGTATGTGTCTTTCTTTGTTTGGCTTATTTCACTTAATATAATGTCCTCCAGGTTCATCTATGTTGTCTCAAATAGCAGATTTCTTTCTTTTTCTTTTTTAAGGCTGAATAATGTAAGTTGATACCGCCATTATGGGAAGCAGTATGAATGTTCCTCTAAAAATTAAAAATAGAACTACCATATGATCTACGATTCCCACTTCTAGTTATATATCCAAAGGAAATAAAATCACGACCTCAAAGAGATCTCAGTACTCACATGTTCTTTGCAGAATTATTAACAAGAAATTGTAATGACTGATGTGCCCATGGATGGATTAGTGGTAGAGAAAATGTGATCACACACGCATACACACACCCCATATACAATGGAATACTGTATTTATAATAAAACACATCAACTCTACTTAGATTCTTTGTCTTTTTATAATCATAAATACAAACGAACACTTTCACAAACAGAGTACAACTTAGAGAGTAGGATTTCATTGTTATCCTGTCCATGCATCATCTACTTATCCATCCGTCTAATGGTCATATTGGAGGGCGCTGTGCTTAGAAATTTTTTTTCTTCCTACGTTTAATAATTGTATAATGAGCATGCATCATTTTAAATAAAAATAATAAAGCCTCTTAATTTTGGCTGAAGCAGGTTGTCAGGTGCCAGGGGTGAGGGGCTGCGCTGAGCGCTGGCTCGGGCTGCAGGCGGGAGCCTTCCTTTGCTCACACTCAGGGGGAACCCACCGGGGATCCCTGGAAAGCGAGTTCACCGGGAGAGGACCAGCAGGTGCTCCGGAGCCTCCGGGGGGAGGGGAGGGCGCGCGGCCGGCGCGGCCACAACCCGGTCTGCGGCGCCATCTAGCGGGCGCGCCGGGACCGTCGCCTGCGAGGCCCTTCCGCGGTGGAGAGGCTGATGCCAATCAAAAACTCCATCTCGGCCCGCGCGGTGGCTCACCCAGCACTTTGGGAGGCCGAGGCGGGCGGATCACGAGGTCAAGAGATCGAGACCATCCTGGCCAACATGGTGAAACCCCATCTCTACTAAAATTACAAAAATAATGAGCTGGACGTGGTGGCGCCCGCCTGTAGTCCCAGCTACTAGGGAGGCTGAGGCAGGAGAATGGCTTGAACCCGGGAGGCGGAGTTTACAGTGAGTCGAGATCGTGCCACTGCACTCCAGCCTGGCGCCTGGCAACAGAACAAGACTCTGTCTTAAAAAAAAAAAAAAAAAAAAATCTCCATCTCTACTCCTTGTCAAAGTCAAGTCATTTCGTGATTTCGTGAAAGGCTTGCTGGGCTCTGCAATCAGCTATGCAATTAAAAAAGAGTGTTTAGGAACATGCCCTCGCTGTTTCTCTCAGGTGGGGCTGATGTGCAGCTGGAGTCCCCTGGGATAAGGGATGGGAGTCAGGGGAGAGGCTGTGACAGCCCTGAGTCTTCTCACGGTCAGGGACCATGCCACCCCTGTAACTAAATCACTTCAACTTCACCACTACACTCGAGCCTCTCCTTTTAAAGCACACTGCAAGCCTAATTTTACAAGAGTTGCTATCATTTATAACATGCTTTGCATCCTGCTGTACGTAGGCCATTCCCTCACTTAACCCTCAAAGTAACCCAATGCGGTTGTTCCAGGAATTCTATTGCCCACTCTGCAGAAAGAAAGGCCAAGTCTCCAGAAAGCCAAGGATCAGGTCTGAGATCCGAAGACCTAAGTAACGCGTGAGCCAGGATTTAAACCAAGGGGTCTTGACCTCACTGCGCCACGAACGTTTCCACATTGCTTCTGCTGTGGAGAAGAGATTGTTCCTTTATTGAACGATGCAGAAGGAGAGAAATACCTCGTGGGCAAGGGCTCGGGTTTGGCATTTCTTGGCAGAATCTCAGAATGAAAGGAGACTGCGGTGCAATCCAGGAGCACCTGGAGCTTTTTTCCTGCCCATAAACACGCGCCTGCTTGTAACTCTGCGTTGAGATTCAGTAATTTAGCTCACCTGTCAACAGTAAAGGTGACTTTTTAAAGAAAGTTACTGCCTCGGAATATAGAACCGTGATTATTTTACCACCTTAAAGGAGGTGTAAAGCAGCAGCATAAAATCCCTCACGTAATTGTTCTCAATTTTGTGATTCAGGGCTTTCCACCCCCAAAAGCAGAACAATTCCAGGGCAGGAGTCGCTGATGGATGCGCCGCGCCACCGCTGTTTTTCTGTGAGATAGGTCACAAATAATAATGATACTGACAGAGCCTTTAAAAATGTGTCATGTCACGTCGCAGCCATTGAAGCACCCGGAATTCCACCACTTTGTTACTCTGACTGACAACCACCCCCGTTTCTTTCTTGAATTCCTTTAGTTGGGTCTATTTTTTTCCTTTCACCTTCAGAAATTATACATCAGCAAAGGTTTTCCCAAGTAGTTGCAGGTCAACTGAAAGTAGTATCTTAACAGGCTTTTTCCCTTTTTCTTTTCTGCTTAGCTGATGTCAGCCTGCATTCTGGGATCAATCCTTCTGGATAGATATATTTTTATTAAATATATATTTTAAAAATACATTTTAATTAAATATTTTTATTTAAAATATATATCTAATATATTTTTATTAAAATATTTTAATTAAAAATATTTTTGAGATGGAGACTGGTTCTGTCATCCAGGCAGAATTGCAATAGCACCGTCTCAGCCATTACAAGTGATCAAGTATCAATGGTCACTTGAACCTTCACCTCCCCAGTTCAAGTGATCCTCCCACCTCAGCATCCCGAATAGCTGGGATTACAGGCATGCCACCATGCTCAGCAAATTTTAATATTTTTGTAGAGATGAGTTATGCCATATTGTCCAGGCTGGTCTCAAACCCCTGACCTCAGGTGATCCACTCACCTTAGCCTCTCAGAGTGCTGGGATTACAGGCCAGAGCCACCACACCCAGGCTGCTTCGGTATTTTTAACGTGTGTTAGGAAATGGTGTCGCATCTGAAGGTTTGGTATTCGATTCCCTGCAAGTGCTCACTAGTGCTCGTGTGTGTTACCTGTGAGTGGCTGAATTGCATTGGGTCCCCTAGAAAAGCAGCCATCCACCCTGCAGTAACTGCATACAGTGACATTTACAAAGTGCAGGCCCTTAAATGTCACCCAACAAAGACAGTTATTGCTAATTATTTGAAGAGCGTTTGCACCGGCTGGTTTGGGACAGGCAGGAAATGAAATAAAGATGCGGAGACAACAGGGGTGTCCATATGAGGAGTGGAAGGAATCCAGTCAAGGGTCCAGCAGCCTGTACGCCTAACAGAAGTCTGTTGATCAAAGACGACATGACAACAAATCACAGAAAGCCACGCTGCCACCACCCACAGGCTGTCCTCTGCTCTTGAACAGCATCTATTTGTGATTTCTTCTCCTGCGATGGTTTCTGGCTTTCTTCCCAGGGGAGGTCAATTTTGTTCGTGTTACACCTGCTGCATTTCTCCGACAGGAGCTGATATTTACTCGGAGAATTTTTCTGCCAAAGCACTGATTTGTGTGTGGTTTTAAACACCCATTGCTGGAATCTGGCAAGTTTGAGGGTGTGGTGGAGGTGCATGTGTCATGATGAATCCCTTGATTTACTGTAAAATTGGCTCTGGAATGACCGCATGTTATTGGCGATATTGAAAAGAGTGACAGCAGTGTTGGTAGTCTCTCTCTCTCTTTTTTTTTTGGGGGGGGGGGTCTTTTTTTGTTCATTTTTAAATTTTTAATTGATAATAACTGTATATATTTATGGAGTTAAATATGATGTTTTGGTATATGCATAGATTGTCTGATGATTTTATCAAGCTAATTAACATAACCATCACCTCCAATACTTATAATTTTTGTAGTGAGAACATTTAAAATCATTCTTTTAGCAATTTTTAAGTCCTGTGATTTGTGACTACTTGGATAAACCTAGAGGATATGATGCTAAGTAAAATCAGCCAGACACAGACAGACAAAAAGGCCACATGACCTCACTTACACATTGAATCTGGAAAGGTGGAATTTATTTACTTTTTAATTAAAACTTTTGACTGTCTCCAAATCTCATAAACCACTGAAAGGTAGCCTTCCTGGGAGAATTCTGTCTACTGGTACTAGAGTCATGTAGCTCCTTGACATTTATTTTATTTTTTACTTGTAGACATTTTATTTTTCAATAATTGTAGACTGACAAGGAGTTGCAAAAGTAGTGAAAAGAATCTTGAGTAGGCTTCTTCCAGTGGTGATGTCTTACAGAGATATTGTACATCACCAAAACCAGACTATTAACATGGATATTTTTTCAAAAATTTTCAACATTTTCCAAAATTTTCAACCTGCATTCACTTGAATGTGTGTGGTTCTATTTACAATTTAAACACATTCAAACAGATCTGTGTAGCAAAGAGCAAAAATAGATACAGGACTCTTCCATCAATGCAAGAGATCTATTTTGTGGTCTCTCTTCGTTTCACACCCACCAACCTTCTGCCCGTTGGTCTTGGCAGCAAATACTTTGTTCTCCATCTCCGTTGTCTTGTTATTTCTAAATGTTCTATAAATGGAATTTTACAGTATGTAATCTGCTTGGATTGGTATTTTTCACTAAGCAGCATAATACCTTCCTAGTCTGTCCAGGTAGTTCTCTGTATCTTGTCATTCTTTTTCATTGCTGAATAGTATTCCTTTTCATAGATGCACCAGTGTACGTCCAACCATCAGCCCACTGAAGGGCATTTGGATTGTTACAGTATTTTGCCAACATAAGTGCAAGTGTTATGAAATGTGCGTTCAGGATTTTGTGTGAACATTAAGTTTTCATTTCTCTGGGATAAATACCAAATAATGTGATGATGGCTGGTCTGTTTGGTAAGTAAATGTTTAACTGTATGAGAAACTTTCAAACTGTTTTCCCAAGTAGCTATTAACATTACATTCACTCCAGCAATACAGAAGCATCCTCCCCAGCACTTGGTGGTGTCACTGTCTTTTCATGAGACCCATTCTGAAGCCTGGTACTTCATTATGGTTTTAATTTGCATTTCCCTAATGGCTAATGATGTTGAACATTTTTTCATGTGTTTGTTATTCATATCTCTTCCCTGGTGAAATATCTATGCCTCCCTCCCATTTTTAAATTGTATTTGTGTGTGTGTGAGAGACAGGTCTCACTCTGTTGCCCAGGCTAGAGTGCAGTGGTGTAATCTCTGCTCACTACAGCCTCCACCTCCTAGGCTGAAGCAATTCTCCCGCCTCAGCCTCTCAAGTAGCCACCATGGTCATCTGATTTTTTTATTTGTATTGTTTATAGAGACAGGGTTTCACCATGTTGTCCAAGCTGGTCTCAAATACCTGGATCCTGCCTCTGCCTTCCAGAGTGCTGGGATTAATACATGAGCCCTCACACCTCCCCTGCTTGTATTGTTTTTATCATCGTTGTTTTTCCTGTTGAGTTTTTTCTAGGTCTTTATATAGCCTAGGAGTAAAGCATTAATCATACGTGTGGTTTGCAAATCTTTAAGCTCATTGATTATTTTTCTTATTCTCTAAACAAAGGTGATCCTCAAGGAAAAGCTTTAAACTTTGATGAAGTACAATGATTACCATTTTTGTAAAGTATTTATTTTAAGGATCATACTTTTAGTGTCATGTCTATGAACTCTTCATCTACCAAAGCTCCCAAAAATACTTTCTTATTTTTTTTATTCATAACCACTAATCTATAAGTTCTACAGTTTTACATTTAAATGTGTCTCCACCCTTTGCCAGATATGGTGACACGTGCTTGCAATTCTAGCTCCTTGGGAGGCTAAAGAGGGAGGGTCACTGGAGCCCAGGAGTTTGAGTTCAGCCTGGGCAACTTGGCAAAAGCCTATCTCTAAATGTAATAAATAAACAAATAAATCTCCCCCCTTTAATAGGGCCTCTTTCTGCCAAGCTGTGGCCTCTCTCAAATAAGAATCCTAATCAGTGCTGACTGGGACAACCCCCATCAGTTTTAACCCAGAACTCAATGATCCTGGTAGCTTGAATTCAGCATTTGAATCATTTATTCAACAACTATTAACTGAGATGGGCATTTTCCCAGGTGCTGAAAGCATAGATGTGGACAAAACTGACCAAGACCTCAGGGTCATTGATTTCCCCATCTGGTGAGGAATATTGATGATTAACCCTATATTTCATATGAAGATAGGCCTGTGAAGAACAAAGAAGAAGGTAATGGGATAGACAGACAGCCATAGGCATGAAGGGGTCCAGGGGACCTATTTAGATTCCACTGACAGTTGAGTTGAACTCTGAGTGAAGAGGAAGAGCCAGACACAGGGCAATGCAGGGAAAGTGTGTTTATGACAAGAAGAGCAGAGCACTTGGATGCAGAATCTACTGCTGGACAAAGGGTTTTCATTTGCAAAGATATTGATTCCAGCAACCAAACTGAGCAACGGGTGATGAAAACTGGACAGATTGCTGTCATACCCCAGGGCTTTATCCCAGAAAGGAAAGTCAAGCCAGTGCAGAATGCATTCAGATCTCTTCTGGGTTTGACAAATAGAATTATAAATATAACACTGCCAGGCACACACAAGGCAAGGCAAGGCCAAAGCCAAGGCCGAAGCAAAGGTCTGACTCAGCCTGTAGAGATAAGGTGAGCTGCTCTGAGACTCAGACAGTTTCGACTCACGAGGGCAGCAGAGAGAAGAGTACTCGCAGGTAACACCTCTCAATGGCTGTGGGCAGCGGAGGGAAGAGTACTCACAGGTACCATCTCTCAACAGCCATGGGCAGCAGAGGGAAGAGTACTCACAGGTACCAGCTCTCAATGGCCCTTGACCCACACAAGAAAGGACAACGCTGAACACAGAAAGTGTGATGACTCCATCGCAAGCCATGGGATATGCTGCTGCTGAGAGGGAGGGTCAGCAGGGTTGGCTGTTGAGAAGCCAACCCTCAATTGCAGCTAAGGAATTTTCTATTCTGCAGCTCCTAGGAAGGCCTGACAGACAACTCATATCTCATCAGAACCTGGAATGTGATGAGAAAGTCCCTCATGGCAGCCTCTCAGGAGATACAGGGAGGTAAGTGGGAGATGGTCTCAGAGTGGCTATTTTTTTTTTTTTTTTGAGTCAGGGTCTCACTGTCATCCAGACTGGAATGCACAGTGCCATCTCACTGTGGCCTCAACCTTCTGGACTCAGGTGATCCTCCCACCTCAGCCTCCAGGGTAGCTGGGACTACAGGCACATGCCACCATGCCCAGCTAATTTTTGAATTTTTTAGAGACGGGGTTTTTGCCTTGTTGCTGAAGCTGGTTTTAAACTCCTGGGTTCAAGTGATCCTCCTGCCTTGGCCACCCAAAATGCTCAGGTGTGAGCCATCACACCTGGCATCAGAGCAGCTCTTCTTAAGCCCCCCACCATCCTGTGTTCCTGGAAGGCCACAAGGTGTTCCACCAAAACTCACAGTAGCTGCAGCTGGAGTCTCTTCCCATGTGGGCTGCATAGATGGTTCGCCAGGATGCCTCCAGGATTCCATAGCTCTATAAGCTCTCCCATGGATTTACTAACCCTATGGTCCCTCCTCCACAGCCCAAAGAGCACTGTCCTTCTTAGGTTCTAGAACCTTGTCCCTTATCCTGTTCTCAGATTTGGTCCCCATCCTGGTCATACATAGAGCTTCAGCTAAGATCAGAAAACGAAGTCCAGTCACCTCCAAGCTAGTAAAATGGAAACATAGGCAGTTTCATGGACTCCAGGGTTCTACCCAGCTTAAGGCTATCAGTTCCCAGCAAGGCTCTTTTAGTTCATCTGCATTTTAGAATTTTCCAATCCACAAGTTACCTGGTGACTCCCTGGGCAAAACCAGTTGAAAAGGGGCTGGTTACTTGGCACACAGAGCTGCTGTCCCTACTGTGTAACCCCTTTGCAGTTCAACAAAACCATCTTCACTCGGTGCAGCACCTGCCCTGATATGCAGTAGACTGAGAAAATAAAGAATAAGGGCTTCTTGGGAAACAGTTCTGCAAGAGCCACAAATGAAAAGGGATGACAGAGTAGGCCCTAAATAGTTTCCAAGGAGCCATTATGGAAAACAGGTAAATTAAATTAATTTAACTATATTTTCTTTGTTAAAACAAATATATCTGGTGCTTGGAAAACAGCAGGTTGTAAAAATGCTTAATGTTTCTCTGAATATTAAGCACATGCAAAAAAGACTCCTTTGTGACACTTTTTCTGAAGCCCAATTTCTTACCATGGCAAGAGGGATGATGCCCACACAGGCTGCCTGGCCAATGAAGACCTCAGAGACGACCAAGTCACTCTTGGAGTCCTCGATCCAGGTTCTCCCAGCCAGGTAATTTACCAGGCCCTGGTAAGGCCAAGTCTGTTGCAAGATTTAACAGAAGGAGCCATTTGTTCTGGAAAACAAACATATTGAGGTTCCATTTAAAGTCTGAGACTCAGCAGAATGTCAAGAATGTAATAAATTTCCACATTCTTCTTTGTCAACCAAAAGAATGTCTGCCAAGTTCAATAAGTCACATGGCAGTGCTTTCAGAGCCTAATTCACGGCTGCCCATCAGCAGCCCACAGCTCAGAACTGGCTGAAGATCCATCTCCAGGGCTCCATGTTGCAGAAAGCAGGCTGCTCTTCACTGGACGAGCAGCTCGGCCAGCATTTCACCTCTGAAGACGCCATGCACAGCTCTCCCGTCCCCAGCCCAGGCACGGGCATGCCACAGTCCAAGCTCCACACTCAGAAAAGGCCCCCAGATCATTTCATGTAGCTCCACTGCTCCTCCAATCCCAAAGCACACCCTGGACCTTGGCCATTCCTGCTTCTGCTTATCTGGGGTCCATAGACCAGAGATTCAAACTTTCCGAGCTTTAGAATTTGTGGATAATAGTGGAGACATCACAGATGTGTGGAAGCCTCAGGAGACAGAATGAGAAAGACCTTCACACACTACATGGTTTGCTACATAAACTACGAGCAACATAAGAAGGTACTAGGCTGGATTTCTCATTTCAGCAAATGGGATTAGAAGCAATGTAAGGAAATCCCACTTGCTTTAAGTCATGTAATGGCCACATCATATGTGTGTTTGGAGGTGGGGGGCTAAGAAGTTGGTGAATTCTTTATAACTGAGAAAGACAAGTGTGATTCTCAGTATTTTTATGTCAGTGACAAGCCCCTTGCCACTGACATGGGCTTGTAAATTGCAGGCTATCTCATCGACAGGGAAGTCACTGAACAGAGTTAAAACAGAAAGCTATGCAGCAAAGGATTGTGAATGACCCCTGATTCGTTAGCCTGTTTCCATCCCTGTGAATCCAGCTTCACCCAGATCCAAGGAAGGTGACGGCAGAGCAGCGGATCCATAAGCTCCGCTCAGGTCTGAGCCACACACACCAGCTGTTTCTTCTCTGCCAATGAGCCTGCCAGGACCAACGTATGCTGAGAAGTCTCTTTCCTGCCTCTGGGGGCCCAGGAAAGGTCTACATTCTGGGCTCCCAACTTAGAACGTGTGAGGAAAGAGTTTTGTAAAAGAACCTCCTGCCTGCTGCTTGTCTAATGAAATCTCCTACCATGGACAGCTCCTCTGCACTGGGACTTCCTGTAAGAAGGTGGGTGAAGAAACCACAATTACCTGCTTCCTTGCATATGCCAAGAGGTACCAGAGGAACACTGGGATACAGCAATAGCTTTGACAAAGTCAAATTTCACTGACCTCTCTAATATCAAATTCTAACCCCAAATGAACCATATTAGAGTTCACATAGGATTGGTCATATCCAACTTTCTCCCACTTATCTGAGGTTGTAGAAATTTCTAGATGCTGCTCTAATATTGCAGCCATCAACTAGAAGTGACTATTTAAATTGAAATGTGAATTTATTCAAATGACATAGGCAAATGGTCCCAGCTGAGCCCAAACTAAGTGTGTGTACATCGGGGCTATGATTCCTCAAATATCAATTGGTACAAGTTATTTTGCATGGGGAAGAAAATTAGCATTGAATAAAGGTTTCTGAACTCATGAGAGGACTGAAAGTGGGTACACATGGGACCGTCTTCCCCACCAGAGGACCCCTATTTACTTGGGTATCTTTAGTGAAAAGACAAAAAAAGAAAAAAAAATAAGAGCTGAGTTTTGAATGGTGAGTGAGTGGTGATTGTGCCACTGCTGAAGAGAAGCAGGAATCTGGAAACTTAGGTGCCCGGTTTTCTGTTAAGCCTCCTCCCCACCACCATTTCCCCTCCACCACATTCCAAGCTAAAGCCCAAGTCACAGGAATTCTCCATGAATCTATCTGTTAAGTTACTTTTTACAAGGGACGCTTGGTCCAGTCAGATCAAATTTTCAGTTTCTCATTGGACGGCACTGTGCTTTGTAACCAGAACTAAGGAGCTTCTTCTGCTGGGTTCTCAGCATCCCGTAGACCTCAGAGAAGCTAATGCCAGGACAGTGAAGATCCAGTGAGAATAGAAATGGAGTTAAAGCCATCTGTCACCAGCCATTTTATCCTGCTAAATTCACACTCTGGTCCTGGGTTAAAGAAAGAGAAGTGGCCAGTCTTTGGGCAAAGGAGGTAGGGTCTGCATGAGACGATCAGCCCCTCTGATTGTGGGCACGTCCTGCTCCTCTCTGACTTCCCAGCTCGTGAGCTGCACCTGCTGCAGAAACCTGCTAAAGTCCAGCAACACGAATTAAAGTCGAATCACTGCTATGTAAAGTTTTTTTGCTTTTGAGTCATTTCTCTCAATCCAGAGGAAAGAATTCCTGTACTTTTGGGCAGTAGACACACTTGCTAATACTTCCATTTCTATGGAAGTTTGTTCATAGCTATTAATTTTATGATCTATTCTTCATAAGCCTTTCCAGTTTAGAAAAGTGCTTCATAATTCTCTCAATTTAATAATTACAACTGCCTATGAGGAATTTTGATCAGAGCTTCAGCCATGAGATATGCATTAGGCATTTTTCCTGGAGTGGAGAAGCTCAGGTGTGAGTGGGTGTATGTCATTGTGTGTGTGCAAGTGTGTGATAGAAGGGGTCAGGTGTGAAGTGGCCACATTACTTGGCTATTTCTCCCTCAAGCTAGAGCACACAGGCTTCTTCCAAAAGGACTTTCTTTCCATAAGCCCTGTTTCCCATGCGCGCATAAAAGGACACTCACTTACAGATTTTAGTCACCCCATTTCCCACCCTTTATACTCAGACCAACAGCCTCCCTCTTTCATAGGGATTTCCCCCACGTAGTCACCTGTTTATCTTGCCTCTTAATAGCAGGAGACCTATGGATGCCTTCCTTAGAAAGGCTGCTGGCAAGGCTGATGTCCAGGAACTCAGATTTTGCTGGGAGGGCTCCCACCATTCCCTAACTGATGAGAGGGGGTCTCTATGCCTAAACTCTTTGTGCAAATAATACAGCTCATGCTGAACACTTGTTTTCTGTCTAAGAGTCTGAAATTTTGGAATCTGCTATGCAGGGGACACCTAGGTGACTGGCCCCCAGTAAAAACCCTGGGCACTGAGTTTCTAAAGTGCTTGCTTGTGAACAGAACATCTCTCAGCCCAGTTTGGTCCCGGCAGGCACATTGGCAGAGAAGAAGCGAGCTGGCTTGTGTGATTCAGGCCTTAGGGAGATTGTGGATCAGTTGCCCTGTCATCACCTTTCTTAGATCTGGGTCAAGCTCAATTCATGGTGACGGAAACAGGGGTCATTCACAATCCTGTGCTGGATGGCTTTTTGTTTTAACTCTGTTCAGTGACTTCTTTGTCAGTGCAATAGCCTGCCATTTATAATAATTAGAGGTGTCCTGTGTATTAAAATATTAAGAATAGCCCTTGTATTTTTCACTTATATGGAACCCACCAACCTTCTTCTCCCCTTACCCCAAAACACGTACAGCATACAATGTTAAGGGAGAGGAAGAGGAGGAAAGAGGGAGTATACATTATTCTAATATCTGGGGAAAGCAGGCTCGATCTCCTTCAACATGCAGGTGTCCTGCAGTGAGCCTGGGTTGGGGGGTGAGGACCTGTCATTTCCCCACTCAGGCTCAGTATCCAGGCACTTCTCAAGATGGGAGCTGCTTTCCAGACTGAGTGTGTTTCTAGGCTATTTTGCAGCCTATCAAAGATGTCTATTGTGTAGGCAATACAGTGCCCAGGCCTAATCCTGCTCCACCTGGTACCCAACCCAAGAACTGTGCTCAACCCTGAGGAACAGCTGACCATCTGGGGCCTATTGAGGCTGAGTTGGACTGACAAATATTGCATCTGTCTTCTGCGTAGTGTCTTCCTGCATAGGTTTTCATGGATCATTTTGCTTCTAAGCTCTCTGTACCCTCTGAGCCAACATTAGAACACAGGACCCACGCCACCTCACCCAAATGCTGCTCCACTGTAAAAAAGATAAAAGCACGGCTGTTCTATTGAATCTTGGAGAAGGAGACCTATGGCTATGCCTTCTTGGCACTTTTTTTATTCCAATTGGGTCCCCCAGTGCATTTTCTTTCTTTCTTTCTTTCTTTCTTTCTTTCTTTCTTTCTTTCTTTCTTTCTTTCTTTCTTTCTTTCTTTCTTTCTTTCTTTTTGAGACAGTGTCTTGCTCTGTTGCCAGGCTGGAGTGCAGTTGCACTATCTCGGCTCATTGCAACCTCCATCTTCCGGGTTCAAGTGATTCTCCTGCCTTAGCCTCCCAGTACCTGGGACTACAGGCTCCTTCCCTGGTTACTAATTTTTGTATTTTTAGTAGAGATGGGATTTCACCATGTTGGCAAGGCTGGTCTGGAACTCCTGACCTTACATGATTCACAGGCCTCGGCCTCCCAAAGTGCGTTTTTATGCATCATATGGTACTGCGAAATACAATATAAAAACCATGGGCTGACCAATCTTAAAGTGAATCTTGTGATGCTAATATCTTTAAAGCCCTCTGATTTAGGCCATTATCCCATCTCCTCTACACATAATGTAGTCTTCATCTTTCTTAATAACAGCTCCCGGGTCAGTGCAGTCCACCTCTTCGGTAAGTAAGCCCAAAGCACCCTTGACTTCACTTCCCAAATGAGCATCACTTTTAAGATAACTTGATCAATCTCTGACTCCCCCCTGTAGACAATCACTCCTTGAGGACTAGGTTATGTGTATATTGCTCTTTGCACCATCTGTAGTGGCTGACATGGTGCCCGGTAAATTGTAAGAATCCTCTAATCAGTGTTTGTTTAATTCATTGAGTATACTCAAAGGTCTGACAGGATACCCTGTAACATTGATGATGGAAACAGGGGTCATTCACAATCCTGTGCTGGATGGTTTTTGTTTTAACTCTGTTCAGTGACTTCCTACCTAGGGATGTAATTTGCATCCTGGGAGACAAGAATGACTAGCTGATTGAGTCTTGAGCCATACCCTCATGCCTAGCTGGTAAGTATATTTATATACACTTGGCTTCATAGAAAACATATCTGTCTCTCTTAATAAAACATTAGTACCCAACTGGGAACAACATAAACCCTCAGGGAACATTGGTCAATGATTGGAGACAAATTTGATCATCACAAACAAGGTGGTGCTTCTGGTATCTAAGTAGTAGAGGCCAGAGATGCTGGCCAACATCCCATAACACAGCACAGCCATTTCCCCAGCACCCACAGTGTTCTGGCCCAAAATGTGGGTAATGCCACATCTAAGAAACTCTGCAAAACACAGTAAGCGTTTTAAAGGCCAGATCCTGTTATTAACACCTTAGAATTCCAGGAGCTAGCACAATAACTGGCATATTTATCGAGAGAGTACTATTTACTTGTTGAGTACCTACTAAATGCCAGAAAATGGTAATTCAAAGGCAAACAAAACAAACAAGTCTCCCTTGCCTTTAATAGGTATTAATTAAAAAAATCATGCCAAGTAAAACATAGCTGCTATAATAAAAGTTAAACAGAGCAGTTTAACTTTTTAGAGAGTTAAATAGAAAATTAAAACCACAATGAGATACCACCACACACTTATCAGAATGCTTAAAATTAAAACGTAACAAAATGCCAGTTGTAATGGCTCACACCTGTAATGCCAACACTTTGGGAGGCTGAGGCAAGAGGATCACTTGAGCCCAGGTGTTTGAGATCAGCCTGGACAGTGTAGTAAGACCCTATCTACACACACACACACACACACACACACACAAACCACACAATCAGCTGTCTATGGCAGCACATGCTCATAGTTCCAGCTACTTGGTGGGGTTGATGTGACAGGCTCGCTGGAGCCCAGAAGTTCAAGGCTGTAGTGAGTAATGATTGTGCCACTGCACTCTAGTTGGGGCGACAGAGTGAGACTGTTTCTAAAAAATAAGACATAATAATAATAATACCAAATGCTGGGAAGAATGCAAAGAGAGTAGATCCCTTATAGACTTGTAGGTGAATGACACAGAAAGAAATAGGGTGAAGCACACAGGGAGTTAGAATTGCAGAGCTAGAGAGCACACAACTGGGCAGTCACAGTGTCACCGGGACATGGCCTTTAAAAAGCTGTCTCCTTTTCACTTCCTCTTCTTTCTTTGTATTCATGCCAGTGAGTTGGGATAATTACTACACTGCCAGCACTACTATTTTTTTCTTAAGTTAGATTTACTCATTTGATCAGTAAACACTGAGAATATGACTGGCTTCCACTCAACCTTCAGGTCTCAGCTCAAATATCACGTCCTTATAAACACATTCCCTGAGCCCTCTATCATTCTCTCCTATTGTAGTTCATATTCTGTTAGTGCAAAAGTTACTGCAGTTCGGAGTAGTCTTATTTGTAATAGTCTCAGACTAGAAACAAAACCAGTATTCTTTAACTGTTAAATGTTAAAACAATCTGCACCAGGGAAGCTAAGAAAGGAAAAAAAAAAAACCACACACTATTGATGCACGTACCATCCTGGACGGACCTCAAGGGAATCACAATAAATGGGAAAAAAAAGACCATCTCAAAAGGTTTCATACTATCTGTCTTTTTATATAACATTCTTAAATTGACATATATTAATGTATTACTTTATATAACAATCTAAAAATAACATAAGGAAGAAGAACAAATTAGGGCTTGTCAGGGGTTGGGGAGAAAGCAGGGAAGGAGAGGAGTGCTTGTGGCTCTAAAAGGAGAGAAAGAAAATGTTCTGAATCTTGAGTGTGAGGGTGAGGACATGAGTCTGTACATGTGTACAACTGCATAGAATAAACTGCATGGAATAATTCCTATGCACACTTTTACCTAAAAGTGGTGAATTCTGAATAAAGACCATAGATTGTGTCCATTTCAATGCTCTAGCTGAAATGCTATACATTGTTATGCAAGATGAGACCACTAAGGGAAACTGGGTGAAGTTTGAACAGGATCTCTCTGTGTTATTTCTTACAACTGCATGTGAACTGAAATTACCTCAAAATATAAAGCTTGAAAGGTTAAATAAATATTTAAATTTGATAGCCATCATTTACTCTCTGCCTCTATGAGTTTGACTTTTTTAGATTCTACAGGCAATTATAATGTATAATTCAAAATAAAAATGAACATGAAATGTCTTAGCACAAAAAATGAGTAAATGAGTTGATGAATGTATTAATTACCTTGACTTAATGATTTCACATTGTATACATACATCAAAACATCACATTGTATCCCATAAATGTGTACAATGATTTGTCATTTTAAAATAATATCATAAAAATACTAATATGACCATTAAATTTGAGTTTAAAAAGAAAGACATAAATGATATAAATTAAAATATGAAAGAATATTGGGTTGATGTAAAAGTAACTGTATTTTTGTAGTTATTTGTAATAGCAAAAACTTCAATAACTTTTGCACTAACAGGATATAAACTACATTAGGAGGGAATGACAGAGGGTTCAGGGAATGTTTATAAGGAGGTGATATTTGAGCTGAGACCTGAAGGTCGAGTGGAAGCCAGTCATATCCTTAGTGTTTACTGATCAAATGAGTAAATCTAACTTATGGAAAAAAAAGTGCTGGCAGTGTAGTAATTATCCCAACTCACTGACATGAATACAAAGCGAAAAGGAGACAGCTTTTCAAAGGCCACGTCCCGGTGACACTCTGACCATCCAGTTGTACTGTGTGCTCTCTAGTTCTGCAATTCTAATTCCCTGCATGCTTCACCCTATTTCTTTCTGTATGGTTTAACTTCTTCTTCTTTTTTTTTTTTTTTTTTTTTTTTTGAGACGGAGTTTCACTCTTGTTACCCAGGCTGGAGTGCAATGGCGCGATCTCGGCTCACCGCAACCTCCGCCTCCTGGGTTCAGGCAATTCTCCTGCCTCAGCCTCCTGAGTAGCTGGGATTACAGGCATGCACCACCATGCCCAGCTAATTTTTTTGTATTTTTGATAGAGATGGGGTTTCACCATGTTGACCAGGATGGTCTCGATCTCTTGACCTCGTGATCCACCCGCTTCGGCCTCCCAAAGTGCTGGGATTACAGGTGTGAGCCACCGCGCCCAGCCCTGGTTTAACTTCTAATGTATCAACTTGGACATGGTTATGTGTAAGGTCTCCATTCCTCTGCTAGAATGAAATGCCTTGAAGGCAGGAATTTTTGCCTGTTTTGCTCACTAATGTATCCAGGACTTAAGAGGTGCTCATTAAACATCTGTTGAGTGAATGAATGAATGAGTGTTAAACACAGTCTGAGAGGGCCTCAGAGGAGCCTGTGCTGCGTGTAGCAGAGCCCCTGAGCTGCAGGTGAGTGGAGAAGACAGAGCTGCATAGGTGGGCAGGCCAGGGAGGGCTCACGGGGAAGCTGGGCTGGGGCTGAGCTTTGGGAACAGGACTTGCTCTACAGGCAGCTGCCACACCCCCACTGCGCAGGGTCCCCTCATCACCCTGTTTACCCTCCTGACATCCTTCCCACTCCCTGAGCCCCCACCAACTCTGGTGTCCCAGAGAGAAGCAGGCATAATCCCGCTCACGGATCCCTTCAATGGACCTGATTTCACTCCCCCATCCACCTCACCTCCAACAATGAAATTAATCTAACACATCTTATACCAGGGAAAAACTGCCAGGGTGGGGATCCTAGCCTCCGTTTGAAGAAGTGGGGGCTAAAGGGGGGTGGGGATAGGGCATGATCAAAGGGGCCATTTCTTGCTTTTCTTTCCTCATCTTCACTGTCCCCTTGAGCTAGGTGGATTTTCTCTTCATGATGAGAGTATTTAGTAGGGAAAGCAGGTTTAAAATAAAAAGACAACCCACCCCCTGCCCTTCTGCTTTCCCGCCCGCATCAGTCTGGTTGACAGGAAGAAACCACACCATCACCACCACCAAGTTTCTATGTTCCTTTTACAGCAAAAGGGACTTTTATATAACCAAATGTATTTTAGTGACTTTTTGATAATGTACAATTTTTTGTGTGAATTTAAATTTATTTCTTTCTATATTTTAGGACCAATCTCATTTTTAATAAGGTGAAAAAAAAGTCTAGAGAAAAAACTCCTGTTTTTGCCATGTAATGTTCCACAAGTGAAGCTGTAGAAAAGTGCTTGTCAGCTGAATATAAAAACACATTTGATAGGAAAAAAAAACAACAACATGAATCTCACCTACTACTCTTTGGTTTTGCTTGTGTTTAACGTGACATTGTAACATAAAATTCTGATCCATTTTGAACCAACGTGGAATAATAGGGATCAGATATCCCCTCTCACCTAAAACAATTTTTTTAGAAAACCAGAAATAATATATAAAACAATCATTTCAAGAAATTGGACATGAGACAATGAAGGAAAGTGATCCTATCTTGCTTGAGAGATAGAAAACTAATGAGCTGACATGTATAGCTGCCCTGGTATCCCCCTTTGAGGGAGTTTCCAGGCTACGACTTAGGAAAAGGGATCCCAGACTGTGCCCAGCAGGCGCTGGGTTGATGAGACAGAGATGAAGGTACAAGGAGAACACTGGTGAGCTGATCAAAGAACAGAGCACTAAATAAGAGACAACTGACCTAGGAGAGAATTCTGGAAAACAGCAGTGGAACCCTCTTGTGAATTTGAGAGTACCAGTGGGTATATGAATGAAGAAACTAGCCTATGACAGAGAAAGTACCACCTGAATGATTAAAGAGAACACACCTCAAATCGGGGGACAGATAAGGCAGCTGTTGTTGTAATTAGTTTGTTCTTTGCCTGTTTCTTTCTACCGAATATCCCAAGCCCTGCCAGGAAATGATGGCTCTGAAAGCATCTTAAACTAACTTTCTAAATGCAACTTTTAGAAATTGTTCCTCTTTTTGTTTCTTCTTAGTATTATCCTTGATAAAATCTGAAATTATTTAATAAATTAATTTCCATTTAAATCTCCATGAAGTAGAAAAAATTCATCAGACAGGAAGATCTCACAGCACTAGTTTTTAATTGGTGTGTATCAAGTTACCAGAAACATCGTTTGTTCAAATAACCCGCATTTACTATCTCGTAGAACTTGTGGAGGGGAACCTTCTGTTCAGGGTCTCCCAAGGCTGAGATCAAAGTGCTGGCTGGGCTGTGTTCCATCTTAGAGCTCAAACAAGAAAGAACCTCCTTCCAAGCTCTCTCCTGTTGTCAGGATTCATCGTCTCGAGGCAGTAGGGTGAGTCGCAGCTTGCATCTTCAAAGACAGAAACAGAGAGAAAATAATTCTGCTGCTATAGAGTCTTCAACCTCAAGACTGCTGCTTAAAGGGTTAGGGCCAACCTGGATAATCTCCCTTTTGTTTAATTTAAAGCCAACTGACAAGGTGTTTTAATGACAACCAATAAATCCTTTACCTTTGCTGCACAATGTAATGTAGTTGCAAGAGTGACCGCTCATTGCTTTTGACATGTTGTATCAGATAGAACAAATCACACACACATCTGCCCACATTGGAGGAGAGAGGTTTATACAAGGTATGCTTCACTCCCGGCCCCCCTAGCATGTTTCTGCCACAGTCTCCTAGAATGTTGAAAAGACTGTAGTCTCAGTACTGGGGAAAATGGAACCCTTGATTAAATGCAGTACTTGTCCCTCTTGAGAAATCCGTAAAGAAACAGTGAAAAAGGGTACATTTTTAAGTAACAAAATGCATCCGGGAACAAAGTTCAAAAATATTTATTAGAATACAAACACATCAGCATTCGATGGAATAAAATCCACAATACCTGACATTCAACCAAAGATTTCTATGAATCAAAGAAGGAGAAGAAGGTTACCGTGAATGAACAGAAAAATTAGTGGATGAAAACAATGAAGTACACATATAGTATGGATCATCAATAGGAAATGACGTCAACAGTTACAACAGTATCACCTATGTTCAAAAAGCTGGAAGATCGATTGTGGCCCTTGTTGGTAAGAGTAGATCTTTTTTACTCACTCAATCAATCAATCAAAATGCTAATTACTTAAGGAAACATTCACCGGTATACCCAGAAGTAATGTTTTACCAGCTGCCTAGGCATTTGTCAGCCTAGTCTAGTTGACACATAAAATCCATCATCAATCTTGGATAATGGATAAAAAGAATGAAATCAAGAAGGGACACATAAGGCTTCTAATTTTATCTGTAATGTTTTCTTAATATCAAAGGAAACATCAAAATATTAAGAGCTGACAAAGCTGAGTGTTGGGTACATGAGGCATTTGTATATTTGTTATTTTCTAACTTTTCTACAAACGGGCCTGGTTTTTTTTTTTTTTTTTTTCATTGAAACATTGCACCCAAATCTCTGACTTGGGCAATTCTGCTGTTGTTATTTCAATCTTAAATACATTTTTTTTGCAGTATACACACTCTAAGAAATGTCCTATGTGACTCTTTAATCCATTTCTAACAAGTAAGCTAACTCATTACCCCACTTCCAAATCACAGGAGATAATCTTGTCTTCTTCTTATCTTCCTTTTTTCTTCTCATTTTATTATTTTTAAAGTAAAATCTACCTTGCAGACGGGTATGAATGGCCTCATTTTGCTCAGCCAACACTTTCCCAGAATTGGAAACAATAAATCTTAGCAATGAGCAAATACTCTGGGCACCTCCTCTTTCACAGCTCCCAAAGCCATAACTATTTCTCACGTTAACAATTCACACTTCCAGCCTAGCTGGTTTTTATCAGCAGCATCTCGACAAGCCTGGGGACAGCTAAGACAATTGTGGTAATTATTTTTTTCTTTGCCCGTTTCTTTTTGCCAATATCCCAAGCCCTTCCAGGAAATGATGGTTCCAAAAGCATCTTAAATTAACTTCCTAAATGCAACTTTTAGGAATTATCCCTCTTTTTGTTTCTCGGTATGATCCTTGATAAAATGCGAAATGACTTAATGAATTCATTTGTATTTAAATCTCCATAAACCAGAAAAAAATCTTGGTTTGGGTGATTTAAAAAATAATGCAGTGCTTGCTGGTGATATACACAGTGGAAGGGCTGCTGGATCTTGTTTGCTCTTTGATGGGCTCTGGGTAAAGATTTTGGGAGACAAACATCCATGTGTTTGCATGCTTGCCTGAGTGTGATGCTGGAAAATGTATATTTTGATTTGTATGATGCAATGTCAATTTTTTGAATAAATAATCTATTTCCATGATTCAAAATTAAAAAAATCATAAAGGATAACTGAAAACTAATTCTTCCATTAATGCCTCTCAAATCCCCAGCCAAAGGTGTTATCAGTTTCTTATTAGCCTCAGAGTTACTCATTTGACGCTTCTACAAACATCAAGTGTGAGGCTTTGCCTGTCCTTACACACATGCTGCACCTTTTGGACCCAGTTTTGCATGTGTGACACGTGATCTTCGTGGTATGAGAGCTTTGGTTGTTTTCTCCCATGACAATGGGATGATTGGCCTGGAAATGATGTTGTAACCAGTCCCATGCTTCCATCTGACCCCAGGGCCAGCGAGGGGAATTCCTCACATGCCTAGAAGGTAAGTGGTGAACAGCATTCCTGACTAAAGTACCAGGAGGCTCTGGCAGAAGCGGGTCACGAAGCTGCCAAGGTGAGCACCGGGATTCACTATGTGTCTGTTTCCAGAGTCTGTGCCAAGAGCGACTGAATGTAACACTTATTCTGTGCAAAGTTAATTATTTTAGTCACACTGAAATTTATCATTTTTAATCGGCCATATGAGCTAAAGTCCATGTACAGTGAAATTCACCAATTTTCCCTACACATTTCAATGAGGGCTGACAAATATATACAGTCATGTAACAGCCATCATTATGATATAGAATTTTGCCATTACTCCAACACGTTCTCCTCTGCTCCATCGTATTCAATTCCTTCTTCATCCCTCCCAACCCTAACAGTCACTAATAGGCTTTCTCTCACAGTTTTGCCATTTTAAGAATTGTACATAAATGAGATCATAAAGTGTGTAGTCATTGGTTTGGCATTTTCAACTAGCATAATTCTTTTGAGATTCAATCACACACTTTCATCTATTATATATTCCTTTTTAGTGTTGATGGGTATTCCATTGCATGGATAAATTACAATCTGTTTATCTACTTTTCAGTTCATAGACATTTGGTTTTTTTCTAGTTTGGGGCTGTAGTGAATAAGGCTGCGATAACATTTATGTTCAAGTCTTTGGGTGAACATAGTGTTAGCGTATGTTTTTAGTTAACACCTATGTTAAAAGGAAATCTTTAGATGAATTAAATTTAAACATGTTTAACTGAGCAAAGAATGATTCAGAAATCAGGCAGCCCCAGAATCACAGCAGATGTGGAGAGATTCCAGGGGTGTCCATGGTCAGAACAAAATTATAGACAAAAAAAGAAAGAAAGTAAAGCGATGTACAGAAATTGGAAGTGAGGTACTAAAACGGCTGGATTGGTTACACCTCGGCGTTTGTCTTATTTGAACACAGTATGAACACTTATCAGTGTATAACTGGTTGAAGTATGGCTGCTGGGATTGGCCAGGACTCAACAATTGTTACAGGCTCCTACTGCTAAGTTAATTGTTCAATCTTGTCTACCTATAAAGTTAGGCTGCAGTTCATCCACAAAGACTCAAATACACAAGTATAGAATCTTCTTCAGGCCATATTTAGTTTGCTTTACCAGCTGTGAATAAAATGTTTGGATCCTGTTGTAAGGGCATGTTCAATGGTGTAAGAAACTGCCCACGTGTTTTTAAAGTGCTTTTCAACAATTTTGCATTCATAAGCAACATATAAGGAGTCTCATTGCTCCCGAATCCTGCATAGCATGTGGAATTGTTAGTCTTGTTAATTTTAATCATCTGATGGATGTGAAGGAGTATCTCATTGTGAATTTTTTGTTTTGTTTTGTTTTGTTTTGTTTTTGAGATGGAATCTTGCACCATGGTGGCTCAGGCTGGAGTGCAATGGCGCGATCTCGGCTCACTGCAACTTCGCCTCCTGGGCTCAAGTGATTCTCCTGCCTCAGCCTCCTGAGTAGCTGGGATTACAGGCGCCTGCCACTATGCCTGGCTAATTTTTCACATTTTTAGTAGAGATGGGGCTTCACTATGTTGCCTAGGCTGGTCTTGAATGCCTGACTTGTGATCCACCCACCTTGGCCTCCCAGAGTGCTGGGATTACAGGCATGAGCCATCGCACCTGGCCTCTCATTGTGGTTTTAATTAATTTCTCTACTGACCAGTTATATTGGCCATCCTTTCATGGGCTTATGAATTATGTGTGTGTATTATTTGCTATAGTATCTGTTCTAATATTTTTATCACTTTTAAAATTAGTTATTTCTGCCGGGCGTGGTGGCTCAAGCCTGTAATCCCAGCACTTTGGGAGGCCGAGGCGGGTGGATCACGAGGTCAAGAGATCGAGACCATCCTAGTCAACATGGTGAAACCCTGTCTCTACTAAAAATACAAAAAATTAGCTGGGCATGGTGGCACGTGACTGTAATCCCAGCTACTCAGGAGGCTGAGACAGGAGAATTGCCTGAACCCAGGAGGCGGAGGTTGCGGTGAGCCGAGATCACGCCATTACACTCCAGCCTGGGTAACAAGAGAGAAACTCTGTCTCAAAAAAAAAAAAAAAAAAAAATTTGTTATTTCCTCATTGAATTATAAGTACTTCCTATCATTGGACTCTATACTCTGCATGTATCTTTTATCAGATGTAGACTTTGCAGGTATCTTTTCTTCCTGTTTAGCTTGTCATGACTTTGAAAATCATTTGATCATATCTATATCTATTTCTATATCTATATATACATATACACACATACGCTTATAATTTATACATGTATATATATTTCTAGACTCTTAATTCTGTTCCATTGATCTACTTGTATATCCTTTTTTTGGTGTTTTTTTCTGTGACAGAGTCTCGCTTTGTTGCCCAGGCTGGAGTGCAGTCACAAAATCTTGGCTCACCGCAACCTCCGCCTTCCAGGTTCAAGCAATTCTCCTGCCTCAGCCTCCTGAGTAGCTGGGATTACAGGCGTGCACCACCACACCTGGCTGATTTTTGTATTTTTAGTAGAGACTAGGGTTTGCCAGGCTGGTCTCAAATCCTCACCTCAGGTGATCTGTCCACCTTGGCCTCCCAAAGTGCTGGGATTACAGACATGAGCCACTGTGCCTGGCTCTATTTGTGTATGCTTATGCCAAAACCACACTATTTTGATTACTGTCATTTTATCGTAAGCTTTGAAAACAGTTTGTATAATTCTACAAGTTTTACTTTTTTCATGGTTTTGTGTTGTTTATTCAAATTTCTTTGTAATTCCAAGTGATGATTTCAATCTTTTGTGCACATTCCACTGCCTTCAGTCAGTTGCTGTTGTTTTATATGTAGTTTCTATTTGGAAGCATTAATCTGAAAAGATTCACTCAGCCTTTTGCAGAAGCAGCCTCACCAGAGTCTTGAAGGCGGCTGCTGTTATTTTGGACTCCGTAATACCTAAGGAGGATGAAAACAACTTTTTTAAGAAGATTCAGAATGGCCGAGACTTCTTGTTTTCTCCAGCAAAGGCACCTACCATTGAGTCAGTCATCGCTAATGATCATGCACCCTCAAAGCAAAACACAGTACCACACATAATTATTTTAACACTACAAAAGCAAAGAAAAAAAATAAAAGCAGGATTACTAGGGATAGAAAGAAAATATCAGTTAAAAAAAAACAAAACCCACAAATGATCCAGAGGGAAAAAACAGCTCAATCCACTTTCTTTGAACACCTAAAATGTGAAAGTACTCTGGGGTATTTTAAGATGAGCCCAAACAGGATCTACATTCTCATAAATCCTCATATTTAGTAGAATTGTTAAGAGAAGCCCAAAAGCACGTTGATATGCTAAATGACATTTCAACTAAAAATCAGATGTTTATCTGATAAACATAACATTGACAGTTACGGCATTTTCGTAACTGTCAATTTATCTGAGGGTTGTTTAATACTTCTCAAGTGGGTAGAATTCAATGGACAAAAAATAAATGCATAGGTACCTGAAATCCCAAGGTGTATAAATATGCCCAAGTGAAAAGCTCTCCTTCAGGAAACATGCATTTCTCTGAGTCAAATAAATTAAAACTCTATGATTTCACTGCATCCCCTACTTGACCCATTGTATTAATTACAACAGCCTCACGAGCTTTCTTATAAGCCATTTACTGTAAAGTAGCTAAGTCTTAAGTCAACCACAGTTAAAAAGATTGAGTACATGTGACTTCTCTAACTTCTTTTTTAATTATATCCACTCAAGCACTCCCGAAGTTCTTTTTATAGAAACATGCTCTTATCTATAGCCTGTTGATTATGAATTTATTTTGTCTTACTGAGCAAATATGAGCCAGATTTGTGTATGAAAAAGTGGAAAATCATGTTTTTAAAAAATATGTTTTTTATTGCAAAACGTGCGTAAGTCCAACGGGAGAATACAAAATAAGATGGCCCAGTATAGGAAATGAGTGTGATGTTTGTCACTGGAGTGGCCATTTCTCTGGGTTCCAGAGAAGGGAAGACAGATTCATGTGAAGTTCAGGGGCTAGCACCTGTGAATTTGCCCAAGGCTCTGGTCACTTCCACTGAACTGGGAAACCTCAGTGTAAGAAATGAAACCGTGAGTGTTCTGAGGGAATGGAAATGAAGTCTGAGTAATGATGACATCTGGATGCAGTAAGCACCAGGCCAGTCCCTTGGAGGATAAAAACTAATTAACCTATAAGGATAGAAGGAAAGGTGAAATCTAAGCCAGCTTGGTTCTTCCCAGCATGCACTAATGAAGGGCTCTGGGGTAATATGGTGGACATTCTGAGAGACTGACCTTTGACATCATTATCATCCTCCCCACCCCCATGGCCACTAAGGAGACTCAGAACCACACTGGGAACAAAGCATAGGCTGGTAGGGCTTTCAGTGTCCAAACAAAGGCTGGAGATTGTGACTTGAGCTCTGAACCTGAAAGATCAGGGTCTGCAAAACCAGTTCCTTTGAAAACTCTGTTTAGCCCTAAGGTGATAATGCGTTCCTTCTCTTTGATCCACGTCGACTTAGTCATCCTAATGAGAGATGCTGTGAGTGTGAAGACTGGATTTTCTGAACCTTGTAGTCGATACGTATGAACTCCTGAGAGAAACAGAGGATTGAAAGTTAAAATCTCCATAAAATGCAGTTTCACACATCAATGAAGATATAAGGGAAAACTAGAAACACAGTAATCTACAGTCTGGAATTCTTCAAAATATTGTAAATGTACACTCTTCACTGGGGTTCCATGTTTGGATATAACTATTCATTAAAACGTCTAATACATAGTTTCCTTGCAGTTACTGCGTGACCTGCTCTGGTCTCAGCAGTACAGAGACAGTGATTAGCAAATTAGATGATTCCTCCTCTCCTGAAGCTTATTTTCTAGTGAGAGGAGAAGGCGCACAAAAAATAAATGAGGCTGTTATTAAACAGTGGATGTCGTAACCATTTGTGCTTTCTCCTAAATTTTGGGTTGTCCAACTTCCCAAAGGATAAGATTGAACTCTTGGCCCACGTGTGGTTGGGGTGAAGGCAAATGATGAGTTCTGACCAATACATTACGAGCCAGGGTTTTGTGTCTCCCTTCCAGGCAAGAGCATTTTATTGCCGGCACAAAACTTCGCAAGCCTCTCTCTGCCTTAGTTCCAGCCCAGTTCATGAAGGGGCTAACCCTGCTCTTTCAGCCAACTGAGCTACCACAATGGAGGAAGCCTTTCCACTGGCCTCAACAGACCCATAGCAAGAGAAAAATTTCCGTTTTTTAAATCCACTGGGACATTTGCCATCACAGAGTAAACTAGCCTGTGGTGACTGCTGCATAGATGAAGGTAAAATGAGGTAAAGTGAGGTGAGAGTGATGATTTAAGTTGAGTAATGAAAGAAAATGTCTCTGGGGAAGTAACAGCAAAAGAGGACAAGAATCAATGTTCCAGACTAGGGAGACAGCAAGGGCAAAATCTGCTCTCTTAGTGATATTCACTAATACATCATCATTAACTGTAGTCGCCATGTTGTACAACAGATCTCTTGAACATACCGCTCCTGTTTAACTGAATTTTTTTGCCCTTTGACCAACATCTGCCCAACTCCTCATCCCAGCCCCTGGTGACCACCATGCTACTCGCAACTTCTAGGGGTTTGACTTTTTAGATTCTACATGTTAATGAGATTTGGAATCAACCTAAGTGCCTAAGTATGCATCAGTGAATGAATGGATAAAGACAGTGTGGTATTTACACAATGAAATATGATTTAGTATTTTTTAAAGGAAATTATATTATTTTTAACAAGATTGACTAACCTAGAGGAAATTATACTAAGTGAAATAAGCCAGGCACACAAAGACAAATCCCACCTGATCTCTTTTCGGTTTTGATGATGTCTTTTTTAAGCATAGAATTTTTAATTTGATGATACCCAGTTTATTTAGTCTTTTGTTCTGTTGTTTGAGTGTCTGTTGTCATAGCTAATAAATAATTACCTAATCCAGTTTTATGGTGATTTTTCATCTATGCTTTCTTTCTTTTTAAAAAAATTAAGGTGGAAAGCACATACATAATATTAACTTTTTGGTGGCATTTAGTTCATTCTGATTGTTTTACAACCCACCTTTATCTAGCTTCAAAACATTGTCTTTACCCGCAAAAGAAAACTTCATGCCCACGAAGTGATAACTGCCCAATCCCCTCTTCTTGGAGCTGCTAGCAACCACCAATCAGTTTAGTGTCTCTATGGATTTACCTATTCTGGATATTTCATATAAATAAAATCAATCATAAAATATGTGACCTTCTGTGTCCTCTTCTACATAGGATAGCATTTCCAAGGTTGAACCACATTGTTGCACGTACAGTATTCATTTCTTTTTGTAGTTAAATCAGATTACATTGCATGACATGCCATATTGCATTTTTCCATTCCTTGGTTGATATGTATTCAGGTGGTTTCTACAGTAGCTATTACAAACAGTGCTGCTATGATTATTTATGCATGGGTGTTTGTTTCTGAACTTGTTTTCAATTATTTTGCATAGACACCTAGAACTGGAGTTGTGGGTCATACAATAATTTTATGCTCAAATTTTCAAGAAACTCTCAAACTGATTTCCACGTTGCCTGCATTTTTACAGTCCCATTGGCTACATATAAAAAATATAATTTTTTTACATCCTCTAATTATTTTCCTTATTTTTTATTATAACCGTCATAGTGGGTGTAAAATGGTATCCCATTATGGTTTTGATTAGCATTTTCCTACTGACTCATGATTGTAAATATCCTTTTCATGTCCTTGTTGGCCACTTGTGTATCTTTGGATGAATGTCAATTCAAGTCCTTTACACATTTTTTTAAAATTGGATTGTTTGCCTTTTGTTGTTGTTGTTGACTTGCTAGAGTCCTTTATATATTATGGATTATGAACCCTTAAACAATGTATGATTTGAAATTATTTTCTTCTATTCTGTAGGTTGCCTTTTCAATTTTTTGATAATGTACATTGATGCAGAAACGTTTTAAAATTTGGTAAAATCTAACATCGAATTTTCTGTTACTGCTTGTGTTTTTGGTGTCATATCCAAAAATTCATTTCTAAATCTAATTCACAAATATTTACCTCCATATTTTCTTCTAAGAGTTGTGCAATTTTAGCTCTTATATTTATATTGCTGATGAGTTTTGGGTTAATTATTGTTATTTGGTGTGGGGTAGCAGTTCCATTACATTCTTTTGCATGTGAGTAGTCCCTTTCTTTAGCACATACTGATTATTTTTTAAATACCATCTCATGTCTTGAATAGTGTCCTGCAAATCACAACAGAATACACCATCAGTGCCATTTTAAAGACATTCTGAGTTGCATATAACATTTAGCATAACTAATTACCAAAAGGGCATGAAAATGTATTGGTGGATTCTCCCATAAGAAGGTGCCAGAAGCCGGGTGCAGTGGCTCACGCCTATAATCCCAGCACTTTGGGAGGCTGAGATGGGTGGATCACGAGGTCAAGAGATTGAGACCATCCTGGTCAACATGATGAAACCCTGTCTCTACTAAAAATACAAAAGTTAGCTGGGCATGGTGGCACACACCTGTAATCCCAGCTACTCGGGAGGCTGAGGCAGAATCACCTGAACCCAGGAGGCAGAGGTTGCAGTGAGCCAAGATCACACCATTGCACTCCACCCTGGGTAACATGAGCGAAACTCTGTCCCTCCCCCCAAATAAATAAATAAATAAATAAATAAATAAATAAATAAATAAGGTGCCAGAATTGACTGACGACACACAACAGTGCTCTTCCTTCTAAGAATATTTTGACTGCTCCCTCTGCCTTTGAATGGAAACAAGTCAGGAAATGCTGCACATGGTATACCAGAAGCATTGAGCTCAGTCTCTGACACTGCAGTACAATATTTACAGCAATAACATATACATTTGCTATTTATTATCTCTGTGATTTTCGCTTAGTCACTTAACCTTTCTTAGCCAGGGTGCCAACTATATGAATTCTCAGGTTTTGTGAAGATTTAACTATCTCTCACTTTCCTGAATTTATCACTTGGTTATTTCAGATTATGGTAAGAGAAAATCTATTTAGGTGAATGGAAAGAAAATCACAGGGATGGGAGGTACAAACGGTACTGACAGTCACAAACATAGGATATTGGGGAAAAGGCTCTGAGCAGCAACAAGTGACATACATTTACTGATGGGCGTAAATAAAAGTCCTTTCCTGACTGTGATACAGCTGCACTTCTTCAATTTTGCCTGATCCCAATATGAGATTTTTATGGTAGACTAGAATATCATCTGCAAATAATGCCCACTTACTTTTTTTCCCTCGAATCTCTATTAGTTAGGTTTTGTTCCTTACTCAACCATCCAAAAACTTAACAGCTTAAAAGAAAAATCAATCAACTGTCAAGCAGCAGGCCAGGCTGTGGCATGGGTGAGTGCAGTTGCGTCCAGCAAGGGGAAAGTCCAACTGAGTCCAGCCAAAATTACAGAGCCACACACTACATGTCAAATAGATGTTTGTTCCTCTAGGCATCTACGTTTGGGGTGGTTTGTTAGGAAGCAAAAGCAATTGATACACAGATCATAAAACTCAGTTCATTTCCATGTGTTATTTCTTTGACTAGATATTCAGTCAATTGGCAGAGTAGAGATATGAATAGGTTTTCTTGTTTTGCTTCTAACTTTGATTTTTTTTTATTAGGCATGGTGATCATATTATGTTTCTAGTAGATATTGCCTCAAATTAATAAAGCTTCCTTTTATTCCTATGTAATGAGTAGGAATTTTTTTTTCCCATAAGTTAGAAGCTTAAATAGATACTGTCCTTACTCTTTAAGCACTGATGAGTCCCTTGTGGACAAATGCAAAACTTCTCCAAGCACACCATTTTGGGATCATGTTAAGGAGTTAACAATGGAAGAAAAAAAAAAACCAAATTATAAAAAAATGGTTCAAACATAATACAGGAGAACACCTACATCAGATGAGGCACATTAAATTTATGAACTCGAGCTCAATGGATATGCAGAGAAAAACTTGATTTTGTCTTTTAAAATATTGGGAGACCGAAAAGAAGCACTTAATAAGAATGCAGCAAGAACACAATCAAAGCCTGAGACAAAAATGGTAGCAGTTGTTGGCAAGAATGTCAAGACAATACCGTACGTTATTGTTCCTGGGCCATAGGAAGACCACTTCCCCTAGAACCCTTTGAAGTTACATTGAGGCCATGAGTCTGTCTACTGACCAGTTAAATGTGGGTAAAGTTAATATAAGCTTCTTCCAGGCTTGAAAAAATTCCATGAAATCTTCCAGCCTATTTGTAACACCTTCAAGATGGCATGCTGGCAAGCACAGATTCTGGACATTACAGCCTCAGACAGAAGGGTCAGTCCCCTGAGTCACTCTCTCGAGGAAGCTGCCCCGGAGATCCATCCATGTCTCATTAGATTCTGTACAATGCCTCGGATTTGAGTATTGCAACACTGTCTCTCATTAATGACCTGGACTAATGAGAGTCCAATGGTTTTAATATCCCTGTGAATTCCTTTGTGACCAGCCAGTCTGTGCTATGCCCAGTGGCCTAGAATCCCACTTCTCTCCTCTCCATGGTCAAAGAGTATTCATTTTTAAATCGAAGAGAAAAAGGAACCTTTTTCCATTTTCTGTGAAGGGTGATGTACCTGTTGTAAGAAACCTACAATCCGTCAAGGTTATTGAATAACAGGATCATAACACGTATGCTAAACAGTATTCAAAAGTAAAAGGTGGAGAACATGTTAGCTCTAGGGAACATAGCTGAGCCTCACAGCGCCAAGGTGTGTTAGTGGCAGCAAATCCACAGGGCTCCTCAGCAACCTCAGTTCTTGCAGAATAAAAAAAGAATCTGCCCGAGGGGCATAAGGCAGAGTGAGAAACAGAGGCAAGCTTTAGAGCAGGAGTGGAAGTTTACTAAAAACCTTTAGAGCAGGGATGAAAAGAAATAAAGCACACTTGGAAGAGGGTCAAGTGGGCGACTTGGAAAATCCAGTGCACCATTCGACTTTTGGCTTGGGATGCTTCTGGGATCTGTCTCTTTCCCCTGATTCTTCCTTTGGGACTAGAACGCTTTAGTCTGCTGCATGAGAGTTAACAGGCCTGTAATACCGTTGGTTACAGCAGGAAGCTAGTCAGACATAAGCAAGGGAAAGGAGGGGCCATCACCCACAGGAATGTCAGGCGCCCACCAGATGGTGGTTGGGCAGGTACACTGTCCCTCTAAGCACTGTCCCGTGCACAGAGGCTTGCTATCGCTTGAGAGGGGCCGCTGAGCAGTGTCTTTTTGGAAGTTGTGCACATGCTCACTTTAGGCGTTTTTCCCTTACCAGTGTCCCAAGGGGAAGGTCATAGACCAGTTAAATGTCACTGTTTTGCCTCCTCGTGCGCATGCTCAAGCTCACTCATCCATGTCCTGAGATCTCACTGGGAAGCTGCTGATCATGGTTCCTTGTTTTTCATCTGTTGGAAGATTGCCTTTCCCTGAAGCCAGCTGTGACCAATTATTATTTTGGAGAGACAGGTGTAACAACTGCCTTGGCATCGCCTGATGGTCTCTTGACATTCCTGGGGGTGGCGGTGCCCCCAATCCCTGCCATGTCTGACTAGTTACCTCCTCTAACAAATAGACTAAGGCCTTCTAGTCCCAAGAAGACAAAAACGTAGTTTCCTCATCATCCTTAGGTAATGGAATTTAGGCTTCCTGAGGTTTCAACACCAAATACAAATTTAAACTGGATTAAAAACCTATTTGCAGCCACTCCAAAGGGACAGAGAACAAGGCTACTCAGGATTGCTTTAATTCTTGAGGGTCTTCAGATCATTTGCTTTTATTTCCCTCGAAAATCCTCATAACTTCTGCTGAGAGAATGACATATCTTTAAAGCCAATCAAGAAACAAACAAGCAAAACAACAAATAACCTTATAATCAATGAAACTATGAAATCACATGAGACAAAATAATTCCATCACCAACCTAAATGTACCACTGATCTGACACAGAAAAATAGAACAATTGAAGGGGCTTATGCAACACTGAAAATTTCACATTTCAATGGCATTATTATTCAAAGTAAAAATAATACTCCTGTGGATTTCAGAAGTAATTTCCACAGCCATTCATGCCTCTGATATCAAATTTTCAATGCATATTGAAAGGTGCATATAGCTCATGTTCCTTCAGGCCAGAAATTATGAATTCAGAAGGAGAGTGACATAAGGCTAATCACCCTGTACTAAATACAATGGAAAAATACGTTTCTTGGTGAAACTGTTTCAACTCACCCAAGATCACACTGCCAGGAAATGACAGGGACAAGGTTTAATCCCTAACCTTCTAATACCACACAATCTTTACTTATAATGAATGCACAAACAATAATATACTAACACTCTAATACATGAATACAACAAGACACTAATAATATCATACAATACAATCATATACTACAATAACGCAGGCATCACAGCTTATTGTACACCCATGCTCTCTTTTCTCTTTTACCTGCTCCTAGTTGCCGAATTTTTTTTTTTTTTTTTTTTTTTTTTTGAGATGGAGTTTTGCTCTTGTTACCCAGGCTGGAGTGCAATGGCGTGATCTCGGCTCACCTCAACCTCCGCCTCCTGGGTTCAGGCAATTCTCCTGCCTCAGCCTCCTGAGTAGCTGGGATTACAGGCACGTGCCACCATGCCCAGCTAATTTTTTGTATTTTTAGTAGAGACGGGGTTTCCCCATGTTGACCAGGATGGTCTCGATCTCTTAACCTCATGATCCACCCGCCTCGGCCTCCCAAAGTGCTGGGATTACAGGTGTGAACAACCGTGCCCAGCCCGAAATATTTTTTTTTAAGACAAACAGGTCTCGTATATTGGAGAAGCCATACACTTTCCAGAGTCATATTCTAGTTCTCTTTACCTCTATAAACCTACTCATACTCCCCCCAAAACTTACACCAACTCACACATAACCACACAAACACACTCATACATACTTACTCATTTCTGTTCTTATCAATTTTAATTTTCTTCCCCACACTTTAAGTGAATAGCAGGTGGGGATTTTAATTGGAAACCGGTAGGAAAAAAAATACAGGAGGGTTAACAGGCCTGTTATTGATAACAGATAGTTCTGTGGTTGGTTATTAGAATTAGTGCCGGAGGAAAGAGAGGCTTGGAGAAGTTCCATTTGCAGTAAGTGATGTGGTACAAGAAGCCATAAAGTAGCTGTGTGAGGACCCTAGTGCAAGCCCACCAGCTAACGTCACCAGAGTTAGTGCCCGCCTGTATATCTGGGTATTTGCTCTTCCCCCTGCCTGCCAAGCATTCCTCCAAAGCTTGTGGATCTGTTTCTTTTCATTCAGTTTCCACCCAAATGTACCATCCTCAGAGAGACTTTCCCTGATGCATCTCCCTTGGGCAGAGGCACCATGCACACGCCACACCAATTGTCTCAATTGCGTTTTTATTTGCATCATAACATTTCATTCAGTTAAATTACCTTATTTCATTCATGGGTGTGCCTACTGTCTGCCTTCTCTACTAGAATAGGAACTCCTGCTGATCAGGAATTGTGTTCAATTCTGTTTCTTACTGCATTCCTATTAGCTTCAACAGTCCCTGGGAAACAGGAGGCACTCAAGTAATATTTGAAATTTAAAAAGGAACCCACTTATTTTACAGATTATTACACCAAGGTCTGGAAATGTCAAATAATTTGTCCAAGGCCGCTTGGCTACCTAGTTAGTGTCAGAGCTGGGACTCGACCCCTGACTGCTGGTGTGTTTAGCCTCTAAGCTAAGCCCTGAGTTTACTCTCTACAGTGGGAGTGACTCCTGACACTTGGGGTTCTTGATGCTTGCTTGGTTTAACCAAACTTGGATGATTTGGAAACACACAGGGTGGCAAAGATAATATGCTTCTCACAGCCAAGTTTTGAAACCCATTCACATTTTGAATATATATATATATATATATATATATATATATGCCAAAAAATATATATGTATACATATATATGTGTCATATATATATATATATATATATATATATATATATGGCACAAATATGTGATGTTCAAAAGAGTGTTTCCAGCCTGGGAAACATGGTGAAACTTCATCTCTACAAAAAAATACAAGAGCTAGCCAGGTATGATGGTGTGTGCCTGTGGTCCCAGATACTTGGGAGGCTGAGGTAGGGGGATTCTCTGAGCCTGGGAGGTTGAAAGCTGTGGTAAGCCATAATTGCACCACTGCACTCTAGCTGGACGAAAGAGTAAAACCCTGTCTAAAAAAAGAAAAAAGGAAATAACATTTTTTTTTTTGTCAGTGACAGTAAATTAGGAAATAATTTCACACCAAAGGGCACTACCTAGGATTGTCAGTAAACAATATCAAATTTCCACAAATGAGATACTGCATTATAGAAATATCACCACTCTTTTCTGTAACAAAATCACTATAATTAAGCCAGAGCCTCTCTGTGCTATTTAGCAAAATAAATAATTACCCCATGCCCTTGAGGCAGATTATTAATTTGGGAATTGGGTTCATATTCTTACAGTCTTGTCTGGAAATCAACTCCAAAACTCACGCTCAGGGCAACTGAGTAACTGAAAGCAATTAGTGTAACACCTATGCAAACTGCGAAGCTGCAAAGCTGCCTGGTGCACCCAGGCCTCACAAGGGATGCGGCTGTATGCTGAGGTTGTACTGAATCATGAAAACCAGAAAGCCACCACTTCAACAGTCACTGAGCACCTGCTCAGGGCCAGGCCCTGCAGTAGATGCATTTATACCAAAGTGACACTGTCCTGACCCTAAGGAGCCCACATGCCCATGGAAGGACCTTTGCCAAAAAGCATAGACTTCCCTTGGGGCAGTGACAAGCCACAGTCTGTATCAGAGAGGATCTAGAGCAGGTTCAACTCATGGAACATTTAAAACAGTTATGGACACACCCAGAGAGAGCCTGGCTACTTCCTGCCCATCTCCCAATCCAAAAGCTCAAGAGGGAGGCGGGCTGTTCTAAGAAGACATTTGGCATTCTAGAGCAAGTCAGAGAAAAGCCCACAGAGTTCAGTCATCTATCGTGTCACAGCAGCCCAAGGCTCAGTGATGTCCTGCTCCAAGCAGATGTGACCCCTGGCTGGGAAGGATTTTAATTGCTATCAGGTTAATATTATTTACCATTAGCTTTGGGGCAACCTTTTAAATGGATGGATATTAACAGAGCCTTTCCTAGAACAAGGATAAAATGAATAAATTGCCTTTCACTCGCCATCTGTGTAATTATATTCCTTCCAGCAACAAGAAGCTTGAGGCAGGTCATGACTGCAGAGCTTCCTGTCAAACTGGCGATTGCTGAGACCCCAAGGACTCTGTGATGAGTCACTGCATATTCCTTCTGTTAATTTCTCTCCAAATGTGCAGTCATGGAGTCCCAAAGACAGTCAGTCCAGGCAATCACAATCCTAAATAAAAACTATACAACAGAAATAAAATTGATTCTATAAATGAAAAATTTAAGACGTTATCAGCACAAAGAGGGGGAAATCTACAAACAAAGAATGGCATGCTTAGGGAGAAGAAATGCGCACCACACTGTGAGCACACCCCTACTGCCATCCGTTTCAGTTGTGGCAGAAAAGGATGTAGCAATTCAGACCACTATATGAATTCCTACCCAGTCTCAAGGGATGGTCGGCCAATGGAGGACTACGAACATTGCACGTTTAAAATATTCTGCCACTAATAAAAACCCATTTGCTTCACAAGTAGGATTTGAGTAAAGTAGTCAGGGTCAGGAGAGGATTACAAGTATCAAGTAGAAGCTTCATTTAGCTCAGAAGTAGTTCAATTGCTTTGTAGTGTACTTAATATTTGGAAGATAAATTCTTACCCTGTAACCTTTAAGGCAGTTGGAAGTTTCAACGAGCCTGAGGACCAGCTAGCTTTCTAGGTTTTTGGATCCCAACCTCCATCCCTAAACTTAGCTATTCAACTCATTAGCATGGTCCTTTGGGTCTGAGGCATGAGGTTTTGTGCATGACTCAACTGGGAAAAAAAACATCTGACATGATTGTACAGCACTACTATGGATTGTATACTTCTGTCCTCCTTCCCTCAACATATATGTTGAAGCGTTCAACCCCAAAGTGACTCTATTTGGAGAAAGGGCCTGTGAGGAGGTTATAAAGATGAAATGAGGTGATAAGGATGTGGTGCTAATCCAAAGAGACTGATGCTCTGATGTGAAGACAAAGAGACATCAGAGTGCTCTGTCTGAGTCTGCACCAAGGACAGGCCAAGTGAGGACACAGTAAGATGGTGACCACCTAAAGCCAAGAAAAGAGGCTTTAGAATAAAACCCATTTTTACAGCATCTTGATCTTGGACTTCCCAGTCTCTAGAGCTGTGAAAAATAAATTCCTGTTATTTAGGCCACCCAGTCTGTGGTATTTTGCTATGGTAATCTGAACACACTAATGTAAGTAAATAAACGGACGTGTATGAGCAGTGGATCAATCAAGTTTTATTCCAAGGAAAAGACACCAAATAGCACTGGTGCTGACCATCCTTAGGTATTTCTATAGAAAAGTATTGATAAGTCTCTATCATGCAGGTAGACACGCCAACATCCACTCAGAGTTTAGTGGTCACATATAGAGAGTGTTCAACTACCCACCTCACTCACTCTTCTCCTGGGTGATGGCTACTTATTATTCAGATATCCTCAGATAACCTCTCCAAAAAAGCCATTTTAGCCTTCTATTCACCATCCTATCTCCCTGTTCAATGCTCTTAAAATTTCCTGTATTTTCCTTCAAAATACCTCTGAAAGGCATAATTAATTATTTAGGTAATCCTTTCGTTATAGTTCCATCACCAAATATGTCCACCAAATATGTCCAGCACAGGGCCTTGTAAAGAAGAACTACTTAAGGAAATGTAGATATACACACACATAACGCATACGTACACACAAACACACACACAACCCCATGTAAATAGTCTAAATAAAACTTAGGGGATTAGAAAAATCTAAAGGGTGGAATTTTTAAATTTAGGTTAATTTTAGCCGATTTAGCATTATTTTTCCTTTCTTCTTACAGCAGCATGTCAACTTTTGCATCGGGAACTTATTCCTTCTACACTTTGGTCCCTGTGGTTCAGACGGAGCTGACATGACCCGCAATTCCAGGGGTCATCATGTGTGCCGGCCAGGCCAGTCAACATATTCTGTTCTGCTGGTCCTAGTGATTGGTTCATGGATGGGCACATGACTAAGCCTGGGCCAATGAGATTTAAGCTGAGGCTTTCTGGAAATCATTGGGAAAGAGAAATTTCCTTTTCTTTCAACATTGCAGAACGGATAAGACAAAAGCCTAGAGGTGCTGACAGTCATTCTGCTACCCCCATGGAAACTAATGAAGCCAACACAAAACTCAAAGACAGAGAAGCAGATTCCCGATGAGATTATTACAGCACCTAGATCCAGCTATGCCTGAGGTCAGATGCACCCTTGAATTCGTTTTGTGAGTTTTTTTTTTTTTTTATTTCCTTTATGGATTAATTCCTTTGAATTGGGTTTCTGTTTCCTAAACAAAAGTACACAGTAAAACACCAGTGAAGGGAACATAAGACCAGTGTATTTTCAATCAAGCCACCTTGTGCACATAATAAGGACAAAATGAATTTAGAACTGAATGGAAGAGGACTTTTCAGAAGAGGCGGGAACTGGGTTGGAGTTGAAGAGTGGGTGGGATTTGTATCAGCAGACAGAAGAGCAGGACATATGAGGGGCAAGAGGAACAGCACAGCGAGGTCGTGGACCCAGGCAGGGAGCAGCTTTCCTGACTCAAGGTGAGGACAGCAGCGGGATGCAAAAGAAGCAGGCGAGGTGGGCCTCTCAGCGCCGGGAAGAAATGCCCTGGACATGGGGACTGGGATGAGATTTGAGGTTCATAAGAGAAGAAAACAGCAGAGTCAAAAGTACCTTTGGCAGATGATGGAAGAGGGCTGCTTACACCAAGTTCTAGGATGAAGTTTGCAAACAGGAATGAAGATGTGCTTTCTGTTGCCCTGCGTGGTGTTTCTAAAGTGTCAACATTTAAAAATCAAGAGATTCTACCTCAAACCCAGAAGTCTGACTTCTCTTGAAGCAATCAACAGAAGATGATGTGGTCCTGGCCCCACATCCCTCTGCGGCAACCATCAGCAGAAGCTGAGGGCGTCTCCTGGTTAGAGGGGTGTGGGCTCCCCAGGCCGGCACCAGCCCTCCAGTCTCATTACCTGTGATCAGCCTGGCCACAGTGAGCATGTGTGGGTCTGACCCTGACTGAGAGGAACTCCTATTCCCATCAGACTCACGGGCTCCAAATGCATCTCCCTGAATTCAGGGACGACTCACAGCCTGGCCTAAAGAAGGTCCATAAGCCTCCCAGCTCTGGCTCTCCTGGGTACTGCCAGAGCCTTCCTTGCTGAGTATTCCAGTCTAACTTTGATATTATTTCTCACTAAGGTCACCTTCCTGAAAATCTTTATTATTCAAATGCATCAGAAAGCTCTTTGCAATAAACTGTCTTGTAACTCAGATTATTCTGCAGAGGCAATGACCCACGCCTCTTCTCTCTTTTTTTTTGTTTTAATTAATGAAAATTACAGGATGTGTGAATAAATTCATTTTATGAAGACAGAATTAAAGAAAGAAGCAGAATTTCTAAAAGCCTTAAAAACTTTCAGGAAACAGAAAACTTTTATGTTGAAGGATCTTTAGAAAAGAAAGAATTAAAAGATATAGAAAGTGGCTAAGACTAGAACTGGTGAGAGTAAATTTCCAGCTCTTTCCTGGTCAATGCCTTGAGAGTGACCAGCCTGTAGCTGGTCCTCAAAAGAAGTGGTTTCCCTTCAAACCAATGACGCACACTGCTGATGCTGGTCCCAGTGGCTGAAATTGGCTGTTTTCTTTCCTCCTTTGACTCTGTGCTGTGGGCTAAGAACAGGATGGCCACAGATGCTCAAATAGCTAAGCAGTGCTGTTCAAGGATGAAATGCATTGAACTGCAGGAGAGATGATGTATTTGGCTTAATAGTAATAAAATTTGTTTTCAGTAGCTTTAGAAAAATGTGCCCTGGTTAGCAGGACCTCAGGCAAGCAGACAGGATAACTGTGAGAGGCTGCAGTTCACACTCCCAGGGTACCAAAGTGACTTGGGCATTGATGTCCTGATGGTTTCCCATGTGAAGAAGAGGGTTTCTCTATCTGAAGGTGAGGAGGCCTTCCCAGCTGGTCTCCTTGTGTTGAGACCACATAGACACAGCCATATGAAAAGTAGAAATTACACAGAGCCTGAGGAGGGCTCCCTGGATCCAGCCAGGAACGGGAGGGACTTGTTCAGGAAGGAGGTGGGCGTTTGCCCATCCACAAAGCCCCTCATCTGTGCTCATAGGTGTGATCGCAGCATGAAAAGAAAACAAAGAACAAAGACCACCAGCTCTAGGGATGATGAGGCTCCATGTTCCATTGTGGTGGCTTTTGTAAATTTTCTTAGGTTTCTAACAATTGCACAAGTGAGTTTTGTTGTTTTCCCCATGTCCTACTTCCAAAAGAAGAGGAGGAAATGAAATTCACAGAAATCGATCTGAAAACATGGGTGATCTCCTAGCAGTCCCCATATATCTCTGGGGCAGAGAAGACAGCATAAGAGGCTCACTGCCTTACACCAGAGAAATAACCGTCCAGCTGAGTGAGCGTGGTACCTGAATGGGCAATGAATACTGCTTCAAGACAGCACAGAAGTGGAGGCCACAGTACCTGGCCAGTATTAGAGTGAAGGATTTCAAAAAAGTGAGAGGTTTTTATGAGCAGAGCAGAGCTTCAAGAGGAGAAGCAGGCTTAGAATTCATGCAAACCTACACACACACACACACACACACACACACACACACACTCACACACTCACGGGAGCACTCAATCCATATTTGTGCTGCAATCTCATCATGCGTCCTTCCACAGTTCTGTTTAGCCCCCACTCCACCTCACATCATCCATGAAGTAGAGTTTGTTTTCCATTAGGAAGACACTCGGGTCATCTCATTCCCACCTATCTGTCAAGCCCACTCCTGGCGCTCCCATCACACTCACCTAAACATGCACACCTGTGTGCCTTTGCATCATGCTCTCCTGGATGTGCACACCTGTGTGCCTTTGCATCATGCTCTACTGGGTGTGCACACCTGCATGCCTTTGCATCATGCTCACCTGGATGTGCACACCTGGACCTTTGCATTAGGCATGCCTGGATGTGCACACCTGTGTACCTTTGCATCATGCTCACCTGGGTGTGCACACCTGCATGCCTTTGCATCATGCTCACCTGGATGTGCACACCTGGGCCTTTGCATTAAGCACACCTGGATACACAGAGAGGAACATGCAAGTGCACAGTGAGGCACAGCAGCATCATAGTGACAAGAGAAGTATTCAGAGCATTTCTGCCTGGGTTCATATCTGTGTCTACCTCCTACTACCTGTGTGACCTTAACATCCCAGGGTTCCTCAGCTACAAGGGATAACATCAGTCCAGGCACTTGGCAAGACCCAGTAATATATTTTGATCATTCATTCATTCATTCATTCATTCAACAAATACTGATTGAGTGCCCACTGAGCACCACGCACTGCCTGAGGCACTGAGGCTACAGTCATGGAATTAAACGAGCAATGTTTCTTGCTCCTATGAAACTTGCATTCTAATAGTAGGGCCAACATTAACCATGATAAATAAGTGAAATCATTAGGTTAGCTGACAGTGATTCAGAAGCAGGTAGTGAAATAATTAGATTAGCAGATAGCATCAGAGACAAAAATAAAGCAAGAAAGGGATAAAAAGGAGGGCCAGAGTTTCTGGAAGGGGCTGCTGGCTTCATAAGGGAGGCACCATGAGAAACATTGAAGCACTGGCCCAGGCTACAACATGCAGGATCATGGAAAATCTCCCGCTGAGTCAGAGCAGCCAGATAGGAAGGATCCTGTATCCCATGACTCTATGCGTAGGAAATAAACAGGGTAGGCACATCCATCCAGAGGGAATGCAGTTTGGGGATGCTGGGCTGGGGGTGGGAGGATGAGAGACTGCATAACAGCTATGGATTTTACTGATGAGTGATGGAATGTTTTGGAGCTAGATAGGTGTGATGGTTGCACAACACTGTGAACGTGCCTAAAGCCACCGACGTGCTCAGTGTAAAATGGTTTAAATATGAGAAGGAGATGAGGAGGGAACTGTGAGAATATCTGTGTTTTCCAGGCACTGGGAGTAGCAGGCATGAGGCCCCAGGCAGCAGGGAGCACACCAGAGTGTGTTTGGGGGATGGCGAGGAGGGGCTGGTGTGGATGAGGTGTGTGAGCGGGGAAATAGAAGCAGGCGTAAGGTTGTGGCACCAGGGGACTTACGTCACTATTATCATAATTACGATTACACGGATAGACAGGATCAAACCCATGAACACAGCCGTACACACATTACACTATAGAATGACTTCAGGAAGGTGATAAGTCCTCTATGCTTATAAGAAGGAAAAGAGGTTGCTCTATGAAAGGAAGAAAAAAAAAAGTCTGCTTTACCCCTTCAAAGAAAATCTGTTTCCCCAGAAAGAACTTGGCACTGGACACCCAGGGAGACCCAACCTCCTCTGCACTCATTTGTCCTCCAGGGATGAGTGTCCACGCAGGTGACCCCCGAGGATGCTGCCCAGTGTGACAGCAGTGCAGGTGGGACCCTCTCCACTGGTCTCCCAGCCCGAGCTGTCCTTGGAGATAGGAACGAGGGACGCTGCTCCACAGACATGAGCCTCATGTCCAGGAGTCCTGAGCCGGCTCCGTGTGTGACCTGATCTCCGCCTGCTGCTCTGAGCGTGACCGCCCCCAGCCCTGAGGCATGTGTGACTTGATCTCCCACCTGCTGCTCTAAGCGTGAACACCCCCAGCCCTGCAAGGCCTGGGTTTGTGAAGCTCTCAGCTCCCCCAGCCCTGCAAGGCCCCACCCAAACCAAATGACCCCTGCTGACCACCTGGTGTTCCAGCCTGGATCGTTTCCTTCTCTCTAGAACCACAGACCTGTGCTGACGGCTTTGTGTCTGAAAACTGCTGGTTCCTGGCTTCTGATCAGGCTTCTAGTTGTTTATGGCAGGGGTGGGGGCCTGGGTGGGGGCCGGTCTGGGCGCTGACTCCATCCTGGACACAAGCTGCTGAGTTACACTTTAAAAGAAACACACGTGACTAGGACTTGTGTCCCAGGCTCCATCCCAAGGCCCCCATTTTTGGACTCAGGGGCACCACTACCTTGTACACAGCTTCATCTCCTACACAGACTCTCCCTGAGTCCTGCTGGTTCTAGCCAGGCCCATCTCTGGAATCTGCCTTCTCCTCCCACTCGTCACACCTTACTCACCTTGCCTCATGACCATCTTCTGCCTCCTTCTTCATACCTGCCAAGGATCACCTCGACCTGCATTCTGCCTTAGCACTATTTAACCCCCACCCTACATCGTGTGCAGAGTGGGCTTTGGTTTCCATTAGGAGGACACTTGGGTCACCTCATCCACACCTGCCCATCAAGGCCTGGCTCCTGATGCTCCCATCACACCCACCTGGATGTGTACACCTGCAGGTCTTTGCACCAAGCGCATCTGGATGTGCACACCTGCAGACGTTTGCATCATGCTTACCTGAATGTGCACACCTGTGAGACTTTGCGTCAAGTTCACTTGGACATGCACACCTGCAGGGCTTTGTGTTATGCCTGCCTCCCACTTGCTTGTCTGGGTCTTCCTCTGCCCGAGGATGCCCCGGGAGAGCCCTGGAAGCTTTTGTATCACTGTACGATCATCCGGAGTCAGGTTGATTGTACCCTCTTCTCTCTAACCCTCTCCTTACATATTGATCCCGTGGGAGATAAAGAATTTCATTTTACTCTTTCTGTTTTCCCAGGCCCCTGCAAGGGTCCCACCTAAACTAAACGCGAACATTCTGGCTGATGTTAATGTTGCCCAGAGGAGCTGTAAGAGCTGGCTGTGATTAATAAAGAGATCGAGGGACCCCAGTTTGCAGATCCCAATTCCAACTCTGAGCACAAGAGAGCAATTCACCCTCCACCCCAATTAGAAGCTAAAATGGGGAAATTAAATTGGCAAACATGAGTTGGAAAGAGAATCTTCAAACCAAGCAAAATCAGGAGAAAAAAAAAGACAGTCTCAGGGGAGAACCTAGGAATCCCCGAGAAGGAGGCGGAGAGCAGAAGGAATGAGCTGAGACATTTCCTGGGCCGCTGCCCGTCCATCAGCTTCCGGGAACTTGCTGCAACACGCAGCTTTATCATCAGTGCCAGTGAATAAACAGCCTCCCTGAGCCACGGAATGAGCCTGGGCTTCCGAAGGGCAGGTTGGCAGGTTGCAGGCAACAAAGCCCACCAAGGACCGTCCCCAGCCAGACCTGCCTGCAGCGGTGAGGGGAGGGGCCCGGGATGTGGGCGGCTTGTATGTCTCCAGGACTGGAAAAGAGAAAAATCACAAAGGAAATGGGATACGGGAACTCCAGAGAGGGGTTCCCGGCCAAAAGAGAATGGAGATTTTTCATAAAAAATACAAAACATACGTTTTGCTACAGAAAACAAGTAAAATTGACAAAGTTGAGCTGTAAGACTTGGGGGTCCACAGGTGCTTCTGAAGCCCCTGCAATCAGCCAGCCTCTGAGGACAGAGAGACCAACAAGACACAGTCTTTGCCTCCAGGGAGCGCAGAGAGACTGCAGGGAGGAGGCCTGGGACTAAGCAGAACCCGATGCAGCAGCGGAGGGCGGCACCGCAGGAGGGGCCCAGGACTCAGAAGTAACTTAGAAGAGAGTAACGCGGAAGGCAGCAAACCACATTGCCATGTGTGTACCTATGCAACAATCTTTCATGTTCTTCACGTGTACCCCCAAACCTAAAATGCAATAAAAAAAAAAAAAAAACTAACACCCTGCACCTCCCTCTTCCCTTTAGGGCTGGAGTCCCCTCGGCAGGCAAAGCCTCACAGAGGGCGGAGGCAGGACAGCCCTCCTAGACCCCGGCTCCCAGAGGCAGGGCCCCCACAGTGTCCTCTGCAGTCTCTTCAATCCTTCATGAAAGGAGGTGTTTTTAGACTGTTCTCTGGGAACTGTTTTGGAAGCTAAGGAAAAATGTGCAGTTAACAGCACACAGCTGGTGATCAATACATGCAGGTTTCACTGTAGTGTTCTGGGGACTCATCCTGGCCATCTTCCAGGGAAAGCTGCTTCCTTTTTAAAATCAGAGCACATTTGGCTTCTTTTCACCTTGTGTCAGTCAAATAGGCTCGGGGTGCTGCGGTAGCAAACGAAATATTCAGGTGGCTTTGGGACAATTCTCACTGGTGCCATGTGCCCAGTGCGGTGAGCTGGGTGCTCTGTTCCTCTCATCTTTATTCCTAGAATGATCACTATTGGAGAGAGTTCTGGAAAGCTCGGCACTGTTAAGCAAAAGCTCAGGCATGAGAGGGACCCATCGCCTTTCTGCTAACAGCTCCACCAAGCACAAGGAGGCTGGAAGTATTAACACCTGCCTCAACTGGGAACCCATATCCTCACCTCAAAAAACTGGTGTTTTAAAGAATTCAGCATATTATAAAAACAAAAACAAAAACAAAAATCAGGCCATCCTGGGAGAACCAGAGACAAAAGTAATCTGTGAACTTCTCAGAAAACTCAGAGAAAAGCAAAGATAAATTTAGGACCCCTCCCCTCAACACACGCGTGCACACACACACACACACACACGCCTCCTTTCTTTGGTAAGAATTTTGATCTTCGAGGCAGAAACTTAGTGTTGCCAATTTCTTTTACCCCTTTAGGAAGGACCACTGTCTCTCCTCCATCTGAGAAGACATTTGAATGACTTACTATAGTCACTTAGTGTGAGCTTGTATGCCCACAAATGTCGCACTTAGTGGCAGGCTTAATTTTCTTCAGCATTTTGTTCTTGGCCTCCATCTAATTCCTTCAGCTGTCAACATGGCGTTTGCCCTTTTGTTTTGTGATTCGCCGCATTTTACTTTCTTCTTCTTCTCTCCCCTTAGCCCTGCCTTTCTCATTTTCCCACTTAGCCCCTTTATCTCCACCCTATTGCCCCCACTCCTAGAATGTACAAAACTCTCCCCAAATTCCCTTCCAACGTCCCCACCCCAGAGAAGTCTCTCTGGAATTCCCTTGAATCATCAATTCATTATCTGGTGCGTTCTATTACATGCTGTTAATTTCTTCTTTTTCTACACAGACCATCTTTGACTTTAATTCAGTGTGTTTGAGTCTTGGAAAGGTAAAGTGTATTTTAAATTTTAATGAATGCAGTTCACTGTAGATGTTTAAAAATGAAGCTTCCAGGTCCTTTATTAGCTTCACAGACTAATAAAGAGTCATTGCACAGCCTTTAATATTTCACTTGTTATCCTAGAGATATTCTGCAGTTTCTTCCATGATTGATGTAAGCATCAAATAAGATATTACATCCTCTAGCACAGGAGAAATACAGGAAAAGAAATAGAACATCCTCAAACACGAGCAAGTAAACTGAAAGTTTCATAAGGTCACCCAGAACGGGCTGCTTTCTGTCTCTCTGAAAGGACCTGCCAGCAGGCTTTTTAAGAGAGAAACAGACGTCTGTATGGCAGGAATGCCTTACACCCCGAGCTTTCTTAGTTATCATGGCTTTGTCTTTCCTGTTGCCTACATGGGAAGGTTTAAATAGCCAAGGTGCTGAGGTGACCCCACTTGTTTTGAGGGTTTGTCTGATTTCCCTCAAGAATTCAGGGTGTGCACTGCTGGCTGGAGTCCTCTACAGGCTGTGTGGTGTCCTTCATATACGACATTCATCTGGACCTCGGAGAAGATGATAATTGTGATAACCTGGTCAGGGAGGTGCTCTCCAATTTCTCTTCTTATTACCACTATTTCTCTGCCGATTAATCAGAAATTTGTGAGGAGACACCTTATGACCAGGCAAATATCATACTCTTTATTAAAATTCTCCCTGGATTTGACATACATTGATCACTGTTGCCTGATATGATGCCAATCTGAGGGCTGCAAAATACTTTTCTAACTCGAGCAATTTCCGCGCTTTTATCAGAAGGTCTTGGGATTCTGCTGGAAGTAAGTGCCCCCTTCTTTACCTATTATCTATATTTTTCTTTCTTTCTTCCTTCCTTTCATTCTTTCTCTTTCTTTCCTCTTTCTATCATCCATCTATTATCCATCTTATCTTTTGAATCTATCTTCTCTCTTATCTATCAATCTAATCATCTATCTTACCTATCCAACCATTCATCCAAATATTGTTTTTATTTAATTTATACTTTATTTTATTTTAAGTTCTGGGACACATGTGCAGAGCATGCAGGTTTGTTACATAGGTATACATGTGCCATGGTGGTTTGCAACACCTGTCAACCCATCATCTAGGTTTTAAGACCCGTATGTATTAGGTATTTGTCCTAATGCTCTCCCACCCCTTGTCCCTCAGCCCCTGACAGGCCCCAGTGTGTGATGTTCCCCTCCCTGTGTCCATGTGTTCTCATGGTTCAACTCCCACTTACGAGTGAGAATATGAGTTTGATTTTCTGTTTCTGTGTTAGTTTGCTTAGAATGATGGCTTCCATTCACTTTGGGAGGCCGAGATGGGTGGATCACGAGGTCAAGAGATCAAGACCATCCTGGTCAACATGGTGAAACCCCGTCTCTACTAAAAATACAAAAAATTAGCTGGGCATGGTGGTGTACGCCTGTAGTCCCAGCTACTCGGGAGGCTGAGGCAGGAGAATTGCTTGAACCCAGGAGACGGAGGTTGCGGTGAGCCAAGATCACGCCATTGCACTCCAGCCTGGGTAAGAAGAGCGAAACTCCGTCTCAAAAAAAAAAAAAAAAAAAAAAAAAAAGAATGATGGCTTCCAGCTTATTCTATTCTATTCTATTCTATTCTATTCTATTCTATTCTATTCTATTCCATTCCATTATTTTTTTTCTGAGAAGAATTCTTGCTCTGTTGACAGGCTGGAGTGCAGTGGCATGATCTTGGCTCACGGCAACCTCTGCATCCTGGGTTCAAGCGGTTCCCCTGACTCAGCCTCCAGAGTATCTTGGATTACAGGCACTTGCCACCATGCCTGGCTAATTTTTTCTATTTTAGTAGAGATGGGGTTTCACCATGTTGGCCAGGATGGTCTAGGTCTCCTGATCTCATGATCCACCCTCCTCAGCCTCTCAAAGTGCTTGGATTAAAGGCATGAGCCACTGTGCCTGGCCGATTTGATTCGATTCAATTCTATGATCTATCTAATCTATCTATCTAAATCATTTTATCATCTATCTTCTATATTATTTATCAGTCTAATCATCTATCTTATCTATTCGTCCATTCATCCTACTCTATTCTATTCTATAACATCGATCTATCTAATCAGTTTATTTATATCTATCATTATATATCTTATCTACCTTCTGTCTATCTTAAAGATCAGTCTAATCATCTATCTTCTCTCTCTTTCTACATCTATCACCTATCTATCTTTATCTTATTTATCTATCCTATCTAGACAGATGAAGTCCTTTGCTTTATATTTGGCTAGTAAGAGGTCCTTCAAGCTTGTTTCTGTTTACTTGAGACATGCACATGTATCTACCACTTTTTCCAGAATGTTCTTAAGTTCAGTTAGAGCTTATCTTATACCTACCCTGGCCCAGTCCCATAATGAACAACTTCTCTGAGGAGGTATAATTCTTCTCAGAGGAGAATTATATTTGAGACCAAATTCAGAGTGTAAAGTATAAGTATTGATACTGACATAGCTTTACTTTTTAGGCCTTTTAGTGTACAGAGTGATGAAATATATGTATCAATATACCTATTTACATCTATAGGGATATACGTACACATATACATTCACAGATATTTTGCATACATACTAACACATGTACTTATATACATGCAAATACATATGTATTTGGGAATTATGAGTTTATAGCAATATCCAAATTACAGTGCATTACCCAGGGTCCTTTCTCATTTCCATATTGCTGTGTTCTTCCTTCTATAGTAAAAACACTGACTCCCAATAATAACAACAACATTTATTCCTCTGTTCAATTCTGTAATACTCCAAAATGTTATCAAAACATTAGAACACAAACAGCAACATAAAACGAAGCTCTTAACCCTATTAAAGATTGTGAGTGGATAGTGAAGCACTGTGTCCATAGTTATGCTGATTAGTTTCGTTTTGGTTGATTACCTTCAGTGTTGTTATATTATTCATATAAAATATACAGTTCATTAATTTCGTACTCAGTTTTATCATGTATTTATTCCTCTCCCATCTTTATTGACTTTTTTGTGCTTCCAAAAGTGAAAATTTATTCAAGAAAGTATAAAAATGTGTCACTGCCTTTTATATTGCATCGGCCCACTCAAACCTCACATTTTCCAAGTAACCAATTACATTTTAGTTGATTCGTTTTCCTGTGTATGTTTTTTTCTAGTAAAGATAAGCAGACACATTATTGTTTTTTATTTCTTATTCTTCCTTCACACAAAAGGTAGATTTTTTTTTTGCTTAACAGTATTTTCTGAAAATCATAGTTTCTAAACATCCTCCTTCTGTTTACACTGGCAGAGAGTCCTGTTGTGTGGCACACAACAGGTCACACAGCCACTTTCATACGCTTGACTTCACGGCCACCAGCCTCCAAGGTGGCCCCCAGTGTTCCCAGCCTCTTGGGCCGTCCTTTCCTGCCTTGTGCCAGACATGGTCTGTGTGACCAACAGTAAAAGGCAGAAGTGATAACAGGGTGTCACTTCCAGAATTAGGCTGTATGAACCACATCTTCCATCTTGGGCTCACGCTTTCTTACTCCTTCTCTGTCTTAGATCACTTACTCTGGAGCTAGCCAGCTGCCATGTTTGAGAACACACACAGAGAACATCATGGCATAAGAAACAATTTCAGGTCATTTGGAATATGGGCTACTTATTATTTTTTGTTTTTTTCTATGGCACAAAATCATGCAATAATTTTATAATGGAGACAGGCTGTTGATTTCAATGAGGACTATGAGGAATGAACCACGTGAGGATTTACAAGATAAGCAAGTGCACCCATGAGGATGTGTGGCATTCAGGTAACGTAATACACAACTTTAAACACATTTCAAAAGACAAAGTAAGTTATTATTTTTCATCACAAGAAGCCTGGATTTAACATTCCCGAGACTCAAGTATGATGTATATTAATGGAATAAAGATACTGAATGGGGTTAGAAGAAAATATTGACATTCGTTCTCTATACTTTGTGCTTTCAAATTTTGCAGCTGTGTGCGTGTATGTGTGTGTGTGTGTGTGTGTGTGTGTGTGTGTGTGTAATATATGTGGAGAGAGAGAAGGGGGCAATTATACACTCGTATGATGCTGTGAGAGATAATGTTGAGAGACCCCTTGTACCGTTAACCAAATTTCCTCCAATGGTACGATTTTGCCTAATTATAGTAAAATACCACAACCATGAAGTGAAAATTGATACACTCCATTAACGTTATTCAGATTTTGCCAGTTTTATACACATTCATTTGTGTGTCTTTTTGTATTTAGTTCTATGAATTTTTTTCAGGTGTGCATTTGTGTATTCACCACATAATTAAGAAAAGTCTCATCACCACAGTCAAGTAAAATTTAATTGCCAAAGAAGGATACCACCCTTTTACAGCCATGCCCACCTCCTCCAGCGTGCTCACACTAAACTCCTGACAACCACTTCAAAAATGTCATATAAAAAGTATAATACAAGATAGAAGCTTTCGGGATGGGCTTTTTACATACAACATAATTACATGGAGATTTATCTCATTTTTTGTGTACATCAGCAATTGGTTCCTTTTTATTATTGAATAGTATTTCATACTATAGAAGACCCTTGGGTTGTTTTCAGTTTCTGAATCTTATGAGCAAAGATGCTATTGCTTTTCACATATAGATTTCTTTGAGCATGTGGGTATTTACTTCCCTGGAATAAATGACCAAAAATGTGATTGCTGGGCCCTATGGTACCTTGTGATATTTTTAAAATTGCACACGTAAAATAACTTTTTTTTTCAAATGCACAGAATGTATTAAAATGAGATATGACTTCAATCATTGGAATGATTTCATTCAGTTACAGATCCCAAGACTTAGAAATGCAAATAAAAATAACTATTTCACCTCTTATTTGAAGAAAAGGGAAAGAAGGAATCTTAGTACAGAGAAGATGTTATTTCTCCAGGCCAGCCACCACCACAAATAGAGGAAACTTTTCCCAGCTGATGGAATGACAACTTCAATCAATTCTCCCACAGGGAAAAATGCTTTTTATGAACCTGTTCCTTCCAATTCAGCTCCATTTCACAGTGCATGATTGTCTCCTATTTTATTGTCACCAAGGCACCAGAGAAAACAAATGGAATACAGACAACCATTATTAACAAGCAATGGATGTCTTCCTCGCAGTTTTAGTGGTAAATTAAACTTTAATGGCATCTGTTCACAATGAAAAATGTAACCACCTTAGAGATAAATATGCTTTAATTTCAAATGTTGAATTATAACTTGTTTTCATTTAAATTTGAAATAAATTCACTTTGCATCATAAGAAAGAACTATTATCCACAGTGGAAAAAATACCCAGAGAGGCAGTCATTACCCAGCTCACTAAAGCCCCCTTTAAATAGGAATTATGTCAGCTTTTTCCAGGAAAAATCCCAGAATTGCCACTTACGAGTCTTTCAGAAACTGATGTTTAATCACAAAAGAGACCAAATCAATACACCATCCCATATTCCCCATCTTCATGAAGTCCTCTGGCTCCACTGGAGTTCACAGAGAAAGAGGGCAGCCTACAATTCCTCCCTGCACTAAATAAAATTAACACCAAAGAAAGCCTCATAACTGTTTCACTTACAAACCTGAAAATGACAACCAGCCCTCTTCCTACAGCAACTGGCAATGGTGATCTTCTCTTGAGCCACAAGAGACAGTCTTTCATCACACACCTGGGTTCCCTGCTATCTGTAAGTAAAAGAGTAGCCAACAGAAGGCCACTTTCTACCTTCGAGAAGAAAAATAATTGCAGCACCCCAGGCTGCACCACCCAAAGCAGACACAGCTCCCTGAAACGCTGCTCAGAGACTTTGTGTTCTCAGTGTGACTCTCTCAGCAAGGGAGGTCCCTGAAGATCCAATGTGCTGATCAGCAGGTAAGATAACCACTAACTTACAATTGTACTTGGAAACCTGGATGTAGCCTGGGCTAAGGAGAAACCAGACAGCCACTCGTACTACTTGGCCTACATTCAGAGTAGCAAATGGCAAAGTTTTGATCCAGAAATCAAGTTTAAGGGGTATCATGGTACTGCCTAGGACCATCCTATCTTCTGACACCAACTGCAAGTTTGGGGAGTTTTCAAAACCATCCCCAGACTCAATAATTTGCTTGAAGGATTAAAAGCTCACTGAAGCTCTTCAACTCACAGTTACAGTTTATTAAAGGGAAAGAACACAGATTGAATCAGGTAAAGAAGAGGTCTATGGAATGAAGTCTGGAAGGGTTCCCAGCAAGCTTTCACTGTGCTCTTCTGTGCAGTCAGGACACGTTACCCTCCTGCTATCAAGTGTGACAATATGCACAAGTATGACCAGCTAGGTAAGGGCACCTGAGCCTCACCATTCAGGATCTTTACTGGGGCTTCATCATGTGTCATGATTGATTGAACTCGATCTCCATATTGACTGACAGCTTATAACCTAAAACCCCACCCTAAACCACATGGCTAGGCTTTCTGTCTAGGTCAGCCACAACCCTAGGACTTTCAAGTGTGGCTAGCTCCACACTAAGATGCAATATGTCTAGTTGTTACCCTCAACGAAGACACTCCTATCAGGCATGACATAAATCACCTTCCAGAAGCTGAGGACCAAGGTCAGATCTCTTTCTGGGGAGATTAAATGGCCAAATTCCTCACCACATCACCTACTCATAGAAATCATCCAGTGTCTAAGAATTGTCAAATGGAGACCAGGGGCCAATGCAGACGGCCTGATCTTCTCTGTTAGGCCTACACAGCATTTGTCAAAACTTAAATTATAATCACACAAAGATATGCATTTGTATTGTTTGGAACTCCACTCCCTTTACAAGGCAGACTTTGATTTTTCTGCATGGTTATGAAAAGGTACCATGGAAAAACACCCTTCCTATGGTTTGACTCAGATGGGGGAAAGTCCCTCATCAAACTCTTGGTCCTTACTCCTTAGCTGAACTCCTGGTTTATCTTTTTGAGAAGATTGTTTACTGAAGGCTTATTCTGTTGTGGTCTGGGCCTTTGTCAAAGCTATTGCTTAATTTATTGTTGCCTTTGAAGCAGGTAAAATTAGAACCCAAAGGGGTTTTTGTGGAAAAATAAAATATGGCATGCAATTCTCTTTGAAGCTCTATATTCATTCACCTAATTGGGTGTTTTCAGTTTTAAAACATCAGTTTTGCCTGCATGAATGAGGAAGAAATTAAAAGCAAAAACAAAATCCTGCATTTGGATTCAAGTCTCTTCCAAGTCTTTAGGATAGATTTCTGCTGAGGGAAGAAACCATTAAGAACGAGGCTTATTTTAGGTTTCTCAGGTAAGTGAGAACCTGTAGTATTTGTTTTCCTGAGACAGAATCGTCAGGATTAAAGATAAGTATTTGAGCCAATGAATATGTTAATTAGCTTCATTCCATCATTCTATATTATAGCATCCTGTAGGGCATGGTGGCTCACGCCAGTGATCCCGGCACTTTGAGAAGCTGAAGCAGGCAGACTACTTGAGGTCAGGAGTTCAAGACCAGCCTAGACAACATGGTGAAACCCCTCTACTAAAAATACAAATATTAGCCGAGCATGGTGCTGCATACCTGTAGTCCCAGCTACTCAGGAGGCTGAGGATCTTGAGATGCACTCATCAGGGGATTATCTAGGTGGATGCTAAATTCAGTAAGTGTCTTTATCGTAAGAGGAGAAGGCCCTGAGGAGGTGGAGACAGAGACTGGAGAGGTGCAGCCACAGAGAATTTTGAAAGAAACCAGAAAAGGCAAGAAAGGACCTTTTCCTAGTGCCTCTGGCAGAAATGTGGCTCTGTCAACATTCCGAGTTTGTACTTCTGACCTCTAGACTTCTGAAAACAGATTTAGTTTGTCTTAAGCAACCAAGCGTGTGGTGATTTGTATGGCAGCCTCAGGAAACCCACACAAGCCCTAGGAGACATCACGTGCCTGCTTATAAGAAAGAGGGAGATGGACGTGTAGAAGAGGAGGAGGCCATGTGGCCTCTGAGGCAGATTGAAGTGATGTGGCCACAAGCCAAGGAATGCCCACACCCTGGCAGAGGGAGGAGGGAAGAAAGAATTCTCCCCTAGGGCTGTCAGAGGGAGCATGGCCCTGGCTACACCTTAATTTGAGTGCAGTGAAGCTGAGGTTAAACTTCTAGACTCCAGAACTGTGAGAGAAAGAGTTCCTGTTTGGGCTGTGTGTGTGTGTGTGTGTGTGTGTGTGTGTGTAAAACTTTTAAGTTCAGGGTTTCACAGGCAGGTTTGTTACATAGATAAACCTATGTCACAGGGGTTTATTACACAGATTATTTCATCACCTGGGTACCACGCCTAGCACCCACTAGCTGTTTTTCCTGACCCTCTCCCTCCTTCCACGCACCACCTTCTGATAGACCCCAGTGTGTGTTGTTGCCTTCTATGTGTCCATGTGTTCTCATCATCTAACACCCACGTACACATGAGGACATGCAGTATTTGGTTTTCTGTTCCTGTGTTAGTTTGCTAAGGATAACGGTCTTTAGCTCCATCCGTGTCCCTGCAAAAGACATGATCTCATCCTTTTTATGGCTACACAGTAGTCCATGGTAAACTACTCTTGTTTTAAGCTATCAAGTTTGTGGCAAGCTGTTATGGCAGCCAGGAAAGAATGGTACAAATTTGTATAATATTTGTATTGTTTTAAAGATGAGAAACTTTGAAGCACAAGGAGTTTAAGTAATTTGTTTAAGGACACATAGCTAATAATTGGTGAGATAAAAAACACATGTCTCCTATAAATTAAAAAATAAAGACATTGCACATTCAGTGATAAATGCCAACTAACACCCAACTCCGGTGTCAGGGAGGCCGTAGGGTGTGGACTCACACAGACAGAGGGGACAATCAGATGATGACACCGGGAGAATCTGCGAGCTGCAGAAGAATCGATCCTCCTGACACCTCGATTTTGGACTTGTAGCCTCAAAAACCAGAAAAAAAACAATTTCCACTGTATAATCCAGTTGGTCTGTGGAACTTTGTTACAGCAGCTGGAGCAGGCCAATACATTAGCATTAGTCAGATAGGAGCCAGCTGCAGGAGTCATGGCCATTCACAAAGCCTTGCCCCATATGACAGATCTTCTCATTTTTCAAGTGCAGCCTGAAATCTGTATCCTAATTTTTATTTCAAATCTCCTTTTTTTTTTTTTTTTTTTTTTTTTGAGACAGGGTCTTTCTTTGCTGCCTAGGCTACAGTGCAGTGGTGCAATCACAGCTCACTGCAGCCTAAACCTCCTGAGCTCTAGTGATCTTCCCACCTCAGCCTCCCCAGAAGCTGGGACTTCAGGTGTACAGCACCATGCACCAGGCTGATTTTCTGATTTTTTAATTTTGTACAGATAGGGTCTTGCTATGTTGCCCAGGCTGGTCTTGAATTTTTAACCTCAAGTGATCCTCCCATCCCAGCCCCTGCCAAAGCGCTGGGCTTACAGGTGTGAACCACCACACCCAGTTCTGATTTTGTAATGTTGGTCCAAATTTAAAACAAAACAAAACAACAGCAACAACAACACTGAGCAGGTCTATTGGAATAAGTTCATGAGTTACCAATTTGCCACCCGGCTGAAAGAGGCTCCTATCTGACTAATGCTAAATGTATTGGCCTGCTCCCGCTGCTGTAACAAAGTTCCACAGACCAACTGGATTATACAATGGAAATTTGTTTTTTTCTGGTTTTTGAGACTACAAGTGCAAAATCGAGGTGTCAGGAGGATCGATTCTTCTGTAGCTCGCAGATTCTCCTGGCGTCATCTCCTGATTGTCCCCTCTGCCTGTGTGAGTCCACATCCTACTCTTCTGTTCTTACAAGTGGACTAGTCTTATACTAGCTTTACCTTAATTACCTGATTATAGGTCCTGTTTGCAAATATAGTCCCATGCTGAGGTACTTGGTCTTAGCTCTTCAACTTAGGAATTTTAGGAAGACAGAATTTGGCCCCTATCAGTTAATCAGTGACTGTTTATTTGTTTACACAGTTCAGGAGACCTGACCTGCTCTTGAAAGTAAAGATCGTCTCTGCTGTGCCCTCTTCATTCCCTTTATTAACTGGAACATAACAATTTGCCGTAGTGAGTCACTCAAAGTACACCAAATCCATCACCACTGTTTTTATTTTTTTGCAAATGATTAAATATCACTTTCTTTCCATTTATAGCATCATCTAAGTGACAGCCTATCTATCAGCCTATCTGCTGATGTTTAACTACAGCGTTTTGCATTCATTATTCCCTACTTATATCATTCTTTTAAAAAGAGAAATAACTGAATTCTGCCTCATGACAGCAGGGAAATTAAATGGTAGGCCATAAAGATGAGTGTTTCTCTGAAAAACAAAACATGAACTGCAGATCTATAAAACCAAGCCAGCAGTATGTCACCCTACGCTAAGATATACAAGGACAAGCTGCTGGAAAATCCTCCCATTTCAGAACGTTGAAAAACCTTCCACCTTCAAGTGCAATTTGCCAAATGGTACAAGCACTTCAGGGAACAATTTGAGAACACAGAAAGTTAAAGATACACATAACCACAGATGCAGGGATTCTACCACAGGCACACAGACTCTGAAGCTTTGGTATCCCATTTCAACTGCAACCTACATGATTCAGTAGATTCGGCATGGCTCTCAGAACATACACAAACACACACGTGCACACACACACACACACACACACACGCACATAATCTTTGCATCATCCATGTGGGATGATGGACAATGCCCACTTACAGTCTTGTCTTGGGGCTAGGCTCACAGTCCCTAGAGCCCACAGACCTCTTGCCTTCCCATGCATTGAATATCACATGGATTCCTTGCACTGATCACATCGTTCTGGTTGGACAGACTGAGTAACTCATCATGAGTGTACTGAGGGCCTTAGGAAGGGCCCTGTGCACCAGAGAGTGCAAGGATTCAGGGCCTACTGGTCACAGGCCTCAGGACGTCCTCTCTGACTCGAACAGCAACTTGCTGCCTCCAATACCACAAGGAGGGAAGCCCAGTATCAGGTGGGCTTCTTCGGGTTTCACACTCAATACTGTTGCAGCCCACATACCATGTGACATGCATGGCTGCCAGCTTTGAGGGGTGCCGACGACGAGAGAGAACACTGCAGTGAGTACAGCGGTTGGTGCAATCAGCCCTAATGCTTGAGCCAAGCCACCAGGTGGACCCTGGAGTGTTGCAGGTGCTAGTGGGGACGTTCCCACGGTAGAGTCACAACACAGGCCCCTGGGGTTCTGGAGAAAGCTTTGCATTCATTATTTCCTACTTATATCATTCTTTAAAAAAGGGAAATAACTTAATTCTGCCTCATGACAGCAGGAAAATTGAATGGTAAGCCATAAAGATGCATGTTTCTCTGAAAAACAAAAGGTGAACTGCAGATCTATAAAATCAAGCCAGCAGTATGTCACTGTACACCACCCAAGTCCTGTACATTTTTAAAGAAGCAGCTCATATTGGGTCCTGCTAGACAGAACCCCTGACCACTAGAAACAAGTGGCCATGTGTCCGGAAATTTCCATGGTGGTTGGGTTCTGTCAGAACTAGTGTTCAGGGAAAACAGCCATAAAAAACAAGTTTGTGTCTTTTGTAGGGACTTGGATGAATCTGGAAACCATCATTCTCAGCGAACTAATATAAGAACAGAAAGCCAAACACCGTATGTTCTCACTCATAGGTGGGTGTTGAACAACGAGAACATGTGGACTCAGGGAGAGGAGCATCACACACTGGGGGTAGTTGAGGCGGGTAGGGAGAGACAGCAGGGGATGGGAAGGGAGGGGAGGATGGGGAGGGATCACATGGGGAGAAATGCCAGATATAGTATGCACCTGAAGTAAATAAATTAATTTAAAAAAATAAAAAAATAAAAAAATAAAAATAAATAAATAAATAAAAAGAACTAGTGTTCAGCTCTGAAGGGCCCAGCGTCTGTCCTTTGCAGGGAGTAAACAGTTTTTCTGGGTCTGAGCCCGAGCGGGTCTGAGGGCACTGATGGGTGATAGTAGCATGTGGCCTCGGCACTCAGGGACCCGGCATGTTTGTGTCAGTGCCTCACCTGGAGCTTGTTCCTACGCATTCTTCCCCCAGGGGACACAGGAGAATCTCAGGGACTACAGGGGAAGCTGCCACCCGGGCACCTTGGGTCCTTTGTGTCCACGGACCTGTAGTTAAGAAAATTTGCCATCACAGTAGGATAATTGACCCTGATGGGCAGAAAGACGTGAGGCTGCTTTTACAGAAGAGCACAGGGAGAAGTCTGTAGGACCCAGCAGTGCACCTGCGTCGCCTCTTACTTCTCCCTTGGCCCACTTTGACTGGGAATGAAAACGCACAGTAACTATGGTGCCCCAGGAAGGAAGGTTCAAGTCCTGCCACCAGGTAGGCTGCTGAGATCTGCTGGGAAGCGCGCTGAGGGCGGGGAGCAGTTCGCACACACAATGGGGGATGAGAACTGATCTGATCCTGAGGCCAACTGCAGGAACGCAGGATGTGTTTCCCCCACCTTCTTCTGTAAGAGAGTCCCACAAAACCCACGGCGGAGCTGCTCCCTGAACCTGCGTGGAGAAGTGGACTCATGCGGCGCAGCAGGTGAGCCATGAAGGCCTGGAAATGCTCTGCTCTGCGGCTGTGGGCACCTCCTTGATTGAAGGCCACCCCCTCATATCTGCAGAGACCGTGTTTCCCGGATCTGCTCCTATGTCATGACTGAGAATGGCCCCAGTGTTAACACCGGCCCCTTTCTGCAAGCTACACGGTTCTTTTGCAGGGACTTTGGATTGAGGATTCCCCGTCCTTTTTGCTGAGTTGCTTTCTGTCCAATTCCGCCTTTCCTAGGAGTCAGCCTGCGTCACACTCCAAAAGTCTCTCCATCTTCTCCAGCCCTTTCCTTTTAACCTTCACAGGTGTTTCTTCCAGTAGATCTCTGGTGGTTCGAATCCCTTCTTTGCCACCACTTCTAGGGAGAACTTTAATTAATACACTTTGTGTAAAATGTAAAAGACTCACTCTGACATCGAAGTAAAAGGACAATGTTGCTACGGATTTCAGTGTATACTGAAGTCATCATGCATTTGTCTGAACACTCTCAAATAATAGAATTTTCCAAGATTTAATAAGCATTTGCTCTGTGCCACACACTTTTATCACTTTGCGCCATCATTTCCTTTCATGCTTACGTCTATCTTATGAAATAGTAATTGTAGTATCCCTTAGAGTTGAAGTAAAGGAGGCTTGAAGAGTTCAGGTATCTCGTGACTCACGTCTGTAATCCCAGCACTTGGGAGGCTGAAGTGGGCAGATCACTTGAATCTAGGAGTTCAAGGCCAGCCTGGCCAACATGGTGAAAACCCGTCTCTACTAAAAATATAAAAATTAGCCGGTACCTGTAATTCCAGCTACATGGGAGGCTGAGGCAGGGGAATCACTTGAACTCGAGAGGCGGAGGTTGCAGTAAGCTAAGATCATGCCATTGCACTCCAGCCTGGGTGACAGAGCAAGAGTCCTTCTCAAAAAACAAACAAACAAACAAAAAACAATTTAGGTATATCTCCCCATGTTCTACAGCTAATAAAAACATAGAAGTAAGTGTAAATCCTTCTTGTGGTTGTTTTTTTAAACATTATTCCAATAAAATGTAGCCTATGTTATCCCGAACTCAATTACTGCCTTTTGAACTTTTAGCAAAAACTGTGAGTGTTATATTTGGCTATCTCCTGGCTTTTCATTATTGTTATTTTTTCCTGCATTCACCCCAAGTTCCTTTGGAACCAAAGAGTCTGACCACTTCTGACTCCTTTAATGATTTTCCATATCATCTGACCCATGAAATCTTATACACGACCCCATGTTTCAGCTCTTGATGGTATTTTAAAACACAGAACAACCCTGCTGCTTATTTACAAGCTAAAATGTTCCATCTGTCAGAAGGCTGTGGCCTTTTCTTCATGTTAGTGCACAGATAAAATGTCTCTTGTTTTCTTCCCTGAGTCTGAATATTTAGCAGTTGGCAACAAAATCAAATATTTCTTATTATTTTTCACTTTTTTCTCCCTGAGATTCACATCCTTGCAATGCCAGCTGTCGCACACAGATAGAGAGCTCCAGGAGTGAGGCATTTGGGGACAGTTTTCTGTGTTTATCTGAGATCACTCCTGATAGAAAGCAGGGTCCTTTGCTGACGTGTGGCCCCTGAGGACAGCCTTCACTCATTGTGATTATTTGTGAATCCTGGGTGGTGTACTTGCTTCACTGTTTTCTTGACACTATGCTCCTGAAATTGATCAGGTGTCTCTAAACTCCATCTTACTTTTCAAGAGCAGCCTGGGAATTTAGCTAAAATATAGCTGCATACAATGCCATAATTTCACCTTTACAAAAAAGAAATCCATCACGTTTACCTTATTTCATTTAAAAGGCAGGCATCTCTTTCCACATATGCCATTAGAGGGGTTTCACATTTTACTGAAATGTATTTCTAAAGTTTGATCATAGGATGATGGTGGCTATTTGTACATTGTAACTTGATTAATTTGGGATCATCTTTCCTGGAACTCCTTACCTATAATTCCCAGGTTGGAATTGGCCAGAAGAGGAATCCATGCATGATGAGTGGAACAGAAAGGAAGGATCAGCCTAGTGGTCTCTGAAGTTCATTATGGCTGGAAGACGTGGCAGACACAGAGAAGTGTCAGTGGGTTCGAGCCTGACCTCACTCTCTGTGAAATGCATTGTTAGGTCTCCATCACATGGCCTGCCCTACTGACCAGCAGGCCCAGACCTAGCACTGGTAGCTGAGCTGCACACCTGCAGAAGCCGTCACTGTGGAGAAGTGGCCATTCTTCAGGTGTTTCCCGACCCCCTTCCCATCTCACTCCAGCAGCTGGGTGTGTGTAGCTTCCTGCATCCCCACCAACCTCCAACACATGGAAGTTCCTTTGTCCCAGTGCACAGAGCAATCATCTCAGACGCCTTGCTGGTGAACTTTCTCTGATCTTTCAATGACCTTTTCCATTCCTTTATTTTTCTTTTGTTTCACTCACCATTGTAAATGACTTATTCCTATAATAATTATCTTATTCTATAATATTCATAGCTGTTCTGCTGGCTCAATTGATACCATGTGATTACCTTCTATCCAGTAAGTTATATACCTTCAATGCATTTTGTACAGGGAAGGTGGACAAGAAATACCGATGCATCCATTCGTCAGCTCTGTTCCTAATCCAGTTGCCTGTGCTTTATTGTTTTTATTTATGTTTTTTGAGACGGAGTCGCATTTTGTCACTCAGATTAGAGTGCAGTGGTGCAGTCTTGGCTTGCTGCAACCTCCACCTCAAGGGTTGAAGTGATTCTCATGTCTCAGCCTTCTAAGTATCTGGCATACGTCACCCCAGCTGGCTAATTTTATATTTTTAGTAGAGAAGGGGTTTTGTCATGTTGGCCAGGCTGATATCGAACTCCTGACCTCAGGTGATATGCCCACCTCAGCCACCCAAAGTGCTGGGATTACAGGCATGAGCCACGGCACCCAGCCTATTGTATTGAACTTTACTAGGAAGCGATCTTCATCACAAAGACCAAAGCACATCCTCCTGGCTCTCTTTAAGGATTATTCTAAGGAGAACTGCTGTTTATTGAAAGTATATTGAAGGAGGGCCACCTCAGGAATTATCATAGCTTTTGATGCATTTAAGTCTGTGGCAAAAAGACCAAAAACAATCAAACATTTCTTCCCAAGGGAAAAAAAAAATGTTAAGTGCTGCTGAATTCAGTACCAGTCACCTCAGTTCGCATGCAACTTTGGCCTAGAACATAATCTTCAGATGAGGAAATCTGAAACTATTCTTTCTTTTATCTTCTTTTTCAGAAGTAAATGCCAATCCATGATACCAGAGGCACTGTTTAATAGAGAACTTTTTTTCCCACTGTGATTCAGTTACAGGGGAGAGCTATTCAACATATAAATTACAAATAAAGTCATTGTATCATTGCAAGTGCCAAAATAAGACAATTTTGGTAAACCTTTTTTTGTATCTCATTAAAAAAAATAATCATCGCTGAGTATTAAGGAGGTGCAGGAGAGTCATGGGTCTAGCTGTGCGAGTTCTTTCACTAACTGAGCCTAGGATGAGGGATGGAGGGTTATTCATCTGTTCTCACATGGCTATCAAGAACTAGCTGAGACTGGGTAATAAAGAAGTTTAATTGGCTCATGGTTCTGCAGACTATACAGGAAGCATGGCTGGGGAGGTCCTCCGGAAACTTACAATAATGACAGAAGGCAAAGGGGAAGCAGGCATGCCCTACATGTCTGGAGCAGGAGGAAGAGAGAAGAGGAAGGTGCTACAACCTTTTAAACAATTGGATCTCATGAAAACTCACTCACTATCATGTGAACAGCAAGGGGAAGTCTACCTCCATGACCCAATTACCTCCCACCAGGTCCTTCCTCCAACATTGGGGGATTATAATTCCACATGAGATTTGGGTGGGGACACAGAGCCAAACCATATCAGGAGAAATGACCACTCACAGGTATGTTAGTTTCCTCTTGCTGTCATAGCAAAGTATTATAAACTTGGTGGTTTAAAACAACGCAAATTCATGATTGTACAATTCTGAATGTCAGAAGCGCAAAATACAGCTCACCAGGCTAAAACTGAGGTATTAGCAGAACTGTGCCCTTCTGGAAGCCATAGGGGATATTCCATTCCTTACCTCTTCCAGCTTCTGGAGGCTGTGTCTGCTCCTTGCCTAATGGCCCCTTCCATCTTTAAAGCCATCACCTGCGTCTCTCTTACTTCTGCTTCCATGTTGGCATCTTCACTGGCTCTGACCTTCCTGCCTCCTTCTTATAACAACCTTTGTGATTACATTAGGTTCACTCAGATAATTCTGAATTATCTCCACAGCTCAAGATTCTTTACTTGATCACAACAGCAAAGGCCCCTTTGCCATAATGCTTAACATGTTCACTAGTTCTAGAGATTAGGATGCAGACATCTTCGGGTTCTTTATTCTGTCTAGTACAACATGTAAAAATCATCAGTGTCTTTCCTTCTTCTGGAACTAGCTATGTAGTCAAATATTCATAAATAATGCCATGTCTTAGATGCCTGTCTGTTCCTCCAGGAGAGCTCTAAAAGGCGGAATAATATTAAAAATTAAGAGCTGTGTCATACTTCACATGACAGGCATTTGAATTGCATTAATTTCTATTATAAATTCAAAATTCAATTTCTAATGAGCTCACCAGCACTAAACTTTAGAAAGTTGAGTGTTATCTCTTCTTTATACTTACAGACCAATGGCAAAGATTGTGATATTTGGAAAATCTGAATATTTCTTTGCCTGATAGTTCATTGGTTGACTGAGTACACCAGTTCTGTGATTGCTCATTTTTTTCCCATTTTACATAAATTTGCTCTGCACCAGCATTTTCTCCTCTTTCTCGTTTCCATCATTAAAACCTTCCCATCACTGACGCTTCCGATGAAAAGTTACTTTCAAAAATCATCTTTTTTTCATTGTTCAGATAATATTGATTATGTGTCTGATATGTACAATGAACATGCCAGGTTCTGGGGATGTGGCAGTGAAAAACGAGAAGGATGATGTCCTTTCCCTTCATTGCATAGGATGGTCAGGGCAAGGACATTAGCCTTCTCAGTTTTCACTGCCACATTCCCGAACCCGGCATGTTCATAGCACATATTAGATTATGTGTCTGATACGTGCTATGAACATGCCAGGTTCTGGGGATAATCAGACACAGGGCAAGCTCACTGTGACGGTCACATCTAAGCTAAAGGGAAGATGATAAGAACAGCATCCCTGAAACACAGAAGAGCAAGTGCAAAGGCCATGAGACAGAATTGAGCTTGGCTTGTTTAAGGAATGGAAATACAACCAAAATAAATACAGAGCACTAGGTGGGAGGAGATATGGCCACTCTTCTCTTCTCTAGACACTGAGAGTTTTCGGTCTGTGCCCTTGCCTGAAATGTACCCCAGGTATTTGTGCAGGCCCCTGACCTCCTTTATTAGAACTTTTGATTGCATGTACCTCATTCAATACTTATAGTAATCACCCAGAAACTGCTTATTCAAATATGACTACTCCATTGAAATGAGAAGTATATCACACCAATATTTAGTAATCAGCTTACAGGAAATTCCAGATGATCTTCAGGAAACTAAAGGTAGGTAAGTGAGTATAATGTAATCTGAGTCCTGAAGTGTATCAGTTTACGTATTATAGGTACACCAGAATCCCTGGTGCTTTATGCTGTACTAACAAATATTCTCTCCCCAAATTCCAATAGGTTAAAGCAAATTTTAAAAAGTGTTTTCATTTTGTTTTGTTTCCTTTTACTGCCTTATGGTCACTGTTGGCATGCAGAGTGCCTCTGTTCCACGAAGTCACTCAGGGACATAGTGTGATGGGGCAGCCACTATCTTCAACATGTGAAAAAGAAAAAAAAAAAAGACATCTATGCATGTTTAATAATTGTTCAATAGTAGCATTTTAAAATCTTATTGGATAGAGCATAGACTGGGGAGGTGTGAGGAGGGAAGGCAGAAGGGAATGGCGCTTATCAGACATACTCCCTGAGTCTTAACATCAGCCACGCTGCTATAGCTTTGTTTATTCAGTTGACAGAATTCCAGTCCAGGGCCTTCATTTGCCTCTGCAGCTGAGAGCTCACTATTCTCAGCTAAGAGGAATGATGAGGCAGGAGAAAGAGAGCTGGAATTTAAGAGCTTAAAGAAGACAGAGAGCAAGAGTTGGAGTCACATTTTGGGGGCAAATTTTTATTTATATTCCCTGGTTAGAGGAGTGGAGGGTGAAGCAGTCTCTGATCCATCAGCCAGAAATAATAAGACATGTTACCGCTCTCATTCGACTCAGAAGTTCAACACAACCCAGTCAGAGTTGAATTTATGACTGTTTTTCAAAGCCAGGCTTACACTAGCCAAATGAAATGAAGACCTGGGCAATTATGAACACAATTCATTTCCAGAAACAAAATGATTCTATGAAGTTGCTGCAGTCCGACACATCAGAACCAACAATTCTTTTTTTGTTTGTTTGTTTGTTTTGTTTTTTGTTTTTGTTTTGGCTTGACCAGTTTTCCCAGGGTCTTCACCCTCTGTGTAATTGCAGCTGTCTGAGAAAACCAGTGGGCTGCCTATAGAGCCTGGACCCTGAATCTCCAGCCCTGGGAGCTGGGAGAAGCTCTCTGTAGCTGGGGAGAGCTCTTCACATTGACTTCCAACTCCTTTAGGCTGGGTTCATGTTTTTCTAGCATGTCCAGGCTTGGGGAATGGTGGGGCGAATGAAGGGGTTTATAATTGTTCTGGATTGTTCCCTATTGTTTCTTCTTGTTTGGTCTTTGTTTATTTGTTTTAATGGACTGGGGCTCAGGACATCCTCTGGAGTACTCTGGTAAGCAGGAATGTTGTGACAAATAGGAAATTCTGGCTTCCTCTCTGATGTTGGAGGAGTCAGTGAAGATGGAAGCAGGATCGGCCTGGGCCCTGTGGGCAGAACGGGGTGTGGAGGGGGGGCGGTGGGACTGCCAGGCACTGCAGGCTTGGAAAAGGGGTTGCGGCTGGATTCTGAGATTTTCCTTGTGATGCTTCTGTTTTCCCAAGAATTGGCTTTTGATCTGCAGCATTCTGGAAGGAGGATCGGAATCCTGTCCTCAGGAGGCCCAGACCTTCCAGGGCCTGAGACTCCTGCATTGGTAACCTGGTCAGGTGCCGGTCGAAGGACAGAAAAGGCAGCGCTTTAAAAATCAGAGGGAAGGCCGGGCGCGGTGGCTCACGCCTGTAATCCCAGCACTTTGGGAGGCCGAGGCTGGCGGATCATGAGGTCGGGAGTTCGAGACCGGCTTGGCCAACATGGTGAATCCCCGTTCCTACCAAAAATACAAAAATTAGTCGAGGTGGCCTCTTCACCTGTGTTCCCAGCAATCAAGACCTGAGCAGACTGTGCCCCATAAGTTGGGGGTTGGAGAGTGCTGGGCCCCCGCCCCGCAGGGCCTCAGGAGGGTGAGGGGCCGGCTCTGTCTCTGCTCCCCGGGGGTCTGGCCGGAATCCCCCAGGGCTTCGATGCCCGCACGCTCAGCGCCAGGAAAGCGGGTGGCCACAGAGAAGTTTTTCAACGGGAGGAGCGGATTCATTCAGAGACGCCGCCTCTTCCAGCATCGCCACCTGGGCCCTGGAAGGGTCCCTGCACGGGAGTCTCGGCCCCCCGGGTGGGCTCCGGGCTTTCTCCACCTGCGGGGCGCGGGGCCGGCTCCCGGGACTGCGAGCGGCGGGCGGTGGTGGAGCCGGCAGTTGGCACCGAGGGGCGGGGAGCTGGGGCGGGGCGCGCGGCGGCTGCGGGTTGGGTGGGGGGCGCCGAGGGGCTGGGCCCGGGCAGGGTCTGGAGGAGCGGCGGGCGGATCGGCCGCACCCGCTGCAGACGCTGTCGGCGAAACGTCGCGGCCCCAGTGCGAGCGGCGGCTCCGGGTGACCTCGCGGGGATGCGGAGCGGGCGTCCCAGGAGCACCGGATCCGCCGACTCGATGGATCCCGGCCACCGCGCGTGTGGGCGGCCGGCTGGGTCCGCGGCTGAGCGGCGGGCGGGTCTCAGGACGCCGGGCGCTGGGCGCGCTGCCCGGCAAAGATGAGGCGGGAACGGCGTCTGCCGCGCCGGCGCTCGGCTTTTGGGAAGCTCCCCGCCGCGCCCCCCTGCCGCGGTCTCCGGGTGCGCCAAGGAGGAGGGAGCTGACGCTGGAGTCTGGGGGTCTGGAGGGGGCGCAGGTGCACCCGGGGCCTCCGGGCCGGCCGCGCTCCTCTGCTCCGACGGCCGGGTCCTGCCGGGAGACGTGGCTCTTTTGGGGCCCGCTGGGCGCTCCAGCCTCCCCGAGGTGCTGCCTGAGAGTGGGTGAGAGGATGTGGGTAAGAGAAACGTTCTGGGGATTGTCCCCAAACCCTGGGTCCCACGGTGTCCCACTTCCTATCCCCAGGTCAGCCAAACTGTGGTACTAGAACGAGGGGAAGCCCGGCCTCTGGTTCATTTTGGCCCCAACCGATGGGTCCCTACCCGGCCCCAGGTCAGATCACCGGTGCGGATAGAAAACGGCAGGAGCCTCCGCGCGGCTTCCCTACAGCCTTTCCCCACCGGACGCGGGTGCCCGTCGGGGCCTCGGGGCCGGGAATCGCATCCTCTTCGCCTGGAACCCTTTCCACCTGAAGCTCTTCAAGGCTGGTGAATGCATGGGATGGGACGTTGCTGAGAGAAAGGGAAAAGTTGCTTTTGTTTTCTTAGGTGCCTCATGCACAGCCTCGAGTTCCTGGGAAACCCACAGCCTTTGAAGCTGAGGCTCCCAACTAGACCCAGATTTTCACAAACAGGCCCTCTATGGTTTAGAAAGAGGGCCCTATTTCTCCCTGGAGCTCCAGGTATACAAACATGATTTGAGAGGGGGGAATTGGTAGGGGTCAGGAATTTTTTTTTCCTGTAATTTTTTTTTTTTTTTTTTTTTTTTTTGAGGCCAAGTCTTAAAGGAAACATGTTTTAATGATTTAATCCTCCAAGGAAATATTTGGAGGATTTTATGCCAGGGAGGGACATAAGGTGGTCACTAAAGGCTCACTGTGGCCTCTAGGAGAGACCAGGCACCAAAGCCCAAGACTGGAAGTAGGTCAATTGGTTGAGGGCTCTTGCAGTCACCCAGGTAGAAGGTGACAGTTGGATTAGACTTTGGTGCAAGTGCTGTAGATGGTGATAAGTGGTCCTATTTGGAGTGGATTTACATACTCTGTGTTTTTGGTTTATCAAATGTATATCTTTTTAATCTGGGAATATCATTTACATGCATTAAAACCCAACCATTTTCAGTGCACAGTTAATACATTTTGGCAACAACATGCACTTGTTCAAACACCATCACAATCAATACACAGAATACTCCATTAATCCTGAAAGGTCCCTCATTCCCTTTCGAAGTCAGTACTCCCACAAACTCTAGACCCAGCAAGCACCAATTTGCTTTCTGTCACTAAAAATTAGATCTATCTTTTCTAGATTATCATGTGAGTAGATTCATAGAGCTTACTGTTTCTAGCTTCCTTCACTTCACAGATGTTTACGAGATTCGTCCGTGTTGTTGTTTGACTCAGTGACTCGCTCTGTTTTCATTGCAGAGTAGTGTTTTGTTGCTGGGAGTTGATTTACCACCACGTGTTGACCTTTTCACCTGCTCATGCACATTCACGCTGTTTCTAGGCTTTGCTGCTATGAACAAAGCTGCTACAAGCATTCGTGGACAAACCTTTGGGTGGTCATACACTTTAATATATCTCTGGCAAATGCTAAGAGCAGAGTAATTGGGCAACATTGTAAGTGTAAATTTAAGCATATAAGAAACTGTCAACCTCTCCCCCAACTGACATATTAGGTTGGTTCAAAAGCAATTGGGGTTTTTGCCATAAAAGGAAAGGCACAATTACTTTTGCACCAACCTCTTAATTCCCAGTTGCTCTTTGTTCTCACCAAATCTTTGTATTGCTGGTTTAAAAAAATTCTGTCCCTTCCTTGCAGAGCCCTGATTTGCTTCCTGCTGCTAATGTGCCCAGCTAAAAAGGAAATAAACCAACAAACAAGAAACGCTGTTTGTCCTAGCAGTGCAGCCACCTGACGAGGTCTGTCCAATGAGAGGCCAGTGGAAGCTTCTGGGCAGGACTTCCGGGAATTCCCATAAACTGGGCTCAGTTTCTGCTCTCTAAGATGGTGGCCCAGGAAACTTTGTAACCGGGAGAATCCTCATCTCAGCTCCAGGGCTTGTGAGCAGACCTGGCTCTCAGCTGGTCTTCTCATTCTGGTGGATTACGGCCCTGTAGGGACAACTTCGGAGGCTCCTGGCTCCTTGATCTCACCTTGTTGAGTTAGCATAGTGCTTCCGCCTTAGCACAAGCTTCCGTTCCTTGCAGCCTCATATGGAAGTCTGGGGAATCATACTTTCAGGGGATGTGGCTAACCTTGCCCAGAGCCTTTCTGTATTTGGGTTTTGGTGGATCCTGGGTCCACAGCCAAAGAGATGCAAGGCCTGAGTAGTGCAGAGATTCAGGTTCCTGGGCTGGTTTAGCCATGGATGGGGAAGGGAACATGAGAATTTATATGAGAGACGTGTGGGTCTTGGGTCCGTGCTGTGCATGGAAAGCAAACCCTGAATGAGAGAGGAGGAAGTAAGAGGCCATTTAAATACACTGCACATTCCGTCATTCAGACAGACAGCACCTTCAGCTCATGCTTAACCTGGCAAACTGCCATCAGAGATAATCATCAGTGGATCTTGTAGCATCATTCACCGGCAGTTCCCAGAAGGGAGATGACATTTCAAACCAAACGGAGTTCAAAATTTCTGCTGCTCATTCATGAACTGCTTGTGGCCAACTCGGTTTCTCAGAGTCCCATTAGTAATTCTGCCTTTGTCTTTTTCTTTCCTCTTTCTTTACCATTAGAACACCAAGGGCTCACCGTCAGTAGAAAGAGATTCTCATCAAGACCTTGTCTACCTGGGACCTGCCATGTGAGAAATCCAGACACCTCCTTATTCCATAAGGAATCCATCAGTAGCTAAATTATTCTTTACATCCTAAAAGAATAAGCTTAGTGGTTTTCAATATTACATGTTAACTGTAGACTTTTATCATGGAAAATGTTGTGCCTCTGGACTTACGGCAACCTCAAAATATTTAGGACCAACCATTCATTTTGCTTGTAGATGGAACCTAAAAGTCTTTTTTCAGGTGAGAAAATCTACCTAAGCTGACCCAAAGTGCAGTTTTGTTTTACCTTATGGAAGGAATTATCACAGCACTGTGGGGAAAAAAATCACCATGCTCTTAGCAGACCCCTGAGAGGTGAAATGCAGCTGCTGGCTTCGGAGGACCTTGCCTTGTGTTGCCTCAGGACGGGTGTGGTGGCTCACACCTGTATTCCCAGCACTTTGGGAGACCCAAGCAGGTGGATCACTTGAGGTCAGGAGTCTGAGACCAGTCTCAGCAACATGGTGAAACCCTCTCTCTACTAAAAATACAGAAATTAGCAGGGCATGGTGGCATGTGCCTGTAGTGCCAGCTACGTGGGAGGCTGAGATACTCTGAGATTCACTTGAGTCTGTGGAGGTTGCAGTGAGCCAATCCTGCGCCACTGCACTCCAGCCTGGGTGACAGAGCTAGACTCTACCTCAAAAAAAAAAAAAAAAAAAAAAAAAAAAACTATGACAATAATAAAAGAACTAGAGCTTCTGTTCAGATAGTTCATTTCCTGATGGGGTTGCTGAGAGAAGAGTCACTGGACCAGTCAGAAGGGACTCACGAGGGACTCTATTACCCTATTAAGCAAGGGAGTGAGAAAATAGAGGACAGTCTGGATGAATGGGATGCTATTGGCTTTTAATGGGCTCACAAAAATTCTTAGCTTAGTGACTTCTGGTTGGATAGAGTGTTGCCATCTGGCAGCCTTCAAGCCAGTCAAACCAGGAGGTATTAACAATACTGATGGGACCTCACCTACAGTTCTTTCATTTTTTCCTCATCCTGATTTACTTACCTGCATAGTCAACTACAGGTATGAGAGCATAAGGTGGGTGCGACCCTACTTGGTGTTTTGGAGACGCGTATTTAAGAAGAGACAATGCATTTCCAACCTCAGGGAGCCAGTCATGTGGATGCATATATATACAAGGAAGTCCCTCTAAATTCTGTACTAATAACAAAGAGTTGGCTAGCAATTGAACCAAAAAAAAAAAAAAAAGATGAAAGCAACATAGCGTATTAGTTTCCCGTTGCTTCTATAACACGTAACTACACACTTCCTGTTTTAAAACAATGTAAGTTTATTCTTTATAATTCTGGAAGTCAGAAGTGTGAAATTCATCCCACAAGGCTAAAACCAAGATGTTGGCAAGACTGGTTTCTTTTGGAGGTTTTAGGGGATGTTTCCTTTTCTTGCCTTTCCAGCTTCTAGAGTTTATTTTTCCTTTTTTTAATTGCTTTACTCATGATCTGTTTAAAGCCAGCACCCTCGGATCTTCACATCTCTCTCCACTGTGGTTGTCACATTCCCTGTGACCATGACCTGCTCTCCTGTTATATAGAACCCTGTAATTATATATAAATCTGTAGAGATTTTCTGCTTCTCATTTTTTATAGAAAGTAATTACTGCATCTCAGATTTGGGTAAAATACAGAACCAGCTGCTTTAATAAGGTCATAAAGGAAGAAAGATATATCGATGACTTCAGCCTCTCAGGACAAACAAGACAGTGGATAGGATCTCTTGCAGGTAAAGTGGGGCAGAAGAGCATTAGTTCATTGAATGGACTTAGTTTAAAATCAGGTGGTTTAAATCCTGGCCCCATGGCTTATTAGCCTTGTACTTTAAGCAAGTGACTTGACTCCTTTTACTTCAGTCTCCTTTTCTGTAAAATAGTATCTACTTTGCAAGATTCTTTAAGGATGAAATGAATTAATAAATGCAAAATGTGTCAATAATGCCCAGCATATAATAAATAATTCTTAGTTATTGCAATGACATTTCACTTACTGGATTCTGCTGCTGATAATCTCCAGACAATATTGATCTCTTCTTTTCTCTGCACTCCAGCAATGTGTAAAACTTTAATCAAACAGTTTAATCCAGATTATCTTTTATTGTTTGTTAGTTTATATTTCATCAATGCATACATATATTTCCAACAATAACTTTTTCTTTTTGCAAGTCGTAAGTCCCTCAAGGCCGTGGGTATATTTGCCTTTCCCTTTCGCTGTTGCTGCTTTCTTTCTCAGCTTTGACTTCTGATTGCCTTGATAAGTTAACTCACTTGGAGTCCTACACTTCAGTCTGCGCTTTATAAAACTATTGAAGAAAGAGGCTGACCAAGAAATTTAGTCACGTGAGCATAAATGCCAAAGGGTTGTTCATGGTGCTTGGAATTGTGCTGTTTGGGCATTTGAGGAATACCCATTCACATGCATGCCACTGATACGACCATTATAACATACTTTCAGTGAATCATTAAAACATGTTCTCTCCCGTAAGATGAAGGGTGCAGTGAGCCAAGGTCATACCACGGTACTCAAGCCTGGGTAGCAGAACGAGACTCTGTCAAAACAAAACAACAACAAAAAACCATGTTCTCTAAAAATATGTCACATCACCAGGCAACATGTGTTCTACCTTCCTTTAGCTACTTTATGTGCTTGAAAATAATGGACTGCATCAAGGAAAAGCTGCACAATATTTCATACATGAGGTTGACCCCTCAAGCTAGTTAGGATTACTGGTGTATTACCATTTACAGAGGAAGAAAGATCAGGTCACGGGCTACAACGTCACCCTGGTCTTGTTCAACTGAACTATGAGGAATCGACATCTATTTCCCAGCTCCATTTTTTTTTTTATTGTTGGTCATATCTAAGGCAGACTCTCCCCAGTATGATGAGAGAGCTCGAACAGGATATAAATGATGGAAGTGGGCTGGGCCAGGGAGGAGATGGACAGCAAGGAATGGCGGGAACTGTGGGGAACCTTAGAATGCAGGCACCAGCCAAAGACAACACACAGATCCAGCTGGATGTCTGGGTGGACATGTGTGCCAGCTAAGTGGAAGAAGCTGGGTCAGGGGCAGGGGCAGTGCCATATTCCTGGTTGGGTAGCTTATGTACGCTTCCTACAATATCCCTGTCTTACTGTTACCATTGATGAAGACTCAGTATCTAAAGTAAACGTATTGGACATTCAATGTGTAACCAAAAAGCAGGTCAGTTGCTTGCTGCAGGCAGAGTCCAATTAACCAGAGGGAGGTCTGGTATAAGAAAAGTAAATTTATTCTCAATCTAGCTTGGGGGAAGGGGCACAAAGCATCTTTAAGGATGAAGTGAATTAATAAATCTGCTCTTCCCTTTTGGAGCAGAAAGCAAACACTTCCATCAGGCAGCAGGGGTGAGTCAGCAAGGGATGCGTTCCTCTGGCTAGCTTGGTGCCATATCTACCCAAAAGTTAATTTGGCACCTTCCTGGACAGGAGTAAGATGTAAAAATGGTCAAGCAGGCATGCTTTTGATATACCCTCCTGGAGGGTGGAATTTCTGAGGCAACCCCGGAAGTGAATATTCCATAGCAGGCATGATTTGGTCTGTAAATCAACTGTTATCTCTTCAGGAGTTAGAAGATCTTGCCTTCTAAGAAGTGTCTGGTGAAGGAGGAGGTAAAAAGATGCATTTTCTTTCTTTTTTTTAAAATTACATTTTAGGTTTTGGGGTACATGTGAAGAACATGCAAGATTGTTGCATAGGTACACACATGGCAGTGTGATTTGCTGCCTTACTCCCCATCACCTATATCTGGCATTTCTCCCCATGCTATCTCTCCCCAACTCCCAAACCCCCACTGCCCCTCCCCTATTTCCCCCCAAAAAGGTTGCATTCTCATTTCTAAAGGACTAAATAGGAAGTGGGAAGCAGCAAGTAAAAAAAGGGAAAAAAAGAAAAGAAGAGAAAATAATTGAAAAATAATTAAAGTATTTCTTAGGAAAATGGGGGTACTGGATTGCAACTGGACATTGATTTGTTGTGAGTACTGAGCTTAAGCTCTCCATCTTATAATTTGAAAATATACAGTTGAATTCCAACTGTAAGTTTTTTCTCTGAGGCACTTGCCTTTGTATCTGTGCCATCAAGGGTAAACTCTTGATGTCTCTTTTTCAACATCAGCAGGTTTATCAGGTTATAGTGGGATTGCCATTGAATAACTGTATTTTTAAATGCATTTCGTTGCTTCTTTGCAACGTGTTGAGTAGGCATTTATGTTGGTTTTGATCTCTCCATCCAACATTTCTTGCTCTCTTGTCACAAAAACACTCTGATGAGTACTTTCTGGGATCCTCTCCTCACCCAGCCTGTGCATCAGGTAAAACTGATATACTTCAGGAGCCCAGAGTGGATCACATGACCATGGCTGGGCTAATCAGCAAATTCTATTCTCCTAATTAAAGTGATTGGTTTAAAGATGGGCACATGACTCGTCTGATTCAAGGAGATTCACAAAATTATCTTTTGGGTACTTCTTGGAAATGAGTATTTACTAGTTCTTGCTGGACTTAAAGGAAATCAAACCTGAAATTGAAAGATATTTTTATTCCATGAAAAGGAGATTGAGTAAGGATCTGGCACCATCAAAATCAAAGTTGAGAGTTGGGCAAGCATGTCTAAATGGCGTTTTCTGAACTTTGATTTTCAGCTGTGATTGGAAGCCACTCTATCTGTAGACATTCCACTTATGACTGTCATTAACTTTTGTTTAAGCACACTTGAATTGACTTTTTCATTTCATTGCAGTGGGAAGAATCCTTGTAGATGGATGGGAAGAGTGAATGAATGAAGGCCAGTTTGAATTAGAAGCCTAAGTAAATGAACCCTGAATATGAGATTTATCTAAGTTGACTCATATCTTTATGGGGCACACAATTGAGTTACCTCATGGTGTTCTTGGTGGGTACTAGGGGTACTAGGAAGTAGATCCCATGTGACAGGGAGAGAAATTGACTTTCAGAGAGAGGAAGTGATTTGTCTCACTAGGTAATATGAGTTGATGACAGACTGCTTCCCAACATGGATTTTTGTTTGTTTGTTTTTTTGGCCTCTGTTATAAGCCTCAGCTGCCCCTAATCAGTTAATAACAGAGTTGCCTGAATTGATAAGCACATTTCTGATATTATTTAAACAATCTGTAAAATGTCCAATTTAGAATGAATATAAATGGAAACTGGAAAAAGCGGTACAGAATTTTCTACTGCTCAACAGCTGATGTTGCTTATCAATGATTAAAATTCCTATTAGATTAAGGTCTAATTTTTATACTTAATATTTTTAGTAATTCGAGTTTCACGTCTGGACCTTTGTGAGCATCTAACACATTGGCTTCAAAGCCTTTCACGCTGGATTCACGTGAGACCTTTTAATCTCCACTTAGTCCATGAAACTGCAATACTGATTAAGAAGGAGCTATGTGATTTATTTCAACTTTTTATCAGGTTAAAGGGTCGTAGTTGTATAAATTAAAAACTGTGTCAGGCAAGTAATTCTCACTGCTGTAAAAAAGAACCTCAGTGTCTCAGTGGCTTTCCACGTTCTAAGTTTTGTTTCTCACACACAGCAATCTAATGTCACTGATGATGGCTGGCACATGGCTTACTTCCCCGTCTGAATTTCTGCCCTAGCCGATGGACTTGAAATTATCTGCTCCAGCTGGTGGAGAGCAAGAGAGAGATGTGTAGACACATCTAAAGCATTTACCTTGGAAGTGATGCTCACTTATTTTGCTCACATCCCATTGGTTACAAGTAGAGCTACATCTGAAAGCAAAGCTAGGGAGGCTGTGAGACAGTCCGTATAGACAGTGGCCCTAACTGTCCCTCTTAATAATTTGCAGAAACCTACATGGTTACTGGGAATACAGCAAGCTGTTTCTGCCACAAACACAATGCCTCACTGCCATTTCACCACCCTTCTAGTCACGACCTGCTGTCCAGTGAAAAATTTACCTGCGTGGCTACATTCTGTATTTACAGAGATGAACTCTACTCATTGTAAGGAAGTCTCCTCTCCTCCTGAGATATAAATTAGAAACAAATTATTGGCTTTAAATGATTGATGTTTGGAATAACAAGCCTAAATGTGATGCCTCTGGTGTCCAGGACGTTCATTGTCCTTGCTTTATTTGTGTTTGGGGAGGAGTTCTAAGACAGAAGGAGAGGGCACGTGGTGACATCCTGAGCAGGTACTGGGGGTAACTGCACATCTGAAACAAATATCAGAGTGGGCACCCCAACTGAGGAGGCAGTGCTGGTGGCTTACAGGCCAGTGAATTTATTATCATTATCTTTCAGCTGGCCTCAACCTATTTCCTATCCCGGTTTATATCTGATGCCACCCCCTTCAAATTTCCTGTCAGATACTCAGCATCTTCTCTGCAGTGCCCCATGGCTTTTTGCATTGTGTGCCCAAGTTTTCTGCAATGTCTTCTGCCTGCCCTTGCTCTGGCTGGCAAACTCCTCCTTCATCCTCAAGATTCAGGGCAAATGTTAGCTCTTCCATGAAGTGTTCCCTAAAAATTCTATAGGTCATTAGTTGTTCCCTCTGGTTGCTTCCATAACACTTGGAGTTATTTTATCATATCACTTAATCACATTGCATTTCAATCTCTTTTAAGAACTTCTTTCTGAGGGAAATTTTGGACCTCAGTACAGGGGCTTGTTATTTTTGTCCTTGTGTAGAGGTTGAAGGTGTTTGGTTCTTAAGGTAAACATCTTGGCTAGCCCCTTCACTTTCTGTTATTCAAATATATTTGTTGCTTTAAATATAGATCTAGAATATGTTTGTATATACCATAAAATATTTTTTCTGCCGTCATTAAAGTAATGCACATGTACAGTAAAAATAAAGCAGAAAGAATAAGTTCAGGAAAACTCGTGCATAACATAGTGACTTTAGTTATAACAATGCATTCTCAGAAATTGCTGACAGTTGATTTTAAGTCTTCTCACCACAAAAAAAAATGAAAAGTGTTTGAGATAATGCATACCTTCATTGACTCTATTTGGCCACTCCATAAAGTATATATACATGTGTATATATTTATAACATTATGTTGTACACAGTAAATATATACAACTTTTATCTGTCAGTTACAAAATAAACAAATGCAGATGACCATTAGTCCATCTCTACACTTTGTTTCCTGTCCAGAAGCAGGCACAGCTAACCTTTCCCACTTTTATTTCTTTTTTTAATTACTTCTGTAACACTAAATAATGTTAACATATCTACGTCAGTAAATATATTTATAGAAGCTAAGGATTTAGCATGCCTTTGCTGCCACTTACTCTCTGATATATCATTGAGAATTGTCTTGAACTGCAAGTAACAGAAAACTTCTCTATGGTCGCGGAGCTACGCAGAGATTCATTTAATTTTAAACATAATAAAGAATCCAGTGGTGAGTGCTCCAGGGATATTCAAGAGAGCCACCAAGGATCGAGTTCCTTTCTGACTTTGTACACCACCATGCTTAACGTGTAACTTCAGGCCACAGCAATTGCAGAATTGCTGCTCCACCTCCATCTCTTTTCAAGATGCCAACATCAGCAACCACGCTGGAGAGCTTGGCATTTGGAGGTAAGTTAAATCTATTCAGGGAAGATTCCGTTGCTTTCTTTTCCACTGAGATAACTACAGAGCATTCTATTTCTACTCAGTGAGGGGAAGTAGGGAAATGGAGATGGATATTCCATATACAAAATTTTAATCACTTTTCTTGCATTCAACTGCACTTTTCTCTTCCATCTACTGTATTTGCCAGTGCCAAACCAAGGACCCCTGTGGGATTCCAAAGAGCATCTTGTTGGCATCCTCACTGTACTCCAGACTGTGATGTCTTTTGTTTCTGTTCTATGTTACACTTTAACAATTTTATCCACTCTACATCATCCACTATCTTAGACAAACACTTTCTCTTGCTGATGGTTTGCACCTTAAATCTTTTGCTAAAAAGTATTTGTTTTTATACTTCATTGGTATTTAGTGGGTATCTATGGAGACATGAGCTGAAGGCCTATGTTCCTCTCCATGGGTTCTTCACAGAGGAGAACATCTGATACTTTAAGTAACATATTATGTAACTTTTATGTTTGTAAATGCATTAAAATATAACCAAAGACACTTATCATCATACTGTTCACACCCATGTCTATGATGAAAATCTAAATTTGTTGTTGGCAGAAGGAGCTTAACCAAAATTTCTACAGTTAATTTTTAAGAAGAAGGAATTTTATCATCAGTAAAACGCCGATAAAGAAGGTTGTTGAGAAGACAGTAACACTCCCATATAATAAAATATATTGTGAGACTACATGAATCAAACCGTCTTGGTACTAGCACTTAGAGGCACAAATCAATGCAACATAATACATCACTCAAAAGCAGACACCATATTTATAAAATCTTAATATGAATTAAGGAGAAAACAACAAGTTATTTGAACATGGTATGGAGATAATAACTGGCAACCTGGGAAAACACTCTTAGGGTCAGTACCTAGGAAAGCATGACAGTTGAGTGAAATCTGGGTTTAAAATGGAGACTGAGAGATGTGTGTCATCTGAGTGTGACTGCTCTGCCAAGAAATATTTCAATTTAATTTTTAAAATTTTTACTGGAAGGAATAATTCCTCTGCTTGTTGAATTTAGACAAAATTCAGCAGATGTCAGTCTGTGATTTATGATCATGTTCTCATTTCACATCATATGCTAAATAAATTTTAAAGGAATTCCAGAGCTAAATATAAAATATGCAGCAAGTTAGACCTACACACAAAAAGACAGCACTAGAATATATTATATATATACATATATACATATATATACATTTTCACATATGTGAATATGAATATATGATCTTTGCATTATTAGAATTGTCCAGAGTTAGTCATTTGAGCTGCTTATTTTATGTACAATATATACAATGTTATGCTATTTTATGTGCATACATATATATACACACACACATAAAATACATACATATGTATTTTCATATATAAATATACTTTTCATATATACATATATATGAAGACATTGTCTCATATGATTATGAAGATTGAAAAGTTCCAAGATCTATAGGCAACAAACTGGAGACCCAGGAAAGTGGATGTGTAGTTTCAGTCCAAGTTCAAAGGCCTGAGAAGTAGGAGAGTTGATGGTATAAATTTCAGTCTGAATGCTGGCAGCCCTGAAAACCAAGAAAAGCTAATGTTTCAGTCCAAAATCAAAGCACAAAAAAGGCCAATATTCCAGCTCAATCAGTCAGACAGAAAGAGTTCCTTCTTATTTAACATTTTTATCCTTTTCAGGTCTTTGCCTGATTGGAGGATGCCCACTCACATTGGAGACGCTAATCTGCTTTACTTGAAGCTCAACCACTCAAATGTTGATTCATCCAGAAATGCCCTTGAAGACACACACGGTATATAACATTTGGTCAAATATCTTGGCACCCTGTGGCTCAGTCAAGTTGACGCATAAAATTAAACCTCACCATCTTACCTGGGAGAAGGATTTTCTCATCATAAAGGCCACTATAGAAATCATGAGAGAAATGATTAGTGTTTTCTACTGTGTTTTAAGGCTCATACCTTTGCCTTCACTATAGAATACGTATGTACATAGAAGCTTGTCAGAAATATATAATCTCAAACTATTCTTGTTAACTCTTATTAAGAACTCAGCTGCTCTTAGGAAGAGGTTTTGCAACAAAATAATATTCTTAAGGGTAGGAATTAGAGTCAGCCTTGCACATTTGTGAGTTCTGCATTTCTGGAATACCGTATTTTCCACCTGCAGTTGGTTGAATCCATGGATGCAGAACCCAAGGATATGCAGGGTCAACTGTACAATCTATTATCTATGGTCATATTCTAGGATTTCTGTCTGTCAAGTCTTACCATTCAGAATTTATTGACTACTCCGAAATTAAGCTCCTTTGTTCCCTGTGGAATTGCTTTTGTTGGAATGCTGTTTTGTGTTGCATCCCCCGCCCTTTTGTTTTAAAGGTTGGGTGGGAAGTATCTGGATAAAGTTCATCTTCTCTGTGTATGTGTCTCTAAATATTTTCCTCTGAGACACCCATTTGCAAAATTTTTCTCGGTCCCTATAGCCATGAGAAACTATTGCTATTCATCTTATGGAAAGTATCAATCTCATATCATATTGTGATGTGAGAGCTGAACATTTCAGAGGTGAACTCAGTGTTCTTAGTCTTTGCTTAGAGTATTAGATGTTGATTTCTGCTAGCCTTTTCCCTGTCTGCGTAGCATAGTGGCTAAGAACAAGGACTCTAGAGCAGGCTGCTGGAGTCACATCCAAGCTTTGTTACTTACCAGCTCCATGATCTTGGTAAAGGCACTTCATTTGGAGGGTTGTTTTGGTACACATACTTGTTAGGGGGGCTTCTATTTAATAGTTCTTGAGTGCACTTAATAGAGCAGAAACTATCCAACTTCACTCCAGAGGGCTGAGCCAGTCTGTGTTCAAGTCATCAACAAATGAGGATGTCAAAATCCACTCATCCCTGGAAATACTTGGCATTATTCACTTTTCTAAATTGTCCTAATTAAATAGTGTCATAATAAAATAATTTGCACTTCATAAATACTGATGAGTTTGAAGACCTTGCCATGTGGGTGTCAGCCTTATATGTTTCTTTTTCTGCAATTGCTTACTCATATTCACTGGATGTTTCTGTTTAAGTGTTCCCTACCTTTCACTCAATGATTAGCAGAAATTCTTTATATAATGTATAAAGTAATTCTTAGTTATAGACATTGTATACATAGGATACTAAATTTATGTCTCTCTGTCCAGAGATCTTGTTACCATTTTTCTGTCTTGTCTGAATCTTCTCCTCTATCTTCTTTCATTTCTCCAGCCTAAGTTTGATAAAGCATTTACCATGTACCACACACTGTTAGGTGGTGTGAATGGAGTGAGTCAGCGGTAGTCTCCGTCCTTGTGGAAGTCACTTCTGGTCGTTAAGACAGGCATTGGGCACAACAATTTGAATGGGCTGCATGTTTCTCTGTGTTTCTAAGACAGGGGTAGTCAAGAAGGCCATAGTAGCTGTGATGGTTAATACTGAGTGTCAACTTGAATGGATTGAAGGATGCAAAGTATTGATCCTGGGTGTGTCTGTGAGGGTGTTGCCAAAGGAGATTAATATTTGAGTCCCTGGGCTGGGAAAAGGCAGACTCACCCTTAATCTGGACAGGCACCATGTAGTCAACTGCCAGCATGGCCAGAATATAAAGCAGGCAGAAAAACATGAAAAGACTAGACTAGACTAGCTTCCCAGGCTACATCGGTATATATATATTTATATATACATCCTATTAGTTCTGTCCCTCTAGAGAACTCTGACTAATACCGTAAATACAGTAGCCCCTCCTGGAAGGTGTAGAAGGCTTCTTCAGGGAGGTGACACATGAGCTAAGAGCAGAAGGACTGGATGGAGCCAACCAGGGAAAGGGTGACAGGCAGGTGGGGCTGGAAAAGAAGGGGGAACATAAGGCTGGATGCAGAGAACAAAGGGGAGTGTGGGAGGAGTTTGGAAGCATGGGAGTGGCCAGAGAAGCTGAGGTCTCAGAGGTCATGTTAAAGAGTTTGACCTTTAGCCTAATAGCAATGGTAAGCTACATCAAAGACACCGACCAGTCTTGAGTTTTAGAACGTGATAAATTGATGGGCAGATCCCAGAGTGGCTGCTGGGAGACTGAGGACAAGGCTCTTGACGTGGCCCAGGAGTGAGGCGATGGCTCTGGGAAACTCAGAAGGGAATTGGAGGTGATGAAGGTGGCAAACGTAAGCCTCTTCCTTATGAGTCTGAAAGAATTCCTCTTTGTACTTCCTACTTCATGAATTTCCAAGAAACCCTTGGATAGCCACCTCTTTTTCATGTCACTTTATGTGGTTTTTTTTTTTTTTTTTTTTTTTTTTTGGAGAGGGGGACTCTTGCTCTGTTACCAGGCTGAAGTGCAGTGGCGTGATCTCAGCTAATTGCAGTCTCCACTTCCCGCATTCAAGTGATTCTTCTTCCTCAGCCTCCCGAGTAGCTGAGACTATAGGCGCCCACGACCACATTCAGCTAATTTTTGTATTTTTAGTAGAGACGGAGTTTCACCATGTTGGCCAGGATGGTCTCGATCTTCTGACCTTGTGATCTGCCCATCTCAGCCTCCTAAAGTGTTGGGGATTACAGGCATGAGCCGTCACACTCGGCCTATGTGGGTTTTATGACTGTGTGTGTGTGTATGTGTAATAGAGTGTAAAATGTGTCTGCTGTGTGTCAGTGGATCATGGGGAACTGGCTCAATTTGCCTCTTTAATAGTTTGTAATTCCTTTATGATGAATTGTGTTATAATTGGTTTTCAGGAAATTCAAAGAGACAGTGCTAAAAAGAGATGCAGGGGACACACGGTCATATTCTCCTGTCTGGAGGGCTTTGTTCTAAGGCTATCTCATCAAATCTATTCTGAATGAAGAGCATGTCATGTATTTCTGTGTAAGGTCCATTAGGAAGAAAAAGTTCTGCCTCTGTTGTATTTTAAGATGACTATTGCTGTCATTTATTATAGATGAAGGATTTTAAATCTTCCTTAACAAGAAGCAGGAATATAATGAGTTATGGAATGGTGTCATTTGTATGCTCTAAAATTGCAAACCTAGGTATCCTTTCTTTTGCAATTATACAAAATTGGGATCCTTTCTATCTCAGTTTTCTAAATCCGCAATTCTCTGCAGAGAATTAATAACTTTTCTTGCTTTGCTCTTAGAGCATTCTATGTAAATGTCTAGGCTAGCCCTTAAGTCAATATATTATACATCACACATCGTGTCTGTCTCTCCCATGGTGAGCTCTCTGCAGACAAGATTCTGACTTGGGGGTGTCTGTGTCCACAGCACCTAGCACAGGACTGTCAGCTTGAAAACACTCATTAAGTGTCTATTGACTTGAAGTAAGATTGTAACACAGTATAAGAAACTTTGCCAGCCACCTCCAGAGTCTCTAGCTATAATTTTTGTTCCCCTGTGGCAATGCTGTTGCATGTGCTATTTAAGTGTATTTGAGTGCTTTATCCGAATAGAAAAACACGTTAACCCAGTAATTGTACTTTATTGGGTTTTGACAGAGGAGCTTCCTTCCTGAGCCCTGAGGTTTGAATGTCAAGATCAATATTAGAAGCACTTTCTCCAGAGGTGAAAAGTTAAAACGATCAGCTTGTAAAAGTGGTCATTTTACATTTGCTGGGTTTGGAAATTGGTGATGATTTATAGATGCTATTTATAGCTTTCATTGAGTGAAAATATAGAAAGGCAGTATTTTTCTCCAAAAATGTGCAGGAATTTTAGCTGTGAATTAAAGGACCTGCTCTATGAGTAAAATGTCAAGCCGAAAACTCCCAAAGACAAGAATTTCTTCAAAACAATTATCTCCTCTTCCTCTCTCCTCCTATGCCTTTATCCCTTCTCACTGTTTACACTCACATGGGACTTCTGTTGGATTCTTAAAAAAACAGCTTATTTCCATATCACCACTGTTTTCTTTGTGCTATCAGGCTTGAAGCCTCTTCCAGTGTTTCATGACTAGTCTCTCCTCGTTTCTTAATTTTATTTTTCTTTTTTGAGACAGAGTTCCACTCTGTTGCCCAGGCTGGAGTGAAGTGGCATGATCTCAGCTCATTGCAACCTCCACCTCCTGGGCTCAGGTGATCCTCCCACCTCAACCTCCTGAGTAGCTGGGACTGCAGATGTGCACCATGATGCATAATTAACTTTTCTATATTTTGTAGAAATAGTGTTTCACAATGTTGCCAATCTGGTCTCAAACTCCTGAGCCCAAATGATACACCCACCTCAGCCTCCCAGAGTGCTGGAATTACAGGTGTGAGCCACCTTACCCAGCAGCTTCTCTTTTTCTGGGGTCTCAACTTAAGCACCTCTTTTCCTGGGACCATTTTTCTCACCATTCTGAAATCATCCCACCTCAGCTCCTTTCGAGCCATTATCCACTGCTATCATATTCAGAGAACTATTGTCTATCTGAAATAATCTCAGTTGTGTTTATTTTTAAAATTTACTTATGTATCTGTTACCTGAGTTTCCCCTTAGACTATCAGCACCATGAGAACAAAGAACAGGCCAGGGAATGCACACACCCCTAGATTTTTAACACCCAAGACAGTGCCCAAGGAGTTGTTGAATGACCTTGCCTTTAGATGCTAGATCCAACAGTTACTTCATGGACCAAGGGTATAGGCTGATACCCTGCAGCAGGAAGCGATAAAATGCTATTTTATATATGTGATGGCATGATCCTAGGGTGGTGGCCGCCAATGGTTCCTGCCTCCTTTTCATGCCTTTAAATAATATTCTCCTTGCATGGGTGTGGGGCTTGGGAATTATGAATTGCTCCAACTAATAGAATATGGTAAAGATGGTGGGATATCACTTTATTATGTCATACACATACATATATCACTTACGTAGAGAGAAATCTGTATTTATATCTATCCACTACTATATAATACATAGAAGAATATAATTACATATCACACATGTAAATTTATATTGTCACACACACACACAAACACACACACACACACACACACACACACACACCATATACATAAGCAGACCCACTCTCCTGCTGGTCTTGAGGAAGCATGCTGCTGTTTGCTGTATTGTCAACTGCCTATAGAGGACGCCATGTGATGGGGAACTGTCAGTCTCCTTTAGTTGCTGAGAGCCTCAGTCCTACAACCACAGGAACTATGTTCTGCCTACTGCCATGTGAGCTTTGAAGGGCACCTTGAGCCTCAAATGAAAATACAGTCCTGCAACTTTCACTGCAGTCCAGTAAGACCCTGAGCTGAGGATCAGTTAATTGAATTAATCTAGACCTGAACTCCTGACCCAAAGAAACGCTGAGATATAAAGTGTGTGTTGCTTTGAGGCATTCATTGTCTGGTAATTTTAAATGAAACAACAGATGACCATTACAACTTGTATCTGTTCATTCAGAAGTTTCTTAATTCTAAGGTCAAAATCCCTCAGCTTTGTCCTTCTTTTTATGACACTTATGTTTGTGGATGGACAGATAGATAGACAGATAGATATGGATAGATACAGATATTTGATCACCAACTGGAAGATTTCAAAAGGCCAGAATAATTTATTAAAACAGGTCCAATTGATGGTTCCAGATCTTATCAGTCGTGTGCCCCCTGCCCTTTCATTTCAGCCTGATTTTTTCCCTGCTTGCCAAGTATGTGAAATTGTGCTAATCAATTTGTAACTTTTTGGTGCTCAATAAATATTATAATCATGGGTTGCTAAAGATGGCAATAAAAGAAAAAAGAAAGAATTGTATCTGAAATTATAAATGAAAATGAGTTGTTGTGTTCAATATTTTTCAGTTGAAGAATTTTATGAGGGCTTCATGTTTCAGAAAAACAACAGAGTTTAAATTATATGATGTAGCATGGCTTAAAATTCAGGATAGCAGATAAAGCATTTCTCTCACAAAACAGAATAATATAAGACCTAATAGAAATTTCTGACCCGAAAAACCACTGTAAGAAGATTTCATTCATTTCTCTTCTGTATATAAATTTTACATATTATAAAAATTATTTCAGAAATTTTATTGCCACAAAAAAGCATAAAATATAGTATATTATTTGGACTAAGACAAAATGGCAGAATAATACCATTTGCATATGTAAATCTAGCCTGACATTGCTTTTAAAAAAAGCCGACAGCTAGGTTTCATCTTCAGAATCTGCTGTCCAATCCCAGTGAGCTTGCTCAGTTACGAATGCAACATCCAAGACTGCTGGTTGGTTTCAGCTCCAACATGGGAACCACTTAAAAGTCACCACTCTCATTCGTAAAGCAAGAAAGGAGCTTAAGAAACTGAAAATTCATGACTTTTATTATGCACATCAGAAACACAGCACCATTACCTCCAAATCTGGAGAGACAGGAAAATGTAGATAATCACAATTGATGTCCACCATGACTACCTAGGGCAGAAGCATCGGGAGCCACAAACCCAGGAAGAGAGGAGTGAACACAATGCTGAGGAAGAACACAGTGCAGGGACAGATGCTGCTGGCACTGTGAAGCCCCAGTCATCTAAACCGTGTGATATTGGAGAAAGGAAAGACAAATCAATCAATGGACAGAAGAGCGAGTCAGCAACAGACCCTCACAAATATAATCAACCCACTTTTGACAGAGGAACAAATGCAGGAGAAGAGTCTTTTCAACAAACGGCACTGGGACAGTGATATGCATAAAAGAAAGTGATGCAGGGGGTGGAGAAAAAAATTCAGACACCTACAGTATTCATCACTGTCACAAAAAATAACTTGCAGTTGGCCTTAGACGTAATATAAAATAGAGTACTATAAAACTTCTCAAAGGTAACGTAGAAAAAAGTATACACAAACTTTTGTTTGACGATGAGTTTTTAGAGAACGTTTCAAAAGCACGATCCATGGGGGAAAAAAGATAAGTTCGTCTTTATTAAAATTAAAACTCTCACTTTCAGAAAGTTAACAGAATTTTTTTAAAGCCAAATACTAGGAGAAAATATATGCAAAACATATCTGGTAAAGGATTTGTATCCAAAAATATAGGAAGAAACTTAAAACCCAACACTAAACAAGTCAATTAAAAAATGACAACAATCTGGCCAAGTGTGATAGCTCACTTCTGTGATCCCAGCACTCTGGGAGGCCGAAGTGGGATGGTGGCTTGAGCTCACAAGTTTGAGACCAGCCTGGGCAACATAGGGAAACCCTGTCTCTACAAACTAACAAAAATTAGCTAGTCATGGTGGTGCACACCTGCAGTCCTAACTACTCTGCAGGCTAAGGTGGGAGGATTGCTTGTACCCAGGAGGCAGAGATTGCAGTGAGTCAGGGTTATTCCACTGCACTTCAACGTGGGTGACAGAGCAAAACCCTGCCTCTAAAAAAAAGGATATATATTAAATGACAACAACAACAATTCTATAGCAGCTATTCTGTAGAAAAACTAAAATAATTGTTTCATACAATAACGTTAAATTTATAGTTTAGAGGTATGATTGTATATATAATATGTATATATATAAACACACACACATATACATATATATATATATGTATATATATATGCCTTTGGCAGAAAAACCATATCAATTAACATGATATATATTTATTAGATTTTATAGTATATTTAAAAATTTAACATTATGTGTGTGTGTGTGTGTGTGTGTGTGTGTGTGTGTATGTGTGTGTGTGTCTCAAGGAACAAATTTGCCTAGAGTTCAGCTTTCGTATAAGAAAAAAGAAGTGAATGAACAAGGAAAGGGTAGGAAATCTCGGATATGTCACTGTGCATTTGGGAAAGTTCACAGGTACAGAGTTTCTCTTTCACAGGATGAATATTCAGAATTAAAATGAGTATTTCATCACACGTCTTCCTAGTGGATATGCTTTACTAGCACTAATTTTTTTTTCAAGATGATTCTAGTTCACTTCATCCTTCAGAAACCAAAACTAGGCATCTCCAAGAGGCACATGCTTGTGTAATTAGAAAAGGGGGTTACCCTGGCAGTGTGGGCTGCGGAGACATCCCCCTTGCTCGCAGACCTGCAGGTGAGTCCAGCGCTGAGGGTCTCCTCTCCTCTGTGTGACTCTCTGGAATCTTGCCCCCACACTGCGCGCCTTGTTCTGGAATCAGCTTTCCGTGGAGAGTGACTTCCAGCCTCTTGGCTCCCTGGGGGGAGTCTCATGTGTCTCTCTTTCTGCTCATGATTAATTTATCACAGAGAATGCGGTTTGCTGAAGAATCCAAATTAAAAGTGTCTCTGCTGGTGTCATTAATCACATCCTGAAAGTGCTTCGGTCCCCGGGGCTGGGGCTGTCTCAGAATGTCTGCTGAATTTCAGATGCTACTTTGTCTTAGTCTCCTTGGCAAAGTGAGATTTTACCGACTGTGCCTGGTGAAGGGTTTGGTCCCAAGCAGAATTTCTTTAGGGTTAGTCCGAAGGCCTGAGGAGCTGTTTATTTACATATTAATACCAGTTCTGGGGCCCTGTCCCAGAAAATCTGACTCAGAGTCTTGGGGAAATCAAGTCCAGAAATCTGTTTGGTTGACCAGTGTGATGGTTAATACTGAGTGTCAACTTGATTGGATTGAAGGAGGCAGACTATCGATCCTGGACGTGTCTGTGAGGGTGTTGCCAAAAAAGATTAACATGAGACTCAGTCAGCTGGGAAAGGCAGACCCACCCTTAATCTGGGCACCATCCAGTCAGCTGCTAGTCTGGTTGGAATGTAAAACAGGCAGAAAAACGTGCAAAGTCTGGACTGGCCTAGCCTCCCAGCTTACGTCTTTTCTCCCATGCTGGATGTCTTCTGCCCTCAAACACTGGACTCCAAGTTACTCAGTTTTGGGACTCAGACTGGCTCTCCTTGCTTCTCAGTTTGCAGACAGCCTATTGTGGGACCTTGTGATTGTGTGATTTAATACTTAATAAATGTACCTATATATTATATATATTTTAAAAATCATATACATATATAATTTTTGTAAAGCCAAATACTTGGAGAAAATATTTGCAAAACATATCGTTAAAAGATTTATATCCCATAATATAGAAAGAAGCCCTTAAACTCCACAATAAGCAACCCGATTAAAAAATGACAGAGATCTAGCTGGGTGTGGTGGCTCATTTCTGTAATATATACAGGTTAATAGCATATATATATATTTCTCTCTATAGATAAATAGCTGTTTAGAGATACATATCCTATTAATTCTGTCCCTCTAGAGAACGCTGAGTAATACAACCAGCTTGCCAAATTATTCTACTATGCTTGAAGGTGTGATAGCCACTGGTAGGCAGTATTTTCATGCCTCCCCTGTCCCAGTCTTGGTGGTTTTTAGTAGCCTCTTGCTGACTCTTGAGCCCTTAGAGTCCCGTAGAGTGACTTACTCATCTGGTTTGCCTCGGATGGTCGCATTTTAGTGTTGGAAATCCTGCATATGAAGCACCGCCTCAGTCCTCTGCAGCCCGGCATGGTTGGTCACTTTACCTGCAGACTCTCAGGGTGTCCAGAGAGCACCGCCATCTTATAGATCATCATTGGAACACTATTTATTAAGTTCCTCACGAGCCAGGCATATTTCTCGGCACTGGGGAGGGACTTACGGACTAGAGAAAATGAAAAATAGAGTAAAATTGTGCAGAATATTATTGCTGACCACTGAAAAGAGAAACAGATCATGAACAGAGGATAGCAATGATGGAGAGTGGGTAGGGGTGGCCTCATGGAGAAAGTGCCACTTGCCCAGGGGTCTGACGGAGACAAGTGAGTGAGTCATGCCACTGTAGACAGGGTGGGTGGGGGTCCAGGTAACTGAAAACACAATGTGAGTGGCAAGAGTCTGTATGGAAAATATTCCACATAAGTCCTGAGGAAATGTGTCTGTATATGTCAATGCACTGTTCCCTCAAAGGGTTCAGAGCAGGTTGCTCACACAGCCAATTCTCCACCTCATGACATACTCGAGGACAGGTAAGTCTTCCTTGCAGGATCAGACCTGTGCACTGCAGCATGTTCATCAGCACTCCCGGCCCCTACTCCCTCAATGCCTGTCGCAGCCCCCACAGTGGTAACAAGCAAGATTGTCTTTAGTCATTGCCAAAAGCCTGGGGTGTGCAAGATTGCCCCAGCTGAGAATCAGTGACTTACACCAATCAAGTGCATGCTTAAGAGCGAAGTCAGGTATGCTTCTTAAACCATACAGAAGTGATTGTGGACAGATGTCTTGCCAAAGAGAAGTCCATAACATGAAGAAACTTAAATGCTGCATGAATGACTCAAAAACAAAACAAAATAAATCAACAAACAAAACATCTAAAGCAGTTCTATCGAAGCAGTTCTATGGAAGTCTTTACGGGGAAAAAAAACATTTAAAATAATCTACTTCAGCCAATAGAGACATTTGCTCTTCCTGATGTTAAAGGACTTTTCTGCCAGAACCAGAGTCTCACTGGATCCATCAGCTCTGGAGGGAAGAGGTGCCTGTGATCCTGCTGGAGTCAGAGGAGCTCTGAAGGACACTCACAGAGAGAAGAAGGCTGAGACGCTGCGTGTATCGTCTCTGGATTATACATGGCATTTAAGTTTTAGAGCAATAAAAATATCAGCTGTAATTCCCTGAGAACCTAAAATGTACCAATCCCTCTTCCAGGCACTTTCTGCACGTTAAGTTATTGTTGTCTCATTACGAAAATTTTTTGGAGATGCATTGTTATCATTATCGTTTAAATGCAAGGAAATCGAGACTCAGAGAAATTAAGGTGTCTTGTAAAGACTACATAGACAAATAAATGTGTGGTGCGTAGATCAGTACTTACCACGTAGGAGCTGCTCAGTGAAGTTTTGTTAGGAAGCTCTTTTTCTGCTGGAAAGCAGGCATTTAGTAAAGGTGATGCAGGGTTATAGCCTGTGGCAAGATCAATTTGAGACCCACTAGTCTAGACAGAGCCCTGTTCCTCTGCATATTCCAAGTGCCACACACACCGGACACTCAAGGAACTCTTTAAATGTTAGGAATGAGTGGAAAGCCCTTTCTCATTGCCTCTTTCAGGGTTCTACCTGGCGCTCTTTTTCCACCCTCTTCTTCCCAAGGCAAACAAAGACTGGACTTACCCACTGAGTGCAAAACACACAGCAAAGGCTGAAGGCACTTCAAACATGGGTGGTCCAAGGATCAGGCAGAAAAATTCAGACGCATCCTCACAAAGTGAGTTGATGGTTTTGTTTCTTTGCTTGCCGCCAAGCTAAATAAAAGCATTATTTTCTTGGAATAAGAGGAGGGGATTTGCAGTACAGACTCTGAGTCTCTGAGCCCCTCAGTCTGTTGTCGCTGTTGTAAGGGAGATGGGAAGACTGTAGTTTGGCTGATTTCCTTCTTCTTATTCTCTAGTGAGACCCACCTGTCACTGGCAGCCAACAGGATGCCCATATTTGGTCCAAGAGCAGGAATGCCCATCTGGATTCTGAGACTCTGCTAAGCAGCTCCCTCCTCTATCATGGCCAAGTTCAAGGTTTCCAGGATTATCCCGAAACCCAAAATTCAACAGTGTAGCTTTAGACATAAGGGATAATGGGATGTGAAGGGAAGAGGCCCCTCAGGGATTCAAATAGTGTCACTGCACCTGACCACCAGGCTTGCCACTAAGCCTGCACAGAGATGGAGCCACAGTGACCTGTGTCTTTGACTTGAATCCATATTAAAATATGGTGTCTGTTTTTTCAACTTTTTACCAAACCCTGAGATACATGCAAAACGTGCATTTATAACAGAGAAAAGTGCACTTATGTGTACAGCCTGACAAATTTTCACAAACTGACACACTCAGAGCAAGAAATTGAATATTACTAGAAGACCAGACTCATTCCGCATGCCTGTCTATTTATGACCTTCTCCCTTAGGGTATCGTGGTACTGACTCCAACATCATGCATGGCATAGCTCTGTTGGCTTTGGAGGTTACTTCATTCTTTTCTGTGTCTGACTTCCTGCATTAGTCTGTTCTCATGCTGCTAATAAAGACATACCCAAGACTGGGAAATTTAGAAAGGAAAGAGGTTTAATTGACTTACAGTTCAGCAAGGCTTGGGAGGCCTCAGGAAACTTATCATCATCGTGGAAGGGGAAGGAAATACATCCTTCTTCACATGGTGACAGCAGGGAGAAGTACAGAGTGAAGTCAGGGAAAAGCACCTTATAAAATCACCAGATCTCGTGAGAACTCACTCAGTATCACAAGAACAGCATGAGGGTAATGGCTCCTATGATTCAGTTACCTCCCACCGGGTTCTTTCTACCGCACACTACAGTTCAAGATGAGATTTTGGGGAACTACAGTTCAAGATGAGATTTTGTTGGGGACACAGCCGAAGCTTATCACTTTCCTCTTTCAACAAAATTTTAGGAGTGTCGTCTGTGCTGCTGTGTACAGTTGTAGGTTTGGCCATTCTTATTCCTAAGCAGTATGCTATTATAAGACTTTGCCTCACTTCATTTATTTGTTCTATTGTTTACAAGCATCTGGAGTCATTTCCAGTTTGCGCTATTATGACAATCCTGCTGTGAACATGCTTGGGGGTGTCTTTGGGTGATCATCTGCATGCGTTTCTCTTGGGTATAGTTTTGGGGTTTGTTTCTTTGGTTTGTTTGTTTCAGAGTTAGGAATTTGAACTCCTGAGTCAGAGGGCATATTACTTTCTTACTGCCGCTGTAACAAACTACTACATACTTCGTAGCTTAAAATAACACAAAGTTTATTACCTTACACTTCTGGAGGACAGAGCTGTGGCTTTACAGGATGAAAAACAAAGAGTGGGGAGGCTGCTTCCTTCTGGAGGCTCTAAGGGACTGCGTTTCCTTGACGTTTCCAGCTTCCGGAGGTGCCCACATTCCTTGGCTCCTGGCCCCTTCCTCCACCATCAAAGTGCATTATTCTCATCTCTTTTGTTGTCACCTCCCCTTATTCTGACTTAGGCCCTCCTGCCTCCCTTTTACAAGGATCCTTGTGATGACATTGAGCTCAGTAAGATAACCTAGGATCATCTGCCATCTCAAGGTCCTTAGCTAGTCACCTTTGCAGACAACTTGTACCCTGGAAGATGACATACTCCAGGCTTCGGATACAATGTGGACATCACTGGAGGGCCAGTATTCCAACTGCTACGTGGGGGTAAACCTCAATCCTACTTTAGCAGACATTTTGGTCAGTATTTGTACCAATTAACCTCCCAATGGCAATATTTGTGACTTCTCTGAGATCTTTGCCAGCACTCAATATTTTCTGCTTTTTTAGTTTCTTTTCAGCCATTCTGATGGAATGTGTGTGTCTGATTTTTGTACTATTGAGTGGTGAGTGATGAAGTAATGCTGCACTTTATTAAAAAAATAACTGAGGTTGAGCCTTGCTGGAATGGATTAATAATAATAACAAGAAAACATAAAAAGCTTATTTTTAAAAAAAATCCAAAAGTGGGTCAGTGCTGCAGTAGCTGATGTGTGGCTCTCCCGGGTAGACGTGAGCGACTTGGTACACAGGAGGGTCTGTCAAGCTGCACTCTTTCCAAATGATATTCCTATTCGAGCATCACTCTTTAGGGACAAATTTAGCCTTAGAATTCCAGATGTACCCAGCCATGAGGGAAGGGAGTCTGATTTCTGGAGTGTCCCTCTTTCCTGGAAAACTCACCAGCCAAAGTGTCTGAATTCCATTTATTCCAAGTTGCTACAGCAGCCAATTTTTCTTCCTGAGACTCATCACTCTCTTGTCTTGGAGTTTCCTGGTTGGGGGCGGGGAAGGGTGACTGCTCTCTAAAAAAGCCTAAGAAGCGGAAATATTTGTTGTGAAGGTGGAAGAAAATAGCGGTTGTGCTTCGGCTTTTAGCTCCAAGTAAAGTGCTAGAGTATGTGTTGCTGGGGGAGGGAGTGTCAAAAGGGGGAGATGGGGAACAAGAGCCTGTGAAGTTCCAGGAAAGAAAATCAAGATGCCCAGGGAAGGCAAGCACCCGGGTGGCTACTGGGCTGGACTTTACTTTGGGATCTAGATGACCAAGAAAGCGTAAAGACGCAGGTGCAGAATCGAGACTTGAGCATCAGATGGCAGGAAGGCATTTTTGCCATCATGTGGCCAACAATCCTGCCAAGAAGAGTCACTTAAAAGTCGTCCTGGGCTGTCCCCCACCTCCACTGAAATGCAGCACCCTCCCTCAGGTGAAGCAGGCCTGACGCGCACGTGGACGATCTGTGCTGCTTTTGGGTAGCAGCTGCTGCCCCAGCTGCCCTGGCGGGTCATCCCGTCACCTCCCGCCTCCTTGTGGGGTTTCTCTTCTGGGATACCTGCACCCGGATGCATCAGCAGAGGTGTCACTGGCTAGCACAGCAGGTGGAGCTAGAAACCAGCTCTCGGCTCTGTGCCCGCAATACCATGTGATCAATAGTTTGAAAATCATCCAGAGGCAGAAGCGTTCTGCCTTTGCAAGCTACAAAGAACATTTCACCCATTTCAGGGCTCTCTGTGTATATTTAAAAAATACAGCACAGGGCAGAAGAATCACTTGAACCCGGGAGGCAGAGATTGCAGTGAGCCCAGATCATGCCGTTGCACTCCAGCCTTGGCAACACAGTGAGCCTCTGTCTCAAAAAAAAAAAAAAAAAAAAAAAAAAAAATACAGCACAGAAGGTCAGCTCGTAGGGAAGCATCATCACCTGCCTTCAGTGGACTCTGTCTGTGAGTACACAGGGAATGATGCTATTGTATTTTGGTAGTAGAAGCAACAAAATAATAATTAAACACAGGTTTCCAGAGGCTAAGAAGACATTTCTCACTGGTATGTGGGCCTCTGGGAAGCAGAAAGGATTTGGTCACCTTTGTAGCCAAAACCACGCTGACCTCTGCAGTTTTGATTTATGCCTCTGAAAGTCCAGGCCTGTCACTGGGATGTGACTTCCGTGTAATGAAGGCACAGCAAGCCATGGGTGCCCCATAGCCCTGCCGCCACCCTGATGGTTCTCCAGACCCATCCACAGCACTGGGGCAGGTCCCAGGCTGCCAGAGGAATCCCCGCGGTAACCAGGAGGAGGCCTCTGTCGTAACCCAAGGGCCGTCTTTTCAGAATCAGGTACTAAGTGCCACATGTACAGACTTTGAGCTCTGCCAGCATCTCTTTTTTTATGGCAGACAGACCAGCCTTCTTGTCTTCACCTTCACAGGAGGGAGGTCTGCATACTTTACACCAAGCATCAACCGCCCACGATGCCGTTTGTGTTTCTTTCAGGTATGTGGCCACCACCATCCTCCTTACCTGTGTGCTCAGCCTGTGCCCGCTTCCTCCTGATGCCAAAGCCCCTGAGCTGACAAAGCCAGTGCAGCGTGCCCAGCTCTGCCTTGCAGGGCACCCAGGGACTCCCCCCAGGGCTCAAATGACATTGACACATGACCCTCAGGCTCATGGGGTTGAGTTTTACATCACACTGGAGTCGCTGAAGCAGAAAGTGGTCTTGCTCCCAATAAATATTTGTAAACAGAAAATTCGTGACCTTGGACAAATGATGGAGATAGAAGGTGCTTTTTAAAGGAAAAGCACTGACCAAAACCCTTACCACAACTCTCCAGAGGGAGAGGTAAGGGTGTGTATCTTTTTCCTTGGGGACTGGCTCAATGGTGCACTCACTTTCTCTTCCTCATTATATATATATTATATGTATAATATATAATATATATAATATACATTATATATTATATTATATTATATGTATATTATATATTATGTATTATATATTATATATTATATGTTATATATTATATATTATATGTTATATATATGTTATATATGTAATATATATTATATGCATATATATTATATATTATATAATATATCATATATGTATATCTATTATAGATATTAAATATTCATTGTATATTAAATATGTATTATGTAAATAATATATAATATATTTAATATATGTAATATATATACGTGTGTGTGCACACACACATATATGCATGCACAAACAAATATAAAAATATTTGTATTACCTACTTGGATGTATTTATAAACATATGACCGCATACATGTATGTGTGTGTGTGTGTGTTTGTGTGTGTGTGTGCGTGTGTGTGTGTGTGTGTGTGTGTGTGTATATATAGATATATATATATATGATGCTATTGTATTTTGGGAGTAGGAGGAACAAAATAAAAATTAAAGTAAACTCAGAGCTGTGTGCATAATAATAAGATATATAATGATATATATAATATAATAAATATAGTATGATAATATAAATAATAAATATAGTATAATAAATGTATATATACACATACACATGTACATATATACATACATGTGTATTTTTCCATCCAACAGAATTATGGCTACAGCAAGTGAGACAATAATGATCCTGAGAATCATCATCCAAGACCAGTGGTAAGCCCAACAGGAAGTGATAAAGGTGGCATGGGACAAGTGCCACCCTCGCCTCTGGGGAGCATCACCCAGACACCAAGCAAGTGAGCAGGAAGAGCCTCAGGTACTGGGAGTGGGGGTGGGGCACGAGTCCTGTCAATACCAGCTGTCTGTTCTGGGGAATGGGTGCTTCTCGTTTAACAGGTGATGCAGGCCATCTGCTCTTGGGCAGAACTTCAGCCATACAGCTTCTTTCTATGCACCACCAGTATTACTACATCATTATATTGCTTTTTATCTTCTACAGGAAACAGCTGAGAGTTAACATGGGGAAAAACAGAAATGCTGTGAAAAATAAGAGAAAGTCTCATTTATTTATCAGTTATATTTAATATATAATTACATATGTATTATATATTAATAGATTGTATAGAATATATATTTACATAGATGTTATATATTATTTATATATTATATAACATTTATTTATGTAGATATTATATATTATATACAAATTATTGATACAATTTGAGGCCTAAAAATGTTATCAGAATAGTGCAAAGAATTCTCAGTTGCTCTTCATCCATATTCCACAAATGTAACTCTTTTATCACATCAAATCCCCCTTCTCTCTCTGTTTACACACACAAAACCACCACCAAGCTCGACACACACATAGTGGAATATTATTCCACCTTTAAAAAGAAGAAAATCCTGCCATTTGTAAAACATGGAAGCTACAGGACATTTTGCTAAGTGAGATAAGTCAGAAACAGAAAGACATCCAATGAGCTCACCTATAGGTGGCATCTATAAAGCTTAACTCATAGTAAGAGTAGAATGATTGCTGCTAGGGGAAGCACGGGGTAGAACTGGGCCTATTGGTTAAAGGATAAAAACTTTGAAGTATGTGTGATGAATAAATTCTAGAGATCTAATGTACAATATGGCAATTTTGTATAGTTACTTATACTCTATTTGCATACTTGCAAGTTGCTAAAAGAGTACATTTGAAGTGTTCTCACAACACAGAAAAAAGTGGCAACTTTAAAGGCAATGAATTTGTCACTTAGCTCGAGTGGAGTAATTATTTTACAATATGTGTGTGTGTGTGTGTGTGTGTGTGTGTGTGTGTAAACATTACATTGTTCAAGTTAAATAAATATAATGTTTATTTTTATAAAAAGCAAACAAAAATTGTGTGGTATCCATACTAGGCAGTAGTATGCAGCCATTAGAAAGAATGAACTGGCTCTGCGTTTGCTGAGATACAGCAATCTCCAAGGAACAGCCATCTAGGAACGATCAAGGTGTATGGCTAAGTCAAAAAAGTGAAGTAAGGCTGGGCACTTTGGCTCACGCCTGCAATCCCAGCACTTTGGGAGGCCAAGGAGGGAGGCTCACTGGAGCCCAGGAGTTTGAGGCCACCCTGGGCAACATAGGGAGACCCCAACACTACAAAGCATTTAAAAAAATAGCCTGGCATGGTGGTGTGCACCTGTAGTCCCAGCTACTTGGGAGGCTGAGTTGGGATGATCCCTTGAGACTGGGAGATCGAGTCTGCAATGAGCTATGATCACACCACTGCACTCCAGCCTGGGTGACGGAATGAGACCCTGTCTCAAAAAAAAGTGAAGTATAAAACAATGCTTATAGTATTTTCCCTTTCATGAATGCTATAAGCAGTCCCATTGCCAGAGATGTTCACCTTGGTCATCTGGTCGTTTGGTTAAGGCAGTGAGTGCCAGATGTATCTACTATCAGGTATTCTTTGTCATCAATATGTACCTTTTGAGGAGACACTTTGAGACCATTTAAACATCCATAGCCAGGCATGGAGGCTCATACGTATAATCGTAGTACTCTAGGAGGTCAAGGTGGGAGGATTGCTTGAGCCAAGGAGTTTGAGACTATCTTGGGCAACATGGTGAGATCTTATCTCTACAAAAATTTAAAAGTTATCCACAGATCCACAGGGGTGGGGTGGGGGAGGCATATGCCCGTGGCCCCAGCTACTCAGGAGGTGGAGGTGAGAGGGTCACTGAAGCCCAGGAGGTTGAAACTGGAGTGAGCCATGATCACACCATTGCACTCCAGCCTGGGCAATATGGAAAGAGACTCTGACCCAAAACAAAAAAATAAATATCCTGTGACTCGCCAAAATTAAATCATTTTCAAATCCACAGATGAATCTTTTTGACTGAATTTTAATCCTTGATACATGATGATCTTTTAACTCTACCATTGCTCCAACATTCATCAGAATGATAAGTTACTTGATTTTTGCAACAGGGAAAATCTTTCCCTTCTCTCCATGTATTTATTACTGTTTTTCTATCTATTATGGACCTAATGTTTCCATTCCCCCCAAATTTGTATGTTGATGACCTCATGCCCAATGCAATGGTATTTGGAGGTAGGGCCTTTAACTTCTGGGGTACATGTGCAGAATGTGTAGATCTGTTACATAGGAATACATGTGCCATGGCCGTTAGATTTAGAGGAAGTCATGAGAACAGAGCCCTCATGAGAGGATCAATGTCCTTATAAGAAGAAACAGCAGAAAGATTGCTCGTTCTCTCCACCTTGTGAGGACACAGTGAGAAGCTGGCCTTCTGTGGGACAGGAAGTGGGGCTTCACCTGAAAGTGATCAGCTGTTCCCTTAATTTAGGACTTCCCATCTCCAGAACCACGAGAAATAAGGGTTTATTGTTAAACTACAGAGTCTATAGCAGCCCGAGCTGACTAAGACATCACCAGTTGATCCACTGACATCAGGATGGATTCTTGCTGTATTCAGCAGGTTACATTCCTTGATAATCATTATTTTATGCTTCACTTGTTCTGCCTCTGCCCAGTGGCAGTGCCTCCAAGCTGGCTTTCATGTCCTATTGACAAATCTCCATCATTTTTTTGGTCTTTCCCTACTTTTTGGTTCCCCCAAAAGTTTTCAGGCTCGTCTTGTTCTTTTCCTGTGCCAGCCCTACTCACCATTCCTAGGTGAACACTTTTTAGTGTGTAAAACCAGGGCTTGGGTAGCTGATGGGTGGCCTCTTAGTACTTGCTTGTAATTGTTTTATAAATATCACAGCTGAGGTATAGACTATGGATAAAGTGAACACATCTCATATCGCACAGTATTAAGCCTGATGAGCTGTGTATGGCTGGCAAGCACTCTGTGTTTTTCTAGTTTATAAGCCACTTAGAATTTGAGGGGTTGAACTCCCCTGGGAAGTTGAGAGCGGTCATTGTAAGTAGCCATCCATGAAGACATGCAACTTGCAGAAGAGACCCTCGTTCCTATGGCAACAGCCTGATCTAGACAGTCTGCTTCTCATCCCTCTTCCTACCTTCTCCCACCTTTCCTTTGAGTGGCATGTGTCTTGCATGGGGCTGTTTAAGGGGTCTGTATAATGCACAACTCCAGACATGTCCCTCCCTTGCTTTTGGGAAAGCTGACGGATGTAAAATAGTCACTCTGTCAAACCTTGACAAAATGGAACCAGGGAAAACCATGAGAGGAGCAGCTCATGTGTATTTGCTTGACAATCAGAACCATCTCAGAAGACAGCCGGAAACCACAGCCCTCCACCAAGGCCACTGCAACCTTGCACAAAATGTCCTGCAAGGATATCTGCACAGTGACCTGGGGCGGTCGCCACCCTTGTGATTAATTCTTGTAGCCAAGGCTGATCATTTTTAAACAACTTATGTCATCCTCCTCATTTTACTTTTAAAAATCCTTGTTATCCCTTGCCTTCCCGAATGCAACCATGGTTGCCATGGCAGGCATGTGCTGCATTGCAAGGCCCTGCTACTTCTGATTAAACTCAAAACGTCCAGCACATCTCTCTGTTTGTTGTTTAGATTGACACCTTACAGCTGTCGGTGAGCCCCAAGTGTAGCTCTCCTTCTGTGGTCCTTCGGGGACTAGTACGGATCATCCTGTGTTTTTAACACCTGTTCTCTTTTTCTTCTTCTTTACTTCTTTAAAATTTGAGCTGTACAGTGTTAGGCACAAAGCCTTTGTCTAATGAAAGATAAGTGAGTGAGGAGTGAGTGAGAGCAGGTGGGATGGGTTGAAACTTCCTTTGGCAGAAGAATTGGACAGGGAGGGCCACATTTTTGGCAACCCCAGAAAATCTTGTCTTGAATTGTTTTCTGCCCACTTTTGAAGATCTCTTCCAATGAGTACAAACTTACTGTGGTTGAATGGTCAAAGCCTTCTAGGCAGACAGCCGGTGATGATGGTATGGAACCTAGGTAATTGCAATCTTCATCTTCTAGTTACACTCCATTACAGCTATCAGAAAGGATTTCTTTAGGTGACTTTGTTATCTCCACAGGGCTTTTGTAAATCTGCACACATTTGCTAAGCATCCTCCAAATCTCGATTGCAAATACCTGGAGAGGATGTGAGATTTGTGTATTATTTAGAATGATTTCAACTGCAGCTAGTAAAATACTACCAAAATGTGGCTGAGATTATAGGAGTTTATTGGATTGCATAACAAACATTTCAGAGGTGGCTGTCTCCAGTTTCTTTACAATTCAGTGACACACCAGCGTTATTCCAACGTTTCTCTTTCCCTTCCACTATACCCAGTGTGTTGGCTGTCATATTCCAGCTTGTTTCCTCGTGGTCACAATATAGCGGCAGCTCTTCCAGACATCACACTCTCACCCATTTATATCCAAAGCCAAGAAGAGGCGTGTCTCTCCTCACTTATGTCTTTTTAACAAAGAATAAAGCCTTTCGACAAATCCTGTTGCCTGTCTTCTCTTTAGATCCCACTGTTTCACAGTGGGTCCTAGATCGAGAGACTCTAGGGAGGGTGCATTTGGCGTTTTTAGGCTACATAAGTGGGAGCAGGTCCTGTGGTTAAGGAAGAATCGTGAGAGAATGACTGATGGGTAGGCAGCCATGAGTCAGGCCTCTCTTTGCAGGTGGCATCTGTTGGATTCTCTCCATTGTGTGAGACCCTGTGTGTTTGCACCCCCAGCGGAAGACTCCCTCTTGGTTGCTGGGCTTATCAGGTGGCTCTCTCCAATTGATGTAATTAGGTGCTAAGTGAATGAAGTCCCTCATGCATGTAGAACTTCAGGGGTGGCCTGGTACTAGGAATCTGGGGTCAGGTGCTCAGGCAGTGTTCTTAACTTCCTGTCTCCCCGTCCTGACTCTTTCTCAGGCATGCCTTTCCTTCCTGGAGGCAAGAGACCCCTGCCAGCAGCTCCCAGCATCCATCTGCTGACTTGGCCACTGCAGGGAGAAAGGTACTCTCCCCAGACAGGCCCAGCACAGGTTCTGGGGCTGGTAATCAATGCCTTTGTGTGGCATAACTTGGATTATGCATCCACCCTGAACCAATCACTGTAGCTAGACCCAGAACCATAGCTCAGATCAGCGCCCCTCAACGGCTTGGGTGGATGGTGGGAGAGGGGTTCTAGGTGGGCAGCAGATGCTGATGGGGAAAGGATCTGGAGAGGGTGCCAGTCCAGTTACCATCGTCTCTTGGGTCCTGCTATCATGCTGTAGGAGTCTGAACGGGGTTTGCCAGCTCCCTGCCCTCAGCCATCACTGCTTGGGTACATAACAGTAACATCTGTGGATTTGGCATGGAACACATATTTTCTTAAACTATTTGCTCAAAGGTTGATGTTTTCACGTTGACAAACCAACGCAGATGATGGTTTTTACCTTTGTTTTAGGAGAATAACTTGGGCATTATTTTTAGAAAGTACAAGAGAGACGGCTTAAGAAAAATTATATAATCAGAATTACATAATTAGGAGAAGTTCTCACATTCCACTCCCTCTTTATCCTTGCCTCTGTTCCTTCCCTCTTCCTCTTTGACTTTCATTATGGTGTCAGAGGTGCAGAAAGGTTTGCTTTGGCATGACAGTGACTGCCTATCTAATACGCCTGTAAAAATTCACTCCATAATATAAATAAATAGAATTTTTTAATCCTTTTTGTTGAATTATGCTATCAAATGAGATGTTAAATGCCAGCTCACGGGATGTGTTTGACAGCTAACAAAGTGAATATATGAATATATTTCTAACAAAACATTGCATGGAGCTCTAATCTCTGAATTGTGAAAACCTGGGTGGAATTATTAAAATAGAATATATTGTACAAAAGGCCTGAAATATTGTGATAAGAATTTTAAAACCTGTTGAATGCGAAGACCCAATGCACTCGGTGAGAAAGGCAGGGAAGGTCTTAATGTAAAGTATTTTAGTGAAAGCTCTTTGTGTGAAAGTGTGAGGACTGAAGGTGAGAATCACGTGATGATAAGAAGGAAAGAAGATACTGCATAATAAGCAATCTTGGAAGTGTCCATACAGCTAATGCCAAGCCAAAGGAAACAGCAGTTAGCTGAGAGGCTTCGTGCATGGGAACTGGATACACCCGGACAGCTTGGTGCTGAGGGTATTTCCTAAGTGGACATTGTCAGACAGATTTTCTTATGTGCATTTAAATATACCCGGGAAAATTTACTGAGTCAACCTGTACGTGCATCATCATCTTGGTTAAACATTCCCAAGTGCTTCTTATAAGTGGCTGATCAAAGTGAAGAACTTTCAGTTCCCATTTTTTTTTCTTTTTTTTAAGACAGAGTCTCTCTGTGTTGCCTAGGCTGGAGTGCAGTGGTGCTATCTCAGCTCACTGCAACTTCCAGCTCCCAGATTCTTCTGTGTCAGCTTCCTGAGTAGCTGAGACTACAGGCACAAACCACCACGTCTGGCTAATTTTTGTATTTTTGGTAGAGATAGGCTTTCACCTTGTTGGCCAGGCTGGTCACGAACTCTTGACCTCAAGTGATCGACCCACCGCACCCTCCCAAAGGCTGGGATTGCAGGCGTGAGTCACCTTGCCTGGCCAAACTTTCAGTTTTTATACTCTTATCCACACTTTCTGTTTTCATACTTGTTTATTTTGAAGAGGCAGATAGACAGGAATGCAATCTCATTTAAATGTGTGTTTATCTGACTACTGATGAAGCTGGGCATTGTCTTATACTGGCCACTTAGTTTTTTCTATGAATAATACATCAAAAAGCCAGCCATTTCCCATTCTTCTCTTGACTGCGACCCACTCAAATATAGGAGAGCCTTGACCTATGGGACCTGCTGGACAGATGGGGCCCTCAGGAGACTCCGAGAGAGATATGTGAGTGCACCTGCAGAGGGGAACCCAGAACCCTGAGATCCTTGGTCCATATCCTGCATAAGAATCATGAAACGAGTGATGGCGACTATTTCTCCAATTCCCACTTACATGTCTCTGTAGAACGTGATGACACTGATTGAAATGACTGATGCCAAAGAAGCTAAACTGCATTCTTTTAATTTGCCCAGGCAAGAGGACATCTATCCCTGCAGAGTTTTCCAAACTTTTAGGTTAATGATAGCTGCATGATTTTTTATTTCAACTTGACCTGATTCGCATCATTATTTTTATTCATTGTGTCAACATGTGAATCGCAACATGCTCATTGGAGAAGTTTAATTTCTGAGAAGTCTTATTGGCACAATTCAGCCAAGAAAAAGTTCTGGGAAGGGGAGCGCTGGGATTTCCAGGGAGCAGGGAGATGACAGCTCAAGAGTCTGCTCAGTGTCCAGAGCTCCCTCTTGCCCATACATGGAATATGATGTAAAAGCAGCTGAAATTGTAGGAGCTTATCATATTGTCTAACAAGCATTTCAGAGGTGGTTGACTCCAGGTTTGTTTTGTTTTAATTCAGTGACACACCAGTGTTATTCCAACGTTTCTGTCTTTATCCAGTGTTTCTATCCAATACTGTACTGCAGCTGATATTTCAAATGACACTTCTCCCCTTTATGGGAGAAGGACTTGGCAGGGACACGATGACCATTGCAGGTGTTTCTGCCAAGGCAGCCACCGCCTTTTCTGTTGGGATGACCCGGTCCGACTTCACTCTGTTTCTTTTGGAGCCAGAAACTGCTTCTGAGGCTTCTCCTGGCCTGTGGATAATTTGGAAAACATAAATAAGTATTTAGAGTAGACTGGATAGATTGTCACCATTTAGATAAAATTAACAGCTAAGCATGAGAAAAAAAAAAGGTATAGCATTTCCCCACAGCTCCACTCTTATATGTAATTTAAAATTCAAAACAAAAGCCAATTAAAGCGCTAACATAAACATCGGAGTTAAATAAATTCTGATTTTCCCTTATACTATCAATTTTATACTGAAGATTGAAAAATTAAATTTTTACTTTTCCCCTTTTTTTCTGTCTTCTTTCTTTCTTCTAAGTTTTCTCTCCTTTTCTTTTCTTTCCTCCTTCATATCCTTCCCTCCCTCCGTCCTTCCGTCTCTCCCTCCATCCTTCCCTCCCTCCCTCCTTCCGTCTCTCCCTCCATCCTTCCCTCCCTTTTTCCCCTACCTTCCTTCCTTTCTTCCTTCCCTCTTTCCCTCCGTCCTTCTTTCCTTCCTTCCTCTTCCTTCTTTTTTCCCTCCCTCTCAAGGTGATGGTGGGGGTCCTCTCTACCAATGCCTGAAATCTGTGCTTAGCAAGCTTATTAGCAACCTATTTCATGTGCAGTGAATGTTTCAACCCGCTGAGTCATGCAGACTTTCTGTTTTGTTTTGTTTTGTTTTGTTTTGTTTTGTTTTGTTTTGTTTTGTTTTGTTTTGTTTTGTTTTGTTTTGTTTTGTTTTTAAAGAAAACGCCATGGTTTTACAGGTGGCCTCTGATGGTGAAAACATTTGCTCAGCCTGTGGCTAGGAATTCATGATAGTTTGGAGAAGTAAAGAGACCCAGTGTAGAAATGGGAGTGAGTCTCACTGCTGGGCAGCACTGATCAGCAGCGTAGGCTGAGCTGTGTGATGAACGTTATTACAGCTCCAGACTGTTGGCTCCCTCTCTCTGTAGGAGGAGTCTGTCTCCCTCCCAGTGTCCCATGATGCTCTGTGTGCCAGTGAGAGAAGTGTCCATGCCTGGACTTCTGATTGTTCCTGGCACAGAGTAAGGGATCTCTTGAGTACTAACGATTATACTCATATTTTTTAATGTAACTTCAAAAGGGAGGCCAAAAGAAACATATATTTTAAAAAATGAGAGAACACTTTTGTGTGTGTATGCATGGAGATGAAGGTATCTGTGCATGATTCATCTGCAAGCATGGGGTCGCCATCCTCCAGAAACACTTTAAGACACCTCGTGCAACATGCCGTGGTACAAACTAGAGCTGAGAAAGGGAAGGAATGTGATGGCAAATGTGAATGGCCCAATGCAATGGCACTCCAGTGTCCACGGAGGACGGGAAGCAGCTTCCAGCAGCTGCTGTGTGATTTAAACATAAATCACAGGAGAAAAAGACATAGGGTCAAGGACTATGTTACTGTTAAAAAAAAAAAAAGTGTCAAAGAAAGAAACCAAGCAAACAGGAAAGAAAATTGATTTTATGTGGGGGATTGGACTAGAGACAGCATCCCAGAGTCCTTAGCAGGTCGGTTTTGCTGTAGCGTTTTGTAGGGAAGAGCAGATAAACTATAAAGACAGTGACTGGCAGCTGAGAATCTTTTCTAATCATGGCAAGCCTCAGTCATTTATTTAGAGTTTCAGGGAAGCAAACTCTCAGCCAATCGTTCATGAAATAAGAGACAGACGTTGGATGGGTTGTGTTTGGCCCTGACAGAGGTAAATAAGAGTCACCTGGGAGTCTCACGGATGCCATGAGAAAACACAGAGATTATTAGGCATTTTTTTAATATCATAAGCAAAAGGATAAGGACGGAAGAATTCAGAAAATAAGGGTTTTTTTTTCAGGAAGACAAAGCTTAGGTCAAGTTCTTCTTGGCCGAACCTCAGGTCATCACCTGCGGTGCAGAGAAAGTGGCGGCTGAGGCCCGTGAGTGGGAACACTTAGGAGATGTTCTCTGAAGCATGCATTGTCCTGATCTGCGGCAGGGAAGGGGTTGTGGAGTGACCTTTCTCCTTGAGAACTCCAGCAGAGTCGTTTTTTGTGTGTTTGTTTTCTATTTTTCTTGTTATTGTTTTGTTTTCTAATTTTATACATTGAAAATGGTCTATGACCAAGTTTCCTCTTCTTTCCTTGGAGACTGAAGCCTTTTTCACATCTTGACTGGCCATTTTCTCTTTCTCATGGACGAATTGTCCTTTCCTGTCTTTAGTCCTGCAGTGCTGCGTGGAGCAGACAGACATCACTGAGTCCCTGGGCTTGTGCCCCAGCCCAGTCATTGCCTAGGCAGCTCCCTCCCTATGGGCACCTGGCCTCTCTCCACTTTACTTCCTGAACCTATAAAATGGGTAGAAGGATGGTAGGGTCCACCTCATACAGCTTGTGAGAGGATTGGGGCAGATAAAAGCACTCAGAACACTGGCTGGCATATGATAAGTCCTCATCCAATGTCAATGACCAATATAATTTATATGCATCTTTTTAAAGTATTTGTCATAATAATGTTTTATACGGATAAAATGAGTGATGTAAATTTTCAACATCATGATATGAGCAGACCCTGAATCAGGCCGGGGTGGGGACTGGATTTTGGGTTATTAAAGAGTCTGCTAACACTAGTTCTAACAGCCGAGATACAGAATCAGTGTAGGTATCCAATAATATATGAATGGATGAAGTATCCATGTATATACGTGAATCAAAAATGTATATATGCATTTTTTTCAATGTGGACATGCACAATGGAATACTATTCAGCCATAAAAAGAATGAAATCCTGCTGTTCATGGCAACAGGGATGGAACTGGAGCAATTATGTTTGGTGAAATGAGCCAGGAACATGAAGTTAAACACCTCATCATCTCACTCACACGTGGAAGCTAAAAAAATTGATCTGATAGGAGTAAAAGGTAGAACAGAAGATACTAGAGGCTGGGAAGGATTGGAGAAAGGGAGGGATTTGTTAAGGAATACAAAATTATAGCTAGACAGCAGGAATAATTTCTAGTGTTCTATACCACTGTAGAATGACTACAGTTAACAATAATATATAGTTTTGAATAGCTAGAGGGAGGAAATTGACAAAGAAATAATAAGTATTTGAGATGATGGATATACTAATTGCCCTGATCTGATCACCAGAAAACATATGTATAAAAATATCCCTGTTTACCCCCATGAAGGTGTACAGTTACTGTGTGTCCATTAAACATAAATAAAGTAAATTGTTAAGACTCCAAAAAATGCTGAAGTAGGAAATATATCTGTTTTGTGAGATAATTGACATCAAGCCTCAGGAGAAGCAGGAATGCTCACAATGGTGGGCAGGAACCCTGGCTGTCACAGTGACCTCATCAGTTATGCTGCCCTGTTAGTGCCTGTAATGTGCCAATGTAATCTGGTTTTGATCATTATACTGTGGTTGTGTATGAGGTTTACTTTAATGGAGAACTGAGTGAGGGATATATGGACATGTGCTATTTTTTCACAGATTTTCTAGAAGTCTAAAATTGTTTTAAGATAAAACATTGACCAGGTGCGGTGGCTCACACCTGTAATCCCAGCACTTTGGGAGGCCCAGGCAGGTGAATCACTTGAGATCAGGAGTTCATGACTAGCCTGGCCAACATGGTGAAATCCCATCTCTTCTAAAAATACAAAAATTAGCTGAGTGTGGTGGTGGGCACTTGTAATTCCAGCTACTCAGGAGGCTGAGGCAGGAGAATCACTTGAATCAGAGAGGTGGAAGATACAGTCAGCTGAGATCATGTCACTGCCCTCCAGCCTGGGGAACATAGGGAGACTCCGTCTCAATAAAATAAAATAAAATAACATTTAACTATGATAAGGGCTGTGAAGCGTTACGAAAGATTACTCCAGAATGTAAAACAGACAACGTGATGTAGTACAGGAAGATGACAACAGTTTCCCTGAATAGTTGATAAGTATCAGAACTGAAGTATGAGCAAAGATTGCCCTAAAAAGCATATATGAATGAGGGAGACTGACCATCATCTCTGTGTATTCACGGAGCTCAGAATGAATGTTGGCATAGCTATGAGCATATGTTAATTTTAGCACCATTCCAGGAAGTGAAAATATTAGACAACCCTAGAGAACTACCTAAATATGGTTGTCACTGATAAAAGTATGTTTTCCTTCTTTGCAAGAAGGGCTTGAACATCTCACTGTTAGCAGGTTGTCTTCTGTGAATCAGGCTTCCAGGAATGATGCTGATTCCTTTTGTGGAGCCATCTAAGATTTCTTGCACAAAGGCTCAAAGTTCCTTTTTGATGAACTAATTAGCCAAGGTTAAGAGTCAAATTTGTGTTGCAGGATTGAATTCTTTTCTACAAAGCTAAATGCTCCCTATAGTGACCAGAGTTTTAAACTGTGTTCTTATGTGTGTCATTCTCTACCAGTCTTAAAGATAGCAAAGTAAGAATTAGGCTTTTAAATACTAAGTATAGCAAAAAGTAACTTGCTATAGTTATGAGCTAAATAAAGTGTCCATTCGATGCTCTTCCAATCATCTCAAGACCTAGAATGGTTGCCACATTTTTCTTGGGTAATACGTAGATGAATTTTCAATGAATATTTATAATCTGCCAAAATTCATGGTACTGACAAGAGAACTCACAATATATTCTGAGCTGTTACATCCCCTCATCAATATTATCATAATAGAAATATATGGTAATGGGATGTGTTTACAGCACGATGGGCATTTCGGAATCACATTTCCTCTCACTTTTTAAAGATAACAACACTCTAGATTGTTTATAGACACTCTCCTCTTCCATCTAAGCACTTTCCATATTTCTTTTTGAAAACAATTTCCTCTGTACATAATTGTGATTTCCTAGTCTTGAGAAACCTTAACTGGGCATTCACAGGAAAATTAATAAGTGAGAAAGTCCACTTCCACGTAGGCAGGGTCACTGAAATCTCATCTGCTCCTTTTTGGTTAAGGAATTCTGAGTCATGACCTTTCTTAAGCTTTCCTTTGCTAGGAGGAATATAATTAGAAGGTAGGGAGGGGTGATTTCAGGGTTTTTTATTTCATTCTTCTTTCATCCCAGATAAATACTCTTAATACCCATTCACTGAGAAGTTGTTCCGATGTTAATGGTAAAATAATCCATTTTACCATTAACTGAACTCCTCCTATCCCCAGAGATCATCTTCACCAGGACACAGGACATCAGAAAGCCTTGGGCAGAAGCAACACCAGAGTTGGTCTTGAACTTGTTTTTTTGAACAGTCCAGAAAGTCAAATATCATCTAGATCCCTGGCTGGGTCACCTACCTCTTTAACCTCTAACTGAGCAAAAAGCTAGATTTGACCTTCCCTCGTGAGTGCCATTATCTGGTTTAAATAAATTATCCTTTCATGCTCTCAGATACCATATTTTGTGATACCATTGTGATTCTGAACATATATTTTCATTTTTTGTGATACTCATGTTTATTAAGCTCTGTGGTGGGGAACTTGGAGCCCCACTGTTTCTCACAGAGTTGGTACATAGAAGTTGCTTAGTCACTGTTTGTTGATTTCATGGCATTGTTTTTTCTTTTTCTTTTTTCTTTTTATGCTTTTTAGAGGTGGTGACTTGCTCTGTAGCCCAGGCTAGAGTGCACTGGCACAATCATAGCTCACTACAACTTTGAACTCCTGAGCTTAAGTGATTCTCCTGCCTCACCCTCCCAAGTAGCTGGGACTAAAGGCATGCACCAGCATGTCCAACTAATTTTTTATATTTTGGAGAGCTGAGGGTTTCACTGTGTCACCCAGGCTGGTCTCAAATTCCTTTCCTCAAGCAATAGGCATTTTGCTTTTATAATTAAAGACAAGCTGAGCATATGTCAGGTATTAGTTTTCTGTGCCGCCTTCAGCTCACTGGGCAATGTTACTGAAGCAGTAATATGTTTTTATAGAAGGCAGTCCATTGTCCTGAGCATGGGCATATGATGATCAATTTTAGCTTCAGATGAGACTGCAAGAGTATTAGCTCAATGAGCTAAATTAGCAATATGCCTCAAGGGCAGAGTGTAATTACTTATTTTCCTAAGTAACACAGACACGTTCTGACTTAATTGCAATAGGTTTACTGCTGAGTAGAATGGTGGTAATTTCCAAGTTAGTATATCTCATTAATGAGGTTTGCAAACTATTCTTGGCAATACTGTGAAATGCCTTTTCATTTCAAATCATTTTCTAAATTGCTAATTTCATCTTTGTAAGAAAAACATTTCCAAATTTTCTTCTGGAGTTGAAATGTGTGCTTCAGAAATTCTACAGTTGAAATGTAGCTTCAGAAAAGTCTAAATGATAAATTTCCCCAGGTGACAAGACTTGACTACACACACAAAACAAACATATTTTTTCTCATATTTGTATGTCTCAAAAACATCAGAATAATATCTACCACTAAACACCCAGATACTGAGTTGCTTCGTTGGGATCTGAATTTACCAGGAGCAAAGGCTCTTGATTCTGAAGCTTAGTTCTGACCCTGGGATAGTCACATGACCTTAGACAAGTTACGTAACATTCCTTTCCTTCAGCTTATTCATCTACAGAATAAGTCGATTCACCCTATTACTGAATATCTATTACATGCTAAACACTATTCTAGGCATTAGGAAAACAGTGACAATTTCTAGGAGCTTATATCCCTGTGGAAGACAACAAACCCATAGATAAATAAAATAATTAGCAATGTAAATTAGGGATATATTGATGATGCAAATACAGTCAAGTGACATAATTCAGACAGTGTTGGGGGAGTGGGTTTGGGAGGAACAGGTATCTGACGATGGTAAACCATGTGAATGACAATTTAAATAAAGAGAAAGGTTCAGTTGTAGAAACCTTGGAGTAAATACATTTCAGGCAGAGGGAATGGCAGAGAGTTCCCTGAGGTGAGAACTTACTGATTTCTCAAAGTATCTTCAGCTGTAAATTTCAATGATTTCTGTATTCCCCACTTCAAAAGTATGCCACTGACCAGTTGTCAGGGGTTAGACTTGTGGAAAATAACAAGTTCTTATTCAAAGATTCCCTTCTTGTTAAAGAATAAGTAATAATAGTTTAAAAATAGCAGTTTAAAGACTAATTTCCTCTTCCGTCCTTATTTGGAAATGTTATTATATTTCTAAATCCTTTCACAAGCAACTTCCTCTTTTCCTTTGTTCTCCATTGCTTTTACCTATTTAAAAAACTTTTAAGTTGTTAGTCAATCAGGCTTAGCTTAGACCGTGAGGCCCAGCTCCAACCAATGGAGACAGAACACAGCAGTAAGGACCCAATGCATAAACAATAAATATTCCTTCCTTTCCTTTATTGAGTGTGCTCTCATGGCAGAATTGCTGACGGGTAACACCCTTTCTGCAGAAAGCAAAACTGCCTTGCTGAGAAAACTTTTTGTCTGAATGCTAATTTTTCCTTGTTTTACCTAGGAATAAGCATTTCTAACAGACTTAATTGTTTTTATATAGGCTTAGCTTTCTTTCAGACTCTCTTGTCATTAACTCAATGTATGTACAGTTGACCCTTAAACAACTTGGAGGTTAGTGGCACCAATTTTTCTCTCCCCTGCACAGTGAAAAATCCACATGAAACTTTTGACTTCCTAAAAAGTAACTACTAATAGCCTACTAGTGACTAGAAACCTTACCAATAATGTAGTCAATTAAGATATACTTTAATGTATATATTACATTTATACATTATTATATTCTGTAAGCTAGAGAATACAAGAAAATAAAGAAGCTAGAGAAAAGAAAATGTTATAACGAAAATCATAAGGAAAAGACAATATATTTATGGTGCTATTAATTAAGTGGAAGTGGATCATCATAAAGGTCTTCATCCTCATTACCTTCACATTAAGGAGGCTGAGAAGGAGGGAGAAGAGGAGGAGTTGATCTTGCTGTCTCAGGAGTGTCTGACTTGGAAGAAAATCCATGTATCAGTGAACCCACACAATTTACGCTGTTCAGGGGCCAATTCTAATTAATGTTTCTATGGCCCTCTCCCCCCACAGATTTCTGGGATTTGTTTCCATCATTAAAGTCTAGCACACCCCTCTTCCTGGTTGGTTTCCCAGTGTAACCATCCAATTGCTATGAACATGTAGAGGAACAAGAAAATCTGGCTGCTCCAACCTTCTTTGTTTTACATTTAATTTTTATTTTAAGTCCCAGGGTACATGTGCAGGACATGCAGGTTTGTTACATAGGTAAACATGTGCCGAGGTGGTTTGCTGCCTTTGTCAACCCACCACCTAGATATTAAGCCCAGGATGCATTAGCTATTCTTCCTAATGTTCTTCCTCCCCTGACCCCACCCCCTAAGAAGCCCCAGTGTGTGTTGTTTCCCTCCCTGTGTCCATGTGTTCTCATTTTTGAGCTCCCACTTATAAGTGAGAATATGCAGTATTTGGTTTTCTGTTCTTGTGTTGGTTTGCTGAAGATAATGGTTTCCAACTTCGTCCATGTCCCTGCAAAGGGCATAATCTCATTCCTTTTTTATGGCTGCATAGCATTCCATGGTATATGAGTACCACATTTTCTTTATCCAGTCTATCATTGATGGGCATTTGGGTTGATTCCATGCCTTTACTATTGTAAATAGTGCTCCAAAGAACATACAAATGCATATATCTTTATAATATAATGATTTATATTCCTTTGGGTATGTACCCAGTAATGGGATTGCTGGGTCAAATGTTATTTCTGGTTCTAGATCTTTGAGTAATCACCACACCATCTTCCACAATAGTTAAACTAATTGACATTCCCACCAGCAGTGTAAACACATTCTTATTTCTCCACAACTTTGGCAGCCTCTGTTGTTTCTTGACTTTTTAATAACCACCATCCTGACTAGCTTGAGATGGTGTCTCTTCGGCAGTCTTCTTAAAGATTCTTGTATCTATGGTCCTTCCCAGCCATCAACAATTGTCTTGAAAAGATATCCAATTTAAATGTTGTCATTTACCTGGAGTTTTCAACAGAGTATGAAGATGAAACTTTCAACACTTCTACCTAATGCCGATACAATTGATGTTAATAAAGATAATTAGAACAATGACGGTAATATAGATTTCACACATTCATCTGCTAAGGCATTGACTCTGTGAAGGAATGTCGTGTGCAATGATGGGTCTAACTGGTATCCAGAAATGCACCAGTCAATAACAATGTCCAGTCCAACTCAGTCCACTCCAAAACAGTCAACAAGGAAGTGTCAGAGTCTGGTTGCCATCACTCCAAAACTTGATGCTTGTTGAAGAACTCCTTCTGCTTTGGTCCACGATTCAAACAAATGCTTCGTCGATACCAAGACCACCGTATTGGTTTCACTTCACTGGCTCATCTGGCCACTGCTGATCTATGGAAATTTTTTTTCACTTTGCAGCACACATATAAAGGAAACTTTTTGGAGGTGTTCCCAGATTTGACTACAGTTCTAAAAACATACATGTCATTACAAGATCTGAATCTGAAAGAACATCAAAGAGTGTTCAGTCAAAGGTAAGAAAATTATTAAGGTAGACCAGACAGTTAATAACCAATGTATTAGCACATTTAAAAAATAGTGAATGCTTGTTATATTTCTTATATTTTAATAAAGGTATTATTTTTTATTTATAAGTACATATTTATTTGTACACCTTATTTTGTGTTCATAGTTTTGTATTCTTTTCCTTAAAACACATTCCCTAAATCATAAACTCTTCAGGCCCTACAAAGCCTGGGTCCACCTGCTTGTAACTGTTAGCCCTCTGTGTAGGCTCAGCTCAGTAGGGAACATGACACGGGCACAAAGCCCTTCGTGGTTATGTTTATGTGGTGGGGCCCCAGAAGAGGGTGAGAGTGGGCAAAGGTGGTCAGCAGAACAGCACCCCTGAATGACAGAACCTCTTGTGCCTCTTTGTAAGGACCTTCAGGGAAGGTTCAGGTCTTTAATTCTCCATCAAGTGGAAAGGGCCATATTCCGCCTCACCTCTCCAGGGGCACCAGACACAAGAGGGATGTGGCAGTGGCCACTCTCCACGGGGATGCTTGCTGTAGCCTCCTGCATCATCAGCCAGTTACTAATGAGATGGCTTTGAAAAAACTAATTTTACTTCTATGTTCCCTTTGAAATAGGAAGTGTTACAGAATCTACTTGTTAGGATTGTTGTGAGAATTGGACAATGTATGTCAAGTGTGACTGCAATAAAGGACAGCTGTGGTTGCTGCCAGTCCTACTGTCTTCATCCTCCTCTCCATCAGTGTCAGTTCTCTACTTTAAATGGCACCTTTTCAGTAAGGTCTTCTCTGACCACCCTTATTAAAATAGTCACTCTTGCCTTCACCCCTGTTTCCTCATCCTGCTTGACCTGGCTTCTTTGCATTTATTTTCATCTGACCTGGCATGCATTGATTTGACTGTGGTCTTTCTCATTCCAAAAGAGAATAAATTCCATGATTTTAGGGGTCTAGTTTTTCTAAATCCAGCATCATTAGCATCTAGATACATGCTTGGCATATAGTTGGTTCTCAATAAATGCTTGATAATTAAACAAATCAGTATTCTCACAGTCCATTCACTGGTGTGCGGCTAAGGTAGAAGTATATGGTTAGGTCAATGGCTGGGATGGATCAAAAATGCTAGAAGAATGTTTACCTCTTTCCAGCATGTTCAGTGTTCACTGTAGAATGAGTTCAAAAAGAAGTTGGATCTCTCTTTTATTTATTTATTTTTATTTATTTATTTTTTAATTGCATTTTAGGTTTTGGGGTACATGTGAAGAACATGCAAGATTGTTGCATAGGTACACACATGGCAGTGTGGTTTGCTGCCTTCCTTCCCCTCACCTGTATCTGTCATTTCTCCCCATGCTATCTCTTCACACCGCTCCACCCCCGTCCCTCCCCTATTTCTCCCCAACAGACCCCAGTGTGTAGTGCTCCCCTCCCTGTGTCCATGTGTTCTCATTGTTCAACACCCACCTATGAATGAGAACATGTGGTGTTTGATTTTCTGCTCTTGTGTCAGTTTGCTGAGAATGATGGTTTTCAGGTTCATCCATGTCCCTACAAAGGACACGAACTTATCGTTTTTGATAGCTGCGTAATATTCCATGGTGTATATGTACCACATTTTCCCTATCCAGTCTATCATCGATGGGCATTTGGGTTGGTTCCAGGTCTTTGCTATTGTAAAGTGCTGCAATGAACATTCATGTGCATGTGTCCTTATAGTAGAATGATTTATAATCCTTTGGATATATACCCAGTAATGAGATTGCTGGGTCAAATGGGATCTCTCTTTTATTTTTATTTTTAATTAATTAATTTTTTTAAGACAGAGTTTTGCTCTTGTTGCCCAGGCTGGAATACAGTGGTATGTGATCTTGGCTCACTACAACCTCTGCCTCCTGGGTTCAAACAATTCTCCTGCCTCAGCCTCCCCAGCAGCTGGGATTATAGGCATCCACCACCATGCCCAGCTAATATTTTCTATTATTATTATTATTATTTAGTAGAGACAGGGTTTCACCATGTTGGCCAAGCTGCTCTAGAACCCCTGACCTCAGGTGATGCACCTGCCTTGGCCTCCCAAAGTGCTGGGATTACAGGCATGAGCCACTGTGCCCGGCCTGGATCTCTTTTTTAGACTGCAAAATAGACATGGGCAATGACCAGCATCGGCTCTGTAAAATGGAGTCTTCCTGGTGTGCTCAATACATGATAAGCTGTCACATGGTCAAAGTGTGGCATCAGGGCTTCCTGCCCAAATCATGTGCAGCAAAGTGGTTCATGCACCCATTTGTTCTCTGTAGAGCTCAGATTAAACTAAAAATGCTAATAGACACAGGCAGAGGAGATCCAGGTTTTGTGAGATCATTAATCTTCTCTCTTCCATGATAAGGGGAAGTTAAGAAACATCTAAAATCTTAGATGCCATTCAAGTGCTGATAAATCATTCATGAAAATGGAAAGGAATAAAGGTAGTGGAAAATTGAAGCAGTATTTAAGAGTGATGTTGGAACACATAGCATGGACATCATTAATTTGAGTTCCTAGAGAGACAATTAGTCAATACTCTAAGGATTGAGAAAGTAATAATTGGCTAAATTATAAGATGACCTAGCCATGAATTCAAACTTGGAAGCCTTTTTTAAAAAATTTCAACCCATGGAATATACTAATTTCTAAAGCTTAAGTAAGGTGTTTTTTTTTTTTTTTTTAAATAAACGAACTTATCAAAATGCAACAAAAATTAAATGAGCTAAATTAATTTAACTTATAAATATTTTAATGGAGTTACTGAAAGGAATATGATCTAACACATTTACACTTATTTATGTCTGTTATGTAAATCAAAAGTATTAAGCTTAATGTTCCCTCTCGGACTCATATTTTTGTTTCAATCAAAAACTAATTTAATCAGAAAACTTCATCTAGCAACACAGAATAAGTCACAGAAGACTGTCCTTCTAGATAATTAAAGTTTAACTATAGCTTTTTGACTTGAGAAATGTCTGATTTAATCATTTTGATTTACAGTAAATATCAGAACATTGTGAGGCTAGATTTTCTTTTCTCCTTTTCTGTGTGCATGGGGGCTTTGTGCCCTTGTGAGTTACTTACATTACATAAGGAACATTAAGGATCAATCACTAGTAACACATAGAACATTATCTTGAAATGGCTATTTTGCTAATGGCTTCATATGACCATTCAGTCCTTCCTGCACCCATTTTACAGATGAGTAAACAGAGGCACTGAGAGGTGAAGTTAGTACCTCATGGGCTCCGAGCAAGGAGGCTTCTTCCTTTCCACCTCTGAGCTCTGCTATTCTGTGTGCCATCTTCTTCCTTGTCAGGCTTCCCTCATACGATGACAGACATGATGACCAGTGTCAGTGTGTTTGTATTCCACCAGCTTAAAAACCCTAATAGAAAGAGAACAACCCACCGGTTTCTATCAACAGCCTGTAATACAGAATTCATTCCCTTGCTGTAAAGGCCATCATTGAGAATTTTGGTGAAATTGAAATGAAGTTTGATTTTTTTACACATCAGTAACATATAAATGTGAATTTCCTGATTGTAATGGTTTTCGGGAAGTTTTGTACATTTTGTTCTTACTGTCGGAAATACTGAAGTAATTTGGGATGATTTGGCATCAGATTGGCAATGTATTATCACTTGTTTCACGGGGAGAAATTTCCATGTTCTACACTTACTACTGTTGGGTTATTTTGTGACTATTTCAAATTAAGAGTATATTAATACTGTTAATGTGTTGCCCCTCAACCATCTGCAGATTGTGGGACCTGACTGGCATAGGCTGTGCTCCTGCTAGGGGTGGTTCTGCTTCAAGTGTCCCTCAACTCCCTCCGGCACCAGGCAGCCAGCCCAGCAGCACTTTCCCAAGGAGGTGGGAGAGGCCCACGAGACAATCAGAATGCTCAGGGGTAAGAAGGGGAACTCCGACACGTCTCTCTCTCTACTGGTCTAAGCAAGACGTGCTTGAATGCCAAGCAAACAGGTTGATATGGTTTGGCTTTTAATCCCCACCGAAATCTCATCTGGAATTGTACTTCCGTGTGTGGAGGGAGGGACCTGGTTGGAGGTGATTGGATCATGTGGGCGGTTTTCCCCATGCTGTTCTTGTGATAGTGAATGGGTTCTCATGAAACCAGATGATTTACAAGTGCGTGGCTTCCTTTGCTCACTGTCTCTTCTGCCCCCATGTAAGATATGCCATGCTTCCCCTTCGCTTTGCAACACGATTGTAAGTTTCCTGGGGCCTCCCCAGCTGTGCAGAGCTGTGAGTCAATGAAACCTCTTTTCTTTATAAATTACCCAGCCTTGGCTAGTTCTTTATAACCATGTGAAAATGTACAAATACAGGGGCCTTTTAGCAGGATGAATCCACATCTCCCCATGGCAAAAGGGGTGCGAGTTGAGGCCAGTGATGCAACTCACCTCAGTGCTGTCAAGAGAAAAGGACAGAATTGCACAGGGATGCTGTGGAGATGTCCACACACCTGTCTTACGCATTTTCAGAGGAAAGGTTCATCAGAGGAGGTAAATATCCAGAGCACTCAGTACAATGTTTCACCCATAGTTAGCGATAGATAAATGTTATTTCACTTTATTTCAACAACTTCCATGGTCAGAGGTGCCAATTGTCTATAAATTTATGCCAGACAAAGAAGAAAGATTAAAAAACTCTTAATTTTCTCTGTACGTTTCTTTGTGATGTTGAGAAAAAAATTATTTCTTCCTGTGCCAAGCAGATGGCTGGAGTCAAATATCTCCAGAACATTATGGTTTTATATCATTAATTAAGCTTTCTTCAATATCACTTTCATAAATCTTAAATATGAAGTACCTATAAATTGACTGAGCTCTGGTTTATAGTCTGGCAATGTAAAAATGTCACATATTCTATATCCTTGTAAGTCAGCTATAATTCATTTAAAGAGTTGGAGAGTGAGGAATAAAAATGGAGAACAAGGAAAAATATTAACAATAACCTAGTTAAAAAATTTAAAAGAAAATTTTTAAAAAGCAAAGAAAGCATGTTTGAAAAAGTTGTAAAACTTAATGACTTAACAGATAAATCTAGATACCTGCTGAAACATATACCTTCTAAAATCCAGTGGTATTGAAAACTTGATTTTCTCACAAACACAGCCTCCATTGATTGGGAACAGTCTGAGAATTCAACCTAATTATCTGAATCATTTTAGGATTTGGAAATGATTTGTGTGGAATATAATAAAATTTAATCTTCCTCTTCACCCAAATTTATAGCTGTGGTGGAGAGGAATTTATTCTATGTGGAAGGCCGAGTATATTTCAGAAGAGGATGCCTGGTCACTTACAATCAAACTCAGGAGGCCATTCTGATTATGATTTATTACTGCACTTTTCAGAACCAGTCTCTCTTCAACCTCACAAAAATGATAATTTATATGATAATGGCCTCAACTCTAGTTTTCTCATTGAGTTTTGAATCAAACTTGAATTTGTATCCCTCTTTTTAGAATGATATATATTTTACTATCTTTTAGAGGTGGCTGAGTATATTATAAAAGGTTTTTAAATGCTAAAAACAATCTCCTAATTAAAAAAGAAAACTGAGCAAAACAGATAGTGAAATAATGCAATTATTCTGATTTATGGTGTATATTCTTGCTTTCTCATTCAATCTACTCTGTTGCCTCATGAGAGAGAATTCTGAAGAATTATTGAACTGAAGTAGGTAACTCTTTCCTTCACCTGGTTTATCAGTGAAACACACACATATGCACACAAACACGCACACACAGTTTTTTTCTAGTACCTAAATTTACTTTTTCCTTTTTGGGGAACATTTTTGAACATTGGAGGAAAATTTAAACTTTATTATGTGGGCACTCTGGACTTTTAATTTTCTTTCTTTTAAAATGAAGATGAGAGTAATTTACTTTTATCAAGTGATGTCGATAGGGGGATCTTTATAAATCTTTTCCTCTGGTATAGGTAGAGCCTGAATCCTGAAGGAGAATTGAGCCCACTCATACTAGCACATAAAAAAGTGGCTTTATTAAAACTTCTGGATTAGCTCATAAAATCAAAAGTTATATTGAATAACTAGGCATCAGCAGACAAAAGCCAAGAGTAGCCCTAAAATCCTGAGAAGAAATAATTCCTGGAGCTTGTTACTAATATTCTGTCATTAATAAAGATACAGGGTTTCAACATCAGCCTTTGAGCTTCTCAATTCACATTCTTGAGGCAAAGCATCGGACTGGCTTCATGCCGGTCAGTGGATGTCTCTCAGTGGGCTTGTGGTTCATCTTTGGTCTAATTTCCTAAGACCAAGAAAGTAGATTAATATGGTATAATCAACATTTTGGGGTCTATTTCTATGTATCTATTTTTAGAAAAGTGGTTTTTTTAGGCCAGGTGCAGTAGTTTGAGCCAGTAACCCCTGTACTTTGGGAGGCTAGGATGGGAGGATCACGTAAGGCCAGGAGTTACATATCAACTTGGGCAGTGCAGTGAAATTCCATCTCTGGAGTTTAAATAAACAAACAAACAAACAAAACAATTAAATAAACAAATAAATAAAACATTAGCCTGTGTGGTGGTGTGCTCCTGTAGTCCCAGCTACTTGGGAGGCTAGGATGGGAGGATTGCTTGAGCCCAGGAGGCCGAGGCTGCAGTGAGCGATGACTGTGCCACTGGACTCTACCCTGGGTGACAGAATGAGACCCTATCTCAAAATATTTTTAAAAGGTGCATTTTTTTTCTCTGAAAACATCCCCCCAAAATATTTCCTCATGCTTTAAGTCCTCTCATATGACATGCCTCGTGAACAGAATATTGCTGGGTTCAGCCAACCCCGCATCCATATCCCCTTCCTTTGGAAGCAGTTTTCCATTTTCCCTTTGGACACTTACTTCTGATCATAGACAGTGTTGGTAGGGTTGCAAGTCAATGCTTCTCACGCTCCACCGGCTAGGGCAGGCGTCCCCAAAGTTTTTACACAGAGGGCCAGTTCACTGTCCCTCAGACCGTTCGTTGGAGGGCCGCCACATACTGTCCTCTTCTCACTGACTACCAATGAAAGAGGTGCCCCTTCCTGAAGTGCGGCGGGGGGCCGGATAAATGGCCTCAGGTGGCCGCATGCGGCCCACGGGCTGTAGTTTGGGGATGCCTGGGCTAGGGAGTGAAGATGTGACTCATCATCAGCCAATCAGACACTGCCCACTGAGTTTGGAATATTGAATGTTATTGAATCTAAACTTTCTCAGGGAGAATAAGTACAAAATAGAGGTATTTATGCACACACACACATGCATATATGTGCATGTGTGTGCATAAACACATACAACTTGATCCATTTCTATATCATTACCCCTCTATGATAAAACCATGAATTTAAGTTGATAGCTGTAATTTCACCCCAGTATGACAGGAGTCATTCTATTTTGTTATTTGTAACTCCATTCTCAAGCTAGTGAAAACCTGACTCCCTTTGTCACTGAATCACATTGATTGATTTTCAAATATTGAACCAGCCTTGCATGCCTGGAATAAACCCCACTTGCTCTAGGTGTATAATCACACAGAAATTACTAAAATAGATCTGCAAATATTTAATTATTAGGTTGGAACAAAAGTAACTGTGGTTTCCATCATGACTTTTAATAAATATTTTGCACCTATATTGATGATTGATACTGATCTAGTTTCATTTTTGTTTTTACTATCTTTATCTAGTGTTGGTATCAGGGTACTACAGGCTTCATAAAGTGAATTGAAAGTTGTTTCTTCCTTTTATATTTTCTGGAAGAGTTATTTTCATCAGTCCTTTTCAAAGTGTAACGTCTGGATAAACTGCGTCTCTGTCACCTGGGCACAGTTTTAGATACATGTGCATCTAGACCTACAGAACAGAAACTCTGAGGGTGAATCTCAGCAATTTATTTTAACAAGTCCTTCAGGCAATTTTGATCTAAGGCTGAATGCTGAAAAACAGTGTTTTACATGTGTTATGTAATCCAATGGCATTCAAGCTTAGTTTTACATTAGAATTGCCTGGAGAGTTTTATAAACTTCCCAAATCTAGGCTGTTGCCAAGACCAGGTAAAGCAGAATCTCTGTGGTGAGAAGCAGATATCAGCAGTTTTTATGCCGTGTCAATTAATTCCAACATATAGTCAGATTTGAGAACCTCTTGTCTAATTAAATCCTCATAATAACAGGTTAGATATGGTATCCCCATTTTACAGATGGGGAAATCAAGGTGTGAAGAGGTCAAAGAACTACTTCCCCGAAGAGGTGGGATTCAAATACAAGTCTAGCTAAAAGGTTCCAAGTCCATTTAAATAACGATAAACTTCAAGGTAGTAGGATTGATAAAAAGTATGGTTCACCTGTAAACATGTCGCAGCAACATACCAAACACAACAAACCAAAATCTTGGCTTGGAGTTTTCTCATCCTGATAGAAGTTTTGTTAGTTTGTTATACACTGTGGTCATGGTAATGTCAGTATGCCATTGCAAACCAGGAATCTCAAATTATACTTCTCCAGAGGAAAAGAATGCTGTAGCCAACAGCCTTCAATCTCAGGGCCTATGGCCTTTAGACATCAGTGGATTAGAGGGGAGCTCCATGATTGGGCCTTGTGCCCTAGAGAAGCTAATTGAATTCAGCCCCATTAGTCCTATCTAGCCGACTTGATGAATCAACAACTTGTTTGATGATTCAGCCACCCAATCTGTCTCTGTAGGTTGCATCAGAGCTCAAGAATGGATTTTTTTTTTCCGAGCCCACAGTGGATATAATAACACAAAACTTCACAAACCACTTTAGAAGAGTCAGAATAGAAAGAGAAATATATATATTTTTTTCTGTGAAACGTAGTCAAGACAAAAAGAGAACTCTAAAGACAGCTGTCAAAATGACAATCGCTCCAAGTTAAAAACATGCAACGGCAGGAAAGTTAGAAGAAAAAGGGAAAATATAATCAAGGAAAAGCAAGAACCCTTTTGCTTGAAAACAGCTACCGTTGTGGGAATTTGGGTATTTACGTTTTATGAAAGCATCCTGCGTTCCCTCCTCACACCCCTTACAGGAATGAGGCACTGAAAGGTTTTCTTTGGCACATTTGCCGGAACTGTGATCTGCCAGTTAGGACGCAGCAGTGACAGATCCGTCTTTCATCTGTCTCCTGCCATCCCCGCCAAAGGCTTCTGTTGAAATTTGTATTTGTCTGTTCCCTGCAGCCTCCTCTAAATGTTGCTTCCTGCCTGTTCGAGAATGAACTGCACATCCGATGTCTAGCAGCATATCTGTGAATTCCTCTCCCCAGACCTGCCTCCTAGCTTGCGATGCTGGCCAGGGCTGGAAATAGACAAGAAGACGGCACAGGCTTGTTTGGCTTTACACATCGATGTGGCTCCTCTGTCTGTACCCTGATGCACTAATTCTGTTTATTGAAAATTTGTGAAACTGACATTTCACTTTGTGTTTTTGTCTCCTGGCTCCTTCCAGCATCCAGCACAGGAATGGGAACTGGTGGGCAAGGAACTTTGGGTGCAGGTGAAGCTTGTAGGGGCTTCCTCTGTGCCCAGACATTAGGGAATATTTTTTTTGCACCAGCATGGGGAGGAGTAATTGACGGGAGAGTCCCCAGGCCACCTTGTCCTGAAATGTTGACTGAAGCAATCAGAGAGAGAAGCAGAAGGATGGAAGTGACTTGGCCAGTGATTCTGCTGCTTCTGGTACCTGCAGTCACAACTTCCTTTTACCCAATGCTGTGGACTGAACAGCACCCACCCACCAAATTCAAACATTGAACTCCTAACCTGAATGTGACTGTGTTTGGAGATAGGGCCTATCAGGAGATAATTAAATTTAAATGAGTTAAAAAATCTGGGGGCTCCCATCTGATAGGTTAGTGTCCTTATGAGAAGAGACCCCATCTCTCTCTTCTCTCTCTCTCTCTCTCTCTCTCTCTCTATCTCTTATTATCTTCCTCTCCTGCTCTTTCTCTCTCTCCATGTAAGGACACAGCAAGAAGTTAACTGTTTGCAAGTCAAAAACAGAGCCCTCAACGGTAACTAAACTGGCTGTCACCTTAATTTTGGATTTCTAACCTTCAGAACTGTGATAAATACTGGTGTTTAAGTCACCCAGTATTTTGGTTTGGGTTAACAACCAAAATAGACTAAGATGCTCTGTAAGAGAATGTCTGCACAATATATATTATACACTATATATTTAGTGTATAATAACTATACACTAAAATGTATAGTTATTAATCAGACTTGAGGTCTCCGTCTCTCAAGTCACAGAGCAAGGCTGTGGATGCTGGAACGGCAGGACAGGACAGGAAGTGACAAGTACGGCTGATGTGCAAGACCTTGGATTTCTGACCCTGTGCAGTGGCCTCCTTTACAAATGTACGTCCTACAATATCCCTTTCAAATCCCATAACCAAGTGAGAAAACGCACTGTCATATACTGCTGGTAGGACTGGAAATTAGTACAGCCTTATTAAAAACCTGGTGTGACCTATGCAAAAACCCTCCGTGCTGCCCATTTCCTCAAGGGCCTACTGACAAAGATGCCAGCTATATTTTAAATGATGTTCATTGTACATTTCACTGCAATGACAAATACTGACTACAAACTTAAATGTCTTTCAATGGAAGAATTGTTTTTCAATAAAATTATAGTACACTCACAAAATTCAGTATTTTACATACTCTGGAATTATGTGATAGATTTATTTGTACTGACACAGACTATTTTGGGAAATCATTTTAGCAGAAGAAATAAAGGTAAAAACTTTCAATTATAGCATGAGTAAGTTCTGGAGACCTAATGTACAGCAAGGTGACTACAGTTAATGTTACGGTGTACACTTGAAATTTGCTGGGACATTGAATCGGCTGGCACCTTGGTGTTGGACTTCCCAGGCTCCAGAAAAGTGCAAGAGTGGATAAAATGGTATTGATGTAAACAAAAATATCTTATACATATAGCAGAATATCATTTTTGCTGTATGAGCCAATAAGTCCCTCTTCACTATATTTCTCTTTTATTCTATTTAAACCAGACTTTGGCACCCAGGACCTCGGGACTGGTAGAATCCGGCAGAAACACAGAAAGTCATTTTTCAGCTCTTAAATTTCAAGTAAAATATCTTTTCTGTGGTAGAAATTAAAAACAGGCAGAAGTAACAGCTTGAGAAAAGCCTACATCTTATATTTCTGTTCTATAATGCAAGCTATAATGTATAGTTATTAATCAGATCTATTAAAAGTGCAACTCATATAGTTAAATCTAATATGTAGGTTCCCACCCATTTGTGCTGTTATGGCAAAGTCCTATGACCTGCATGGCTAATGCTTGCACATAGTTCTGAAGGCTGAGAAGCGCAAAAACAAAGCACAGGCAGTTTGGTATCTGGTGAGGGCTGGCTCTCTGCTTCGTAGCTGATGCTTTGTTACCGCAGCCTTACTTGGTAGAAGGTACAAGTAAACGCCTTCAAGCCTCTTCCCTAAGTGTGCTAATCCCATTCATGAGGATGAAGACATAACCTAATCACCTCCCTGAGATGTCACCTCCTAATAGGACTTCATCGAAGATTATATTTCAACGTATGAATTTTGGGGGTAAACAAATCTTCAGATTATAGCAATGTCTTCATTGTTTCTTGCTTGTCTCCTTTAATATAAACTTGGTGGGGTCAGGAACCATTCTTTCCTGCTATGATTTAGATATTTGCCCTTACCCAAATCTCATGTTGAATCACAATTCCCAGTGCTGAAAATGGGGTCTAGCAGGAGGTGGTTTGATCATAGGAGCGGTTTCTAATGGTTTAGTGCCATCCCCATGGTGCTGTTCTTGTGATAAAGTTCTCAGGAGATCTCCTTGGTAAAAAGCAGATAGCACCTCCCCCTTTTATCTTTTCCTCCTGCTCTAGCCGTGTGAAGTGCTGGCTCTCCCTTCACCTTCCACCATGATTGTAAGTTTCCTGAAGGCTCCCCAGAGGCAGAAGCTACCATGCCCTGGTACCAACAAGATTAACAACTGCTGTGGTATAAGGAATGGGTCCAATTTCAGTCTTCTGCATATGGCTAGCCAGCTATCACAGCACCATTTATTGAATTGGAAGTCCCTTCTCTACTGCTTGTTTTGTTGACTTTGCTGAAGACCATATAGTTGTAGGTGTGCGGCATTATTTCTGGGATCTCTATTTTGTTTCATTGGTCTATGTGTCTGTTTTTGTACCTGTACCATGCTGTTTTGATTACTATAGCCTTGTAGTATAGTTAGAAGTTTGGTAATATGATGCCTTCAGCTTTGTTCTTGTGGCTTAGGATTGCCTTGGCTATTCAGGTTCTTTTTGGTTCTATAGCAATTTTAAAACAGTTTTTTTCCCCCTAATTCTGTGAAGAATGTCATTGGTAATTTGATAAGAATAGCATTGAATCTGTTATTGCTTTGGGCAGTATAGCCACTTTAACAATATTAATTCTTCCCATCCATGAGCATGGAATAGTTTTCATTTGTTTGTGTCATCTCAGGTTTTTAGAAGAGTGTTTTGTAATTATCATTGTGAAGTTCTTTTACAAAGATCTCCCTGGTTAGCTGCATTCCTAAGAATTGTATTCTTTTTGTAGCTACTGTGAATGGAATTGTATTCTTGATTTAGCTCTCAGCTTGGACCTTGCTGGTGTATAGGAATGCCGCTGACTTTTGTACATTGAGTTTGTATCCTGAAATTTTGCTGAAGTCGTTTAACAGATGCTCGTGAGGATGCAGAGAACACTTGCACACTACATAATGTGAAACCTATTGTTCTTAATCACGATGAAGATTATCAACCCATGGGAGTCAAGGTTTTGTATGTCAGAGGTCACTGGAAGTTTGAAAGGTGTAGGAAATTTGGCTAATCCCATCATAGAATTCAGATCCAAGAAAGCAAGACCATGACACACCTGGTATCTGGGTGATTAAGAACAGTACACTTTCACATTAGGTAGTATGATTAGTTTCTATTTATTAGGACTAGAAATAGGTTTTCTTATTTTCAAGAGTTATCGTTAATTATCTCTTACTACATAAGACTCTATGTTCTACCTCCCAAAGCAACATTGTCAGTATTTTTTGATGCCTTGCACTCCAGGGAAGTCTGCTTGATAGCTGTTAGCTTCCAGAATGAACTTGAGGCAAGTAGATGCTGCATTCTTTTTCATAAAGTAGAAGGAGAGAGGTATTTTTACAAACAGCTGTCCTCACGGTTATGTATGGATCATTCTGACTCGTCGATCATCATGTCCCACCTGAAAGAAGCAATTGCAGATTTCAAGGAGAATGCATGCCCAGTGAATACAGTGTGCAAGTGACCAGAAATCACCATCTTTCTTGGATAAGATTAAAGCCAGACACTTTGCAAATGAGGCTGTGTGTACTTACGGCTGAGAGAGTGGCCATCTTCTAAGGTGCCTGATGCAAGGCAGCCACCCACATCTGAGTGTTATTATAGCAGATAACACTAAGAAGCATATTCGGTTAACCTATTACTAATGTTACATGTAAATTTTCGGTGCCGCAAAAAAAAAGTAGCACTCTAATATAAATTTCCTCATCAAAGCAATTTACTTCTATAGAAGGCTTTGGGTCACAGATAGAACAGTGGTGAGCACACAGCTGGACAAGGGAGGAGAAGGGATTCTTACGCCTGACGGACATTGCCCCTACTTCTGTCATTCCCCTATTGGCTAGGGTTAGACCGCACAGTCTAAGCTAATTTTGATTGGCTATTTTTAAAAGAGCAGGGGTACAAGCCAGTGTGTCGGGGTGGGCAGTTTGGTGGAAAGGACAGTTATGGGCAGGTCAGAGCAGGTCACCAGGAGTCAAAGCATGCGACTGGGGCAGGTGACGGGGATAGTCAGGATGGAGCAGGTGATCAGGGGAACAGATGTGATCCACTGATTAGAACTGGTGGAAAAGGTTCTTTACTGAAACTACGAGGAATTTAAACTTTAAAATGGAGAATTAAAGAATAAGAGAGCTGAACATACTGATATACTGATTCTTTGAAGAGAAACTTGGAGTTCACTATGTCTAACGCTACGATTGCCAGATAACAGGGTTTATATGTTACGTCATCTCCTAGCAAACATTCAGAAATATAGAAGTATAGAAGAATTGATCCCAGACAGCAGACTTTTAATACTAAATGTAAAAGAAGAGAGAAATAACAGATAAAGGTATTTCGTTCCATTGACCTGCATCTCATCAAAGTTCAAGAAAGAGACTGTTGTTTATCATCCATGAATAGAATTCTGGGTGTTTCTGCGGCAAGAATGGGTCATGACAAATTTTTAGAGGTCTGTTAACACCATTAGTATTTACGATACGCTTCAAAAGCAGCTATTGCATCCACCTCCATGGCAGACTTGAAAACTGGAATCATTCTGTTTTGTTGAGTGATCAGTCTGAATGATGGGGAGAGGGACGGTGGGAGGCACCTGACTCCTGTTTTACAGTCCTTACGGGTGGAAGCATCCCCAGCTTGCTGTGTTCTCAGCCAACAAAGTCCTAGGAAAAAATAAGCACCTTCACTATTGTTAGGCGAACTGGTTATTTATCACAACATGAAGTCATGAATACCAAGCTGTCTATAAGAGACACGACGAAGAATTGCTTCCAAATTTCTACCCCCCTCTTCCAGTTCGAAGATACCTGCTTGGAAATGCCAGAGCATACTCCTTGCCTTCAAAGAGACTTTATTGGTTTCTCTGCTGCTGAACACAGATGATGAATGTAGCTATGCTTTCATCTTGCTATTTTTCAATTTCCTTAGAAGCATAATAATATAATATGTTCACACTGCCTGAGTTCAAATGCCAGCTCTCTTTTGACTGACAGTAAAATCCAGACAATTTTCTTAGGATTATGTGACCTTAGGCTCTTTATCTATAATGGGTAAAATAAATCGTACCACAAACACCTTCACCAGGGTATTTTGAAAGATTAAAAGTATGTAATTCACAAAATACCGGGTGCACAGTAAGAAAAGGGAAATGAACAATTCCCTTCATTTTAGGCCTATCTGCTTTGAGAGAGAGAGAGAGAGAGAGAGAGAGAGAGAGAGAGAGAGATAAGAAGACATTCGAGAAAATCGATATTCAAAATATTTAACAAGAATGTCTTGAGCACTGACCAATCAGAGCAGACACCAGCTCTAAGTGCATGGCCCACGCTGAGCACAGCTTACTACAGGCTTCCTTTGTGAAAGGAAAATAAATCCTGGGGCCCAAAAATCACTAAGCTAAAGGTAAAAGTCCAACTGGGAACTGCTGAGGGCAAAACTGCCTCCCATTCTGCTCAGAGTCACCCCTCAGCTCACTGAGGTCAATGCATATTTGATTGCCTCTTTTGAAGAGGTTAATCAGAAACTCAAAAGAATGCAACTATTTGTCTTCTTCTACCTGTGACTTGGAAACCTCCTCCTCTCTTTGAGTTATCTTGTCTTTTCCAAAATGAACCAATGTTTATCTTACATACGTTGATTGATGACTCATGTCTCCCTAAAATGTCTATGAAAACCGAACTGTGCTCTGACCGCCTTGGGCACACACTGTCAGGATCTTCTGAGGATGTGTCACAGCCGTGCCTTCAACTTCAGCAAAATAAACTTTCTAAATTAACTGAGACCTGTCTCAGATATTCAAGGTTCACGCCTTTCATAGTATATTCTCGGTTCTAGCATTTGTTAGTGGCTTTTACTGAAACCTACTCTCAAGAGGACATTTAAAATTACATTAAGCTCTTTCTCTCTACTGCAAATCTCTGACAAATAGTCAATTTGTTATATAAATATGTGTAAATGCAACCTTATTAATATTAGCATATTGACATACCATACAATTCACCCACTTTAAATGTGAGATTCGGTGATTTTTATTACATCCTAGGAGTTGTACAATCATCACTGCTACCAATTTTACATTTTCATCATCGTGAAAACTTGTACCTCGTTCCCCCTGACGCCCCGTCCCCGACTGCTGCTAGCCCCAGGAAACCACTAACCTATTTTCCGCATCTGTAAATTTGCCAGTATCAGACGACATTTCACACCAGTGGAATCCAACCATCTGTGGCTTGTAAGTCTGACTTCTTGGATAATGTTTTATGTCTGACTTAGCAGAATGTTTGCAAGGCTCATCATTGTTGCAGCATATGTCCGTGCTTCCTTCCGTTTCATGGGTGAATCCTACTCTGTTGTGGGGTGTGCATTTTATGTATTCACCCACTGGCTGACGGACACTTACTGCCATTAACCTTGCAGCGATGTCTGCCCTGCTCCCCAACACTCAGTGGTTCATCTGACCCTCTCTGTGTGTGGGTTTCCTGCTGGATTACACTCTTTACTCCCGTCCACGTTCCTAACCTCGCCAGCCCACCAGCAGCATGTGAACAAATTCAGTCTCTTTGCTGGAGCCTCCCCGTACATTAGCACAGTGATGGTCACATGGAAGCTTGCAGCCTTAAAGGTGCCCTTGAGTCTGTCAGCCAACACCATTGCCAGCTCCTTGGAAATATAAGGCCCTATGTGTTTTGGTAATAACTTCAGTTTTTCTTTAAAATAATGCTTATTATAAAAAGTTCAAGCTGTGTAGAAGCAGGAAAACAAACAAAAAAACATCTCAAACCATAAGACTTAAATTTTTTTATTTTAAATATCAGACGACCTTCATCGTTCCAGGCGTCATTCCAAGCGTGACGTGCACAAACAAACCCTCAAATGAATGATAATAGCATGTTATAAAAATGCACTTGCACTCTGAATACACTTTTTGATGAAAATGTGCTAAATTTATTTTTACTTACGTTTAATAGGAGACCAAGCATCTGAAGTGACATTACTCGACTTCAAACAAAGTCTAGCTGACTACAGTAGATATTGGTTTGGAAAAATATTCTGTTGAAATTACAAAAAGTGTTTATGGCAAAAAGCAATTCAATTTCTAGAGCCATTGTAATAATTGTTATGGATGTAATTACTGTTTTAATTTCAATGATTTAGTTATAACAGGATGGGCTCTCTCTCTTTAAAAAGACAAAGGAGTTGGGAGACTTTCCACTTCTTTTACCCTATGTCTTTATTAGTTGCATTAATTGCTAACATTTGGAATATTTGCATGCTGTGGTGGAATCCTGGCTTTTGCAGTCATTTATCTCTATGTCTATATTTATCCTATACGAAGCTCACTGTACTCGTGTGTTCTCATGCTGCTATGAAGAAATGCCCCAGACTAGGTGATTTATAAAGGAACGAGGTTTAATTGACTCACAGTTTCTCATTGCTGGGGAGGCCTTAGAGAATGCACAAACATGGCAGAAGGAACCCCTTCACAGGGTAGCAGGAGAGAGAATAAGTATCCACTGAAGAAGGAAGCCCCTTATAACACCACCAAATCTCATGAGAACTCACTCACTATCACTAGAACAGCTTGAGAGGAAACAACCCCACCACTGAATTATCTCCACCTGGTTCCTCACACAACATGTGGGGATTATGGGAACTACAATTCAAGATGATATTTGAGTAGGGATACAGCCAAACCATGTCACTTACCCTATCACGGGTTCATTTGCTTCTCTTCTTCCCAAAATGCATTGGTGGTGTTGATCTGTTGATGGTCAGTTTTTTTATTATTTTCCATCATTTTAATGTAATCATGGAGGAGAAGAAGGAGTTTCATCCTGTGATCAGTCCGTAGCATTCCAAGGGGAAGTCCTAGCCTGTCTTCTAAACTGCAAGCTGCTGTGCAACTCTAAGGAACAGTCATTCGCTCAGCAAATGTTGACTGAGACCCCTGCCCCTGGCTCTGGGAGTCTGGCTGGGCCTGGTCAATGAGCAGTGCCCAGAACCCAGCATCTGTGAACTCAGCAGGTCTTCAGGAAGTGTGTTCCATCTAGTTACAGACTTTTCCTACTTTCCCAAGGACGCTGCTTTAATAAGGAATGAGGGATTTTGTTCCGGATATCTATTGCTGTGTAATAAAACACCACAAAGCTTATTAGCTTAAAACAAGGACAATCATTTATTTAGTTCATGTGTCTTCAATTTGAGGTGAATGATGGGGATGGGTGATTTTCTGTTTTACAAGACGTGAGGCCATGGCTAGGAAAATGGGACAGTTGTGGGAGGTCGGAGCGACCTCATAGCCAGGGTTGAAGTCATCTGAAAGGTCGTTTGCTCACATGTCTGACAGCTGGTGGTCAGCCAGTACCATCGGCCAGATGCCTACATGTGGCTTCCTCATGTGGTGTGGGGTCCCTCAGAGAATGGCGGCCGTATCTCAAGAGTAGGGGTCCCAAGTGGGATGCATCAGAAGCTGTTTTCCTCTTGTGATCTCATCTCACACATTACATAGAATAATTTGTACTATGGTCCCAGATCTGCCATGTTCAAGGGAAATGAAATGTAGACTTCACTTTGGGATGAGAAGAGTGTTCATATCACGTTAAAATAATATAAACTGTGTCATCACAGCCTTTTTGATAAATACAATCTACTATAGGTTTTACTCCACAATTAAATAGCAAGCTTAAGACACTGAGACCCTTGAGGAAAATAACCTATTCAAAATTACGTGAAGAAAACTAGAGCTTTTAATTGACAGCACAAAGAGAGCTAGAAAAATTGGAAGAGACCATGAAGGGGCCTCTGTGGACCTTGGGACCGACTTGGTAACCTTTCCTGATCTCCCCAGAATTATCACCACCTCTGGAAAATATTTACCTTTGGCGGGTGAGGCAATTCATTCAGAGATGATGATGATGATAGGATGCTGATCTCTCTCCAGGGGACGGGAGCTTGCAGAGGGAGGCAGTTACTCAGCACAATGAGCTGCCCAGGCAATAGAAAATCTAATGGGACGGAACACGGTCTAATTTCTGAGAGAGCTCTGCAGCCACCCTGTGATTTTCACATCCAATCAGGCTTCCCATTTGGGTGTCCCCTGTGGACTGTTCCGAACTCCCACTTAAGAGGCAGCTTTGTGAAGCAGGTTCATTTCTGCAGGGAGAGGGGCTGCATCTGGGGCTGCCTTTGTTATCTGCTTGTTAGAGGTCAGCCTTGCCCTGACTGTGCTGCCCCTCTGACCTGCCAAGGGGTGAAGGCACAGGGTGTCTTAAACCTAGTCCCCAAAACTGAGACCATATCTGCATGCTTCTTCATTGCAAGATGATACCAAACTGATAAAGACAGAAGTGACATAAAGCTAAAATGAAACTGCTGTAAATGCAGAGAAGACATCGCCCAGAAGGAAGGCAGAAATTTGAATTCCAAAGTGGAAAGCTTGGTCACCCGTGGTGTCATTGGCCTCCCAATGCCAGCCGTGGGGTTCTAAGGTCACACAACTCCCATGATGCCTGGCACAGTGCCAAGGACACACGGGTCAGAAGTCCTGAAAACTAGGTCCCTAAAGTGGATGCATGCAGAGGCTGGGGAGCAGAGGCGAGGGGGAGGGAAGCCTGGGGAACTGGAGCTGCTTCCCAAATAACAAGGGCTCCAGGACTCAGCTCCATCCAGCTCCTGTCACGTGGGTGTGTGCGATTAGTGCGGCAGACTTACCAATGTTGCAAGAGCAGCCTGAAAGCTCAATTTGCTTCATTGTGAAATCTTTATGCTTTAAAATGTCAGCCCAAATCCTAATAAAGAAAAAACTTTGAAAGAATCATTGCTGTTCAGGTCCTTATTGGAGCTGAAGCAGTGGGAGGGAAGAGATCATTGTATCTTTTTCTTTTGTGTAGCCTACAGAGTGCCTGGCACGAATGTGTGCAACACAACAAATTTTAGTAAACTTTCTGAGGTATGAATCATCATCTTAATCCGATTTTACATTTTTGTCACTCCGTAGGAGTTCTTCATACTCATCTCCCATTCCCAGCTCCTGCCAAACACTAACTTACTTTCTCTAGAATTCCCTTTTATAAAATGTTTCATGTCAGTGGAATCATATGTGTTCTCTTGTGTCTGGCTTCTTTCATGTGTTCAAGGTTCATCCATGTCGTCATCCGTGTTGTATGTAGCATGTATCAGTGCTTCATTCCTTTTCATGGTCATGGCCAAATAACATTCCACTGTGGGGATACATGACAGGTTTTCTCATCCATTTGGTAGGTGGTGAACATCTAGTTGTTTTCGCTTTTTGGCTTTGATGAAAAGTAAAGCTATGAACATTCCTGCGCAAATGTGTACACTGATGCTTTTTATTTGTCTTGTGTAGATACCTATAAGTGGAACTGCTGGGTCATTTAGTAAATACCTGTGTAATGTTATCAGATAAACTGTTTTGCAAAGAAATTACCACCTGTTAAGCTCCGCACAGCAAATATAAGGGTTTCTGTTTTTCCACACCCTTGACAACACTTGTTAAGGTCTTTCCACTGGAATAGTTTTAAGATGTTTTCGTGGCATTCCTGGAAGTGGTGAACGTTTTATGGAAAGAAAAAAGGGGGATGTTTTTGCTGCTATATGAACCAGGCTACCTTACTCTGCTAAGTTACTATATTTGCACCAACCTAATAGATTCTGTCGGGTGTGGGTGGAGGCAGTGAGGATCTGCTCAATTCATTACTGAGTCATTTAGCCAGAGAACTGAACGGGAGTGAGCTGAAAGGAAATGTACTATAGACTCAGCATTAGGCTTTTCTTCCACAGATAGTTTAATCTACAAGAACAAAGATTTACATGTCCAGAAATATACATCACAGCATTATTCTTTGTAGAAAATTTGGAAACAACCAAAATTTCTTCCTTTATGAGACATCTTGTATAAAATATGGAATAAGTAATCATAGACCAGTACAATGGTTATAAAAACAAGATAATTCTCTCTGCTGATATGGAACATCCACCAATATATTTCTCTCCAAGTGAAAAGCACAGTGCAGACCACTTTGTTTCATATGCTGCTCTTTGTGTAAAAGGCAGGCTATGTTTACCTACCTGTGTGTTTCACATGTCTACGTGTGTGTGTGTGTGTGTGTGAGTGTATATATATTTTACATATATGAATAGACTGTTCTAGAAAGATAAAAAAAGAAAGGGAAGATGGAAACTAGAGCCCTGAGATTCAAAATTGGCAGTAAGAATTTGCAAAAAAAAAGAGAGAAATAAATACGTATATATATTATATGTGTATATATGTACATGAGAATATATATAATCCAAATTATGCTGAAAAAATAACAACACATGAGCATTCGTGTAATTAACATATACTTAAGAAATAGAGCATTACCAGCAGGAGATGATCTGTTTCTGTATACATAGCCTCTTTAATACTCCGTGTCTTGCTATGTACATATATCACCTATTCAGTAAATGCTTTGAAATTGAAAAATATATATATCTCTGTAAGGAGCAAAATTATAGCAGAATAAGTCCCTCAAAGCAAAATCAAACCAACAAACCCAATAAGAATTTATTTTTCCAAGACGACACCAAGGCTGCAACATAATTTGAACTAAGTCTCTCTGGAACCGAGGTCATCAGTAACTTCACTGCCTCCTGTTGCATCGTTAATAAGACCAGATGCTGTATTGTTGGCTGGGAGCACTCCAGACATCCTAGGGTGGACACCCTGCCATTAAAATGGCCCCCAGGAAAGGGCATCCTCATTGACAAGTAGACTCTGCTCTGTGGCTGCTCAAGTCACATATAGACCAACAATCGCTTTCATCCTGTTTGATTCAGACCATGACCTTGACTCCAGTTATGAGAGAGAGAGAGACCTTGTAATAAGTCTCTGACTTTTCGAACACCGAGGTCACCTGATGGAATGAGGAACCACTAACCTCTGATAAGGTCAGTGCCTACCTGGGAATTTGCAGCAGGAATGCTGATGAAGATGGAAAAGCGTATCCTTATAACTGTTAAGAATATTTTAAGCCACCTTGCAAGATTTAAATTAAATAGGATTTCTAAACATTGACAAGGACATACACAAGCCAAAACAGCCCATCTGTAGGACAAACAACAGCTTTTATTTAATGATGCCTAAGCAGGAACGTTGACAAGATGAACTGCCTGGGGCTCAGCCCCGTTCTTTGCTGGCTGTTTCCCCACACTCAAGGCAACAGGGGGCAAGGTGGGAAGCTGACCTTCCTGCCTGGGGTGATGTCTGTCACCTCTTCAGGATGTTCAGTCCTAAGTGGAGACAACTGGTAAAGTTTTTGTTTGGCCATCAGCTGTCTCCAGGAAGGGAGGTTGAAAAGGTGGATAGTCCAGAGAAAGAGCAGCAGCAGAGGCTCGAGTGAACTTCATATGGACACTGCTAGGTCTAGGTTCATAATGGCAATGAGAATTTAGCCGAATCCCTGAACTTCTCTGAGCCTGTATTTCCTCATCTGCTAAGTGGATATGATAGTGTTGAGAGAATAAGAGTGGTGCTGATCAGAGAGTCCTGCACTTAGTAAACGCATGGTCAGCAAGAGGGGACAAGTGGCAGCCATGTGGTTACCACTGGAGCACTAAAATTGCAAGCTTGCCTCATTCCAAGTGACATGCGTATGTGACTGCAATCTATAAACCTGTGGGCTTGACACAACGACTTTTGGCCCACTAAACATTTTTATATTTTTAACTTAATTTTCAAGGTTTGAATTTAGGAATTTTACTTGGAGTCAAGTGTTGTGGATTAACATTTACAAAAGTATAAAGACTTAGCAAAAGTGGATTTACATTACCCACTGATAACAGCAGAAAGAAACCCCAGACTCACTTTCCATCATAATGGTGATTATCCATGATAATAGCTCACATATGCATTCTCTTTTTTTTCATATATATATATATATATATATATATATATATATATATATATATAAAATTGCACTTTAGGTTCTGGGGTACATGTGCAGAACATTCAGGATTGTTGCATAGGTACATACATGATTTGCTGCCTCCATCCCCCTGTCACCTATATCTGGCATTTCTCTGCATGTTATCCCTCCCCAACCTCCCTACCCCATGCTGTCTCTCCCCATTCCCCTCAACAGACTCCAGTGTGTGATGTTCCCCTTCCTGTGTTCATGTGTTCTCATTGTTCAACACCCACCTATGAGTGAGAATATGTGGTGTTTGATTTTCTGTTCTTGTGTCAGTTTACTGAGAATGACAGTTTCCAGATTCATCCATATCCCTATAAAGGACACGAATTCATCGTTTTTTATGGCTGCATAGTATTCCATGGTGTATATGTACCACGTTTTTTTGTCCAATCTGTCATCAATGGGCATTTGGATTGGTTCCAGGTTTTTGCTATTGTAAACAGTGCCAAAATGAACATATTTGTGCATGTGTCTTTGTAATAGAATGATTTATAATCCTTTGGATATATACTCAGTAATGGGATTGCTGGGTCAAATGGGATTTCTGTTTCTAGGTCCTTGAGGAATCACCACACTGTCTTCCACAATGATTGAACTAATTTACACTCCCACCAACAGTGTAAAAGTGTTCCTAATCCTCCACATTCTCTCCAGCATCTGTTGTCTCCAGATTTTTTAATGATTGCATTCTAACTGGCGTGAGATGGTAACTCAATGTGGTTTTGATTTGCATTTCTCTAATGACCAGTGATGATGAGCATTTTTTCATATGTTTGTAGGCCTCTTATATGTCTTCTTTTGAAAAGTGTCTGTTCATGTCCTTCACTCACTTTTGAATGGGCTTGTTTGTTTTTTTCTTGTATATCTCTCTTAGTTCTTTGTTGATTCTGGCTATTAGCCGTTTGTCAGATGGGTAGATTGCAAACATTTTTTCCCATTCTATTGGTTGCTGGTTCACTCTAATGATTGTTTCTTTTACTGTACAGAAGCTCTGGAGTTTAATTAGATCCCATTTGTCTATTTTGGCTTTTGCTGCCAATGCTTTTGGTGTTTTAGTCATGAAGTCCTTGTCTATGCCTATGTCCTGAATGGTTTTGCCTGCATTTTCTTCTAGGGTTTTCATGTTTAAGTCTTTAATCCATCAGGAGTTAATTTTAGGGTAAGGTGTCAGGAAGGGGTCCAGTTTCTGCTTTCTGCACATGGCTAGCCAGTTTTCCCAACACCATCTACTAAACAGGGAATCCTTTCTCCACTTCTTGTTTTTATCAGGTTTGTCAAAGATCAAATGGTTGTAGGTGTGTGACATTGCCTCTGAGGCCTCTGTTCTGTTCCATTGGTCTGTGTCTCTGTTTTGGTACAAATACCATGCTGTTTTGATTAATTGTAGTATAGTTTGTAGTCAGGTAGCGTGATGCCTCCAGTTTTGTTCTTTTTGCTTAGACCTGTCTTGGCTATTCGGGCTCTCTTTTGGTTCCATATGAAGTTTAAGGTGGTTTATTCCAGTTCTGTGAAGATGGTCATAGGTAGCTTGATGGGGATAATGTTGAATCTAGAAATTACTTTGGGCAGTATGACCATTTTCACAACACTGATTCTTCCTAACCATGAACATGGAATGTTTCTCTATCTGTTTGTGTCCTCTCTTATTTCGTTGAGCAGTGGTTTGTAGTTCTCCTTGAAGACGTCCTTTACATCCTTTATTGGTCGTACTCCTAGGTATTTTATTCTCTTTGTAGCAATTGTGAATTGTTGATTCAGTTCATTGATAGCCGTTCATTCTTGATTTGGCTCTCTTTAAGTCTGTTATTGGTGCATATGTATTTTCTCAGGGAGCCTTTGCAAAAGTCTCCTGTATAGGTGCTATTGTGTCTCCATTTCATAACCAAGGATGCTGAGGTGGTGAGTCTGAAGAATTTGCCAAAGTCAGATACTAAGGTAGCAGTAGTCTGACCTTGGCCAAATCTCTGGGCTTCTATTTTCCTGTCTGCCAAGAGGAGATGGCACCACTGAGAGAATAAAGGAGTAGCATGTACCCACCTGCCTGCCTTTCCTTCACATTAGAATATTTACCCCTGTCTCAAATAGCTGCAGTTCATAGGATAAAAGTTCACAGACTGTGTCTGATTTGGATGGTGACCTTGTAGATCACCTTGTCTGTCTTGACCTCTGGGACTCAGGTGGGGAGGGAGATTTTGCTCAGGTCATTGTCTGGCTCTTCCCAGAGTTCCGAGAACATTTGCTGATCATCACTGAGCCAGTTGGGAGGTGAATGACCAGAAAACTCATACGGCCGGAGTTCCAGCTCTTTTCTGTGTAGTCTTTTTGCCTCTCAGTGAGGAGGGTAATGACCTCTGTTAGGAAGGCTTTGTTCATTTTAGTACCATGCCCCAGCAATTGTCACCATCACAGGCAGGATGCACAGCCCATCTCTGTTAGTGACAGAACAGCTCATTCCTCGAAAATGACTAACAATTAGAAAGTCATTTGGATAGAAGCCATTGACATTTTTTCACCAGAAGGCTCGTTCTCATGTTACTGCCAATCTTTTCAGCTTCCTCCTCCCAGGCTGCAGCTGATTGCTCTGTAATTTCAATGCAAGCTCCAGTTCATAGGGCACCATTTGTAACAAACGTCTCATATAGCAAAATGGATAGACTGCAAACTGATGCATGAACACAGAAAGATGCTCAACATCATTAGTCATTGGGTAAACACAAATTAAAACTGCAATGATATATCATTATATACCAGTTAGAATTGCACCTTCTAAAAATTTTAAATTTAAAAAAATCAACTAATTTTTTTAAAAAATGATTTTTCAAGTGTTGGTAAGGATTTGGAGAATCTGGAATGTTTTGCTGGTGGAAGGTAAAATAATATAGCCACTTTTATTTTTTTAATTAAACATACAACTTTGCTATAATTAAATCATTCTAATTCTAGGTATTTAACCAAGAGAAATGTAATTGTATATTCATACAAAGACTTATTTGAACTAGCATGAATCTGGAGACAGCTCAAATGCCCATCAATAGGATCAATAGGTGGAGATAAATAATGGTGTAACGAATGCTACTAAGCTGTAAAAAAAAGTTAAAAAGTTAAAACACATAATAAAATGCTACTAAGCTATGAAAAAGAAGTTACTTTTGATATATGCTGTAATGGTAGTGAATCTGGACATACGTATGCAAAATCAAAGAAGCTATGAAGAAAATGTACGATTGCGTTGTAAAAAATCCTTGAGAATGCAAAAAGATCTACAGTGTAGGAAAGTAGCTCAGCACTGTGTGCAGATGGGGCGTGGGGACTCCAGGGAGAGGGGAGCGGGAGGCATTACAAAATGGCACAAATGACAAAAAATTATTTTTTTGAGACACAGTCTTGCTCTGTCACCCAGGTTGGAGTGCAGTGGCACAGTCTCAGCCCACTGCAACCTCCCCCTCCTGAGTTCAAATGATCCTCCTGCCTCAGCCTCCTGAGTAGCTGGGATTATGGGCATGCACCACCAAGCTTGCCAAGTTTTGTGTTTTTAGTAGAGACAGGATTTCACCATGTTGGCCAGGCTGGTCTCAAACTCCTGATCTCAGGGACACAAATGGACTTTTTTGGTCATTATCTATATTTAAAATTTTAACTATTATTACATGTACAGGTTTGTTATATGGATAAGTGACTTGATGATGAGGGCTGGTGTTCCAGTAATCCCATCACCCAGGCAGTAAGCATAATTCCCAACTACAGGTGACTCATCAGTCCACAGCTCCTTCCCTCCCTCCCTGTTCCCTCCAGGTCTAGTGATCCCAGCATCTCTTGTTCCTGTCTTTGTGTTCAAGTGTATTCAGTGTTTAGCTCCCACTTGTAAGCGAGCACATGTGATGTCTGGTTTTCTGTTCTTGAGTTAGGTAACTCCAGCTCTATCCATGCTTCGGCAAAGAACATGATTTTGTTTTTTGTTATGGCTACATAGTATTCCATGGTGTTCAGATACCACATATTCTTTATCTACTCCACTGCTGATGGACACTTAGGTTAATTCTGTGTCAGCATTGCAATGAACATATGGCTGTGTCTTTTTGATAGAATACATCATTTCCCCCTGGGTATATATATACCCGGTAGTGGGATTGCTGGGTGGTATGGTAGTTCTATATCAGGTTCTCTGAGAAATCTCCAGGATGATTTCTGCAATGGCTGAGCTGGTTTACATTCCCACCAACAGTGTATAAGCTCTCCCTCTTCCCTGCAGCCTCAGCAACATCTTCTTTTGTTTGGCCATTATTTTGATTGTAGTGATGGCTGCCCAGGTTTATATATGCATCAAAACTTAACAAAATATCATTTGTTAAATATGTTTATTTTAGTTTTAAATTTTCTGTCAGGTAGATCTCATAAAGTTCTTTAAAATAGTACTTGATATATAGTAAATATTTGATAAACACATTGGTGGGAAAATAGCACAAAAACTGAGGCTGGAAGAATAATTTAATCCCTTCGGCTTTTAGCCCTATTTTCTCCCTTTCTGTATTCAAGACACTTAGTTCTTGGGGAGGGGGTGGCGGCTTGCTGGGACATTTGTCAGGTGAGAGGCTGTGGGGGCAGGCATAGGGCCGTTCACTGCAGCTCTAACTCTGCGGACAGCTTACTTCTTGACATCCTTGCATAGATGAGAAGCAAATGCTAGAACATAATAATTATATATTGTGTGTCTCCTGTGTCCCAACCCTGTGCAAGACAAGAGGTAGTGGGCACTGGAAATAGATGAGTCACCTGCCCTGACAGTCCACCAGACCAGATGTGCCAGCAGTCACGTAAAAAGGAATGCTTCCAGTCCCGCCCCGGACAAGCTGGAGCATCCTGGGGGCCACATGCTGTGGGGACACCTAGGGTAGGGCCTGGGGAGGTGGGGAAGAAACAGCCACTCTGCCAGGTCTTGAGCAGTGAGGTCTTGAGGAACACACGGTCATTTTCTAGCCTGGAAAGCTCAACATTCCGGGTATGGCTGAGCACCTAAATAACAGTTGATGTGTGTTTGGAGCCTCTCCATGAATCCTGCTTCAATTGCAGTTGTAGGTACATGTGGGGAGAAGAAGATAGTGTATGTTGTAAGGGCAAATAAGAAGTTGTTTCTCAGAATCATTCTTCAGCTCTGAGGCCCATCCTTGGTGGAACCTGAGGGGCGTTTCCTCCCATCTAACTCCCTCTTTCTCCATCATTTTGCTTCTTTTCATTTCTCTTCTACTTTCCCTTCTGTGTTCAGTTTTTACACTGTCTCTTTCCTTCCACTTTTTCTTCCTCTAAGTGTGGGGCAATTGCATTTTGCATGACTAGATAAGGGCAGGGCAAGAGAGTGAGCCCATCCCCGGGCACCCGTACAGCGCAGAAGCACTGAGCCCTGGCTCCAGAGTCAGGCACAGTGAGTGGAATTTGGCTTAGCATGTTTTTCGCTCTGAGAACTTGGGGAAGTGGCTGTATTAGTCTGTTCTCACACTGCTAATAAGGACATTCTTGGAACTGGGTATTTTATGAAAGAGAGTAGTTTAAAGGACTCACAGTCCCACATGGCTGAGGAGGCCTCAAAATCAGAGCTGAAGGTGAATGAGGTGCAAAGTCATATCTTACATGGTGGCAGGCAAGAGAGCTGGTCCCAAAGAATGTCCATTTCTAAAACCATCAGGTCTCACGAGAGGGATTCACTCCCTGAGAACAGCATGGGGGAAACAGACCCCAGGATCCAATTAGCTCCACCTGGCCCCACTCTTAACACATTGGGATGATTACAGTTCAAGATGAGATTTAGCAGGGACACCAGCGAACCGTATCAGTGACTGAACCTCTCTGTGCTCTGGTTTCCTCTCTATTAAATAAGCACATTTCAGCATCTACCCCAAGGCTGAGGATCAAGGGAGGGGACGCACAGGATGTGCCGAACAGGAAGCTGACAAGGGTCCTCTGCAAGGATGCAGCACGTATGGCCGTGACGAGCAGCTGTCGCCATCATTATTATTCCTTGACATTCCCCCATGTGCTTTTTTGTCTCAAGGACTCGCTTGAGGCCAGTTTTGCTGCACCTGCCTGTGACACCAGGATGCAGAGAGCAGCGGACGATGCTTAGGGAAAGCCACCTGCCACGCGGTAGTCAACCTCACATATGCCCCTTACGGCAAATCTACCAGACCCAGACGCCTGACTGTATTCAGCATCCACTTCGGAGTCATCCGCTGCAGCATTTGAGATACCCTTCGTGGTCGTGTCCTCTGGCTTCTGTACCAAATTATCACAGACTCAGAGGCTTAGCACATCACAGATTGATTATGTTACAGCTCTGGAGGCCAAAAATATAAAATGGGTCATCGGGCTGCTTTCCTTCCCCTGGTTCTAGGGGAGAATTCATGCTTTGTCTTTTCCCATTTCTAGAAGCCTCCCGGGAGTGCAGGGTCACAGCCCCTTCCCATCGTCTTCAGGGCCAGCCTTGCAGCGTCTTCACGCCTTCTCTCCTCTGAGCTCTGCTCTCTTCCCTTCATGACGGAGCCTCTTCCTCCAGGGCACATTGCCTTGTCTCCATCACATCACAGCCTTCTCCGCACTAATCCTGCTCCTTCCTCATATGAGGACTCTTGTGAGGATTTCAGGCCTTCCCAGATCATCCAGGAAAATCCCTTTAACTAAAACTTTGTAATTTAATCACATTTGCAAGGTCCTTTTGACCAGGTGAAGTATTACAGTCATGGGTTTTGGAGACTAAGATGTGGACATGTTTGGGGGGCCAGTATCAGGCTTACCGCACCCTTCATCATAACTAGGGGAAATCTGCAGAGAAATTGCAGTGTGGCTCGTCCTGTAATCATTGCTGTCTCCATATTGGAGGCTTTTTGTGACAGTCATGGTGTTTTCTAAAGGCGTGAGTGGCAAACCCCAGTGCAAACTCCTGAAGTTTTGATGGACTCAGGGTAGCCCTGGGACACACCACTTTCAGGCAGTGTGCAGAGGAGAACAGCGCAAGCCTTTCAGAAGAGGAGGGTAGAAAAAGGAGGTGCTAGGGTGCAGAGGGCACCCCATGACTTTGCTTTTTTTTTTTTTTGGTCCAGATGTCCACAGAGTGGGCTTAATGTTTTACGACAATTTTGGTGGAAGAGCAAGGTATCAGCTCTTCCAAATTCCTGTCTGAGCACTAACTGTGTCATTTTTCTCAAGTTTCTTTTGGTGGCCAGAACAACCATTTTCTATTTCTTTAATACTATTTGAATTTATGTGGGGTAGTTGTGTTCCCAACTGGAAGTCAAAGTTCCCAGCAACTCTCGTACGGGCTTGTGATTTAATCTTGGTGAATGTGTCTGGGTTGCTTTCAGGATGGCTAAATAAAGATAATTGATTCAGTTTGAAAATTAACCCTTTTGTTTTTCCTTACTATCTTCCTTCTGCTACTTTGAAGTTAGAGGAGAGAGCTGGGCTTCAGCAGCCATACTGGACAATGAGGTACCTTGAAAATGTAGGCTCCAGGCTGGAATGGTAACAAATAAAAGTAGAAGCACCCTGGGTTTTTTTTTTTTTTTTTTTTCTGATAACCATGAAGTTGTTGTATCAGCCGTGGACTTTTTCACCTCAGGCTTCTTTACATGAGAGTGGGAGAGATTTCTGTTTTACTTAAGCCACTCTCATTTGGGGGTTTTCCCACATATAAAACTATGCCAAATTCTAATTAATAAGTGGTATACCTTGTTTTATGAACACATACTTTAAATGTTAAATGAAAATTTAATTAGCTATATTCGTTCATTGATCAATATGCTGAGATGTGGTCACTTCATTCCCCATTATTAAGAACTGAATCTGCTTCAAAGGTATCTTCTGTTTCTCTTCTTCTTAACTTCTTCAGGAAACAAATGTACGCACACATACTGAGTGAGTGAAGTTCATGACAAATTCCTTTATAAGTGAAAAAAAAGAAAATCACGCTTTGCTAATACCCCAATAGTCATGGATGTGATACCCATCTTTAGCACACAATGACATTGGGAAGATTAAATGAGATACTACTATATGTAAAGTTCTTAGCATGCTGCTCAGCATAGAGTGAGGGTCCAAGTGCTGCAAGGTGCCTACATGATGATGCTATATTCATGCCTCTTTTCACAGTTAGATACATTTCTTCAAGCTCTTCAAGCCATTTAATTTCTAGAAGGTCCAGCAGGCAGGTGAAATTCCTAATTGTCACATATTACAAATCATATGGCACTCCTGCAGCCAGATATTATTTCAGGTCATCTCATTCCAAAGATCAAAATCTACTTTGAAATGAGATGGCCTAGAAATGTAGGTTGTTAGTCACGAAGTTACCCTCAATGCTTCCATTTAACCTGTGCCAGCTCCTGCGCTGTGTCTTCGACATCTTTTTTCTCTTTAAATCCTCACAGCTTTCCATATTGAAGGTGTAAGTATTCCCACTGCACAGCTGAGAAAGCTGAGGGTTCGGGATGGCAGGTGATTTGTACAAGGCGAAGCCGCGAGAACCCAGCAGAGCCAGGGTTTGGATTGTGGTCTCTCTGCCATGCTAGTTTAGCAGCAGATCAGGGTTGAAAAACACAGGCGGATATATTGTTCTCCCTGTGAAGTCAGAATCATTTTTACTAACGAGTCTTCTTTAGAAAGAGGTGACTATATTTTTGCGAGAATGAACTTGATGTTCAAATAATAGAAATGGATTCTGTTTTAAAAGTTTTATTTAAAAATTGGCATTAAAGTTTAACTTGTACATCTACTCAATGTCCATAAAATGGAACGTGACCCCATTGCAGGGAGCTCCTTCACTGAGAAGCCTTTAGGAGGTCGGCTGAGTGACCCTTGGTCCAGGTGCGTGGGGTTTGGCCGACCCGTGGGTGAAAGTAACCGTGCCCTTCCGATAAGATAATGAAGTCTGAGGTCGTTTTCTCTGCAGATCGCCTTGGGTGGTCAGAGGCCTCAGGAAGCCTTGTCCGGGTTCTTCAAGAGTGACGACAATTCACAGCTCAACAATTGAAACGGTCAACTGCTGACATGTGGTCTGTGGCATCCCAATGTGTCATTCCATTTTATTTCCTCCTGGAGATTTTGCCCCCATGTGTTGACCCAGTGACACTTCATCCCACAATCTGAAAGCTTAACTGAACACCTCTGAACTCAGGAAAAGAGGAAACACGTGTCAGGTTTAGAATGACAGTGTCCCTTTTTGTTGTTAGAGAGATCTATGTTTTCAAAGGCCTTGTGCTCTTTCATTTTTGATAGTGAGGTCTCAATGCTGATAGCACAGATCTTTGCCTTGACCTTTCAGCAGCATTAAACAGCGTTGATTACCTCTTCATTCTTCAAACCCCTTCTTCAACTGGCATCTGGATGCCAATTTGTTTATTATTTTCCTGCCTTACTAATGACACGTCGCCATTCCTGTTTCTAGTTCTTCCTCTTTCAGCCTGAATCCTGCTTTTCCTTCGCTATGAATGGCTAATTCTTCTCTTCATTCAAGTCACAGCCCATTTGTCATCTGCGTAGGAAGGTCTTCCCAGACAGCTCTCTAACGTTCCCATGCTCTGAGGCAGACTCCTTTGAAGGAAGCATCTGGGGGCTGGAGCGGACCATCCATAGACTGATTCTGCATGGTGGATGGAATCCATCCATGGGGACAAAGGCTCACCCACAGGCTATGAGCTGTGAGCATTCTAGAGATTGCAAGTATCTCTGAATTTCTTTATATCCAGTCTGTTAATAAATTTGGGGCCATTTGTATCAATTCAGCATCTGTTTTATTTTGAATGATTCCACAGAGTCTTAAGTCAGGATACAGTAAAACTTTAGGTTAAATACTTTCCACATGTAAAGCAAACCCACATAGGAAAAAATGTGTTCTTTGTTTGTTTGTTTGTTTGAGGTGAAGTCCTGTTCTGCTGCCAGGCTGGAGTGCAGTGGCATGATCTCTGCTCACTGCAAACTCCGCCTCCCAGGATGAAGCAATTCTCCTGCCTCAGCCTCCTGAGTAGCTGGGACTACAGGTGCGCCACCACACCCAGATAATTTTTGTATTTTTGGTAGAGACAGGGTTTCACTATGTTGGCCAGGATGGTCTTGATCTCTTGACCTCATGATACACCCACCTTGGCCTCCCAAAGTGTTGGGATTACAGGCATGAGCCACCATGCCCAGGCAAGTGCATGCTGATGACAGCCAGGCGTTTAAACCCACTTGATTCTCTTTGGGTCCATTTCATGGGAATATAAGTTGATGCAAAAGTTAGTACCTTTTTCCCGAGAAACTATGAGATATAAACATCTGATTGAACATTTATGAGATTTTTTTTTTCAGTTTACTTTTATCTCATTCTGTTTCAACATAAATCTCACCTGCTTTGTGAGCTATCAGATAAAAGTACGCATTGCAGTGGCAGTATCAGTAAAAGAGACTTGTAAGTTGTATCAGCTGGGCATGGTGGCACGTGCCTGTAATCCCAGTTACTCAGGAGACTGAGGCAGGAGAATTGCCTGAACCCAGGAGGTGGAGGCTGCGGTGAGCCGAGATTGCGCCATTGCACTCCAGCCTGGGTAACAAGAGTGAAACTCCGTCTCAAAAAAAAAAAAAAAAAAAAAAAAAAAAAAAAAAAAAAAAAAAAAAAAAAAAAGAAGAAGAAGAGACTTGTAAGTTGTAATAAAGCCTCAAACATTAATGTTTGTAGCATCATGTTCTATGGGGTAAGAGGACCTGGTTTCATTGGTATTTTTTAAAAAAATTCTCTAAGAAAAAAATTTGCATTAAATTAGTTTTCTAGGGAAGTAGGGAAGTCCTATGGGAAAGTCCACGAAAGTGTGTTAATGGCTAGGTTAACACCGGGGCAGCTGGGCACTGATCTTGCTGCAGGCCTCAGAGAGACTTTAGGGAAACCTCAGAATTTTCTCCACAGTGACAAAAAAGGTTTTATTTCAAATCATCTCCAAAGTTGAAAATAACATGGAAATATGTGCAGTTTGCATTGGTGACAAAGACACTGGCCTATGAATACACAATGATAAAAACCTAGTAGCATGAGCAGTAGACCGCTAATCATACCATAATTATAAGTGAAGAAAATGCTGAAAGTAAAAATTTATTTAATGAAAGTGAAAACTATGGCTCCTTTCCTCTTGTATACTAAATTCCACAGAACTCCTAAATTCCATCCACAGATCTCAGATTAAGAAACACAGAAGTGGGAGGAGACAAATGATAGACACACAGACAGATCAACACATATATTGTGCCAGGAGCTGGAAGCTAAGGAAGTCAAGCTACGAGTGAGGATGGACTAATAGGGAAATAACCACAATCTTACACATACCAGGAGAGACTCTCCGAGAAGATGCTATTGAGGCAAATACCTGAATTAAAGGAAAAAGGCAGGAAAAACAGTCAGCACAAAATCTTGGGGTCAGGATAGAGGGTGAAGGTTAGGAGTGGGGGTGGCGGCACAGAATCAAGAAAGCTGTGTGCAATCTCAGAGTGGTTGTAAGACCCAACACAGAGACCAGAGATCAATACTGAGATAATATAAACTATAACGAGTCAACAAAGGTTTGAACTAAACATCACCTTGGGGTCAAATGATTGCATGGCTAAAACTGTAATTAGCTGTTTAGCTTCCAGTAAACTGGGATCCATAGATCATTTGGGGTGGATTTTTTAAATGGGGAAGGTGATCGTGAAGGTTGATTATCCAGCTAGGACACAAAGGGAGTGGCAGTTATTCTTTTGCTTAGAAAACATGCAGTCTCAGCCAGGCACAGTGGCTCATGTCTGTAATCCTAGCACTTTGAGAGGTGGAGGTAGGCTGATGACATGAGGTCAGGAGTTCGAGACCAGCCTGGCCAACATGGTGAAACCCTGTCTCTACTAAAAATACAAAAATGAGCTGGGCATGGTGGCATGTTCCTGTAGTTCCAGTTATTCAGGAGGTTGAGGCGTGAGGATCACTTGAGCCTGGGAGACAGAGTTTGTATCTAGCCAAGATTGTGCCCCTGCACTCCAGCCTGGGAGAAACAGCAAGACACCATCTCAAAAAAAAAAAAAAAAAAAGAAAGAAAAGAAAAGACAGAAAAAGAAAATAAATCACACATCCTCTCTTCTGTCCACCCTAGACCAATTTTCCCTCAGAGAACTGTCTCCCCTGGACTCCCAGACTGTAACTTTTGAGTAGGACCAATGCCCAGTCCATACAATCCACACATTCTATTTCTGAGGACTCCATCGTCACTGCAAGTGGCCGCCTAATCACAAAGGCTTCAGTGAGAATTTTCCCAGGATTTGTCTTGAAACTATTGTGCTTTTAAATGCCATCCTGCCTCTGTGAAGGGAAAGTGTTTTCAAGAAGCAAATCAACACAAAAGATTGTACAGTAGAGGAAAAAGAGAGAAACAGTTTTCCAATGACTTTCTTTGAGTCCCTGGAACTACCCCTGGGCTGCCCGTGTGTAAGATCCCATGGCTTCCTTTTCTTTTCTTTTTTAACTTAAATATTACACTTCTGAAATGTACATTTTTGTCATTTCGAACTAAAAGTGTCCTGACTTGTTGAGGATTCAGGAAGATGGAAAAAAAATTGTTATTGAAACGAAGGTAATAGACCACTACCTCAGAAGGGACTTAAAAGTTCTCAGAAAGCAACCCTTTATTTACCCTGTGAGAAAATCTGAGCACTAAAAGTGACTTTCTTAAGGTCAAAACAGGCAGCAGCAGAAGGAGACAGGCTTGAACTCAGGCTGTCTGATTTCCAGGAAAGACACAGCTCCGTCTCAATGCTTCATACGATGTGGCATTGCCTATGGCCAGCCTAGTCAGACAAGAAAACAGAAGTCACTGTGTATTAAAGACAGACACAAGTGTGTCCTGGACTCGGAGAATAAAGAGCAGAAAACATGTGCTGGAAACTAGCGTCAGCAGCTGCTGATGGGGTGTGTGTGTGTGTGTGTGCACGCGTCTGTGTGTGTCTGTGTGTGTGTATGTCTCTGTGTGTGGGGTGTGTGTGTGTCTGTGTGTGTGTGTGCATCTGTGTGTGTCTGTGTGTGTGTATGTCTCTGTGTGTGGGGTGTGTGTGTCTGTGTGTGTGTGTGCATCTGTGTGTGTCTGTGTGTGTGTCTGTGTGTGTTTGTGTCTGTGTGTGTGTCTGTTTCTGTGTGTGTGTGTCTGTGTCTGTGTCTGTGTGTGTGTGTGTCTGTGTGTGGGGGGTGTGTGTCTGTGTGTCTGTGTGTGTGTGTCTGTGTGTGTGTGTCTGTGTCTGTGTGTCTGTGTGTGCCTGTGTGTCTGTGTCTTTGTGTGTCTGTGTGTGTCTCTGTGTGTGTGTCTCTGTGTGTGTGTGTGTTTCTCTGTGTGTGTGTCTCTGTGTGTGTGTCTGTGTGTCTGTGTGTGTCTGTGTGTGTGTGTCTGTTTCTGTGTGTGTGTGTGTGTCTGTGTGTGTGTCTATGTGTGCATCTGTGTGTGTGTCTGTGTGTGTGTATGTCTGTGTGTGGGGGGTGTGTGTCTGTGTGTGTGTGTCTGTGTCTGTGTGTCTGTGTCTGTGTGTCTGTGTGTACCTGTGTGTCTGTGTCTTTGTGTGTCTGTGTGTGTCTCTGTGTGTGTGTCTCTGTGTGTGTGTGTTTCTCTGTGTGTGTCTCTGTGTGTGTGTCTGTGTGTCTGTGTGTGTCTGTGTGTGCCTGTGTCTGTGTCTGTGTGTGTGTGTGTCTGTTTCTGTGTGTGTGTGTGTCTGTGTGTGTGTCTATGTGTGCATCTGTGTGTGTGTCTGTGTGTGTGTCTATGTGTGCATCTGTGTGTGTGTCTGTGTGTGTGTATGTCTGTGTGGGGGGTGTGTGTCTGTGTGTGTGTGTGTCTGTGTGTGTGTCTGTATGTGTCTGTGTGTGTCTATGTGTCTGTGTCTGTGTGTGTCTGTGTGTGTGTGTGTGTGTGTGTGTGATTTCCCCCATCTTCAATCCAGCTGGTGTATTTATAACATGGAGGGGCCCTCCATGTTTTACAGTCACCATCATTAAAGTTTCTTGAACCTCTGAGGTCACAGGAAGGGAAGGCCAATAATACATACACAGTTCTTGATGGAGGGGTGCAGCACAGGGGCATCTAAAGCACAAATACTTCAGTGACTAGGCAGACTACTCCACAGAGGGGAGAACTGGACAGAGGTGGCTCCGGAGGCTAACTTCTTTTTTTTTTTTTTTTTTTTTTGAGATGGAGTTTCGCTCTTGTTACCCAGGCTGGAGTGCGGCTCACCGCAACCTCCGCCTCCTGGGCTCAGGCAATTCTCCTGCCTCAGCCTCCTGAGTAGCTGGGATATTCTTCTCTTTAAAAAAAAAAAAAAAAAAACAACACTTTTTTTGAGATAGAGTCTCACTCTGTCACTCAGGCTGGAGTGTCATGGCGGATCTCAGCTCACTGCAACCTCTGCCTCCTGGGTCCAATCAATTCTCCTGACTCAGCCTCCCAGGTAGCTGGGACTACAGGCCTGCACCACCATGCTCAGTTAACTTTTGTATTTTTAGTAGAGATGGGGTTCCACCATGTTGGCTAGGAAAGTCTTGATCTCTTGACCTCATGATCCACTCACCTCGGCCTCCCAAATTGCTGGGATTACAGGTGTGAGCCACCGCACCCAAACTTATTTTTATTTTTTAAACTCTTTATGCCTATAAGAACAATAGTCTATTCTGTTATTAAATCATTGCTCATGAATACCAGCTATCTTGGCATCATGACTCAATAATGGATTACAACCTATAGTTGGGAGAAAAAAAAATCTGCTTTACAAGAATTTGGCATCTAAGTGAAGTCCTGCAGTGGGAGGAGGTGAAAAGTGTGGGGCAAACAGCACTCAAGACTGTGAGTTCTGTGTCTGTGTGGGTCTGCAACAGGGAAAAGCCCGCTGTGTTTCAGGACCTAGATAAAGACCAGCGAGGCTCGTATGCACTGAACATTGGGAATTGTTTTACAAAATAAGATTAGGGATGTGCACAGATGGCCAATCACGTGGGGCTTCCTGGGACCACGGAGAGTTTGGATTTTCTTACAATAACAATGGGAAGTCACAGGAGGGTTTTTAGCAGGGGAGTAACATTATCTCACTTTTGTACATTCAAAAAGAAAGATCAAACTGGAAGCCTGTGTACTGTGAGGGGAGTGGGGTGAGGGACTGCAAGAGTGGAGGGAGAGAGGCAACTTTGGAGGCTGCCGTAAGATTCAGGTGAGGGTGCTGGTGGCTGGGACCAGGTGGTGACAGAGGAAGTGCTAAGATCATGTTGAAGGGCAGCCTGCAGCCCCTGAGCGGGTTTTTCTGTGTAACCTGAGTTGACCTGAGTGAAGTATTAGGGAATTCTGGATATCAAAGACTTGTTGGTCAGTTGCATTTATTGTTAGCTATGATTCCTTTCAAAGATGCTTTTAGCCAACAGGAAACGCAGCCCTTAGAACGTTTCCAAGAATAAATCTTTTTCCATAAACTATAAACAGGAGCACCACTGCTGAAGATAGACTCGGCATCCTGTCGTGACGTGCTGCTCTCAATGCAGAGATGAATAACGCCTGTTGTGCTCGCACGCAGGATGTTGACTCAGCTGCCAAGTGGTTTTGAGGCTGATATCCTTTATTAATGGAAACCGATGCTTCTCTGGGCTAACTAGCTCCATGGCGCTCCTGCTGGGCTGCTTCAGAGGTTGGGTCGGCATGCCCTCTGCTGCCCTCTCAGATTCTGCAGCGTAGGGTATGGACTTCACTGTGGAGCTTGTGTTTCTGTTCCTGTTTTCATGGCATCACCAGCAGGATAAGTTTGTGTTTGTTTCTGCTCTTTTGTAGAGAGAAGATGGGAGATGGGCAAGCAGTCCCCTGGTGGAAGTGGAGGTCAGGTCAGCTTGCTGCTTGGGATGCTGTGCAGTGCTTTTAGAACCTTTCAGGGACACTGAGTCACCCTGTGGTATCACCTAAAGGTCCCAGAGGAAACATAGATAAGACTAGAGGCCTTGATGACTGAGCTCTCATCCCTTTGCTGACTTTCTGTGTGCAGTTAGCACCCTGCTAAGCCTCTCCCTTTTAATTACCTTTGTTGGAAGGCCAGGTTCAACTAAATTTGGCCTTAGCAACTGATACGGTTTGTCTGTGTCCCCACCCAAATCTCATCTTGACTTGTAGTTCCCATAATCTCTACATGTGGGAGGGACCCAGTGCGAGGTAGAAGAATCTTGGAGGCGGTTACCCATCTCGTGATAGTGAGTGAGTTCTCTTGAGATCTGATGGTTTTATAAAGGGCTTTTCACCCTTTCGTTCAGCACTTCCCTTTCCTGCCATCAGGTGAAGAAGAACATGTTTGCTTTCCCTTCCACCAGGATTGTAAGTTTCCTGAGGCCTCCCTAGCTGTGCTGAACTGTGAATCAATCAAAACTCTTTCCTTTGTAAACTACCCAATCTTGGACCACTCCTTTACAGCAGCATGAGAATGGACTAATCAATGACTATTCAGTTCTTTCAAATATAAGCAACGGTCTATTTGCTCTTGATTTAGAACATCCAGCGTGCAAGGAGAAAGATAAAAGATTGAACCATCTTGAAGGCACGTGTACACACAGGGAAAGGCAAGCGATTGTGGCAATAATCTTACCTACCAGAAGAATCTAGTGTTAGCTTTTCTTATACCACTCAGTAAGCTTATACACAGGATTTTATTGACCAGAGTATGTTACTAAATTGCTGAAATACAACTTATTTAACCAATTATTTTGTCAGATTTAAAAACTTTATCAATTTTCGATATTAAGCAGAGTCTCAGTAAATCTTTTCCTATGTCTTTGATCACCTGTCTTGCTATTTCCCTAGACTATTTATCAAAATTAAATGATTGGTTTAATTTTTGTAAGTATGTTTAGAGACTTGCTATGCATTGCCAAAATATTTTTGCTGAAAATTTGAGCCAATTTATGTTCTCCTTGGCAGTGCAGAAAATGGTTATACATACTGAAACTGAGTAGTATCAATTTATTTATTTGAATACTTGCTAATATGGCATGTGAAATATTATCTTGCTTTTATTTGTATTTCTTTATCACTTTAAGGTAGAATTTTTGTGCTTATTGATTTCTGATATTTATTCTTTTGAAAAATAGGGTGTGCATTTCAAACATTTTGAATTTTTAGCAACAGTATGTGTAGAAAGGCCATGTAACTAACAACTCTCCAATCTTTTTCTCAATAATTTGTTCAATAAATATTTTTGAAGACCTATTTATACCAGGCATGACTTTAGGTGCTGGGAATTTTACAAGGATCAAAACAACAGCATCTCTGTCCTCATGGGGCTCAGATTCTTTTGAGGCAGCCACAAAGTAAAATACATAAGTAACATAAGTAATATGTTAGAGCATGAAAAGTATTAAAAAGAATAAAAACAGGAAGCAAGGAATGAATAGCATATCAATGGGTAAGAGAAATGATTGCGATTTAGAGAGAGTCCAAAGAAATTCTCTCCCAAAAGACAACATTTGAGTAAAGATGGAAGAAACTGGGTGGATAAGCCCTGGGGACACCTGTGGATTCCAGGTAGAGGGATCGGGAAGTTCAAAGGCCCAGAGGCAGGCAGGTGGCAGGGTGGAGCCAGGGCATCCTGGTGGGTCTTCCTACCTGTTGAAAGACTGGCTTTTTCTTTGTAAGAAGTAGGGAGCCCTGGGAGGATTTAAGCAGAAAGGGGACCTTGTGTTGTCACTTTTACTAGGCTCGCTCCTGCGCCTGCTGTTTTGAGGACAGACTGGAGAGTAAAGGCAAAACTGAAGAGACCAGTTAGGAAGCTGTTGTAACACTCCAGGTAATAGATGATTGTGGTGGCAGCTGGGACCAGGGCATTAGCAATGCGAGTGATGGGAGCGGGCAGAGGGGCTGGAAATTTTGGAATCCAAAGGTAGAGCTGGCAAGGTTTGCTGAGAGATTTGTATCTGGGTGTGAGAGAGGGATGATGAGGATGAGGCCAGTGTTTTTGTTTGTTTGTTTTCTTATTCTTTTCCCGAGCTACTGAAAAGAAAAAAGACAATCATCAATTGAAGTGAGACAGACATGGGTGAGGGCGTTTATTGTACTGAATTACAATTATTACGAACGACATGATTTTAAATAAGAACCAGTGTTGGTTTAAATACTCCAAAGCCCACTCACTGTGTGAAAATTTAAAACTGATTTCAGGACACTGAAAGCGTGCGTAAGCAAAGCTCTGAGATTTAAGGAAAGGAGCGCTGTAAATGGATGTCTTTAGACCCAGCGTGACCAAGGATGGCCTCATCCATCGCCAGCCCCCATGCAGTGGGTGACTCCAGGATCTGTATCTTGACTTGAAAGACAGCCTATTCCTCTCAAAAGAAAAAAATATGTATATTCCCTTTCTGCTCTCTGTCTCTCTCTCTCTTTTTTTTTTTTTTTTTTTTTTTTTTTTTTTTTTTTTTTGGCAGGATCTCACTCTGTTGTCCAAGCTGGAATGTTTTGGTACAATCTTGGCTCACCACAACCTCCTCCTCCTAGGCTCAAGCAATTCTTCTGCCTCAGCCTCTGAGTAGCTTAATTACAGGCGCATGTCACTACCACTTGGCTAATTTTTGTATTTTTAGTAGAGACATGGGTTCACCGTGTTGGCCAGGCTTGTTTTGAACTCCTGACCTCAAATGATCCGCCCACCTCGGCTTCCCAAAGTGCTGGGATTGCAGGCGTGAGCCACCGTGTCCAGCTTTTTGAGTGATAAATAACCTCTCTTTTTTTTCCACATTCCTCACAGTCGTAGTTCTTGGTACATTGCATTTTATGTATACCCTAGACTCATTTTAAACACCATCTGGTATAATAACCTATGCAACTTTCTCTTTGAATAACAATGGAAAAACAATGATTTCAATAGTGGATAATATCATTGTCCTGTAGCATCCATGCCATAGTGTGGTACGCTAAGTGCAGCCGATTAAAAAAAAGCTTCCTCTCGAGCCACTGAGAACAGCCGGGGGAGGACAGCTGCCTGCCCCTTACGCTGACATTTTGGCGAATAAAAGGGTGATGTTCCCCCTTCCCTTGGCACAATTACTATCACCTCAGCAAAAATTGAGAGCTGTCATCGTGACCAGGGATTCTCAATCTCAGCACTGTTGATACATTGGAGGGAGGATGATTTTTAGTGGTGAGGGCGTTTTGTGGGTTCTGGTATGTTTAGTGGCATCCCTGCATTCTGCCCGTTAGATGCCACTCCCCTGCCCTGAAAACCGTGATAATCAAAAATGTCTTGAGACACTGCCACTGTGCCCTGGGTTGGGAACCTTGGTCTAGAATAAGCACATCAAGATCTGCTGTAATTCCATCAGGGAGGAACACAATGAAAACGCTCTAAACCAGTAGCCCTGGCTTCTCAGATCTTCCTCTCCATGCCAGGGCCCCACAGAAAGGGCTCATTGTTTCCTGTTCACTTTGCTCACGAAGTCACTGAATCGTTTTCTTTGCAAGGTCTGGGCCATGCTTATTTTTGAGCAACGGTAGAATTCTCAGGATGTGGGTTAACTTAGAATTTAGTAGCTTTACTGTTTTCTTTTCTTTACTCATATAGTTTTTAATCCTTCGTGGGCCTTAGCATCTGACATGGACATGGGTGTTGCAAAGGTCATAATGGAATTTTCATCCCATGTAGGGTCAGGGAAGGGTGCGCTGAGGTTTGGGGTGGCTAAAGCAGAGGAACACACTGGACAGGCAATTCCCAGGAGGCAGAGACACTGACGACCGTGGATGTCCACCCACCTGCTGAAGCATGAGTGTTCCCGCCCACTGAGTGTCCCAGCCAATATATACCTGAACACACACCAGATGTGCCTACGTGATGCCATAGATTGTGCTTTACACAGATGCACCATGATCGAGATGGCGCTGTTCCCATCGTAGATGGTGTAGCTTTGAGTGTCTAGCAATGCAGCTTAGCAGCAGGTGGCAACGCAGTGTCCTACCCTCGCCAAATCAGCAGATGAGGACAGCTTGCTAACAGATGGGTATAAAGGCTTTTGAGAAAGGGGTGCCTTTGTTTAACTCATAGTTGTAATAGATGGGGTAGTAACAGCCGCATGGTCCCTGAAGGTATGGCTTCCTGAGCTACTTCGGAGCAGTAATTCATTCCATTATATTTCTAAAACATGGAATTAACCTCATCTTACATGCCTGAGGCTTAAAAGGAACAAAGAACACAGTCTCCACTGTCATGGGACTTGCATTGTCATGGGGAAGGTAGATGATCCAACTGGGGGCACCCTGGAGTCTGTGTTGGCAGCTGTAATAAGCACTGTCAAGGAAGAGTCCAAGTCTACGTGAGGATGCAGAAAAGAGGGAGGCTTGGCATGAATGGTCCGGAATGAGCAGGCTGGGGGAATGGAGTCTGTTGGAAGAAGCCATGAAATTTACACTGAGCAGAGTGACTTTTTGCATTATGGCCCACAGTCCCCAAAGTGGAAGGTGTATAGCCCTAATGGCATGAGGATTTCAGGCCATCCGTTTTACAGTGGGCATAACACGAAACCAGACAGTAACAGAGTGACCTGGACTCTGTTCTCTTTCAATCTTTGAGACTAGCTCAAGAAGAAAATGAGTTTGGTGTTGCTATACCTTTAATACGTTTTTACACTTGCCAATCTCGCTCTATATCCTCCCTACAAGGTACAGGTTTATACATTATTTAACTAACGTTTTATTTTGAAATAATAGATTCAGAGGAAAATGCAAAAAAAAAGTGTATCAGCTTCCAATGGTAACATCTTGTATGACTACAGTTTCACATCAGGAAAAGAAAATTGGCATGGTACAATCCACAAAGCCTGGTCAGGCTTCACCAGTTTTATAAATATTAGGTTGGTGCAAAGGAAATTGCATATTTTGCCATTAAAATAATGTCAAAAACCACGATTACCTGTGTGCCAACCTAATCCTTGTGTGTAATCCTCGTCCTTGTGTGTGTTTGCTTGTGTCTGGTTCTATGCAATTTTGTCACGTGTAAACCCCATTCTTTCATCTACTTCCATGAGAGTCCATCTTTACTGGTATCAGTGACTTCCACTCTCTATCTGATCAATTTTTCAGCTCTGTTAGCAAGCAGGTAGGTACCAAGGAGACAAAAGTCATGGTCTGTCCTACGGCATCTATGTCAATAAGTGGGGGATTTTTTTTTTCCTTGAGGACACCAATCAGCTGACCTTTCTGCATAAGGCTGTGTCTGTAGAGATGAGAAGGATACTGGCTTTGGGCTGACGTGGATCCACTCATTTTTCCCACGAGTGTTTATTGAGCATCTACTATCTTCCAATGTCTTGTGCCCAATGTTCTGGATACCACACTAAGGGAGGTGGGCCAGGCTCCATGCTCATGGAGTTCACAATGTAGAGTGAGAGACAGGCAATGACCAGAAAATAAGCCAGAAATAGCACAGGATGGGAAGGTAGAAACTCACTTGAGGTGGAGTTGGCTTTGCAGCGGGCAGGTGGGAAAGCGAGGGGAGGGTCCCGCTGGAGGACATGCAGGCAGAGACCTGGATGATGCCTTCAGCCAAGGGAAGAGCTGGGAAGGAAAAGCATAAAGGGCTGGGCCATTGACCAAAGCCCCTCGTCCGTGGAGCCTGCAGGGAAAGTGGAGCCTGGACTCTGTGTCCTGAAGCCACCTGGACCTTCGCATGGACAGGGCTCTTCGGAGATGGTTGATTCCATCTGTGGCCTGAATCCATCATCCCTCCTTCCTCTTTTGATAGCAAGCTTCCAACCTGTCTTCCTGTGACTTCCTCACCTCTCCGGCGTTGGCATCAAAGGCTGTGGGAGCCCATTGCGGCCGAGTGACGAGGGGTCAGCTTGGATCTCTCCGTCTGCTCTGCCATCTGTAACTCAGGAACTCAGCAGCCAGCACTGTTTCATCCCTCCCTCAAGAGAGGTGACCAGGAAACTTCGAGTTGAGAAATGTGTCAGAAGTCTTTGAAATTGATGGAAAGAACCACAAAGTCTATCCTGAGGCAAAACCGACCATCGGACAAAGAACGTGACTTAAGTTTTTACAAAGGAACGAAATCAACCAGGTAGAGACTGCTTTGAGGGGACTTCCGTGTGATCTGAATTCATCGGCATAGATGGCCGTGTATTATTTGGATACACTTTTCTAGAAGGAGAAACTGCGGATACCTGCACAATACCTACTAAACAAGAAAAAAAGTTCATTTCCCCGTAATTTACATGGTGGGAAGATAAAATAAAATTCCTATAGAAAGTAATTAATAATTTAATACAATTCTTAGTGAACTTACTGGCATGCTTAGAGTTTTTGTGTTTGTTTCTAAACAAGACGTGGTTGTCAGATGGAACATTTTCATAGGAACCTGCTCTAAGTTCAAATCACTGCAGATCCTAGGTCACGCAGTCAGTAGAGGGACCCATAAAATGACCTGTGAATGGATTCATCCCCTGTTCATCATCCTCAGGTCTTGATCCATTTTCTGTGCCTGGCAGCATCTTAAGGTCCTGACTCTCAACCGGGAGTCCCCCGAGACGAATGCTCCTTCTCCCCTTGTAGTTCTGTTCCAGAGTACGGTTCGTGAGCCTCCGGGTGGTGATGAGTACTTTGGAGAAAACAAAATGAAACAGGCTACTGGGAAAGAGCACACTGGGCTGCTGGGCAGGGGGCAGCTTTATGCAGGGTGGTCCTAGAAAGGGAGTCAGAGATCCAGTGTCGAACATTGGCATGACTCAAACCAGTATCAGGAGGTAAGAATGTTATGGACCGAGGGATTCACATGTGCAAAGGCCCCGAGGCAGCAGTAACTTCCGCTGGCATGGAAAACACACAGCAGGTCAACTGGGCTGAGCCAGAGCGGAAGGAGGACGGAGAGAGGCAGAGTCCTGGGGTCTTCCTCCACCATGCCGTGGGTCTGCATTCATTCGAACCATCTACCCAACAGGAACCTTCTGGTAAACGTGTTTTTGGATAATGCAAATTTTTTTCAGCTTTTTCTATATCATGGTGCGTCTAGTAGGAAAGCAGCAGTGACAGAGAGAGAGAGAGAGTGAGAGAGAGAGAGAGAGAGAGAAAGAGGAGAGGGAGGGAGAGAGAGAGAGAGAGAGGAGAGAAAGAGGAGAGGGAGAGGGAGAGAGAGAGAAAGGAGAGAGAGAGGTGCCCAGGACTGCAACAATATGTCTATACAAATGAGCACACATGGAAACACGTTTTCATAGCAACAACATGAATCTTTTTTATTCCCATGAAACGCATTCCAGGCTGCTTCCAACACCGGCAGCTCAGCATCGTCTGGGTTCCACAAAGCATAGACTGGTCACTAATGTGGTTGTGCATTTAGTGGGCAAACTTGGCCACTGTGGTCTTAGCTTTGACACTCGCCTCCCTCAGCACAGGGGGTGAGGAGCTCCAGCTCCCTTATGCCAGGTAAGAAACCCCAAGCCCTGTCCAGGCACCCCTGGCAGCAGACAGGAGAAGAAGCAGATATTCCCTTCTAGGTGGGAGATGGGACCGGCATGGGTGTCTGTCCAGGAGCAGCTTTGAAAAGGCAGGTCCTACTGCAAGGTGAGGAGGGTCTTTGGCATCCCAGGATGGCCCCGTTGTGACCCTATGGCAGGTCAACTCCCTGAGCACTTGGTCCCCAGCAAGGCGGGTCTCTCCAGGAAAGGGCACTTGGCTGTTCATGCTGATGCACTGGGATGTGCAGGCACCACCTCCACAGCCCGGCACTGTGCTTAAAACAGGGCTGCTCCACACAGGAGAGGCTCTGGGCTTCCACAGCAATTCATCAAACCTGCAGGAATAGGAGGTAGGGTAAGAGTATTACTAGTAGCAACAACAAGGATTGGAATTTATTGAGCACTTACTATATGTCAGGCTCTGTGCTAAGCTGCTGACTCCCTCCTTCCTTCCACCCTTCTTTCCTTCGTTTTCTTCCTTTGATCCTCCATGGATTCATTATTCAAACAACAACCTTCATCTCTGGATCCACACATTCAGAAAAATCTTTGCTATGACCACTGTGGGGTGAGCACTGTTTTCAGACTGGGGACACAGTGGTGAACATGAGGGAGACAGTCCCTGCCCTCAGGGAGCTGATGTTTGGATTGGGAAACAGGCACAGACGCGAGAAGTTGAGATGATGACGCATGTTATGGAGTGAACAGCGCCAGGTGAAGGGCTAGAGATGCCGAGGTGGGTGGGGCCATTTTAGAGGGGTGACTACCCTAGGATACCCCGCCTAGGAGGAGACATCTGAGCTTCAACCAGGGGAGAAGGGACCGGGTTGGCAAAGGTCTGGGGGAAGATGGGCTCAGGCAGGGGGAGCGGCAAACACAATGGATCAAAGCAAAAGTTTGATGTGTTTAAATGATCTACATACACTTTACATCAAATAGTCACAGTAGCGGAAGCAAGCAAGCAAGCAAGCAAGGAAGGAGAGTATAAAACATTGTTCCAGAAGTTATGAGAACTAGGCTCACTTTCTGACTTCATGCCTACCCTTGAACAAACCAGATGGCCTCTTTATGCCTCAGTTTCCTCATCTTTTCAGAGGGAATGATCACCCTTTCCCATTTACCTCCCAAGGTGGCTGTGAGACTCACTGGGGCAGAGGCAGCTGCAGAGGCCTGCCGTGCGGGGGGAGGCAGGCAGGATTGCTGTCACACGTGCATTACAGACTGAACTGAGCCAAAGCTTTAATTGCAACTGTTTTTGCAAAAGTGTGGCCGACGGGGTCCCAGGTCCACACAAACAATCCTGGTTTGTTTCTCTAAATGAAACCAGAAACCTAAATGAGGACGTCTTGTAAAACCAAGCAGAAACTAAATTGGCTTTAGGGATTATGAATATTGTTTTTCCAGGTCTCCTGCCAAATTACACAAAAGACTGAAAAATTTAATATGTGGTCGCCTTCATGAGTGAGAAGACACTAAAATAAATTTGAGGCTAATCAGTGTGAGTTTCATTTTCTAGCTGATAACCCTTGAGGAAGACGGCCAGGTTTCCTGGGCTTCTGCTCCTGTCTGTCAAAGGGGAAGTAAATTCAATGGTGGCTGAGACGTGGCCCAAGGCCCCTCTCCGGAAATAACAAGTCACTCGGCGGTCTTCCGCTCTGTGGGGCTTACATGCCCCTGTGGGCCTCAACATTTACAGCGCCGCTGTTGAGAGTCATTTGTAAATCGCGTCATGACACATAAACGTGGAAATTAGATTAACTCTGGTCACCCTCGATTTCTTTGAGCATTGCTGGCATAAATGACGGATTCCAGTAACTCTGTGTCTACCCTCCCTGAAGCTTCACAGGCCTTTCTGATCAAGAAAGCCACCCGTTAAATGGATCTATTAAGCGGAAGCATGGATTTTTTTTCTGTCTCATCACAGGATCAGCTCAAATCAAATATCCAGAACCATTACCCCAGGGCTCCTCTTCCAGATGGAATTCAGAGACATTCATTTCCGGAAGCAGCATAACCTGAATAAAATTGCTGAGCTGCTCTGGCATCCGGTTCCCAGGGATGTGTAAATAACCTCATTTTCCTTCTCTGGAGGAGGTCTGCAGAACCCTGTCCACCCAGCGGCAGCATGGTTTGGTGATCAGCTATCTGTGCAGGGCCTGAGCAGGGCGCTATACAGCATCTGTCTCAGACCTCAATCCCTGCAGAGCCAGTGGCACATCTCACAGAACAGCACACAGCCTGGCGGTATTGCAGGAAAAGTTCACATCCTTTTTCTCTCATGAAAGTAAACAAGGAGGCCAGGCATGGCAGCTTATGCCTGTATTCCCTACACTTTGGGAGGCCGAGGAGAGAGAATCCATTGGGCCCAGGGGTTCGAGGTCAGCCTGGGGAACATAGTAAGACCCTGTCTCTGCAAAAAATAAAATATAACAAATCCTGGCTACTGGAGAGGCTGAGGCGAGAGGATCCCTTGAACCCATGAGTTTGAGGCTGCAGTGAGCTATGATTGTGCCACTGCACTTCAAAGAGAAGAAGGAGAAGGAGGAGGAGGAAAAGGAGGAGGAAGAAGAGGAGGAGGAAGGGGAAGAGGGGGAGGAGGAAGAGAAGGAGGAAGAGAAGAAGAAAAGAAACAAACCAAGAACCATTTTTGGGGGCAGACCCTTCTGTAGCAAACACACAACCTTCATGGTGATTTTTATTTATTTATTTATTTATTTATTTATTTATTTATTTATTTATTTTCAAGAGGGAGTTTCACTCTTGTCACCCAGGCTGGAGTGCAATGGCCCCATCTTGGCTCACTGCAACCACTTCCCGGGTTCAAGCAATTCTCCTGCCTCAGTCTCCTGGGTAGCTGAAATTAGAGGTGCCCGCCACCAGGCACAGCTAATTATTTGTGTTTTCAGTAGAGACGGGGTTTCACTATGTTGACCAGGCTAGCCTCAAACTCCTGACCTGATAATCCACCCGCCTCAGCCTCCCAAAGTGTTGGGATTACAGGCGTGAGCCACCACACCCAGACCTTCATGGTGATCTTCACAATATGTTACTGACTGTCAGGTTTTTTCTTAGCAATAAGAGCTCAGAAAATGGTTGCCTTGCAAATTAAGAGTTCCTTGAAAAAAACACAAAACCAAATGATTTCCCCAAATTACTGATGAGCTTATTAGAGAATGAGAAAAATTAAGTTTTTACTCTCAATACGGGTGTTAGCCATTATAGTTTCTCTGTGTGTTTTTCTAGCAAGACAAATGCCAGGAACTGATCGGTTTGTGTCTTGTCTCACATCATCCTGATAAATAAGCCTACTATGTGGTCTAAGATGCAGGTAAAGAAATGATAGGGTGAGCATGGCTATAATAGGAGAAATCAAAATAGCCTTGGCTGGGTGTGGTGGCTCGCTCTTGTACTCCCAGCACTTTGGAAGGTCAAGGCAGGCTGATCACAAAGTCAGAAGTTCAAGACCAGCCTGGCCAACATGGTGGAACACCATCTCTACTAAAAATACAAAAATTAGCTGGGCATGGTGGTGGGTACCTGTAATCCCAGCTACTCGGGAAGCTGAGACAGGAGAATTGTTTGAACTCAGGAGGCAGAGGTTGCAGTGAGCTGAGACTGTGCCATTGCACTCCAGCCTGGGTGACAGGGCAAGACTACATCTTAAAAAAAAAAAAAAAAAAAAAAAAAAAGCCTTGTTGCTGTCAGGTCAATTCATGCATATTCCTGCCCTGAAGTTGGACTCTGAAACCTGAAACTGGCGCAGCACGTCAGCGTTGCTTTGGAATATCATAATTCAGCAAATCATCTCATTTGTATAGCAACTCAATAGGCATGTCTCCTTGCTCTTTCATTGGGAGAGAAAAATAGGTGGTGAATAATTATCAAACAGAAGAAAAACAAGTCACTCCCCATTCTTTAATTTCCATTGTTTGAATGACACAAAGAAAGGGCAGTCCTTCCGGACTCTTTCTGAGAGCCCCTCTCCAATAGGTGGGGCAATGTGGAAGTGATCAGTAGGAAATAAGGTCGAGTCTTCATAGACTCTGGCCGTTCCTACCTTCTTCCAGCGTTTTCTGAAAGATAGCCCCTCCAAAGGCTTTGGGGAACAAACGCAAGGTTTCCTATCAGATTTGCCCATCTTTCACAGAGACCCTTCTTTTCTTTTTTTCTTTTTCCTTCCCTCCTTCCTTCCTTCCTTCCTTCCGTCCATCTCTCTCTCTCTCTCTCTCTCTCTCTCTTTCTTTCATGGATTCTCACTCTGTTGCCCAGGATGGAGTGCAGTGGCACCATCTCAGCTCACTGCAACTTCTGCCTCTTGGGTTCAAGTGATTCTCCTGCCTCAGCCACCCAAGAAGCTGGGACTACAGGTGCCCACCACCACACCTTGCCGGTTCATGTGTTTTTAATAGAGATGGGGTTTCATCATGTTGGCCAGGCTGGTCTCGAACTCCTGGCCTCTCAAAGTGCTGAGATTACAGATGTCAGCCACCGCCCCCAGCCATAGATATTTTCTAAAACATGGATAAAATAAATAAATAAATAAATAAATAAAAACCTGCCTTCACTTGAAAAACCCCTGAGATGAGTTTTACCTCTTGGTGGAAGCTGGGGAGTGAATGAGGGAATGATGGCAGACCGAGAGCAAAGGGCGGAGAGGGTTGTGCTTCGGTACTTCCTCTAGCCCAGAAACGTCCTCCGTTCCCAGCTCACCTGGATCCAGTCGTCTGTCTCTTCACCTGTCTGTGCTGTGGTTGGTTTTTCTTTCTTTCTCTCTCTTGGACTTCCCATCTCTCTTGTTCACCACTCAGTTTTCCTAACCCTCTCCTGTCCTTCCTTCCCACGCTTTCCTTTCTGCCCTCTCCCTCTGTCTCTCTACCTGGATGTCTCTGTGCCTCTATCTCTCTGCCTGGCTTATTCTCTGTCTCTGCTTTTTCCTGTCTTTGTTTGTATTCATGCTTATCATTTCTGCCTGTCTCTTTGGTACCTTTCTGTCTTTCCATTTCTCTGCCTTTGACTCCTTATTTAGGCACGTAGGCTCTCCCTCTTTCTCTGTTTTTCCCTCTATGTTGGTTTCTGTCTCTGTCTTCCTCTCCATTCCCAACTTCTTTCCAAATATGCAAAAAACAGATCTATCTAAGGGATTGAGAATCAGCCAGAGACGCCAGCCAGGTCTAGCCTACCTCACGGACCTGCCAAAACCTGCCTTGTGACTGCACGGGAGGCTTTAGTCACGCTTCGATGGAGTCACCACTGTGCGCTTGAGTTGTATGCTTTTCTTCCAGAGGATTTCTTTCAGAGGAGCCATCTAATCAGGTTAGGTGTTAATTAAATAACTGCTATTTGCATACTCGTTCTGTGGCAACTTGGTGTTGCATTAAATTTTAATTTGGCCTAAGCTGGATAAGATGATTCCTTCAGTCAACAAAGAAGGTTGTACTAGCAGGTTACCGACATAATTAGGCAGAGCTTGACTGAAGTGCTAATAGATTCACACACAGGGAAGGAATTAGAGATGAGCACGTGAGCCTTCGTGATTCAGTGTTGTTGCTGGGCTCTGTCAGCACGTAGGACCCCCCCCCACCCTGAGTGGGTGGAAACTCAGGGCATACAAATGCGGAATCAATTCGTGTTGAAACTGGCGTGTCCTCCACCTTCGCCTTCCACTCTCTGCTCTGCGCTGTGTCTCTGTTTTCTCTCTCAGCTGAGCGTTTGCTGTCCTCTGTCTCCATCTCTCTCTGCCCGACCGTGTCTTTGTTTCATGCCTCTGCTGTAACAAATCACCACCCACCCGGTGACCTCAAACAACAGAAATGCATCCTCTCACAGTTCTGGTGGCCAGAAATACAAAACCAGCTTTTCAGGGCCCAAATCAAGGTGCCAGCAGGCTGTGCTCCCTCAGAAAATTCTAGAGGGGATGCTTCCCCGCCTCTCCCAGCTTCTGCGGGCTCCAGGCATCCCTCGGCTTGTGGTCACGCTCCAGGCATCCCTCGGCTTGTGGTCACTCTCTCCAGTTTCTGTCATCCCATGGCCTGCTCCTCTTCTGTCTGTCAAATCTTCCTCTGGCCCGCTCTTTTAAGGATGCCTGTGATTAAATTTAGGGTACACCTGGATAATCTATGATAGCCATCCCATCTCAAAACCCCTAACTCAGCCATATCTGTGAAGCCCTAGTTTTTTGTGTGTGTGTCATTAATGGAACATTTAGAGATTCCAGGGATTAAGTGTGATGTCAGTCATCAGCCTACTACAAAGAGAGTCTCTGTCTCTCTCCTGCGTCTTCTCTCTCTCATCTCTAAGAGAAGGGACCTTTTGGAAGATCGGAAGGTTTCTCATTTGTTCCCTTTTGGCCCATTCTATAAACTGAAGTGTGTTCTCCCAAAAATCATATTTGGAAGCCATAGGCCTCACTGTGATGGTATTTAGAGAGAGAGTTTCTGAGAGAGAATTAGGTTTAGATGATAGCATGAGTGTCATAACTCCTGCTGGAATTACTACCTTTATAAAAAGGGAAGAGATACCAGCACTGTTTGTCCTGAAGTCGCCCCAGCCATGCTTCCTGTACAACAGCAGAACTGTGAGTCAATTACACCCTTTTTCTTCATAAATTACCCAGTCTCAGGTAGTTCCTTATAGCTTTATGGGAACAGACTAATACACCTTCCATGCCCTCGTCTTTTACTTTTGTCAAAGTACTATTCATCTTGGTGAACCTCCGTGGAATATATTATCACTCCTCATTCTACAGATGAGGAAAAGGTGATCAATGAGACAGCTGATTTTCGGACACGGGATCACTCAGGAAATGCACTGCATAACTGATTATTGCACCCTCATCTGATGAGCCTTAGCTCAGTGCCTCTCATGATGATCCCACTACCTGCCCAGCGGTGAGACCAAGGAAGTGCAGCTGGGAGCGTGGGGTCTATTCTGATCTCCGGCTGATATGTAAAAAGTGGGACCACGGAGGGTGCCTTACATTCTTCAGGATTATGTGAAAGTTGTAAAGACTTTAGGCCAGCAACCGTCCCCAAGGACTCAAGATGAAAAGGACCCTGATTTTTGTATTACAATGTCAGTGTCTTGTAGACATCAAGAACAGGGAATTAGCCACCCCTCCCTCAGGGATGAGCTGGAACCAATGCTTTTATTTCTGCTTCTGTCCACTACAGAAAAGCTCTGTTTCTCATTCCATGTCTCAGCCAATGACCACCCACTGCGCCAAGCTAATATCCCTTCTTTTGAAGAAGAAAGCTAAGACAGAGACTTGATGCCTACATTTCATTCCTGTTGCTTATTGGCCTAGTATGGGGCAGGTGTTCACCCATAAACCAGTCAATAGTCCAGGGCAAACAGGACCATGCTTCCCTGTTGCTATTTCCACAGAGATGAGACCAAGAAAAGGGAATTTTCTGAGGAATGGTTAGTACGGCCCTGCTTGATGACTTCACATTCATTCAGCGGACACTGGTTGACCACTCATAATGTTCTGAACGTTCAATTGGCCTCTATTTCAAGGGCTGCATGGTCTCTTTAATTTCTCTTGGTGTATTTCCTCCATCTCTTTATAGAAGAAACTTTTATGTTTATTGCTGCTTCATTGGCTTCAAGATTTCCACAGAGAAGTAAAAGACATGCCTGCTTTACATTTCGTTGCATATGTTTCGTAGATACATTTGATCAAGAAAACTTGCTGAACCCGACATGAAGCCATTGGCCAGGAATCTCCCCCGTAGTGACCCAAGTGGGGTCAGGTAGGTGGAAGTTACTACCTAGCCTCTCTAAGCTGCTCGTGCACATTCACCGCCCACAAGGAGAGAGAGTACAGAAGCATCTTTCTAACCTTTTCCACTCTTCTCCATATTGACTGTCAACCCCTTGACATAAAAATCATTCTTTGAGCTGAACTGAATTTTTATTGAATTTTTCACCAAGTACTATCTTATCTGAAATTACTTTCTTTATTTTCTTCAGGGAACAACAGGTATTTGAGTTTTGAAAGCATATACCGCCATGCTAGTATGTTATCAGAGGACACCAAAAATAGAGTTTAAATGTTGAGATAGGCAGGCTCCAGAGATACCTAATGCCTAGCACTGGAGTTGCACGTTATCATTTAGGTTGTACCGAACACCCTGAGTTTTCTTTCACTGAGGTTTACAGCTGTCTTGCAGCTCTAGAAATCAGAACTGAAGGCAAAGGGAGGAAAACAGAATAAAGTTATCATGAGAGACACATCCAGAGACTGGTGTGGGAATGCCAGCTGATGGCAGATAAGAAATGAACCTTTGAATTGGTTCTGATGCTGGGGAGTTTTTGCATACTGCAGAATCCAGCATTTGATAAACTATAAGCCTTGTGGTGAGTGCTTATGAGATTTCAGGTTCCTGAAATATTTCTGCTACTAATACAACCTCACATTATAAAAAATACATTTAATCAGTTATTCTGGGATATTTTGTTTAATCAGGGTGTTCTGGAATTTAATTTTGACTTTTGAAGACTCCTTTTAAGATAAGATTAAATTTTAATTTCATGTATCTTATGAGATGATAGATGAAGCAATTGTCTTGTGGCAAGTATGGACTTTCACTTTTGTGTATCTGTTCAAATCTGTCTGTTCCACCAAGTAGCTATTATTCCAACTGTATCAGTCAGGTGGTAACAAGCACAAACAGTATGATGTGTATCTATTTAAAAGTTATGAGGCCAGGCACGGTGGCTCACGCCTGTAATCCCAGCACTTTGGGAGGCCGAGGCCAGTGGATCACGAGGTCAGGAGTCAAAGACCAGCCTGGCCAAGGTGGTGAAACCCTGTCTCTACTAAAAATAAAATAAAATAAATAGCTGGGCATGGTAATGGGTGCCTGTAGTCCCACCTACTCAGGAGGCTGAGGCAGGAGAATCTCTTGAACCTGGGACGTGGAGGTTGCAGTGAGCCAAGATTGTGCCATTGGACTCCAGCCTGGGTGACAGAGAGAGACTCCTCTTAAAATGAGAGAGAGAGAGAGAGAGAGAGAGAGAGAGATTGAGAGAGAGATACATTGCAAGAAACTGGCCTATGCAAAGGTCGGGACTGTCTAGGTGAGTCCAAAATCCATTTGCTGGTTTTCAGGAAGGAGAGCTACAGATCCCTGCAGGAACCGATGCTGCAGTGCATGAGGAATCCCTTCTGATTTTCAAAAAAACCTCTGTCCGGCTCTTACATTAGGCTCACCCAGATATTGATTCTACTCTTTTTTACTGAAAGTCAATGATTATAAAGGTTAATCACATCTACAAAACACCTCTGCAGCAAATACCTAGACTAGTGTTTAATTGGACAACTGGGGTCTACAGTTTGGTCAAGTTAACCTATAAAATTGACCCATTACTCAAAAGGTAAAGTCTGTAATTACCAGCAGGCAATGATCATCATTGTGAGCTTCAATCTTTTGTTAATAAAATGAGTACTACAATTCCAACCTCCTAAAAGGGATGCTATAAGAATTAATGAGATAATAAAAAGAAAATTGATTATTTATGGAGGTGCTTACAACCTAGCAGACACTGGGCTCGGTGCTGCATTATCATCACATGTTAATATGCTTTGCATACTAATATGGATGTGTATCACCAAGAGATAATGAATATAAATTACTTAGCACAGGATTTGACAAATAATTAAGGCTTTTTTAGAGTTGAGTTGTATGACTGAAGTCCTTTATAGCACTTAAATATCATTTTTGAATGCACTTGTTTGGTTAATTGTTTTTTAAATCCTTTCTCATGATCTGAACTGAGAGCAGACACAAGTCTTGCTTCATTTGTCATCTCTGCACTGTACAAAGCAGGTACTCAATAAATACCTTCATTTTTCGGTGAATGAAAGTGCGTATGAGATAGAAAGAGGTGTCAAGTTTTGCTCAATTATCCTTAACATTAACGCAGGCCAAATAACACTTGTAATATTTCTCCTGCCCAGAACCACAGGGAGTCACGGGGAAGTCACGGACAGGAAGGGAAGGTACACTAATTACATACATCTGTTTTGTGATTGCTAGCTTGGACACTCCTTAGAAGGCTTTGACTCAAATATCTAGAAATCATCACTTTGAAAGTGATGTTACTTTCTTATTAATTTGGAAGGGTCCATATGATGTTGGGATGAAGAGCTAGATTTTAGAACTGTCACATGGGTTCAAATTTTGACTTGACTGATAAGCTCTTCTGGACCAATTATGACTTATTTTTATGTTTTATCTTGTACTGAAACACACACACAATTTGTTTATTACACAAATTATATATAAAATACTCAAAACTAAGCATAAAGATTAGGCCAACCCTTCTATTTATCTGTTGATATGCAGAGAATATTTAACATGAATAAATCATTTCTCCCTGTATCAAAAGTAGGCAGGAATAGTGCTTGGGGTTTCTGGGAGGTTAATAGAGGATTTTGAAAAAGGTCGGTCCAAATGCTGTGGTTGCAGGAGCTTAGAAAGACTTAAATGGAGGCGGGTGGATCACGAGGTTAAGGGATCGAGACCATGCTGGTCAACATGGTGAAACCCCGTCTCTACTAAAAATACAAAAAAATTAGCTGGGCATGGTGGTGCATGCCTGTAATCCCAGCTACTCAGGAGGCTGAGGCAGGAGAATTGCCTGAACCCAGGAGGCGGAGGTTGCAGTGAGCCGAGATCGTGCCATTGCACTCCAGCCTGGGTAACAAGAGCGAAACTCCACCTCAAAAAAAAAAAAAAAAAAAAAAAAAAAAAAAAAAAAAAAAAAAAAAAAAAAAAGAAAGACTTAAATGGTTGCAAATAATTGTGTCAGAAGATTGGCAACACAGTGATTCCGTGTCTGTACAAAAATCAAACAATTAGCTGGGTGTGGTGGAGCACACCCGTAGTTCTAGCTACTCAGGAGGCAAAGGCAGAAGGATCACTCGAGCCCCGGAAGTCAAGGCCACAGTGAGCTATGGTTGTGTCACTGCACTCCAGCCTGGGTGGCAGAGTGAGACCCTGTCTTGAAAAATTAAATTAATGTGTAAGAAAAAAAAAATACTTTCAGTTTGGTATTTTTCAAACTGAAGTTCTTTACAGTTGAAACTTCATTTGGGAAAAAATCGTGGTACTGTCTAATTTTCCGTGGCACTCCAGGTTGGCAACGGATGTTTCTTCATCTCTGATTTTCATTCTTGCTTGATGCCTCCACACATAGGCCGTTATTATTTAGTTGCAAGTGAGCAACAATAACAAAACAATCACACTAATTTAAGTCAAATATGTAACAGCTTCTGAAGTTCACTGCCCATAGAACCAACTGCAGTCGTCATTAAAGATTACATTTATGTAACAACTAATTTTAAAAGCAGTGTTAATCCTTAGAAACATTCATCTGGAATGATCTCATTTCTAGGCTTGAAAAGATACCTTTTCCTGGAGACAAAATGTGAATGACTTTAAAACTTTCACAAATGCATGATCTGAAAGCTCATTTCTTTTGATTAAATAAATCTAAAGCTCTTAAATATTCAGGAATTGAAATGATCTGAACCATGTGAACTTAAACGCTGGAGAACTGAAAGGATGGATGACTCATTGGCCTGCTTTGCCTTTCACAGCGCACGTGATTTGCTGCTCCCACGTCGTCACGACAGAGGGAAATAGGAATGGTGGGATTCGCAGGTGGCATCTGTGTGCTTATGATCCTGGGAGCCTAAACAAACGGCTCACCCCTAGCCGCTCCTGGGCCTTTTGTTCCCCTTCTAGAGCATCTGGTAGGAAGCCACAGTCTTCACCCCCATGCCCTGGAAAATTCTTCCCTGAAAGACCAAGCCCATGTGGATATGTTCCACTGAGACATCCAGGTGGGAGGGGGTCCCTGGAGAAACTCCAGCCAGCCTGCTCACTGAGGTGGCGCCTTGGCAAGTTCATTTGCAGTGGAGGGGAGCCTGGCCCCTCCTCTTCCTGTGTGTGGAAACTGGGATTCAAGGCAGGTGGGAATTGCTCTAGCAGGGGACTCTGGCCTCTTGGAGGATCCCTGTTTTCCCTCTTCTTTTTCCCCCCTTTTCACCCAATAAAACCCTGCTTTGCTCACCCTCCAAACCATCCATGAGCCTAAATTTCCATGGCTGTGGTGAAACACCAGCATTGTCTTATTCTTTATTTTCTCCCATTCATGAGAATTTACTGAAAAGATCCTGTGCCGAGCCTTACGGCTGAATCGCTTTGGGAGACTGTGATTTCATACCTGATGGTCATGCTTAGACCTACCTAAAGATAAGCCTTTCTTCCCAGCAGAGGAAGGCCAGAGATTACGGGTTAGCCTGCTCTTAGAGGAAAAGATGGAAGTCTGGGACTCACTGGCTGCTGGGTGATCATCCCTGGCTTCTGCTGGAAATCCTGGAAACTGTGCAAATTGAGTAGATTTACTCAATCAGCTGCAATGCAATTTTTATCGTTTTCATGCCAACAATAGTACTTATACCCCATAGCCAAGAAGCGTGGATGGAGGTGTGCTCTTCTTTAAGTCAAGGTCAATAAAGGCAGGAAACCCTTCTAAGCACCCTGTGGAGAGACCCTAAGTCTGCAGAATCCTCAAACACATGCAGATCTAGAAAGCACTGTGATCCCAGGGAGGGCGTGTAGGGACCATGAAAGATGCTTAGGGAGCAGCTGCAAGCACACATGTGTCCTGGGGAAGCTGAGGCTTGGGGCCATCTCTAACTAGACAAGAACATGCACATCGTAGGGATGTGAAAATTGTGGAAATATTAAAATTTCTTATTGTCTGGGATTTCATGACATTGGATAGCAGAAAGGGCATTTATTGGAACCCAGAACCTAGGAGAAGAACATAGAATGCATGGGGCTGGAAATCTGATCCTAATGTAGCAAGATTAGGAGAGGTGAAAGTAAAGACCAGCAGTGAGGTCCAAACTCACGCACCTTCACACAGCAGGGGATGGGGGATGGAGGGTGGCAGCTGTGAGTGTGTGTAAAGCCTTGGGTGCTTTTGGGATACTGAGTTCTATATGTACATCAGCTTCAGCAATGGTGCTCAGGGCATGCCATCCACAGCAGAGTTCATAGGTAATTTGCAGGCCAGATCAAGACCATAAATCTTTTAAAAGTCTAGGCAGTGTTTGCTTGCTGCTTCCTTTTTAATAGAATTAGTCATCAGTATTTACAGATTGGCAGATTCTTTATGCACATCTGAGTTTCTGGTTATTCTTGAAAGACCTGGACACATGACCTTGATCGTCATCTTCGCTGCAGCTGAATCAGTATCAAGGCTGCCCGTTAGGTAAGGACTGTGGACTCCAGTTTGCTGAAGGCCTCTCCACTCCCTCTTGTCTTCACACTGAGGGGAAGAGCACGGTGCACTCCTGTGCTGGTGGCTTCCTAACACTAGAGGTTAGAGGGATAGGAGGTGTTTTGTACCCTGGTCTCTATAAGGAGAGGCTCATGAAAAGATAGAAAGAGCAAGACCAGGATGTTAAGAAAGGCCTCGAGTCTTTGTGGAAATAAAGGATGTCTCTAGACAATGCACTTGCAAAACAAGCATTCACTCTGTCAGAAGTGCTCACTCGAAGACCCATGGAGGAAACCTGCCTGAGCCTTGTGCCTTTTAGCTTTTGCTAGTCTAGGAGCAAAACGAGAGTGGCAGGAGGGATGCCTTCTGCTCCTCGTCCTTTGCCTGTGTGTTTCTTCTCGGTTACTTGGGGAGTGCTGGCCCATGGGAATGTGTGCTCTCAGAGGTGCTGCTACTGGGCCTGGGGCCTTGAGAATCAAGCTGCAGGAGAAGTTATCAAAGACAGTGCAAGCATTTACCTGGTGAGGAAAGAAAAAGGCCCAGGCAAGAAATGGCTGTTCTTCTGAGATACTGAAAAGTTATTGTGTAAACTGAGTCCTTTTAGCCATTTTAATTTTTTTAGTTTTTATTTTTAAGAGGGTTTCAAGAGTTAGCACCAAAACACAGCCAATGTAGCTCAGGATGAAAAACAAAAATATCCTAGGTTGAAACAAAGCTTAAGAATTAAACTTGCAAATCCAACATTTTGGTCCAGTCCCATCCCACAACTTTCTAACTCTGAACTTGGGCGTATCATCTCAAGTCTTTGAGCCTCATTTCCATGTTCTGCAAATTGCAGATGATGTTAATAAAATGGAATGAATTCTTATATGGAATACTGGCTTCAATGTGACCATACAGTGCAAAAGTTGCAAATTGTCAAGGTAACCCTTGGAAAACATTCCTCATATTTCTCTGAGATCACCAGAACCTGAATCCCTAAAAACACTCGCATTATAAAGAATGACTCTTTTATTTCTCTTTGCATGTGGGCAGTCTCCAGATTCTTTATTACAGCATAGAGCAAGATCACAATTTTTAGAGGAGGCTAGGGGATCAGAGCGTAATTCTCTTTTTCTCTCTTTCTTCCTTTTGTTCTGAGAGCATATAATTAAATGATATATCTGTTAAGCATGTGCATCGTGTAATTCTACTATGAAGTCTTGGGAAGGAGAAAATAAAATGATATTTATAAAAGGCATTGCATAATGATTTGTTATGTCAAGAAACATTAGTTATATTTGAGTTAGTATGTATACGTAGGGATCTATATCTCTATAATTTTAACCCCTACTTAATTTAACTATAATTTTTAACCCCTACTTAAATTCCACTGGGTCGAGCATGTCCATTTTCTTCACCCATCTTTATCATTCAGAAAGTACTCAATGTGTATATAGAATGAAAGAATATTAGAGTTATTCCAAGACACAGTGAGCGCCCCTAACAGGAGCCACCCAGTCTTGCTAAAACATCCCCAATGAATGTTCTGCCATGGCACAGCTTCAAAAAGGAGAGGTTCTGAGTTGCAATATCTTGGTAGAGGTGATTTAACTTGGGCTTGAGACCTTAGGAATTATGATCTCATGTCTTCTTTTGATTTCATGGGATGGTTTTGTTGAGTGTAGAGACATGATGTTCTCTGAGCAGGGTGATGTACACAGACCTATGTGATGTACCAGGATGGAACTTATGTCTCCTGCCCTTCCTGGGTTACAATCGGGCTAATTATAACAAAACATTAGTATTTCTTAGCTCTCACTATGTGCCAGGAGCTATTATAAGCATGTCAAACATATTGACTCATCTGTTGTTCAGGTAGATAATACTATTACTATGAGATGTTACAGATGTGGTGACAGAAGCAGACACGTGGGTCACCATGTGAGACGTGGGTCACCGCCTGCGGAGGTCTGACCTGCAGACCGTGACTCAGTGACGGATGAACGAATGCACTCTCACACCATTACAGTGTTTCAAGTGGGTTAGGAATGGCCATTGCCTGCTTTCAGAGGGCGAAATGCAACCCATCGACCAAGACCCTCTGTCTATCCACACATTTATTCATAACAGACGTTCTAAGTTAACATGCTAGTGGATAATTAACATGGTTAAAAGAGTGGTTATGCGAATGATAAAAGCTTTAGATTATCCGACCCAGAATAAATGCAATTAACAAGTAATTCCCCTTTGATCTTCTACAGAAAGGGCCATCCAACACAACATTAACATGAGTAAACAGGGTAGAGACAAAGGGATGTGGGGTAAAAAGACTTCACTGGGAAAGCCTCCTCCCTATTTTCTCCCTAACTTAGTGGACTGGCCGGCTGCCTTCAGCCTGCCCCAATAAAACCTTTCCATCTTCCAAAAGGTTTGAGAGACTAATCTATAACTTTAACCAATATATCTTCAATATTTTCTGTAATATTTTGCCAATCACCCTTAGTGAATCTCAACAAAGCACAGAAAGGTTAAGTCATTCACCCACAGTCACACAGCTGGCAGGGAGTGCACCTACAGGTAGGTGGTGGTTAGTGGCTCCAGAGCTAACACTGACCAGCACGGGGCATTATTGAATTGCTATCCAGTGAGGTAATATAAACATAGAACATTCTTCAGAAGGAGCAGCGAAGTTACCCTCCTGCTTTCCCATTGAAGGAATTAGTCAGTCTGAATGAGGTTTTTCTGAATTCTGGAAATACTTGTATTTTCAACCACATCACCTATAAGTCACGTTTTCCTCTCTTCTATGACGTTTCTTTGAAAAGCTTGGCAAGAAGGAAGATAAATGGGATTTCCAGGGTGTGATTACGGACCTTTGAGAGTCTGTTTTTCTGGCACCAGGATGAGCTCACGCTCTATGGGATTAGTTATTGCACTGTGTGCCAATTAATGCAGCAGTCAATCAAGGATCATCAGCATTCGGCCTGATTTTTCCAGCCCTGCTGCCGCTCAGGCAGATAGAGACTGCCAACTCGACTCCTGTAATTAAGTCTGCAGTCTTCCAGTATCAACTGGACTAGGCGCCAATGAGATGCCTGAGACTTACAAAAGAAATTTCGGGTTTGGAAGCCTTCCCTGAACCCATGGAAGCATCTTGCTTCCAAAATTGTTCCAAGGGGATAAGGTGAGGCAGAATCTTCTCAGGCATGGGCTGTGAAACAAAATCTGCAGCTACCTGCTGCCTCCGGAGAAGTGAGCAGGGAGCTTGTCACTAAATAGCCTGATGTCACCTCCCTCCACAGCTGTGGTTCCTGGGTAAATGTGGCACAGCTCCAACAGAGCTCGAATCCCAAGGTTTCCATAAGTGGTTGAATTTCCGGGAAGAACACAGTGGCAAGCAGTGTGTGTCTTCAATGTAATCCAGCAAAGGGGCCTGTCTGACCCTTAGAAAGTGAGATAAAGACACGACTGAAGATACGGGTGGGAAGGGCCCGCACAGGGTAGCAGAGAAGCAGTGGGTACCGGTAAGTCTACCATACATTCCCGAAATAGTTTATGGGAGCACTTTGGGAGGCTGAAATAGGAGGATGACTTGAAGCCAGAAGTTTTAAACCAGCCTGAGCAACATAGGGAGACTCCACTGGTCTACATATATACATATATATATATATATATATATATATATATATATATATATATGTATATATATATATATATATATATATATATATATATATATGTAGTCTTTTTGTTGTATGTAGTAGAAACCCAGATTAAACTGGCTGAAGCCTTCTCCTCTCTAAAGGAAATGTATTGGCTCATGGAGCTAAAAGCGTTGGGGCGGCTTTTGTCCAAGTTGGAGTCTGAGGGTCTGCAGGACGTGTTTTCTCCCATCGCCTAGCTCTGTTGCCCACTGTGCTGTCTGTACTAATACAACATTTATTTTCTCTGCAGCCACCGCCACCCCAGACCCCAAACACCATGGTTTATATCATTCTGGTTTTAATTCCAATGGACACATGCATGCCAACAAAAGCCACAGAAATAAGCAGGACTGGGTCTGGTGCCCATTCCTGAGTCAGTCTTTCTCTGGGTGTGGGATGGGCTATGCTCATCAGCTGGGCCAGGATTCTGTGCCCGTTGCTGGAACCGGGGCAGGGATTAGCTGAGCCTGAACATGCTGTGAGGGTAAAGAGACTTTTTAGTTCTTCAGAGAAAAATCAAGGTGTTTCCATCAGGAACAGAAAGGAGGGGAGCTGTGGGGAACTGGTGGCCTCCCTCCATACTCCCGATGGCAGCTCCCATGAAGCCCTCTTGGAGAACACAGAGTGGGTCCACAAGGCCAAATGCCTGCTCTGCGATGTGCACCAGGCCAGGCACCACCACAGAGCCCAGATGCAGATGTAAACCCCGGTATGCATTTTGCGATCTGGTTGGGGAGGAAAATTTCAGGATGCCAAGCATTTGTTGAGTATCTGCTCCTACACCAGGTCCTTTGGGGATTGAAAGGAAGTGAAGCAGACCCAGATCTCCAGGAACGCACATGTAGGTGGTGGAACACGGAAAAGCAGGACAAAATATTCAAAATTCAAACTAAAATGTGGCAAAGTTCATACAAAAAATTACAGTTAATATAGTGCATTAGAAACATAAAAGTGAGAGAGCTGGCTTCGGATCTACACTGCTGTCCGTCCACACACCTCCCGTGACTCCGTGGTGTGCACATCTTACGTGTACCTCCCTGACTCACAGCAGGCACGGTGATGTGTCAGGCAAAATGAAAATGTGGGGCTCCTCTTCAAACAGCAGGAAAACGTGACATTAAAGGCACTAAATTATGAAGTGTTTTTCCGTCTTTCAGTCTTCCTCTTGGCATGCTGTGTTACATTTGCTATTTGGTATCATTAAAGCAAAGAAAATTTTAAATTTAAATCATTGGTCTGAGTTGTAATATTCATGTTCATAATGTGCAATGACAGATTCGAATGCAGATATGATAGAATTTAACGTGTGTGTGAAATCGCTTAAATTAAACAATTTCTACTTGATAGTCATGCATGCAAATACATTTTGTTCTTTTGTTTGTTTGTTTGCTTGTTTGCTTTTGATGGAGTTTTACTCTGTCGCCCAGACTGGAGTGCAGTGGCATTATTTCTACTCACTGCACCTTTGCCTCCCTGGTTCCAGTGATTCTTCTGCCTCAGCCTCACAAGTACCTGGGATTACAGATGCTCGCCACCACAATCAGCTCATTTTGTATTTTCAGTACAGATGTGATTTTACCATGTTGTTCACCCTGGTTTCGAGCTCCTGACCAGGTGATCCACCTCCCTTGGCCTCCCAAAGTGCTGAGATTACAGGCATGAGCTACCACACACACAGCCTCAATTCCTCTTGAAATGTTTGGTAGAATTCACCAAAGAAGCCACCTGGGACTAAGAGCTCCTTCTTGTAGAATTTTGAAATTTCTGGTGAATCACTGAATTTATTATAGGTTGGGTCATATTTTCTATTAACAGATTTCCTGAGCAAGATTGGCTCTTGTCTACCAATATATCCCTTTCATCTTGGTTAACTAAGTTACTGTCATGTAATTTTCCAGAGTATCAACTTACAACACTTCTATTTCACTCAGTAGTGCTGCCCCCAATTTCATTCCTGGTTTTAGAAACTTAAGTCTGCTCTTTTTGGCCTTTCTTGGTCTAGCTAAAGGTTCGTTAATGCTATTTATCATTTCGAAAACTGACTTTGATGTTGTAGATTTTCTCTATTGTACTTCTTTCTCTACATGAATTTCTGCTTTCGTGTCTTCATTACTGTTGTTATTTGCATTTAGTGTATTATCTGCTTGACTAAACTCTAGTTTGCTTCTTCTCTATCTAGTTTCTTAAGATAGAAGTTTAGGTTATTAATCTGAAATTTTTATGATCTTTTAATGTGTGTTTACAGCTATAAATTTCCCTTGGCCACATCAATTTTTATTTGATGTATTTTGGGATGTTACTGTTAGATGCAGGTGTAATCATTGTTTTCATCTTGACATAGTAATGCTTTAATCTTTTTCATATTTATTTCTTCGCCTCTAGTAACTCTTCTTGCTAAAGGTCGGTTTTGATATAATCACTTCAGCTCACCTTTGGGCACTAATTTCATGGCAGGTTCCCCATCCTTTTACTTTCAACCTATTTGTGTCTTAACAATCTATAATTTATCTCTTGTATACAGCATAGAGTTGAATAATGTTGTTGTTGTTTTTTAATCCATCTTCCAGTCTTTTCTTTCCACTGGAAGGGATTCTCTTCAGTATTTAAAACAGGGCAGATCCGCTAGCAATGCATCCTCTAAGGTTTTTGTTTAAACCGGAATATCTTATCTCTCTTTCATTTTAGAATATCTCTTTTCTCCTTCATTTGCTAAATATGGATTTACTGGTTGACATATCATCTCAATTTCCTAGATTTTACTAAATGTCTAATACATTTTTGTTGAATGCTAAATATTTTGAATAATATAATGTAGCAATTTCGTAAATCATATCCCGTTTACTCTCCAGGGTTTGCTGTTTTTGGCGTTTGTTATTATTGTTGTCTCTATTGCTATTTGTTTAGTAACTTTCCTGAATGAATTTTTAAAAGTCGGTATCTTCTGGTTTTTGTGTCTCTGGAAGCCTCTTCTTGATTAGATTAGAAGTCAGGTGAGAAATGGACAGAGACCAGGTCTGGTGGCTCACGCCTGTAATCTCAGCACTTAGAAAGGTCAAGATGGGTGAATCGCTTGAGGCCAGGAATGCAAGAGACCATCCTGGCTAACATGGCAAAACCTCATCTTTACTGAAAATACAAAAATTAGCTGGGCATGGTGGTACACACCTGCAATCCCAGCTACCTGGCAGGCTGAGGGAGGAGAAATGCTTGAACTTGCTATGCGGAGGTTGCAGTGAGCTGAGTTTCCACCACTGCACTCCAGCCTGGGCAACAGCGAGATTTTTGTCTTTAAAAAAAAAAAGAAAAAAAAGAAGGAAGAACGGAAGAAAGGAAGGAAGGAAGGAAGAGGAAGAAAGGGAGGAAATGGAGAGAGATTTATTTTCTTTTTAAAAAATATTTACTGGTCAAATAATACATCTTATTCTAAAAAACAGGAAAAAAAGCATCGGTAAGTTTCTCACCCTTTTTATATTAATGGTCTTTTCAGCATAAGTTTTTATGTGGCAATTTTATATTTTTTTTCTATTAAAAACATACTTGTTTTATGTTCGAAGGTACTTATGCAGGGTTGTTATAAATTAGATGTTGCAGGGATTTGGCATGCAATTTCATCACCCAGGTAATAAGCATAGTACCCAACAGGTGGTTTTTTTTTTTTTTATCCTCACCTCCCTCCCACCTCCACCCTCAAGTAGGCCCAATGTTTTTTTTTTTTTTTTTTTTTTTCTTCCTTGTGTGCATATGTACTCAATGTCTAACTCTCACTTGTAAGTGTGAACATGTAGTATCTGGCTTTCTGTTCCTGTGTTAGTTCACCTAGTATAATGCTCTCCTGCTCCATCCACGTTCTTGCAAAGGACTTGACTGTGTTCTTTTTGTGGCTGCATAGGATTCTATGGTGCATATGTCTACACTTTGTTTATCCAGCCTACTGTTGATAAGCATTTAGGGGTGGGGGGTAGGGGGTTGGGGGGTGGGGGATCAAAGGGGGATTACCTGTTAATTGTATTAATGGTGTTTACTCTGGACCCCAGAACGAAAAGCTTTTATCATTCGTAAAACCACTCTTTCAACTATGTTAGTTATCCACAAGCATATTGACCTCCAACCTGTTATTATATCTATATGAATAAATGCAAGGAAGGACGGGGGTAGTAGTTGGTTAGCTGCAATCGCCCTTGGAAAGCAGCTGGCGACCATCCCTCGCCTGACTCTTACACTGTGCTCTGGTGTGTGAGTGCATTCATTCATCCATCACTGAGTCAGGGTCTGCAGGACAGACCTCCACAGGTGGTGATCAGCGTCTCAGGTGGTGACCCCGACGTGATACTCATCACAAAGCCTCACTGTCCTTACTGAGATTCCATAGATTTTTCTTAAATAAACACCTTTGCGATCGTTGCAAGCCTTTGGTTAGTTTCCAGAGTTCTGAAAATAAATTGATTTGGACAATTGATGCCAGCGATCTCAGTGCTTCGATGGAGGGTAGAATTTTTGGAGGTCTGTCTTTCCAGGAGTGCTTCTCCATTGTTTCGATTTCTAAATGTTGCTTATTTATCAAATTAAATAATAAAACCCTACCCCAGCCCACTAAGAAAAGTTTGCAAATAAATTCTGCTTGTTGACTGATAGATTCACCTTGCTATTAGGGTCAGGTGAAGAAAGGGTGGAGGGTGGATTCTTAGTCACGGCTGTGGGTATGACTAAAACTATTGCTAAGAACTCCATATTCTTCTGGTGACATAAGAAAAGTATATGAAATTAAGAACTGGGACCCTAACTCCCTTTGCACAGCGAACTTTCTTATCAGAGGACAGCAGCAGAGCCATGCTGACTCAATTTTAGCAAGAAATATAGAAAACCCAAAGATGCTCACGCCCATGGCTCCTTGGCAGTTGTTAGCAAAATTTCCTACAAATTACTGGGCATGAATTTCCTTCCCCTTGTCTGTTACCAGGAGTCACGCATGAAAGTATAAATTGTCCATCTGTGTGGATGTTATTGCCTAATCTTGTCTTTTTTTACACCTGTAACTTAAACACTTATTTCTCTTTCACATTGGATGTGTGGTATATATTTCCCATTGACTTAGCTATAAATAAGGTTTTGTTCTCTTTTTTTTTTTTGAAATGGAGTTTCGCTCTTGTTACCCAGGCTGGAGTGCAATGGCATGATCTCACCGCAACCTCTGTCTCCTGGGTTCAGGCAATCCTCCTGCCTCAGCCTCCCGAGTAGCTGGGATTACAGGCACGCACAACCATGTCCAGCTAATTTTTGTATTTTTAGTAGAGACGGGGTTTCACCATGTTGACCAAGATGCTCTCGATCTCTTGACCTGGTGATCCACCCGCCTTGGCCTCCCAAAGTGCTGGGATTACAGGCTCGAGCCACCGCGCCCGGCCAAGTTTTTGTTCTTAACCTTTTGCTTCTACCATGTAGATTCCAATGTCAATAATAATTAGAGGGCTCTTCCTTCTTCATCTCTGTCTGGGCTCACTCAATTAAGAACTCACATTCTTAGTTGAAGTCCTGCGATATGGCCCATGGCGGGTACAGGCTTCTCTGTTTTCCTTCTTACTCGCCAGCATTGCCAAGGGCTTTTCTCCTTTCTTGGCCAAGGCTCTCATGCCAAACCTCCAGCCAGCTGGAGCACCTCTCACAAAAGAGGGATATCTTAGAGTGCTTATGGCTGCAAATGTGTCTCAAGATAGCATTAGGAGAAATAACTAATGTAGATGACAGGTTGATGGACACAGCAAACCACCATGGCACATGTATTCCTATGCAACAAACCTGCATGTTCAGTACCTCAGAACTTAAAGTATAATAAAAAAAATTGCCCTGATTGTTTTTGTTTATAGGTATATTTATTTTGTGATCTGTAAGAGAAAAGACAGCCTTTATTTCTGTTTTGATGTTTAGTTCACAATTTAAACACCTGTCATGTGCACAGTTAATCAGCTTCCTATTCTTTTTATTGGGTTCCTATAAAAGTTACCGTGAGCATTCACTGGTATCTTTTCGGTTTCATGGGCCAGAAAAACAACTCAAGCAAAATTAAGGGAAACGACGGAATATTGATTCATGTCAAACTAAATTTAGGTCCAGCTGGATCTTAGTTCACAGGTCTGGCATCCAGGGTGCTGACCCCAACATTTGGCTTTGTGTCAGTCTTGGTTGGAATTACCTGCAGCAAATGTCTTTCCCAACGGGGATCAAGCAGTCCAGGCTTAGCAAGCCAAGCGTTCAGGGAACTTCTCTTTCCTGAGAGTCTCAGAATAAGCCCCTCAAATTTGTCTGTGACTGGGGCAGTTTGGGCCACATGCTCATCTCCAAAATAATGGCTTTGGTCAGGAGAAAGGGATACGCTGACCGGTTCTACTGGTATAACTTGACCACGTCTGGATCCAGCTCTATACTCAAATAGCAGGGACTAGCAATTGGGGAAAATGGAGGTTATCCAAAAGAAAAGCAGGGTGCTTTTAATTAAAGAAACAGAAATTATTATTAGGCAGAGAAAAAATAAATTTCTTCTCCATCATGACTGATCTCTTCAAACATAAGTATAGCACAGAAGAAGTATCACTGAAGAAATGATACAGCTAATGTTTGTGCGATCATTTCTATGTACCAGTGACTGCTCTAAGAAACTCATAGTTTGTTGAAGGCTCAATTATTCCAAGGGAGGTAATTCTACTACCCCCCATTTTACAGATATAGAAACTGAGTGACAGTTTTAGGTGGCAGGGCTGTGACTTCACAGGTGATAAGTAGTGGGTCTGGAGTTGGAACCCAGGCATCTATTATCCCGCCCTTCGTGTTCATACCACCACTCTGCTTTGCCTCTCGGGTAGAGAACTGAGGTTCCTCTCTTGGCTACTCACACTGTAAACATCAGCAGCTCATTTCAACTCCTAGCATCTCAGTTTCTTCCACTTAACAAAAAGATAAGCGCAGCTCACCTCCCAAGCCTTGTCATCATGTGAATCTGATACAACAGCATCACTCATCATTCAGTGAAATAGCACACACCAATGTTTCCAAGTGCCTCTTTAAGCCAAATGGGACACAGTACTGAGTAAGGAATCTTGAACAATTGGGAATTTGTAAAATGCAAATCGTGAAACAAATACAAAATACCATTGTATTATAATGATTTTAGCCGTTGGAAATAATTCACTTGTGTTTCTGCAAGGCTAAGGAACTAAGCAAGGGAGCATTTCCAGGTGTTCTGAGTTGGAAATAATTCACTTGTGTTTCTGCAAGGCTAAGGAATTAAGCAAGGGAGCATTTCCAGGTGTGCTGAGGACAGAAAGGAAAGCCTTTTCCTTTTATCACTCAAAAAAGGCTGTAGTTCAACTGTGTTCAGCCCTTATTGGGCTCCTTTTCCTAAACCTTATAAGCGGTTATTAGTCACAGCTATTAAGGCTGTCAAGTTCTCCCTTGTGATCGTTGCTCTAATACAAAGTGACATTCAGACATGCTGAAGTTCAGTGGCAACACTGTCTTGCATTGACTCAGCTAACGCCTCTCAGCATCCTTACTGGTGGCAAATTAAGCCTAGCTGACCTTTGAGGGCAGCTGCTTTGTGGAGCTTGGTCTCCCCTACTTGGCTCTGTCTCAGAAAGCTGATCTTTCCATAAAAGACTGGAAGGCGTAGTGCTTGCTTCTACAAAGGAGTGAGCAAGGTGCTTTTAAAGATGTGTGCGGAAAACTAGGGTTTTCTGATTGAAGATCATCCCTGCTCCCACCCGGCTGGCTGCCCAGTTGACACTGAACACTTTGGTGGCCTTGCCCCTTGCTAAGTGTGGCTGTCAGCTATACAGATTCCTGAGATTTTGCTGGGCAGCTGTCTGGCAGGTGACTGGAGTTTAGCCTGACAGCCAGGCAGACACGTTTGCCCCCTTTCCAAGTTCCAAGAGGACCCTGATTCCTTCCTGTCACTGCTAGCTCACCTGGAGTCCTGGGGGCTTTATTTACTCCCTACCGCATTTTATACTTAAATAGATTTTGTAAACATCCAAATTCCACCCCACCACCTTATCTAGTACAGCTTTCCCTGGCCTTCCGTTTCTCCTCTGGTCCTGCAAACACACACGTTCATTTCACAATGGAAATTAAATGCTCCACTCCTTTTTATTTCATATTTCTGATGACACATTTCAAACAGCCTTTAGTATTGTGGTTGCATTTGGATAAACACTCTGTGTAGACATTCACACAGCAGAATGCAGAATTCACACAGGGTGAATTCAAATCCTGTTTCCACTACACTTTGTTACCTTGGCAAGCGGCTTCATATTTCCAAGACTTGGTTTCTTAATCTTTTCAAAATATGAATTCTGTTCTATGGAAGGGTCCTGCAGTCCATTTTAGGATTAATATGAGAAGATTGCCAGTGTCCCCAGGTTCCTTCTCATTATCCTTTCCTTACAAAAACCAGGGGAGAAGGGGATGGAGAACTCACTTTGCTGGGTTTCAGGTGTCTGAGCCTTCCAGGAGCACTTTACATTGATTATTTCAAGACAGATATCTCAGCCCTCTAAGATATGAATGATATCCCCATTTCACAGCTAGAGACTAAAGCTTGAGAATGTACACACCAACAATCATTCAGGAATTAAACAAGGAAAATGAGCCCTATTCACTCTACTCCGGAATCTGTGTTAGCTGGCCATGAGCAACCACCCATAATGTATTCTATAAATTGAGGAACCAGTTGATGATGCTCAAGAATGTTTTTTAATTAGGTGGTGTATTTATGGGAGGTTCCTGTGAATCACGACTGCATATCAGTTTCACAATGAGTGCTGACGGGCCGGGTGGAGGATGCTAAGGTCAATCAATGTCTAGAAGGAGCTTCTGACCCTCTGGGGAAGCAACTGAAAAGCAAAGACTCCTGCAGGGATCCAGACGGCCAATCAATGCCATTGGTGCAGAGCAGTGTCTCATTTCCCTATTGTATTGAAGATGAGGTATACAGCAAACAGCACAAAATGAAGCAAAAAGCAAAAAGAAGCAAACACAAAAAAGCAAAACTAAAAGCAAGAAAACAAGAAACATTTAAAGGGCCTTTCTCTGCAAAGAAGGCATCCCTTGAAACTGAATTTGAATCAATAGACGGCCACTCATATTCTCTATTGAACAAGAGTTCACTGAAAAATCAGTGACCTGCATCAATCAATAAGACTTCAGGGACCAAGGTTTGTTAGACAGCACAGAGGCAGCAAATTGTGGAAAAATAGACCTTTATTCTCCAGGAAGACAGAATTCTTCTAAGTTAAATTAATAAGACCACAGCTACAGCCTGCATAAACCCTGGAACCCTGATAGAATTGTTTCAAAAACAATGACAAAAGCAAAAACAGGGCTGATCAGCTTTGTTGACACTTATTAAATTAACGTCAAAGGTATGTCTGTAACATCAACAAAAAGGGAGCCAAACCAAGAAGGAAGAAAGTGTTTTTCACATCCATTCCAGTGAAGACAGTGTGCAAATGGAAATCAGTTCTTTTAGCATGGAAACTTCCCCTTTGTAAGGTGAATGTTTTGTGAAGTTGACTTGCAGACGTAACCTGACGTATTTCCCTCACAAAGTAGTGTGCAGCCTTCAGCCTCAGTGTAGCCTTCAGACCTCTGAGATATAAATGAATCAGCTAGCATTCTTGCTGTAAGGCATGAGTGAACAAATTCAGATTTTCCCAACCCTGACATTGGAGGGCTGATCATTTTTTGTTATGTGTGTGCAGGGGGCTGCCTTGTGTATTTTCGGATGCTTAGCGGCATTTCTGGCCTCTGCCCACCGTGAGTGGCCAACGCTCCTCTAAGTTGTGAGGACCAAAACTGTCTCCGGACAATGTGACCCAGGGTGAGCACTATTGAATTACACCTCCAGGAAAAAGGTGGGAAGGAAAGGAACATATTGGATCTCATAAACTAATAGCTGGAAGTCAGGAGCCTTCCAGATGAAAGGAACCAGAGCTGAAACTGAGACTCCACAATTTCTTTTTGTTTTTTCTTTCTAAGTGTATGTTATTACTTCTTTAGACAAACTTGTCCAGAAGGTCGCCATAAGTAGCTTCAAGCTCATATCTGTGCAATTCCATAATTAGAGAGAAAATCATCTTCTCCACTAAGGTCAGAACCAAAACTCCTGAGAAAGAGCCATGGTCCAGCTTGGGTCACAGGTCTACCTCAAGACACTGGAACTGTTTGTATTGGGAGGTAGGTGTTGGGTGCAGCCCTCCGATTGCCTCACATCTTGGACTTTTTGAGGTGGCATTGCTGTCTGGGGTAAAGAATTGAGGTTTGTTAGTCTCATGCCAAGGAAATGAAGTACACTGACACACAGGAAGTGAGTTTCGGAGGGGAGGTTTAATAGGCAAAAAGTTCTTCAATCTCTGATATCCTTTCTTCTGCTTGGTTAATTCGGTCACTGGAACTTGTGTATGCTTCGTGAAGTTCTCGTACTGTGTTTTTCAGCTTCATCAGGTCGTTTATGTTCTTCTCTAAGCTGGTTATTCTAGTTAGCATTTCATCTAACCTTTTTTCAAGGTTCTTGGTTTCTTTGCATTGGGTTAGAACACGTTCTTTTACCTAGAGAAGTTTGTTATTACCCACCTTCTGAATCCTGCTTCTGTCAATTCATCAGATTCATTCTCCATCCGGCTTTGTTCCCTTGCTGGTGAGGAGCTATGATCCCTTGAAGGAGAGGCACTCTGGTTTTTGGTATTTTCATCCTTTTTGTGCTGGTTTCTTCCCATCTTTGTGTATTTATCTACCTGTGGTCTTTGTAGTTGGAGACTTTCAGATGGGGTCTCTGAGTGGACATCCTTTTTGTTGATGTTGAAGCTATTTCTTTCTCTTTTTTAGTTTTCCTTCTAACAGTCAGCCCCTCTGCTGCAGAACTGCTGGAGGTCCACTCCAGATCCTGCTTGCCTGGAGATCACCTGCAGAGGCTGAAGAACAGTAAGAGTTGCTACCAAAGGAGACTAGCACTCTCCCCTGAGAGAGAGAGGGGTGCCTGGGTGGGACTTCCAGCTGCCATAGTGCACAGTGTATTATAGACTGGCTTGAGGAGGCAATGTCTGATTTACATAGTGCCCAAAGCTTGGTTGGACCAGGCATAAACTTTACATAGTGTATGAAGAAGCTGGCCTCCCCACCCTAATCCTTTATTATACCAATAGATCTTTTTTTACCTGGCTCAAGCCCTGTTGTCTGCTCTTTACCGTACACGTGGTTGATAAGGAGAAGGGAAGACGGAGCCTCCATGTTGAACATGCCTACCTCCAGGTGGCCTTTTCCTATTAACACAGCTGCAGGTACTTACCCATGCAAGTTTCCAGCTTGCTTGTTTATGTCTGCAGATTGACAAAGACTTCTCTTTGTTAGAAAAGAAATTGATTTTGGGGCTGCTTTTCATTAAAAGGGAAATCTTACTGGGGACTTCCTTGCCTTATCTGCCTAAATAATTTCTTTTTAACTCCTGTATCATTTTGAGCAGGTTTTCCAGCTAAGGAGAAAGGGGAAAAAGGTTTCTCATCCATTCACCCACCAATCACACCCTTTGTGCCATTCACTGTGCTGAGTGTCGATGCCATAAAGATGAATAACTCACTCTTGTACATTTGAAAGGCTTACAGAATAGTTTATGAAACACACAGCAAATAAATACTTCCTGAGCTCATTCATCTATCTCTTCGATTGTTCATTTTGTAATCACCTCTGTATTCAGTCTTATACTCAATGAAGCTTTGCATGAATGCCCACTGTAGTCAGGGCATTAGAAGGAGTATTCTTAGTTGACAGGTGGATATTAGAAAGAAAACATCCAAATTGAATAATAAAAGCTGGAAGATGTTTCTATTAATGATTTTGTGTCCAAGTTTAGATTCTGCAAAGAATCCCTGATGTGCAGGGCATCATCCCCAATGCAGAATTCTTCCTCTGGACAGACAACTTAAATAAAATTCTCTTTGAAAAGTTTGTTTGTGGATGGGTAGAGAACTCTGGATTGCAACAGCTGGTACTTGATGTAGAGATTTGTTCCTAAAATCACGGCTGTCAAGAGTGTAGAAATGAGAACTCTCATGACAGCTGGTGGGTGGGAAAGTACAATGATGTAGCTAACTTGGAATACAATTTGACTGTTCCTCAAAATGTCAAATGTAGGGTTCTCATATAGAGCCCAGTAATTCTACTCCTAGGTATGCACCTAAGAGAAATAAAAATAGATTGTCCACACACAAATTTGTACATGAATATTAAAAGCAGCTTTATTCATAGTATCTAAAAGGGAGAGACAACCCAAATGGTGAGTGGATAAACAAGATGTGGTATGGCCATAGGAGGGAATGTGATTCAGCCCCAAAGAACAAAATAGTGGTAGAAAAACCTTGAGAACAGGATGCAGAGCACAGGAAGCCAGCCAAATATCAATACTGCATGATTTCATTGATAAAAAATGTCAGAATGAAAAGGTCAATAGCATGAAATGAGTTAAATAAGAAAGCCAGCTGGGTACAGTGGTTCATGCCTAAATCCCAGCACTTCGGGAGGCTGATGTGGGCGGATCACGTGAAATCAGGAGTTCAAGACCAGCCTGGCCAACATGGTGAAACCCCATCTCTACTAAAAATACAAAAATTAGCTGGGCATGGTTGCAGGTGCCTGTAACCCCAGCTACTTGGGAGGCTGAGGCAGGAGAATTGCTTGAACCCAGGAGGCAGAGGTTGCAGTAAGCTGAAATTGTGCCACTGCACTCCAGCCCAGGTGACTTTGTCTGAAAAAAAGAAAAGAAGAACCATTAGATTTTAGAATTAAATCTGTAATTTATAGATGATGTATCAACATGGCAAAAGTCTTGGGTATGATACATAAAATGCCTGAAGTTTGAAAAGCACCAAGATAAGATGTAGAAAATTACATTAAGAATGTCAGATTATCTCAGTGTTTGCTTTTCCTTTTGTTTAAATTTTAATGATTATTGTGATATGTGAGAGATGTTAAGAATCAAGCAGGTGTGGCTTCAGCACCAGGCAGCAAGCAGATGGCCACAGTCTAATTCTGGGAGGCCTGCAAAGGAGGTGATTGTGTCCATGCTGTGTGAGCAGATTGGCCTACAGAGTCCCCAAGTATCAACCTCAAAACCAAAAAGCCTTGACTCCACTTTCTGAGGAAATGTCTACCTTTATATTTTCTGCGGGCTATTCCAGGCCCTTGGATGGTAACCGTATCTCCTCATTGTGCGGCATTTCATTGAACATGGAACTCTTTTGTGGAAGTCAGGGTTTTTTAGCCTACTTTGATAAGCTCCTCTGGAAACTGCTAGGAATATGTGACTGTATATTGAAAATGATTACAGTAATTTTGCATTATATCTCACTGTGAGAGAAGGGTCAGACAACTCAGTTTACAAAAGAAAAAAAAAGAAGCTTCTGCCGCTGATGGTGGTTAAAACAAGCCTGTTGCATTTTGAGAGTTACTTGCTGGTGTTTAGGGCCAATAATTCTGTCTTTAGCTCTCTGTCAGGTTATAGTAAAAATATCCGGTGAGTAGACATCACTGCTGTTCTGGGTTCCGATTCAGTCATGACACGCCATACATGGACACCTTCAGTGGCATTGTCAAATGGCATTTATGAATAATCTACATAGGATTACAGCAGAGCCATTTTAACTGGCCATGCAGAGTTTTCCAGAAACAAATCCTCTAAGTCAGTGTTTTCTAAATATGTTACATGTATCATTGGTGATTGGAACACAGTGTGCAGAGTCGGATACAGAAACCTTCAGAACCTTCTGAGGGCTTTTGACTTGGGTTTATAGCCCAGAATGGCAGAGATAGACATGCCTGGCAAAGAGCCCTTGCACCTGCCTGAGGAAGACATTACTAATCAATCCCGGCACACCTCTCACCTGAGCCCAGATTCTTTCTCAGGATCTAGCTCTTCCGAAGCCCCTATGAATTGATTTTTTTCACTGATGAATATGGTGAAACCTACATCTTATTTACATGAGAGTCTGTAGGGAGACCAAAAGGTAGTAACAGCTAGACCATGGTGGACAATGAGTCATAAATTTGTAGCAGATGGTTTTACACATTGAAAACAAACATACAAGCAAACAAACAAACACAAAATACATAAACCCACCTCAGTTTCTTTTTCCTAGCATCAGAATTCCACTGTCAAGGACAGCATTATGCCAGAGACCATAAAATGCCAGCTCTTGAGACAAATACAGTTCTAACACTGGCCTCATTTGAATAGCACACTACTTCATGGATTCCCTGCTAGTGGGTAATGTTGAGCATTAGGACAAATATCTAATGCATGCGGGGTTTAAAAACCTAAATGTCGGTTTGATGGGTGCAGCAAACTACCATGGCACATGTTATCTATGTAACAAACCTGCACACGCTGCACATATATTCCGGAACTTAAAGTAAAATAAAAAAAGAAAGAAAATGGATAGATTTCACCTAATACCTTGATTTCCTGCTTTTCTTGACATATCAAATGCTGTAGGAGGACAAAACCAGCATTCCCACAGGGCATAATCAGGTCTAAGGTAGTGGTGGCTGCCTCTTTTGAGTTAAAAATGCTCATTCCAGTTTTCCTGGCTCTCAGCCTCCCCAGGTATATTACACCAGATGCGATGCCACATCACTTCTCTGGGCCATTTAAGAATTTTTTTTCCTTGCTTACCTAGTCATAACAGTACATGATAAGGTGCCACTTCTGTCCAGGAGTCATAAGCCTTTGTGAATAAATCATCTGTTTGTAGATAGAATTATATTACGAATGCACAAGATAAGAGGATAATGATATACATACTTGTAAGCAACTGGTGTAATTTCACCAGGGCAGCGTGAGTGCGGGGAGCAGGAATTGTGTATACAGCCTATGCACCGATAGTTCTTAATTGAGCATCATTTCTATTGGTAGGTTCAGTGCTTGCAGTTAGAATTTTTAAGCAGCTCAGAGAAACGCTGGAATAGGCAGAGATTCCATTTACCACTAACCTTAGTGGACCCAAGTCGGAGTCCAACAACCCCTTTATAAAGCTAAACACATCACTTGTGCACCAAGCATTTTCTCATCAAACACGTGGCTTGGCTAGATCTTGGGTGCCTTGAGAATCACATGCTACGAGTGTGAGTTTGCAAGTCCAGTTTTCTTTTGGCAGCAGGAAACATATTTTTATTTGCCAGATCTGGTGAGCTTAGGTCATTCAAAACCCCTATGTTCCATTTTCTGTCTGTGGGTAGCTGGTTTAGAGGCCACCATTTGTTTTACCTTGTTCCCCTTTCCCTGAAACCACAGAAATAAACTTTTTGTGTTTGGCGCTTTGTGCCTTGAGTTTATGCCACCTATTTTTAAACAATATGTTTGCAAGATTCTTTATTCCTGATAGAAACTTCCCTAAATAATTTCCAAAGAAGTTTGGAAGACTCTGCAGACCTCTCTCTCTCTCTCTTTTTTTTTTTTTTTTTTTTTTTTTTTTGATAGCTACTTTTTACTTAGCAGTTTTTTTTTTAAATTTTGTTTTAACCCTTCTACAAAAGGCATGAAATTTTTTTATAATCAAAATTAAAGGTGAAATACTTATGCTAATAAAAAATATCTTTTAATTGAAAAAAACACACAGGTAAATGAAATGGGCATAATATTTGACTCTCTTAGATATATACACCTAAAGCAAATCTAGCTATTAGGAATGTACTATCCTCAACAAGTAGGGTGTTGGTAATACCGTCAATGCAAGACTGGTTGTTTAAGTGCTATAATAATGATCATAAAAATCATAATCAACTTGGGTGCCTTTCTGCAAGCAATAAAAAACAGATAAATTAGACTTCATCAAACATCAAAGTATACTATCAACAGAGTAAAGAGATAATTCATAGACTGGGAGAAAACATTTGCAAATTATATAAAGAACTCCTATAACCCAACAACAAAAAGTCAAACAATACAGTTAAACAAGCACAGGGCCTGCACAGAATTTTCTCCAGAGAAGATACACAAATGGTCCAGAAGTACATAGAAAGATGTTCAATGTCACTAGCCATTAGGAAAATGCAAGTCAAAACTGCAATGAAATACGACTTTACACTCACTATCTTTTTCTTATTTCCCCCTTGAAAATCTGTTTATCCTGCTAAAATGTTTTTCTTTTATGTGATTAATTTGCATGTAAACCCAAGCATCTAAATTCATGGCCCTAGCGTCTGTGCTAACGGCACCTGACAAACTGAACTTCTCTCCAGCAGGTTGCGGGAGTGCAGATAGAGCTGGAGCCAGAAGCTGGGCAGCACCATATGCTGGGCTTTCACCAGCTAATCAGCTCCAATCCCTTCTGGGGCACCATTTGATGAATATGAAATGCTTGGATGTTTTCCTCAGCTAACAAAGGTTGGTGGTACTTCTCAAATCTCCCAAGTCAAGGGATAAAATGGTGAAATGAAGACATCATTCAAATAAGCAGATGCTAAACTTGGTACCAATCATCCTGGGACTAGGACGCCTGGAATTTTGAAAAGTGATGTGTTTTGGCTGTGTCCCCACCCAAATCTCAGGTTGAATTGTACTCCCATAATTCCCACGTATTGTGGGAGGGGCCTGGCGGGAGATCATTTGAATCATGGGGGCAGTTTCCCCCGTACTGTTCTCATGGTAGTGAATAAGTCTCCTGAGATCTGATTGCTTTATCAGGGGGTTCCGCTTTTGCATCGTCCTCATTTTTTCTTGCCGCTGCCATGTAAGAGGTGACTTTTGCCTCCCGTCATGATTCTGAGGCCTCCTCGGCCATGTGGAACTGTGAATCCAATAAAACTTATTTTTCTTCCCAGTCTCTAGTATGTCTTTATCAGCAGTGTGAAAATGGACTAATACAAAAAGAAATAAATTTTGTGGAATATATTTGTCTATAGAGTAAGGCATTCTTGGATACATTTTGGGCAGGGGTGTTTCCCTAGGAAAGAAGATTGATCCTTTCTGGTTTCTCATAGAGGCAGTCATCAAACGGAATCCAAAAATACTGTGCTCTGCCCTCTTGCCCTCTAGTGGGGGCGTGGCAGTTCGGATGAGGGCAGGGTGTCAGGGAAGCCCCCCGTTGTGAAGCTTTTTGCATATCCCAAATTAAAGTGAGCAGCAGTCACTTTTTGTAGTTCTAAGATGAAAGCAGCCAGTAATATGTTTGTCTTCCAGATCCCCGAGAGAACTGTTGGGAAAATATAATTAAAAACGAAATCTCCTGCTAACCCAGAAAACCCATCCACAGAGTTGGAAGAGAAAGAAAATACTTTTATTATCAATAAGCATTAAACCAGACTGTGATGCTCATCACAGATAATCTGCTAAGAGACGGCAAATACAGCAAGAAATCTCACCCCTTTGTACAGTCAAGCAGATACAGCCTATTGCACACATTTTGTCAAGATAAATAATAATTCGTCCTCAATTAAGATTTAACAGAATCTCTAGTCACATATAGTTCATCCTAAATTCACCTAGTAATTCATGTAGCCTCCTATATTTTCTGATTGCCTTTATCTAAAGGCAAAATAAATTTTTCCTATTACGGATAGTTTGCAGCTTGGACTAGGTGTCTACTGAAGTTAGGCTGCGACCCTCCTGTGGAGATAGATTATCTGGAAAAAAAATCAGTTATTTTAGAAAATAGTAAAGTATATATGTGTGTGTTGGGGCATATAAAAGCAGTCATGGAATGAGCCAGTGTTAATATCCACTTCTAATGCAAATGGTGAGACTCCCAGTTAGAGGAAGGCCTGGAAGAAGATTGTCCCAAGCAGAGAGCAGCCATTGCAGAACCCTGTCATACTTCCATTTCATTCTCCAATACGGTCCCCAGGAAAAATAGATGGACACAGATAACGGCCAGTGACCAGGCAAGGTCAGTCAAATTGTAGCACCAATCACAGCTGCAGTTCCAGGTGTGGTATATTTGCTGGAACAGATGAGCGCTGCCTCAGATATATGGGGCATTGTATGGGGAACTAATCTGTTTAATACATTATTTACGGACCTAATCAGGAAAGAGGTTCAGAGACAGATTGCAATCATGTGGAAGAGAGAATAATATTCATTTATGGTTTTCCCTTGAGGCTCTGTCATCTTTTCTGCCCTTTGTCATAATATCTTCATAAGATAATTGGACTATGTAGGCATATCAAAGAACATCGTTTTGATCCATTACTTTGATGATAAGCTGGTTGAAGAGCATATTTAAAAGGTGACAGTGGGAACAATGGAGATTTAGAACGGATAGCGGAAGAGGTAGAATATCTGCTTTAACCTTGAGATCAACTATAGTGACTAGGAATGTTCATCCCACCAACCTCTGCTTTCTAAGTTTATCATCCACTTAGGTTGATGACATACTTTCCTCCCATAAGAGGAAGAAAACCAGGCTCACACTGTGATAATAAATTTAAGGTTTACAGACAGCACCTCCTACAAGGTATTCAAATCTGAAGCAAAGCACTTTGGGGTGTGTATGAGTAATAGATACCTGCCGTAGGCTGAATGAGTATTTGTGTTCCCCAAACTTCATATGCTGAAATCTTAAGCCCCAAGCTGGTGGTATGAGGAGGTGGGGTCATTGGGAGGCAGTTAGATCATGAGGGTGGAGCCCTCATGAATGAGATTCATGCCCTCATAAGGGAGGCCCCAGAGAGCTCATTTCCCCTCTGTCATTTGAGGCCACGGAGAGAAGGCGCCATCTGTGAATGGGGCAGCAGGCCCTCACTGACGTGAGATGTGCTTGAACCTTGATCTCAGACATTCCAGCCTTCAGACCTGGGAGAAATGTTTATGCTGTTTATAAACCACCCAGCCTACGATACTTTTGTTACAGCAGCTCGAACAGACTAAGTCCAGTTTTACATTTGGAAATAAAAGACGTTTAAGATTTGTATTTGTTTGTTTGTTCGTTTGTTTGAGGGTGGGTAGTTAATATGTTTGCTCTTGGTAACTAATGTGTTCAGCAGAATGAATCTATATCATTATACAGGTTCTCTACCACTTTAGGGTGTTGTATTTTAGAAATTTTTTGGTTTTTTTACCCAGGCTTTAAAAAGAAGCCATCATTATTAGTTGAACAGACTGATGTTGAAAATAAAATAATTTTCATTTTCTCAATTAAAAGATTCCTCAATACGTTAGTAACTAACCTCATTAAACTTTTAGAGATTTATGCTGAATAGTCAAATATCTACTGACAATATTTACTTTGTTAATTGAATACAACATATCTATGTTATTTAAACATAAAAATCATATATCAATTTAATAATTCTCCTTCCTAAAGTGATCTTCAAAAGAGTTGTTTACTCAGATTGGACACAGATTAATTGCAAGGTGATAATTCAGGAGGAAAAACGCTAATCTAATTCTGCATTAATTTTTTTTTTACTATGGCAGTTAGATAACTGCAATAAGGTTTCAACTAGGCAGTTGGTTGTTTCCAACTAATATGCTGTCCCAAAGCAACACTTTACTGACAGGTGGAAGAGCTATTTGGGAGGCAAAATCAAGGATATTGGTGCTAGATTGGATGTAAACCGTGGGGAAAATAAAGGCATTAGGGACAACCTCCAGCTTTCTGGCTTGTACAGTGGGACATATGAAAATGACAGTCACTGAGCGAGGAAACATCAGTGGGATGGGAATTAGGCATCATTAATTTGTGTGGGAAGTTTGGGGTTTGCTACTTTTTTGAGACAGTCTCCTAATAATGTCAGGGCGGTCAGTAGATCCACGGCTCAGCAGAGAAATCAGAGCTGAGCACAGAAACCTGTGTATGTGACAGAGAGCTCTGGAATAACTGTATGTCTGTGGCCATCAGGGCCCTCTGGGCGGCCCACACAGGATGTGGGCTCTATCAGTGGATGGGTAATCCTGAGCCATGTTAGTCATGTCTCTTGGCAGTATCTTCTTCATCTGGAGAATGATAATACGGGATCCATTTTGGTTCATGACTCTGGAAATAACAGCTTAGACATGGCAACTTAAATAACTTAGTTTTCAGGGGTACATGTGCAGGTTTGTTATATAGGTAAACTCATGTCATGGGAGTTTGTCGTACAGATTATTTCATCACCCAGATACTAAGCCTAGTACCCAATAGTTATTTTTTCTGCTCCTCTCCCTCCTCCCACCCTCAGTAGGCCCCAGTGTCTGTTGTTCCCCACTCTTTCTCCACACATTCTTATTATTTAGTTTCCATTTATAAGTAAGAACATATGGTATTTGATTTTCTGTTCCTGCATTAGTTTTTGTTTTTTTTTGTTTTTTTTTTTTTTTTTTGAGACGGAGTTTCGCCCTTGTTACCCAGGCTGGAGTGCAATGGTGCAATCTCGGCTCACCGCAACCTCCGCCTCCTGGGTTCAGGCAATTCTCCTGCCTCAGCCTCCCGAGTAGCTGGGATTACAGGCACGCGCCACCATGCCCAGCTAATTTTTTGCACTTTTAGTAGAGACGGGGTTTCACCATGTTGACCAGGATGGTCTCGATCTCTCGACCTCGTGATCCACCCGCCTCGGCCTCCCAAAGTGCTGGGATTACAGGCTTGAGCCACCGCGCCCGGCCCTGCATTAGTTTTCTAAGAATAATGGTCTCCAGCTCCACCCATGTTCCTTCAAAGGAAATTATTTTCTTTTTTAATGGCTGCATAGTATTCCATGATGTGTATGTGTACGTTTTCCTTACCCAGTCTGCTATTCATGGGAATTTAGGTTGACTCTATGTCTTTGCTATTATGAATAGTGCTGCAATAAACTTATGTATCTTTGTGGTAGAATGATTTATATCCCTTTGAGTATATACCTAGTAATGGAATTGCTGGGTCAAATGGTAGTTCTGTTTTTAGCTCTTTGAGGAATAGCCACATGGCTTTCCACAATGGTTGAACTAATTTATGCTCCCAAGAGCAGTGTATAAGCTTTCCCTTTTCCCTGCAACCTCGCCAGCATCTGTTGTTTTTGACTTTTCGGTAATAGTCATTAACCATTCTGACTGGTGTGAGATGGTATCTATAGTGGTTTTGATTTGCATTTCTCTAGTGACCAGTGATGTTGAGCTTTTTTGCATGTGGTTGTTGGCTGCATGTATGTCTTCTGAACACTACCTGTTCATGTCCTTGGCCCACTTTTTAAATGATTTTTTTCTTGTAAATTTGTTTAAGTGTCTTATAGATGCTGGATATTAAATCTTTGTCAGATGCATCATTTGCAAATATTTTCTCCCGTTGTTTATGTTGTCTGTTTACTCTGTTGGTAGTTTCTTTTGCTGTGCAGAAGCTCTTCAGTTTAATTAGGTCCCATTTGTCAATTTCTGTTTTTGTCACAATTGCTTACCTGTCTTTTTTATGATATCTTTGCCAGTTCCTGTGTCTGGAATGGCATTGCTTAGGCTTCCAGGATTTTTACAGTTTTGAGTTTTAGATTTAAGTCCTTAATCTATCATGAGTGGATTTTTTATGTGGTGTAAGGAAAGGGTCCAGTTTCAATCTTCTGCATATAGCTAGCTAATTATCGTGGCACCATTTATTGAAAAGGGAGGGCTTTCCCCATTGCTTATTTTTGTTGACTTTGTCAAAGATCAGGTGGTTGTAGGTGTGAGACCTTATTTCTGGGCTCTCTTTTCTGTTCTATTGGTCTATGTGTTTGTTTTTGTGCCAGTACCATGCTGTTTTGTTACCGTAGTCTTATAGTATAGTTTAAAGTCAGGTAACATAATGCCTCCAGCTTTGTTCTTTTTGCTTACAATTTCCTTGGCTATTCTGGCTTTTTTTTTATTTTTATTTTTGGTTGGTTCCATGTGAATCTTAAAAGAGTTTTTTCTAGTTCTGTAAAGAATGTCATTGGTAGGCAGGAATAGCATTGAATCTGTAAATTGTTTTGGGCAGTATGAGACATGCACTTTTGTCTTAGGAAGTTAGATTTGTTCATTTTCCTTCTCCCATGTACATAGATGTTACATTTTCTGAAGGCTTAGGAGAGAAGGTTATAAAATTTCTTATTTTCTCAACAGGAACATGTGAGATACAATTGGGTCTTACCTTATCTAATTCTTAATCTGCTTATTAGGCAGCTCCCTCAGAGGCCTGAAGACAAAGACCACAAGGAAAATGTTCTTCATCACTTTTATTCTGCAAATTGCAGTTTCAATGAGATAAAAAAAAAAAAAAAAATACTCTCTCGTCTTCAAAGCCTTTGTTGAACACGTTGCCTTTTAGAATTTTAATCTGCCGGGAAATCCTACTGTTTAGTGGTTTTCGAGCATCCTGTTTATGGCTGACATAAAACTATTTTTTAGTACCATATGGCCAACATTTATGTATTGTGAAAAATGGCTCAAGCATCAAGTTTGATGCATCCGAGATTTGATTCATGGAGGATTGAATACATCTGGTAAGGAACACACACACATTCACACACACACACACATTCACACACACACACACACACAGGATTATGTGATTCCATAAAATTACGCTTACAGTTTTGCTAGTCATAATAGATTAGTACTACATGCTTTAAAAATTCATGTTAGATAAAAGTCATGTTGGTCTGGTTGCTTGGTGTCTAGTGAATCAGAGCAGTTCAGGTTTCATAAAATCTGACTGTGGGTTTTGGCCTATGTGTTGTTTCTGTGGATGCATCTCAAGATCTCATTCCTTTCCCAAAAGTTTCCAACACCCATGAATTTGTTTTTGTGAGTGGGAAGAAAATGAAGAGCAAAGTGGACAGGATTGTGGACATCACACCCAGCACCACCCGTCTTCTCAGTTCAAGGTCACCACTGGGGTGCACAGACTCCCTCTGCAGATTGAGGGACAGGGAGCTGAGCCGGATCAAGGGCTGCAGGATCTCTGTGGCCTTCAGCACGAGGTGAGGAAACGGAGAGAGGACTGTAGCTCTGATGCTAGTGGAGCCTGGAAATCTTTGTAAAGGTGGTAAAACCAACCCTCAGAGTCTAGGCCCCAGGGAAGCAACTCACCACGCATGACAATGGTCTGGGCTTGGGGGTCAGATGGATTCAATTCTGCCACCCTCTAGCGGTGAGAGAGGCCAGAGAATGTTGGTGAGGACAGGGGCTGGGGAGTCAGACTCTACCCATCACTCAAAATTTGACTTGAGAAAAATTACTGAAATCTCCGAGCCTCAGATTTCTTATTGAAAAATAGGAGTAATCTTGTTACTGACCTGAGAGTGTTGTTAACGTTACACAAAATGATGCATATAAATAAGGGACATAAACTTATCTAATTCTTAACCTGCTAATTAGGCTGCTCCCTCGGAGACCTGGAGCACAGGCCTGGCATTGAGGAAGTGCTTGATGGCTACCTTTCATTCCCCATTTCCCAACTGTGTTTCTCTTAGATTAGGCGTTTGTTTACTACTTGCAAAAGGCAACAAGTTTCCTGAGTGCCTTCCAAGGTGGGAAGTGGACGCTGGGGTTGGCCCGTCTGGGGCTTTATTTTGGAAATTCCATTTGCAGTTCCATGAGCCTAGATGAGAACTCCAACTCCACATTTACAAATTGGGAATAAAAGTAGCTCTTCATGTTTCTATTCTAAGAATTCATAAATTCATATACACAATTAATGAGCCCATGTTGATATATTATCGAGGATTTTTTCATTACCTTATGTACTTTTTACATTAGGCAAAACAAAATGTAGTTTTAAAACTGAGAGGAACAATTAAACTAAACGCATGCCTGAGAGTGGGACTTCAGAGATAAGCAGATGAGGAGGTGAAATAAAACTGAAAAGCAGAGGAAGAGTTACATAAAGCTAAAGAGAGCGGGGAGTACAGGAGGTGAAGTCCACAATCCTGTCCACTTTGCTCTTCATTTCCTTCCTACTCACAACAGCAAATTCATGGTTGTTGGAAACGTTTGGGGAAATAATGAGATCTCGAGATGCAACCGCAGAAACAACACAGAGGCAAAATTCTCCGAGCCTCAGATTTTTTATTGAAAAATAGAAATAATCTTACTACTGACCGGAGAGTGTGATTGTTAACATTACACGAAATGATGCATATAAATAATAGACACAGACTTACTTATTAACCTGCTTAAGAGATTAGCCCACAGTGAGATTTTGTGAAACCAGAACTGCTCTGATTCTCGCATTAAGTTTAGTGGCTACATCGCCTTGGGTTCTTCCTGTCTGCGGTCATTTTTAACTTGCCTCTTTGATGACTTCACAGTTTTGCGTGGCACTGACCAAGCATTTTCTACAAGGTCTTTCTATTGGAATTTGCCGTGTAGGTGTGCCAGTCTGTGTGCATATGTGTATACATGCATGTGTGTGCTCTCCTGTTTCACTAGGGTTGTGGGCTTTCAGGAGAGTTCCTCAAAAGCAAAGTGTCATTTTCATGGCATCATACTGGGGGTACATGATTTATCACTGTTGATGTTGGCAGTAACCCCCTCGCTGGCTGAGATGGTGTTTCTCAAGTGTCCCCACTCGAAAGTGACTTTTTTCCCCTTTGCATACTACACTCTGTGAAAGGAACTCACTGTGCACAGCCCACATTTTTTGGTGGGGAGGGGTTAGGTGGTATGAACTCCTTCTTCAAGGCCAGAATATATGCATAAATTATTTGAAATTCCTTACTAGGTATATTTTGTCTCTTTTCCAACATTCAATTGTTTATTCAATCATTCATTTATATCAATATAGACCCATCAATATCTAGCATATGCTTTGAGTTATAATACAAGATGCTTTTATTTTGTTGGTCAATATTTCTTTTCTTAAATGGTTGCAGCTTTGGCCATAGGGAGCTCTTTCACTTAGCCTGTCTCCCTTTCACATATTTCCATCGATGTGTTTTTTTGAACACATTCTGACTTTATAGTACTACTCAAGCGGAATGTTCCGCTTGAGTATTTCCTAACCCATCCTAGGATGGCCCATTTCTCCTAGGAGCTCTGGTTTCTTCTACTGGTGAATATTAGAAACAAGTATCTGGGAACTGGGTTTGTGCTTTGTGGCCGGATGTTGTTTCTTTGAGGCTTTTGTAGCTGATGGCAAGGAAATATACGTATGTAAACTAGCCCTACATCACGTAACTATAAATAACTCTGCGTGTCACCATCTGCAGCTATACTAAGTTTCTCAGGCTGTCTCCAACTGTAATCAGTCCACATGTGGATTGTTTCACCACTTCCTCTGCTTATCTCTAAAGTCCCACTCTCAGCCATGTGCTTAGTTTAATTATTCTATGTGAGAATACATGTTGGTAGTATCAGAATAGTTAACATGAAACATGTACATTTTCAACAAAAGAGCAAGAGAGCATAGAATCCAGAACAGCAGAGGCAGATAGGGTCCCGTTTTGCAGGAGTCAAATAACCTAATTCTTACCACAATCCTGTAAGGTGAGTTCTGTTATAATTCCACTTTCTAGATAAAGAATGCAAGGCACCCAGAGTTTAGTTCATGAGTCATAAGAGATTTGGGCCCAGGTGGTTTCGTGTCAAAGCTTATGCTTGGCGTAATTTTTTGATAGAGATCCAGATGATAAATATTTTAGAATATTAGCGTTCAAATAGTCTGTGTCACAACTAGTGCCTCTACTGTTGTAACATAAAAGCAGCCAGAGACAATATGTAAAAGAATAGGTGTAAGCTTAAATACCCATCAGTGATAGATTGGGTAAAGACAATGTGGTATATATACACCATGGCATACGATACAGCCATGAAAAAGAATGAGGTCATATCCTTTGCAGGACCATAGCTGCAGCTGGAGGTCATTATCCTTAGCAAGTGAACACAAGAACAGAAAACCAAATATTGTGTGTTTTTCACTTATACATGGGAGCTAAATGATGAAAACATGTGGACACATTAAGGGAAACAGCACACACTGGGGCCTATTGGAGGGTAGAGAGTAAGAGCAGGGAGAGAATCAGGAAAAATAACTAATTGGTAGTAGGCTTAGTACCTAGGTGATAAAATAATCTATATAAAAACCCCAATGACACATGTTTACTTATGTTACAATCCTGCACACGTAACCCTGAACTTAAAAGTTAAGAAAAAAGAATGGGGTGTTTACGTGTTCTAATAAAACTTTATTTATAAAAACTAGTGAGGGCCAGAATCTGAGTTGTCACATGGGGCAGGAGGAGATTGGAATTAAAGAAAAGAAGAAAGAAGTCAAGACAGAGAATAAGGGAAGAATGTGAATAAGTTCCAAAGATACATCTTGAGCATTTTTAGTGTTTGTATCTGACTTTGCTCCTCCAGCAACAGTTTATGTTTATTTATTTATTTTTAGACTAGTCAAGTGCAGCAGAGAGAATAGGGAAAACAGTAGAACAACGAGTTTGATCTGTGACTGTGAACAGTGGATTGAGATAACTCAGCCCAGCAGGAATTTTTTAACTGGGGTAGGATGGTGATAAGGGAGGTGTATTTTGTCAACCGTTAGCATCATAAACTCAGAGAAAATGTTTCTGTAGAGCTGTAAATGGCCCCAGAGAATGAAGATGTTGGAATCTGGAACCATTTCAAGCTAATAGATAGTGATTTTTATTTTCAGATTTTTTTTTTTTTTTTTGACAGGGTCTTGCTCTGTTGCCCAGGCTGGAGTGCAGTGATGTGATCTTGGCTCATTGCAACCTCTGCCTCCTGGGTAGCTGGGACTACAGGTGTGTGCCACTGCGCCTGGCTAATGTTTTTGTATTTTTAGTAGAAATGGGGTTTTGCTATGTTGGCCAGGCCAGTCTCAAACTCCTGACCTCAGATGATTTGCCCACCTCTGCCTCCCAAAGTGCTGGGATTAGATGTGTGAGCCACTGCACCTGGCTGTTTTGCCTTTTAAATCATCAACAGTGATTTAATAATCAATTGCTAAATACTTCTTCAATCCCTGGCAGAAAGGTGGGTGACTCTCACTCTCCCAACTGTCTTTTGCATTTGCAAAATTGTGGCACAGAAGAGGCTTCGAAAGTAAGCTCCTTTGTCTCCTCGCTGCTGAGTTAGCGAGCAATGCCTCCATCTTCCCTGTGAAAGAATTGGGTAGATGGAAAGCCGGTGTAATAGGCACATTTCAGACTAGAAAGCTGTGACCCATCCAGTTTGGATAAATGCCTTGTGGTTGGTGGGTCCAAAGCTCAAAGGCATAGCTTGAAATTATAAGGCCAAATTCCTAAACATATTGGTCCTTTGGCCAAAGCTGACCCTTAAATATATTTAGTTTGGCCTGAAAAACATTTTTAAGAAAGAAAATTCAGCTGTTTATTTCCTTTTAAGATTTCACATAAAAGGCTAGATTTCTGTTGACAAATCAGGAGAGCTGGCATTCTGGTTGTTAGACTTGTTAGCCCCAAGGCGAGGCTGGTGATGAAATCCGAGGTGGGAAGACTGTGGGGCTCAGGGCTTGTTTTCTACATTGCTCCTTTTAGAAACTTCTCTCATGTGTTTACTTTGTCCAAACACTCCATCAGGAAGCAAGGTGGCCCAGATGGGGACCATGTGCTTGCAGCTTTGTGCTTGCTAACAGTGTCGCAAAACAAATCACAGCAACAAAAATTTGCTTTGATGATAGCACTTCCATAACTGGTATTGCACAATCTATAACGAGAGACAGGGTATAAATACCCTAGGGCCGTGGAAGAGATAGATGAAGAAGAAAAGAAAAAATGCTTTTCAAACACTATCATAAATAAGTGATTTTTGTTGTTGTTTTGCTTTGACTTTAGAAATAGTTATCAGCTCCCAAAATCAAGCATTTTTGAGACAATGAATCTCTCAGCATGGGGGCTAATGAGAGAACAGATAACTGCCTGGGGCTGAGTATCTGATTTTTCAGGGAGACGAAAAGCTGAAATGAGGGGATAAAATGCCTATTCTGCTGTGTAAACAGAAAGTGAATTAGAGAGGAGTGTGCTCATAACCTATAAAGTCTACCAGCCACTTAAGTGGATGGCATTACTGGAGAAGACAGAGTTTGCTGCTAATGGCCACTCTGCTCATCTCCCAGCTTGGCAGCTGCTTAGATTTTAAAAAGTATGAAAGAACAGAGTCCTGCTTAGAGAGCGACTGAGAGTGGGGGTGATTCTGATGCTCTGTGAGAGACAGTGGGTGATCAGGAATAGCCATGGTTAGAAATGGAATACACAGGAATCGATGATAGTAGCTAATGTTTCCCCAAAAACTGTTGACATACCAGGGACTTCGCCAAACAACCTTTTGCAAGAATCAACTAACTTCATTTTTACAGCAGTCCTACTGATGCCGGGTTTTTCTTGGCCCCTTTGCTGGACCCTCAGCAGGGGGCACCCCATCTGCTCAGCCCACCATGCTCAGCCCCTGGTGGGAGGGAGCACATGAACCAATGAGCATCTGCGGGGTCCAGCTGGCCACTCTGAGTGCTGACACAGGAGCAAGCTCCATGTGGAGCCCATGGCCAGACAGGGCATGTCACCCCCAGGGGAAGCTGCAGAGCTCAGGCAGGGGTGCTCACAACCCCAAAGCCCCAGAGGGGGTTACAGTGCGCTAATATAGCACTTTTAGTTCCACTGCCTGTGGCTTGACAAATAGTGGCATGTTAGCGGCTCAGTCAGCCTCTTGCCCTGCTCTGGCCTGCGTCCTGGGACTCGTGTGGCTCTGGGGCTGGATAGGTCCTCCCACTGTTGCTTCTGTTGCATGGGTGGCTGCTGTCCACTGGCAAGGGCAAAGGGCCAATGTTACAGGCTTTCTAAGTATCCATGTTCACTGGGTCCCAAACTCTTGTCCCGTGTCCAAGAAAAATGAAGTCACACTGACAACTGAAGAGTAGTGAAGGCGGAGAATTTTATTGAGTAATGAAACAGCTCTCAGCAGAGTTGCGAACAGGAAGTTTGGGTCATCTCTTCTGAAGTCAGTTCTCTCTCTCAGTGTGTCTGAGTCCAGGGCTTTCATAGGCACAGGATAGGGGAATGTGTGCCGATTGCTTTGCAAGTATACAAAAAAGGTTAAAACAAAGGCACCAGTCAAAGGTGGACAGAGTGTAAAGACAATTAGGGCAGAGTAGGTATATGTAAAGTAGGTGAAGGGTGGGGATCAATCAAGGAAAGCACGCCAAACAGGAAGATAGGTTCTCAATCCAGTCCATGGATTTGACTTGCAGCTTGGCCTTCAGGCTTTAAACTGTCTTTGGCTTGAAGGTGGGGTTGCACTGAGGACCCACCCCTCTCTGCCTAGGATTTCTCTGCCTTCTGCCTCCATCAATACAAAGTGAATTTTGTTATAATCACATGCTCTAGACAAAGAATTCAAGGAACACAAAGTTTAGGCCATGAGTTTAAGGAGATCTGGACCCAAGCAGTTTGGTATCAATGCTTACGCTTGGCATAATTTTTTAGTGGAGGGCCAGAAAGTAATTCTAGAGTATTAATGACCAGATGGTCTCTCTCACAACTATCACCTCTGTGGTTATAGAATAGAAGCAGCCACAGACAATGTGTAAAGACATGGATGTGGATGTGTTCTAATAAAACTTTATTTGTAAAAACTAGTGAGCCAGGAGCTAGTCTGTGAACATTACCTTGCTGACACCTCTTCTGAACCTACTCTGTTCTGCCTCTCAGGAACATGTCATTCCAGGAAAAGTGGCTGTAATTATGGGGTCCTGGGCCTCAAGAACTTGTCCTATATGTTTCTCTGTCCACTGCTGTGTCTTTGACCTTAATTCTTAAACTAGAAACAGAAGCTTAAATATATCACCTTTCCTCAACTTTTTCTGAAGTTGTTGTCTTTTTGCTGGACTTGGAGTGAGGAGAGGTCAGGGAATACATGAAGAAAAATCTCTCTTAGAACACACAGTTAAATGAACTTACCTTGTAAGAATTGTCTGATGAGGGGGAGGTAAAAGACTATATTTGCATTTCTAAAAGGCTAAGTAGGAAGCTGGGAAAAGGGAAAGAGGAAAAAAGAAGACAAAATAATAAAAAAAAAACTATCTCCTAGAAAAGTAGGGGTTCTCGGTTACACAATGAACTAGGTTTGTTTTGATCTTTAGTTCAAATCTGCGGTTCCCAAGCTGTTTTTGCACAATGGAATTATCAAGAGCTCTTAAAACATGTCTATTCCTGTCTCTGACCCTCTGATATTCTGGCTTCATTGCTAGGGGCTGAACCTGGTCTTGGGTAATTTAGAAGCTCTCCCAGGTGACTCTAGTCTGTAGCACAGCTGGGGACCACTGGCGCAGACTCTTCATCTTACAGCAGCCTGTTGGGAGTTTGTGGCTTCTGCTTGAGGGAAAGCAGGGTGAAGGGAAGAGACAATGTCTTTGCCTTCTGGGTTCTGAGCGGTTCTAGCGCACGGTAAACAGCAGCCTCGTGCCTGGCGAATAGAAAGATTGGTGACTGAATAGGTGGATGTGTCAGAGGCATTCGAACCAGAACGATTCCCTCTTGAATAGAACGACTCCCTCTTGAACAGGAGGTGGGTAAAATGAGGCCGAGACTGGCTGGGTTGCATTCTCAGGGAGTGAGGCATTCTAAGTCACAGGATGAGACAGGAAGTTGGCACAAGGTACAGGTTATGAAGACCTTGCTGATAAAACAGTCTGCGTTAACGATGCCGGTTAAATCCCACCAAAACCAAGACGGCAATGAGGTGACCCCCGTTTGTCCTTACTGCTCATTATGCACCAATTATAATACATCAGCATGCTAAAAGACACTCCTACCAGCATCATGACAATTTACAAACGCCATGTTTACATCAGGAAGTTTCCCTATATGGTCTAAAAAGTGGAGGAACCTTCGGTACTGGGAATTGTCCATGCCTTTCCTGGAAAACTCATGAATAATACGCGGCTGTTATCATGACATAAATCAGAGGAAAGTAAATAAACCAAGATGATGTTTATAAAACTCCTGTAATTGTCAAGAGTGATTGAACAAGAGCATTAAGCTGCATGCACTGCGGGAATCGGGTAGGAAAGTGTTCTGCTGTTGGGAGCCTCAGGTAAGGGATTCACGGTGCTTATGAGGAGCAGAGATACGTGAGCCTCCTCGACTACTTTTCAGGTCCTCTCACCGCTCTCGGACTCCATCCTGGCTGAGAAGGCAGTGATTGTCCTGGACAACCGAGTCACCATCGCGGAGCTGGGGGTGCAGCTCGTGGCTGGCATGTCTCTCTCCCTGCAGCCACATCGAGCAGACAAAGGGGCCATTGTCTCCACAATCACTGCCCTGGACGTTCTTCAGTCCCCATAGCAGGTGAGTGTCCCAGGGACCTGCGTCCCTGGTCAGTAGACACGACTTCTCTCTCAGTTAGCACATCCTGTGAAGTAGAGCAGGAGAGGTCCCCCGCCTGGGACTGGAGATTCTTGAAGCAGCTTGCTTCTTACCCAGGCTGTCCTGTCCCTGAGAAAAGTATCCAGTGACTTAGACACATTTCCTCTTATGTGCTTTGCCACACCGACCACATCCACATACGCCATTTGCTTTCCGCTGGGCTTATCAGTGCCAGGCACAGCCTGCTGCTAGACCATGACCAAAGGATCGCATGTGTTCACTTTTCTAGAACAAATTATATTTGATACCTGAAAATTCTATTTCAGCGATTTAAACAATTAGAGCTTGTAAACCCAAAATAGCTCAGACAGGTCTCAACTTAGAAAGTTCATTTTGCCAAGGTTAGGGACGCACCTGTGACACAGCCTCAGGGAGTCCTGACAACATGTGCCCAAGATAGTCGGGGTACAGCTTGTTTTTATGCATTTCAGGAAGACACGAGACATCCCTCAATACACGTAAGATGTACCGTGGTTCCCTCTGGAAGGGCAGGACATTGCTGGGTGGTGGGGTGCTCCCAGATCATAGGGAGATTTATACATATTCTGATTGGCGATTAGTTGAAAGAGTTGTTGAGTTATTATTATTATTAATTATTATTATTATTATTATTATTATTGAGACGGAGTTTCGCTCTTGTTGCCCAGGCTCGAGTGCAATGGCGCGATCTCGGCTCACCACAACCTCCACCTCCTGGGTTCAGGCAATTCTCCTGCCTCAGCCTCCTGAGTAGCTGGGATTACAGGCACGCTCCACCATGCCCAGCTAATTTTTTTTTTTTTTTTTTTTTTGTATTTTTAGTAGAGACGGGGTTTCACCATGTTGACCAGGATGGTCTTGATCTCTTGACCTCGTGATCCACCCACCTCGGCTTCCCAAAGTGCTGGGATTACAGGCTTGAGCCACCTCGCTCAGCGAGTTGTTGAATTATTATCAGTAGAAAGGAATGTCTGGGTTAGGATAGGAGGTTGTGGAGATTTAGGTTTTATCATGCAGATGAAGCCTCCAGGCTGCAGGCTTTCCAGAGAATAAATTGTAAATGTTTCTTAACAGACTTAACCTTTGTGTGGATGTTAATGCTGGAGGGGCATAATGAGGCAGGTCGGACCCCCACCTCCTGTCATGACAGCCTTTCAGCTTACATTTTACAGTGCCCTGGCGAGGAGGAAGTTCACTTAGATGCTGGGGCAGTGAGTAGGCAGGCTCTCATATTTTATTTTTTGGTTTGCAAGCTGAAAGGCACCAATTCCTGTTGGTTCATATTAATTATTAACAACTCTTAAACCACAGCGGCTCCATTTTTGAATTTGAAGCAAATCTGTTTCCGTCATCCCAAGGTCATTGTACCTTCAAGCACGCCAATCTCCCATAATGCATCTTTCCTCAGTTACTTTCAGCATGGCTTCCTAATAAAAAACGCTTGACGGGGTCTTATCTGGAGCCTGATTAGTTGCACCTGAAATTGATTCAAATGCATCACGTGATCTTTCCAACTCTTTTTGGAAACGTCAAAGTCAAATTCTGTTATATGACATGCAATCAGTTAATACACACATGACTGCATTCATTAAAGTATATCATTTGTTCCTCACACCTCTGGGGCTATAAAACATTATCGACATCAGTTGAATGAATGACAGCCACTGTGCAGGATTCTAAAACACCGAAGCTTATTTTCCTTGGTATGCAGAAAACATATTTTATAGGAGACGACATTTGTGTGCATGGTCACTAATTTGAAAGAACTGTGTCAGTTTCAGTCCTCGGATGCTGTTCAGTGATGGTTTGCTCAGTTGATTTTGTCCAGTGATCTCTTTAGAGATTTATTAACTTGAGGGTTTCTCAGCTACTGTCTCATCATTGGATGAAATGGTGGTGTCTGTCCAGGCAAGCCTTGAGTCCAAATAGTTAGTGGTTTTAGAAGGTGAAGGACAGGTGCCCTTGTTTCAATTTGAAATGAAGAACAGAGTGAAGTTTACTTCCTACACCAGCATCCTTTGAGGGGACAGTGGCCCATACACCAACTCTGTCCTGTTTGACAGTGATGTTTACATCAAGTGGGTCTGCCAAGGTATGCGCCGGGGGAGTCCAGGACTTTAGAGACTACAGTTGCCCCACTGCATTTGTGGTTCCAAATCTGTGGATTTGAGGAAACTCAAATTGAAAACATCCCCCCCAGAACAATGAAAAGTCACAATACAACAATAAAAATAATGGAAATTTAAAAATAATGCAGCATAACAGATATTTACATAGAAAATTAGTATTATAAGTAATCTGGAGATGATTTAAAGTATAGGGGAAGATATGAGTAGGTTACTTGCAAATATTGCACCATTTTATATGAGGAATTTGAACATCCTTGGATTTTACTATCCACAGGGGTCCTAAAACCAATGCCCTGTGGATACCAAGGGACTATTTTATATGGCAAAACTGCAAGACCAGATGTAAACTCTTTTCTTATGTTTGTATTCGTCTGTGTATCTTTTGGTTTCTTAAATAGCAAAGTGGTGAGTTTTATGATCAATAGAGAATGATATAGCAAAGCTAAATTTGTGGAAGTCTTGTAGGGTCCCTTTCTAGGCAGGTAACAGAGAACTGAAGCAGAAGGCTTTAATGAGGGTGTGCCCCAGACAATGACAAGGAGATGCTGGAAACAGCATAGGACAACATTTCCACACACTTCCTGGAGCCAGTGCTGTACAATAAATCTACGACGCATGGATGTTGTTAGTCATCCGAGGATAAACAGCCACTTGAAATTAGAAACGATTTGGGGATTGATTTTTCTATTCTTAGTCTCTTACAAAGCATAGTGGCCACTACTTGTCCTTGGCCTGAGAGTAGGTGTATATAAAAGATAACGGAATGTTACCACCATTATTTGGAATGAGCATTGCTTTTGTTTTGAACACTTAGGCAAAAAGCTGGGACTAAGGTGCGGCTGCCAGAGGGTGGTGGCGGGTCGTGGAGGGCGGTGGAGGGTGCTGCAGGGTGCTGATGGGTGTTGGAGGGTGCTAAAGGGTGGGGAAGGGTGCTGCAGGTTGCTGGAGGGTGCTGCAGGGTGCTAGAGGGTGCTGTGGGGTGCTTCAGGGTGCTGGAGGGTGCTGCAGGGTGCTAGAGGGTGCTGCATGATGCTGGAGGGTGCTGTAGGCTGCTGGAGGGTGCTGGAGGGTGCTGCAGGGTGGTGAGGGTGCTGGAGGGTGCTATAGGGTGCTGCAGGGTGCTCTAGGGTGCTGGAGGATGCTGCAGGGTGCTACAGTTTACCGCAGGATGCTAGAGAGTGCTTGAGGGTGGTGGAGGGTGCTGCAGGGTGATGCAGGGTCCTAGAGGGTGCTGGATGGTGCTGGAGGGTGCTAGAGGGTGCTGCAGAGTGCCCTACATAACTCAGAGTGAGCCTCTCATTCATCTCTTCTTATACTCTTCCTTCACATGCATTAGCAGCTGACTTCCTTGGCCTCGGAAATTTTTCTGGAAACAGGAATAGGAAGAATAAAATCAATGTTTATTTCAAGATCTGTTTGATTGACATATATGTTCTACTTCCTGAAGATTTTTCATGTTGTGTCATTTGCGTCTATGTTGGCTGTCAGTTTTTTTCCTCTTTTCCTCACTTCAACGTTCAGGGGCGGTATCTAAATTCTCATCCCCGACTTTATCTTTTCCTGTTTCCTTTTTTGAACTCTTGATTTTGTTTGTTTGCTTTGATTGCTCTTTTAGGCCTGGGGTACATGTGAAGGTTTCTTACATAGCTGAACATGTGTCAGTGGGGGTTGCTGTACAGATTGTTACATTACCCAGATATTCAGCTCAGTACCCAATAGTTACCTTTTCTGCTCCTCCCCATCAAGTAGACCTCAGTGTCTGTTGTTTTCTTCTTTGCGTTCATAAGTGCTTATCATTTAGCTCCCACTTACAAGTGAGGGCACACAGTATTCAGTTCTCTGTTCTTGTGTTAGTTTGCTAAGGATGATGGCCTCCAGAAATCTTTTGTATATGAATTGGACAAGAAGTTTTATTGATTTAAAAGCATCGTGAGTGTACGATAACAATGTACTAGTTTATAAATGACTTTTATATAAAACTTGTAGAGTTTGGGGCAACACTGAGAACTATATACATATTCCTCTCTGGTAGTTGTAACTTCATGGGGAGCTAACATTTTGGGAGGGGTTAAAATGTCTCTATTAAAATACTGTGAGTTCTATACATGCCAGCATTTTGAGAGTATCCTATCTCAGTATCCAATAAGAAATCTAAACATAGTGTTGTTATGCACAAAAATGAAGCTTCCTGGGAAACATCTGCAGGGGAGCCTTTCCATTTGCTTGAACAACAACAAAAATAAATAAATAGAAGAATATTTCTATTTACCAGTATGTAGATATCCACCTGTAGGGTGACCAGAAAATAGTCACAATTGTTTTCTGGTAGAGGGAAAGCTTTCACAGTATGCTCACTGAGGGAGAAGGTAGTGGGTAGTGAAAAAAAAATCATAGAAGTGAATGGATGCTCTAAAAATTGAGAAGCAATTGTCAGGGAAAACACAGGTACTGTAAATCAAAGTGACAAAGAAAAAATGCATACTTTCTGCATTACTTTTGAAATATAAAATGTTCCTGAATTAACCACAGAAATGATTCTACACAAAGCAAGACTGCAAGAGCAGGAAGACTTAATAAAAAATATTTCTATAAAGATGGACTAGCCGCTGAGACTGATATTGATCTAGAATGTCTTACGAGCATCTCTGCTGAGCTGTTTCTTCCCTAAGCAATAGAGGTTTAAGGAGCGGGCATTGCAAAGACGTGCAGGAGTCATCTGAGGTAGCTCCAGGACTCAAGAGGCTGATGACTCAGCTTATTCAAAATAGAGTGCAGCCATCCTCCGATTATAGATGTCCATGGATGGAAGCATCCCAGGCTAGCTTCCTTGATGATGTCATCACATTAGTAGCCGAGAAGTTCTTCCTGTATCTCTAGTCCACGCGTCCATAGTGTGTCTAGGGGCAGAGTGCAAATCATGGGTGGTGTGGGTGTGTCACCATGAGCAGGTGTTCGATGAGTCCCGCAGATGTTAAAACTGCAGTTGAAAAGTGAAGTTGAGTTGGTAACACTTGAGTTTTTGTTCTTACAATTCCAATGAAGCCAGGAGACCCAAGACATTTGCTGTAAGCAGATTATTTAAAAAGACCACTAGCGCATATAGTCAGATCTCCTCTCCTAGCCAGGACATAGCTCCATGGTTTCTGCAGCATTCCCTGGGGAGACGACCCCAGGAGGCGGAGAGAAGTACATGCTAATTTAGACGTAATTCTTCAAATGAAACCTGCTGCTTCTCAGAGTTACTCTCCATGGTCTCTCCTTTCTAATGCTTGACATTTGACCCAGGCATAATGAGAATTCATTTCTGAAACCGGAGCCTGAAAACTGAACAGGATGAGTCATAACAGTCAGCCAGGACAAGTCCTTCTGGAAAGGGGAACTTGATAGAATGTGGGGGTTAGTTGGGGAGAGCTTGCCTGGTGGGTGGGAGAGGCAATGGGTAGCACCTTAGTGATGAGTAACCTGATTTAAGCAGCCCGAAGCCTAACAGTTCCTCGGGCCAGAGGGCTCGGTGTGGTACAGGAAGCAAATTCAGAGTACGACAGTGTGGCAGAAGTTCTCATCCGAGCTGGAAACTGCATCGCTTTCTCAAAGAGACCTCTGTCAAGAGAACATCTAGAGACGACAGAATTGCTCATTGAGATATGTGTATTCCATGACGTCACGATTTTCCTTCTGCCAGAACTTATCCAGCTCCTAGTCAAAAACTAAGCAAAGAGCTGCAGTTCCTTGGATTGTGATTCCTACTTTTTTCTCAGGTTTGCCATTGACTTTCATCAGGTTAATGTAATTGTATTAATGTTTTTTCATCTCTAAATGTTTCTTGCTAATTAGAAACCATGGGCTATATTTACCCTGTTTCCCACATACAGAATAGGTATTGTACCCTGAAGAACATAAGCCAATATGGAAAAACGAACATGTATTATTAGATTCTGAGATGCAGCTTTTTGGCACGTCCTAAGATATTTGCCTGAATCAAGTAGGATCTGAGTGGATGAGATATACAAATTTTTTATCTGAAAAAAACAAAACAAAACAAAACAATTTCATCCCAAATCTGGCATAAAGTCTCTTCCTTTTCTCCAGGATGGCATGGTTCAGATCTTGAGGCAGGTGCTAGAACTCCTGACATCATCTCAGTATTTTTTTTTCGTTTTGCAAATGCTTCAGGTCCAGAAGTCCAAATGTTTACAAAACACTTCAGGTGCACGAGTTCAAATGCTTCAATAAGACCATGCGGCTGAAAAGATTTGAGTACATGAGACGTTAATTCCTTGCTCTAGATCAGCTGTCCCCAAACTTTTTGGAATGAGCAACTGGTTGTGTGGAAGACAACTTTTCCACGGACGGGGGGGATTTGGGGATTTGATGCATTTCCATCTGTCTGTTTTGCTTCGGTTGTCCGTACGTTTAGAGTCCTATCCAAAAAATCATTGCCCGGACCCATGTAAAGAAGCTTTGTTGATTATACTTCTATAAAGCTGGGAATAAAATACAGTGCAATATAATATATCAAATTAGAGGAAGCAAATAAAAAATGCAGCCTGGGCCCATTAGGGTTGACCAAGTCCATTAGCAGTAGGGAGAATAATTGCATTTCATCCCGATACAGCATTCAAACCACCCTTTTCTCTTCACTTAATCACCTCAGTTCTCCCCTCCTCTGTCTGTGTAAGCATAGCATATGTGCCTTCCAATCTAAACAGCCATTTCCCCAGTTAAGACCACACTTGACTAATATAACACATATTCTCTGCTTTACAAAGAGTACTAATTTAAAAGGATAGCAGAACGTTATGCTAAATCATTGACTATAGAGTTCCATTTATGTCATGGAAACTGCATATTGTAACAGTAAAATGTATATTGGAACAAAGACGCTTTAAAGTAAAAGCATGCAAAGGTGTAGATTGTAAATGCACAGCCGTCGAACTCTGAAATATTTAAATAAAAGGGGAGGCGGCATTTTGAGAGAACAGGTAAAATGCACTGAGTTTAAATATCTGGCCCACATTTGGGATGGTTGCTGATATCACTGGCACATTTTAGTTTTTCTCCTTTTTTCTTGCTATTTTATTTTTCCTGGACTTACTTCAGCAATGAAAAGACTTTATATTCCAGCGTAAAGACATCCTTTCACCACAGGGTGTCATATATTGAAACATGAAAATAAACAGTGAAACATTCTCAATTTGGTGCAATTATTTTATTATGCACGCTCACTTTAGCATTGAAATTTTAGCTATTCACAAGCACATTATGATAAAGGACAGAGCCCCTGTCCCTGCCCTCTATTCCCAAGCTCAGGACTTGGTAGAAGGGATCAGAGTCCACATTTAGGCATTCAGGTGGAAAGAAATGGTTCATTCTGTTGCGTGTGCTAGTTGCCTTACTAGGTTTCATGCGTTCTTCCAGGTTTCTCTGTAGGGTTATACTCACTAAGTAGACGTCTGTAAAAAATAGAGGTGACCTCAGTGGTTGCATGCAGGCCATCAGAGGCCAATAAGCTGATCCTGCACCAGTTACCCAGCTTCTTGGTGTGGGGGTGGTAGCAAACATGTCTATGATTTGGCAATGTTTCCATCCAAATAATCTGAAGTTGTTGATTTTTAACAAATCTGAAAAGATAAATATGAAGTTAAAAGAAAAGTCTTAAAAGCACTTAGAGGTTTTATCTTCAAGAGACATTTTATTTATTCTCACGGTATCCAGGCAAATGTTATTTGCAAATGCACGTTCCATAATGTTAAAGGAAGGAAGAGATAGAGTATATCTTACACCCCAGCTCAGGGGCCAAACCAGACTGACGCGCAAGAGGCAAGGTGAATATTCCATGTCTACTTGATGGTTATTTTGGTTCCACTATTGGGCTGTATTTGTTCATGGCTTGGATGTGTGTATGCATGTGTGTTTGTATGTGTTTTATGTAGGTGTCTATGTATGTGTGTGTATGGCTTAGATGTGGGCATATGGTAACTGTATGTGTATTGTGTGCGTTAATGTGTGTGGCCGTGTGTATGTGTATTGTGTGTGTTTGTGTGTGGTTGTATATGTATCGTGTGTGCTTCTGTGTGTGGTTGTGTGTATGTGTATTGTGTGTGTTTATGAATGTGGTTGTGGGTATGTGTATTGTATGTGAGTGGGTGTGTGTATTGTGTGTGCTTATGTGTGTGGTTGTGTGTGTGTATTGTGTGTGTTTATCTGTGTGATTGTGGGTATGTGTATTGTGTGTGTATTGTATGTGATTGTGTGTATGTATATTGTGTGTGTTTGTGTGTGTGGCTGTGTATATGGGTATCGTGTGTGATTGTGTGTATGTGTATTGTGTGCATATTGTGTGTGGTTGTGTGTGTGTGCATTTATGCATTATGTACAGGATGTGCATGTGCGCTTGGATGATTGTCTTTAGGTGTGTATGTGTATTATGTATTTATGTGTGTATGTGCATGCATTTGTATGTTTGTGCATGCATGTTTGCATGTGCATGTGTTTGTCTGTTTAAGTGTTGCGTGTGTGCATATCAGGGGGAGGGATTTATATGGGTCCAAGTTCCCTGGGATGCTAATGCTGTAGAACAGGAAGACCTCCCCAGACATAAGGAAAGTGCAGAATGGCCTGAGATTCTCTTTTGCTCTCTGAAGTTTCTGTAGGCACGTCAGCTGGGAGACTGGTGGGTGTACTTGCCAAGCCCCTGCAGACTCTAAGCCATCTCTGCATTTCCCAAAACTGCCAGCATCACCTTTGACATGTTAGCAAATGTCATTCTATGCTCTCAGAATGAAAAGAGAAGTCTTGGTAACCTAGAGATTGAAGAGCTGGATGTGTCTCAGTAATTCCCCTAAGCCAGCTCTGCTCCTTCTCCAAGCCCCAGAGGCAGCCCATAAGTAAATGGGCATCGTGCATTCTATGAAGCAAAGCCTATGAGCAGCAGGCTTGCATGCTTCAAAAAGTTGATAGAATATGAGTCACAATGCTCTCCCATATCTACCAGCCCATTCTTCCCCATCAGCATTACTTCCCACAACTACAAAAAAAAAAAAAAAAAAAAAAGAAAAGATAAAAAAACACTGTTTTCGCTAATAGCTTCATCTTGTTCTTTTTCTACCGGAAAACAGGAGAGCAAGCTACTGGCCACCGAGTTTTTCCCAGATTTCAGTGTGTATGTATCGTTTTTCATATAATCGGGTTCAAAAAAGAAGGAACAGAGACATCTTGAAATAAAATTCAGAAAAGAAAAGTACTTTGCGCTTTGGAGTTAATTTGCAAAATGCAAACACTGCATTGAAAATATTTTGATATTAGTTCTTAACAGTTACTGAAAATGTCTTTATGTATTTAGATAATTTATATGGATTGTGGTGGGGGGTGTTTGTTTTTTAGAAAAATTAAAATATATAGAAAAGTGCAGAAAATAGATTAATGTAAACTCCTCCTCTAGCTGGAAACCAGTGGGGCACTAATACTTTCTTGATGGGAATTAGCCACCCAAGGGATTTTTGAACCCACCAGGGACATTCTTCTCATATCCTAAGGAGGCTGGAATGTTATCCATAGACAAAACAAGCCAATCTTGGTGTTCTAGGAGGGCTTGACAATATCTCTGGCTTTAACCGTTGCTTTGGCTTATTTGCTTAGATGAATATTTTAATTTTATTTCAGGTTGAAGATTATCTCCGTGGACACAGCAGAGGCTGAGAGTAGAGGCAGCTTTTTTATCACTGGGATTAAGTACTATATGATGAGTTGAACCTTTTGAAATGTAGGGTCTGTGAGAGACTGCCTCCTCTACCCATTTAAGAGTATTTTACTGTTTTTAGGATGACTTAAGTCACCATTGGCCTGACACCGTTCCCTCTATTTTTTTGGCCTAATGTCATGTAAAAAATAGGGAGACACTCATAACTTTTACATTTTATGGCAAATTTAGAGTCACAACACTCATAACTTTTATATTTTATTGCACATTTAGAGTTAAACACCTCCTTACTTTTATGATGAAATCTCAGCCACCAAATGAAATAGCAAATACATGCAAGTGTAGGCATGGTCTGTATAAGGCACTGAATTCCTGCCTCTCTCACTTCCTTACAGGGAAGCGGTCTTCCCCCTTTCAGTTCCATTTTAGAATTTTCCTTATATCCTGGGTTCCTTGGGTACTCCTATGCAGTGCAGGCATTTCCCATGCAGGTAAACATTTTGAGTGGGAATGGGGCAAGCGCAGCTGGCTTCTGTGAGCACATACCACCCACCACTCAGCACTTTGGTTTCATCTCTCTGCTGTTGGAGACTCCACCAGCACAGCTGTGCAATGGCGTGGGGCTTCCCACCTCGCAGCTGCATTAAGCCATCAGACTGTGCAGAACTCCAGGGGCCAATGATGCACTGAAGGTTGTGGGGTGGCCAGATGGAAGCATGGAGGTGCTCCCTCTTAGTACGACCTTGAGATTACTGTGGGGTCTGTGTTGGTTGCTTCTCTACCCACACCCTTTTAATAGTTAGCTTTCATGTGGAGCCTTATGTTCAGCTTTGTCACCGTAAACCACATCTTCGACTTCAAAAACAAATTGAAGGACCAGCATTCCTGATGCTGATGTTCTAGGCAAGCCTCACACATCTTTGGAGATTTGGGGAAACTTCTACACATGGGCAAGGCAAGCACTGGAAGTGAAGATTAAATAATAAAAAAGATCAAAACCAGGAACAAAGAAATGGTTATGACATCCTGTAAAAGACACACATTCTCACTTTACCTAATTATACAGGAGACCTGGACTTTTGGGGAGAAATGGCTTTTATGTGATATCAATGGGAAATTAATGTTGACAGCATTGTTTGTCTATAATATGTGTCTAAATAGCCTGCTGTCCTCTCAAAAATTAGTTTGCATACCAGTCATTAGTCCTCAGCTAAAGACTATTGTCTCAGAGCAGTGAATTAGTTCTGGGCTTCTAGAATAAGTTTGAGAGAGAATTGAGTGAGGTCTCCAGGAGACTGTCTGATAAGGTGTCTGCATGCATGCAGCAACGCTTGCAAGGAGAATGAGGTAGAGATTTCTATGGGTTAGCAAATGAGGAGCTAGCAGGCTGCTGAACCAGTGACGTGTTCACACAGGTCAAGAAAACAGCAAGAGATGAGCTTAGCCCAACAGACATCTTCTGACAGGACCAAAGAGGCAGCATGACTATGCGCTGGGTTGGAGAGCATGATGCTCTTCTACTAAATTAACAGCTTAAGTACGACCTTCCCTAATCCCTTGCCTGCCCTCCATCCCTTTCCCACCAGAAGCTCCCAGGCAGAGGTCAGCCAAACCAGGGAAGGGGACAAAGTCTGCAGTTAAATCAAGAACATAATTTTGATGTGTATCTGGGACAGTGAGATTGTGTTCACTCACTGGCCGTGGGTGGATGTAAAGAGGTAAGCAAGCTGCATGGGTTGAGGGACTCATCCCACACGATTTTTCTGACACCAGCTGCAAGCCTGGAGGTGTCTGTAAACCACCCTCTGTGGGAACACTTTACTAGGATGATGCTCAGATCTCAGAAAAGTGCTGTCCTTAGGAGTAGAGTTTTGTTTTAGTCAAAGGATGCAAATGTAGAACCAAGAAAGGGATGAGACCTATGGGGGGGTCCAAGGTAAACCTCCTGTTGTCTGCTCCTCCTGAGGGCTCTGACGGTGTTACCTTCTTCAGGCTGTGATGTGTGACAGTACACACAGAATGGAGCCAGCCAGGAGGCTCACCTGAGCTGCAATGTCCAGAATGTGCATTGGAGCTGAACTGCATGGGTATAATTTATTGAACCATGGATCAGATGGTTAAACTCAGGTTCCAGCCCCTTTCCTTCCCTGGAGGTTGGGATGATGTCACCTGGCTCAGAAACTCAAACCTCCCGCCACCGTGATGGTCTTTCTGGCCTGCCCATCCCCTCCTGACTCATCTCATCAGCGTAAGATATCAAGTGTATGCTGCATGTTCTCACTCATGGGCGGGTGTTGAACAATGAGAACACATGGACACAGGGAGGGGAGCACTACACACTGGGGTCTGTTGGGGGGAAACAGGGGAGGGACAGCAGGGGCTGGGGAGTCGGGGGGGATGCCATGGGGAGAAATGCCAGATATAGGTGAGGGAGAGGAAGGCAGCAAATCACGCTGCCATGTGCGTACCTATGCAACAATCCTGCATGTTCTTCACATATACCCCAAAACCTAAAATGCAATTAAAAAAAAAAAAGGATATCAGGTGTGTGATCCAAGGAACCCAAGAGAGAAATAGAGGTCCTCCAATCCCTCAAGACGTTTCAAGACTTTAGTGGTTACTTCCCAGGAGCCGGGTTGTTTGACACACAATGACCTATTGTTTAAACGTGAGCAGAAGAGCCAATTTATATAGAAAGGTGAAGTTGCCCCTATTGAGGAAGTTTGAGAAAGGCATCAGGAAACAGAAGAAAGTTTGTATTATAATCCTGTGTGACACATGAGGCATTCTTACCAGTCGCCTCAAAGATGGGAGGAAACTGGACTAGATACTGTACCGTTGACATCACAGCTGTAAAATAAATCTCCATGTCTTCTTCTCTTACCCAGTGTTTTTCCCAGGGAGGTCAAAGTGTGATGCTGAGTTTGACCTCTGTCTTCCTGGTGTGACATCACAATTGAGCAGGGATAGATGTTGACTTAAACTCGCAGGTGTTACTTATCTTGGGAAATAACTTTCCATACTCCTGTTATTTTATCTTTTCAAGAGCCTTGGAGACAGGTAGGTCAGAATATTAGTGTTTCATTTTGCAGATAAGAACCCTGGCCGTTAGAACAAGCACATAAACCCTCAGTGAGCTGAGGGAAGAGCTATATTTAAGATCCAAGCCTTCCTCCCATTCCATGGCCCACTCCGATAACCCCACATGGAAGTCCACCGCTGCCCTTGGGTCACGGGAATGAGCCTGCTGCTACAGCCATAAAATGTAGTGCCAGAGACCATTCTGTCCCTTTCCTTGGGTCATCCACAAAGTGCGGTGGCTGGAGTATTAGACTCATTCCATGTATTTGAAGTAGAGGAAACCCTAAAATCAGCCCCTTGAGCTAAGAAATGTTCACTGCAGCCCCAGAAGCTTATGTCAGCACCATGCATTTTACCCCACAAAAGTGCATGAGAAAGGAGGTGCTGAGTTGGGGAGGGGAGAAGTGAAATGAGCTATGCCATCAGGCCCTGAGACCCCGAATCGAACAACATTCCAGCACATAAGTATTCATCCAAGCAGCATGTCCAGTTGCAATCCATTTAGCATGACGTTAACAGTGAGCTCTAAGACAAAAGGCCCGGAGCTCATTACCATGAGCCGGGCTTGGAAACATTTGGAGCAAGTTCTGAAATAATTAAGATTGCATTTGAATAATGTGATGAACTGGCACATTTGTTTCACTGTGGGGATGTTTTTGAGGTCCCTGCAAGCCTCCCTCTTGTGGAATGCCTGGTGGCAAGGGACCTGCCCATCAACATTTGGAGGAAGAATCAGAAGCGTTATTTTTAACTCCTCATTATTAGAGGAAACACTCACATCTGGAAGACTGTGAGGAGTGATTATTAGCTGCTGAGCTGAGAAATAGCCTGGTGTCTACAATGCATCATTTTCCAATTATTTAGATATTTTTCAATGCCTTAAATACTGGAGGCATATAAAATCCAGCTCATTTAATCTCCCTAAATTATACTTTCTCTGTCTGCCATGCTCTTACAGTTTAACAAAATCTCTACTTTTTACAAGCCCAATAAAATCATGGAAAATATGGAGAAAGCTCAGTTTCAGCTTGATTTGGTTTTTGTTTTTCTTTTGGGGAAAAGAACTGATATATCGAACTAGAAAATAATTTTTATATGTTCAGTTAGCTAGTATAGTTTGGAGATTTTTCTAAGGCCACTTAACAAAAAAAGTACTTTTATATTTTTCTTATGAGATATTCCAGAACACTATGGCATTGGAATGTTGAGCTTTTCACTGGAAACAGAAAGAAATAAGTCAGATGCCTCACCTCCATAAATCAATTCCAAATCCCAATGGTTCTGATTGCACTTATCAATCCTTCTTTATTGAAACTGTCTGTCTCGCATGTCTAGGCCAGAGCTCTAAAATGCTGAATAGAAGCAAAAGAGAGGTCTGTGCTCTTTGCTGAAATCTGTGCCATGAAATAAATCAATACTCACACATGCGTGAGAAAGTGTCTGATATTTGCAGTGGCAAAGAACTACTAGTTATGCTATGGTCAATTTTGTGCTAAAACAATAAGAAATATTCTATATTTTATTAATTAAAAAAAAAGTTTTAGGGCCTCTAGAAATCCTACATGGGAACCCAGAATACATTCTGTCTCTGTATTGCAGGTTCTGGAACTTCACCTTCAGAAATTCAGCTTCACTGGAAACCCTCTTCCAATGTGACCTTGCATTGGTGCTAACTAACAAATACTCAAGTAGAGGATTTCCAAAACTGAGTTATATTTTTTTTCCTACAGTAAGATATCTAACGCCGCACATCCACACATTTAGTTCAGAAACTCTCCAGTGTCTTCCAGCACCCAGGCTTTTTCCATCTCTCTGTTTCAGTTTCTTCTGCCTATTGACTTGGTCCTTGTGTTTGTCACCTTATACCCTGAAACAGCTACCAGAGCTCCTATTATTGTACAATAATACAAGCATATTCACACAACCATGCTCAAAAGAAGGACAAAGTCAAGTTTCTACATGTGCATCTCATTGATCATGGAGGACTACTCCTACAGATGTGCCCAGTGAGATTTCACCGCAGGTATCTTTGACCAGCATTTAGTTACATGTCTTTGACAAAGGAATTTGGAAATCCTCTCAAGCTCATGAGTTCTATAAGAAAAAAAAAAGAAAAGAAAAAGAAAAGGAAAACATCTGAGAATATGCAAAGAAAGAGCTTTCTACATACACCTAGATCCAATGAAACCATCCTTTGATCTCTAAAACCCCTTTGTGGTTCATAAATCTCATTAACTGAAATGCCCTTAATTAGAAATTTATCATAATTTGAGCAAGATCAAGGTATAAATTAAGAAAATATCTGTTAAGCAAATAAAATACTTCAAGATTAATATATCAAATGACAGAAGTACACAAGTATAGCAAGGGAGAAATAGGTCCACATCAGTTTATTTACTAAGCTGATAAGATCGTGACAATTTAGTCTTATCAAGTGATTCATTTATTTAATTTATTTTTTATTTTTATTTTTCCGAGACTAAGGGTCACTGTTGCCCAGGCTGGAATGCAGTAGCGTGATCTCAGCTCACTGCAATGTCTGCCTCCCAGGTTCAAGCAATTTTCCTGCCTCAGCCTCTTGAGTAGCTGGGACTACACGTGTGCACCATCACACCTAGCTAATTTTTGTATTTGTAGTAGATTCGGGGTGTCACCATGTTGGCCAAGCTGTTCTGGAACTCTTGACCTCAAATAATCCACCCTCCTTGGCCTCCCAAAGTGCTGAGGTATCAAATGATTTAAAAGGTGCTTAGGGAAAAAGAGTGTGGTTAGTTTTGAAATTTTATTTGAATTGTAGGTACTATATTTGACAGTTACTACATTTGATTTCAATATTTTAATAATTCAAATTTTAACTAATAGAGAATCAATGTTTTTCAATTAGAAGGGTATACAATTTTGCAGCACTTCTGTTCTGAATTCTTAACAGTCTTATTTGAAAAGAAAAATAAAGGATGAAACAAGACATCTTTGTTGTGACGGATGGGCAATTGATCATACTCTTCCTTATCCAGAGGGTGCTCATTCTTCTGGAACAACAGATCCTCAGCCTTTTGCATGAAATCTTAGTTCTAAGCTGAGAAAAATAAGAACTGAATTGAGAGGTACAGAGTGCCCTCGCATCTCCTCACTATAAGAATGAGCATCTGTGCTTGATTTGTCCTGGGAGTCAGCTTAACTTTGCTGCACCTTGAATGCTAATTGCCAGTTCCCATACATCCAATTACACCTGAGACACAGAGATTCTTCTCTATCTGGCACGCATTGAATGCCTTTCTGGCGGAGACAGGAACAAAAACTAAGAACTGCGTTAAGTGTTACTCTACCATCTCTCCTAGGTCCTGGAGCTATTCTTTGACAAACTCTAACTCTGCACAAATCATCCATGAAATACAGTAAACACAGCTAGTGTCAGACATCCAAGAATCCTATCCAAGACTTTAGCCAAATCAACTCAGTACCGGGCAATGCCGCACACCACCTTTGAGCAAAGTAGTGTCTCTTTTAATGATATTACAGTTCTTCTGTTTTATATCATTGTCATACGTGGAATTTAAACTGAAAAATAGTGCGTGTAAATAATTGTGTTCGACTGTAATTCATTTCCCAAGAAAAAGGCATTTTTCCCTTTTCCTGCCAAACAATGTCAATTACGTGCCTAGAGTAGCTGGGTATCCCAATTCCAGTCCCAAGGCATGAAGCCTGATTGGTCTGAGTCAGACATGTGTTACCACACCCCATTACCAGTGATTGGCCTGAAGATGGACATGTGACCTGATCGTGGCCAATGAGGCAAAAGGGGAAGTCAGAGGTGGTGCTTTGGGGGTGGGGACAAACAAACTAACAACAGCAATGACAACAAAAGCCAAAGAACAATAAATAGAGTAAATAAAATAAAACAAATAAAAAGTAAATAAAATAAAAATAAACAAAAATTTTAAAAAAAAAGAATAAAAAGACAAGCCAACATAAACAACTAAAGAAAATAATTTATAAGAAAATCAAGATAGAGCTTTCAAAAAAAAAAAAACAGACTAAGCTGAGTTTTTTTTTCCCTTGTCCCACTTTCTTCTTGCTTGGAAGGGTGATAGATTTGACGTTTGGCACCCAGGAAGCAATTTCCGTCCAAGGAAGACTGAATTGCATGGACAGCGCCTTAGATCCCTGAGAAAGGCGTGTCTCCAAGCTGCTGGTTGTGAGCGCTACTTCGTCATCCGCGTCATTCACCTGTTAACTGTATTTAGACAAGCTGACTGATGAAAATAAAAAAGGCCTGTTGCTATTAGATTCTGATGCTTTCCAAAGGGTCTGGGCTTGATCTTCATGCTGCCTTTGATTGAAAGCAAAACCAGTGAGGGCTGGAGGTGTTAGAGATATTTCATCCCCCAAAGGAGTCTTTCGCTTCAACATAATGTGAAGGGTTGAGGGAGAATTGAAATGAAGATGGAAAATGAAATGAAATGTCCTCCATGTGACTCCGTGTTGTTTAACACTCTCCGGGTGTCACCTAAAGTCATGTTGTACAGTATCAGTGAAGCAGGCACCCTTTGAAAAACATCATTACACTGTGTGCTGTCCAGAATCAAGACTTTATTCCTCTGAGCCTATTTTAAATACACAGAGTGAAGCAGATTTCCCTGAGTGCGAAATATTGATAACAGCCCCCTGTGTTATTTAAAATGCTTTTTGTTTGTAAGCGTTGGAGATTAAGATACACAAAGCGGTGTGTGTGTGTGTGTGTGTTACGTACACAAAAATATCAGCCTATTCATTCTTCAGCCATTGTAGTCTCAAATATGAAAATGAGAAATCAATAGATGATTAATAATGACTGAACGGAATCAGGATGCTTTCAGAAATAACAGTGATTGTGGCAGTAGTTAATAACAAACACCATTGTTGGCTCAAATGAACTTCGCAACAACGCAATATTTTGATGATTAAAATTGTAACAATTTGGGTGTTTGGGATTGATAGTGGAGTGGTGAAATGTGATCAGAGGGAAGAAAGACCTGGCTCAGGGCTTATGTTTACGTAATTTGCCTATAAATTAATCTGGAGGCAGCTTTCTGGTTTCCCATATTGGTCTAGCTGCATTGTCAGACCGTGTCTCTCCTCAACCTTCTCTCCAACTTTGCTTTAAAGGGCAATTTCCGATTTTCAGTCCTTTCTGAAACATTGTTTCTTTTTTTGACATGGAGTCTCGCTTTGTTGCCCAAGGGTAATCTCAGCTCGCTGCAAACTCCACCTCCTGGGTTCAAGTGATTCTTCTGCCTCAGCCTCCCTAGTAGCTTCCACCACTCCTGTCTAATTTTTTGTATTTTTAGTAAAGACAGAGTTTCATCATGTTGGCCAGGCTGGTCTCAAACTCCTGACCTCAAGTGATCCACCCACCTTGGCCTCTCAAAGTGCAGGGATTACAGGCATGAGCCACTGTCTCCTGCCTCAAATATTCTTATAAAATTTCCTATAATTACCATAATGATGGTACTGTTATGTACTTAACATTTATTTTAAAAGTCTTATCTCACTTTAATAAATGTATTTGAAAAAGGCATTCTAAAAGGAAACTATACCAACATCATAAACGGAAAACCATTACCACTTGTCAAAAATCAAAGGTAATTATGGAAGTAAATATAATAGATAAACATAAAATATTATTACCTAGATACCACCATGTGCTTCAGGTTTATTGCCTGAATTCCATTTTGTGTGTGTGTGTGTGTGTCAGAAAAGAAGATTCGGTAGTATCAGGAGGATTTTTGGATCTATAAGCATCAAACGGAATTCTTGATGTAGCCAACATTAGTCCAAACTGCACCATTTCGTAAGCCCCCCGCCATTTCACAGACCCTGATCAGAATGAAACATTGCACAGGTGTTCAGGCCGTGAGAATCATCCTGCCTAACCACCTGACCATAAGGCACAGGAACATCCTCATCATACCTTGCTGGGCAAAGGCTCGGCTGAAGGAGCCTCCCCACCATATGCTGCTGGTCAAAGCCCCAGGAACCATCCTAGCACATCCCACAGGAGAAAGGGCCAAACACCTGATCATAGGAACATGTTATCAATATCGTGCTGGGCAGCAAGCTATACTGGCCGGACCCCTGGCCCAAACATATAAATTACCCCAGGCTGTAAAGCAGCAGTGGGCTCTGGTTTTAAACTGGTCTCCCACCTCTGCAGGTCTTGCGCTGGACATCAAGTTCGGCTTTGCTGTAGAGTTGCCAACTCTCTCTCTCTCTCTCTCTCTCTCTCTGTCTTTTTTTTTTTTTTTTTTTTTTTTTGAGACGGAGTTTCGCTCTTGTTACCCAGGCTGGAGTACAATGGCATGATCTCGGCTCACCACAACCTCCGCCTCCTGGGTTCAGGCAATTCTCCTGCTTCAGCCTCCTGAGTAGCTGGGATTACAGGCACGCACCACCATGCCCAGCTAATTTTTTGTATTTTTAGTAGAGACAGGGTTTCACCATGTTGACCAGGATGGTCTCGATCTCTCGACCTCGTGATCCACCCGCCTCGGCCTCCCAAAGTGCTGGGATTACAGGCTTGAGCCACCGTGCCCGGCCTCTCTGTCTTTCTTTAACCCTCACCTTCCCTTCAAAGCTCAACAGCCAGAAGAACTCAATGCTTGTGGAAAGGGAATCCCTTAGTCACCATATAATTTAGTGTAATTTAAATGACAGATTTTGCGTCATCTAGAATCACATCCTATGGTAACAGTCTTCCCTGTTGTGACTGACCAGGTTGGAAATCCACCATGGTAGTCAGCTGTAGACCCTCCCCCTATCTCAAGGGATGCCTTATGATTTGCCTAATCCAATGGAGGTAATCCCATTCATCTGTCAATGACTGGTTCAGGGATAGACCATGTAACCCAATTTTACTTAGTCAGGTATTAGGAAATACCTTTGTGGCAGGAAATTAGGGTCTGGAGGCAGGGAACGTAAGGCCAATTTACTTATCAGCTATGACAGGAAATAACCTCTCCATAGGTCACTTCAGAAGACGGAGACCAGAGGATCACCTGTGGTCAGGAGTTAGAGACCAGCCTGGCCAACATGGTGAAACCAGATCTTTACTAAAAATACAAAAAATAGATGGGTGTGGTGGCAGGCACTTGTAATCCCAGCTGCTCAGGAGGCTGAGGCAGGAGAATTGCTTGAACCCTGGAGGCGGAGGTTGCAGTGAGTCAAGATTGCGCCATTGCACTCCAGCCTGGGTGACAAGAGTGAAACTCCATCTAAAAAAAAAAAAAAAAAAAGTGTGCATGGTGGTTAGTGACAACGTCAATGTTTATGAGCTGAGTGTGAATGGAATTTTCAGTTATCACCTCCTGTTCAATTATTTTCTACTTCTTTACGGAATCAGTGACCTCTGGCAATGAGCTGGTCACGTTGAGGCAGCCCAGATTTTAGGCTTGATGGTTGTTGATGAAGACTTGCGTGCCCTGAGTTTTAGTGCTGTTTTCCAGAACTCCCTTCTAATGAGAGGAAAACAAGTAACACGTGTAAGATGAAAATAAAGTGAAAAGCCATGATCTCTGGAAGGCCATGTCTGCCTCACAGAGCTTTCCACAAGCCCAACGCGGGTGATCACGTGTCTCTGAGCTGCCACTTTTCAGCTGCTTCCAGCTGAAGTCCTCAGGGGTGTGTCCTCTGATCTATATCCTGAGTTCAGAAGGCACTGGGTTTCCCCTTTCTTTCAAGAAGAAAGTTAGGAACCAGACTTGGGCAATCCTGCATGAGAAAGAAATGGAACAGAGTTCTCCGTCAGGAATTCTGACTTCACTTTGACAATTTTATAATTTCACATTAGTCATTCCTGCAGCAAATACATGTATTTAAGATTAAACTGATACGGAGGAGATGATGACGAAAGCCAGCAATTCCTGAGCTGTAAGTGGAGGGTAGGCCCTAATGAATTTCAGGTTCCAGGAGGCTTTTGCGTAAATAAATTCATGACACCACGAATCGGGGAATAAACATTTTAGAGGGGAATCACACTCTAAATGAGAATAGCTAAGAGTGGGAGGCCCCTGTCATTTATTGGATTACTTGTGGAGCTGTACATGAGCCCTGCAATATTTGCTCTGCTGCTGTGGTGTGACTAGTGAAATGAAAAGATGCATCCGGGGAGTCCTCAGCAAATGTTCCCCTTCCTTCTGCCATCATTTTTATAGCTCTGGGAGGAATCTGTCACTCAGAGTTAGAAATTAATATCACACTCATATGAGAAACAAAAGTGAAGATATGAGATGGAGACGTTCTGGCCTCAGAACAGTAACTCCATTGATTGACTTAAATGTGTTTACCTCAAGCAGAAAGACACGCTACCTGTGTGACACCATCATCTCTTCCAGCAGCCAGCAGGGACATGTGCAGCCGCTAAGCTGGAGGGAGAATGCCTGGTAAACCAGATGTCCCTAGCTCTCGAGTCTGTGTGTTTTAAATGTCTTGGAATTATTTGTGGATATTGACAGATTGAAATTCATAGATCTCCAGCTCACAGATAGCACGGGATATTTCCGAATTCCCCAAGTTAATTTATAACTGAAGATGGAATTTCAGTCTCTTAGTCTGTGTGGTTGGGAAACTAGTGAATCCATATGTGTTCCTGGGGGGCATGTTAAGGACATTTGCTGAGATTGACAAATATTTCCAGTATTGTGTCTCTCCATACCGACAATAGCATTAAGTGGAGGTGTGTGGGATTGAGCCGTCAGACATCTGTCTAACCACATTCACTCAAATGCTATGGGCCAAAGGCCTTCAGACATAACCAGGTAACTATGGATTGAACTTAAATCAGCACTTTGCCTAAGAGAGATGAAGAGAAAAATGCACACAAGTAATTGACTCAACTAACATACCATGAATCTAGAAGGAACAAACAATAGACATTGGGACTTTTAGTTTTCCTATGTTAAAGCAGAAAACAGGTCATGTGAACTACATTCAAAACCCAGAGAGGACCCCTCCTCCCCGTCATCAGGGCAGCCATACCCCTCTCCGCTTCAGGCCCCAGGCTCTTTCTGTGTTCTCTGATGTCCAGTAGGGCAGGAATCTTGAACCCACTCTACACAGCTGCAGGGGCTTGGGATTTGTGTTCGTTTTTTGCTTCTAAGAAAAGAGTACATTCAGGGTATATGGAAAAGTAAAATAGATCCTATTTTTCTAAGTGGAATAATACAAGGTCTCATGATCTTTGGGGCCAAAAAGAAAAGTCACAGCCCACTCTGTCTCCTGCTGTGGCAGAACCTGCAACCTCTGGTTGAGCAGTCTGAGTCTTCGGATGAAGCCGCTTCCTTCAGCCTGAGTTCCTGAGACAAAGCCGTGGGAAACAGATTCTGCGACTTCTCACATTGTGACAATGCCAGATCTGTGGTTTTAGCTCTTGAAAAATTAGGGGTTGTTACCTTAGCAAAATCCAATCTTACTGAAACAGCCCCAAATCTGAAGTTCCTTCTAAATGAAAGGGAAGCAATGTTAGGTGCCCACCATATACAGTTACTGGGAGAGTCATGTGCAACAGCACACTGGAAATCCTCATCATAAAATCCTGCATGGGTGATAAATCCGTATCTTGTTTCATTTATCATTATTGGGAAAGGCAGAAAAAGAACACTGTGTATTCTGGAAATCCCGGGTCATCCTGGGTGTGGGAATAGGCTGCTTGGGAGGAAGGATGGGTGACATGGCTGGAGGTGAGAGCCTGACTGAGGAGGGCCTCTGGGCTCCAGCTAAGCTATCAGTCTTTATTCAGTGGATCCTGGGAGCTATAAAGGGTTTTCATGTGTTAAAGCAAACTAAATATGGCGTAAGAAAGACTCCGTACTTCTATAATTAAGTCCCTGTGGATGAACTGCAATCTAGATTAGTCGGTAGACAAGACTGAAAACCTAACATGCCAGTATGCACCAGCATGCATACCAGCAACGCTACTGAGTCTCGGCCAGTCCCAGCGGAGTGTTCAAACTGCTGTGTTCAAACTGTGTTCAAATAAAGCACATGCTGAGCTGTAACCAATCCAGCTGTTTCCAGACCTCACTTCTGATATCTGTACTTCATTTTACTTTTTTGGTCTATAAATTTGTTCTGATCACAGGGTATTCTTGGAGGCATTTCTCTGAATCTGCTGGGATTCTGGGGGCTTCCCGATTCATAAATTGTCCATTGTTCAGTTAAACTCCTTTAAATTAATGTGGCTGAAGTTTTTCTTTTAACACAAGTAACAAGTGACACACACGATGGTGATTGGATAGATAGCCATTATGACTGGTAGAATGAGAACCAAGCAGAGCCTGGAAACAGGAAATTGTGCCACCTTGCTCTAGCCAGGCTGAGAGGACAGGAATCCCGACGGACACCGTATTGCTGGCCCGGTGACCAGGAGCTCAGGTTGTCCTGTAGGCTCCAGCACCTCCCAACTGCACCAGCCAATGCAGCCAGCGCTCCCATCACTGCACAGCTCACACTGCTTCAGACACATCCACAAACACCCTCTTCTGGGATTTTTTTCTCAATTATTTTGTAATTATTTCTTTCCTTTAATTTTTTTGTACATAGATGCAGAAAATGTGTACAGGTTGAACTTTACAAATTCTAGACACCTAGATAGAAATCTAAAACATTAACTGAGTCCTATGTAAAACCACAAGGTGTAAAACCACAAAACTTATAGGATAGGGTTACAGGGATACTTGCTTTTTCCCATGGGACTCACTGGGTGTTATCAGTGGGTCTCAGTCTCATTCACTGCCTGAGTCTGTTTGGGCTAAGTCTCACACCATAAACCAGGTGGGTGAAACCACAGGAATCTATTCTCAGATGTCTGGAGGTTGGAAAGTCCAAGATTAAGGAACCAGGCCGGGTGCAGTGGCTCAAGCCTGTAATCCCAACACTTGGTGAGGCTGAGGCGGGTGGATCACAAGGTCAAGAGATCGAGACCATCCTGGTCAACATGGTGAAACCCTGTCTCTACTAAAAATACAAAAAATTAGCTGGGCATGGTGGTGCGTGCCTGTAATCCCAGCTACTCGGGAGGCTGAGGCAGGAGAATTGCCTGAACCCAGGAGGCGGAGGTCGCAGTGAGCCGAGATCGCGCCATTGCACTCTCCAGCCTGGGTAACAAGAGCGAAACTCCGTCTCAAAAAAAAAAAAAAAAAAAAAAAAAGGAACCAGCAGATTCGGTTTCAAGCCTCATAAATCGCCTGCTGTCTTCTCCCTGTAACCTCACAGGGCAGCAGGGTCCTCTCTGGGTCCTCTTTTATAACAGCACTAATTCATTCACAACAGCTCCACTCCCACGACTTAATCACCTCTTAAAGGCTACACCCCAAATACCACCACCTTGGGAGTGAGGATTTCAATACAGGAGTTTGGGGGAGTCACAGACATCCAGACCCTAGCACTCACTTTTCTCCTGTTTGCACATCCCATCAACCCTTCAATCCCAGTTGATAGCCAGGAATAGGAAGACCAGTGGGGGCAACCTCTCCAGGCAGTGTTTGACTAAGAGGCTAAGTCAGGAACACGGCGGTGTAGATGCTCCTGAGACACTCCACAGGCACCACAGGTGGGCGATCTCTGACCTTCTCTCTGCCAAGGACGACGTTGATACCTTTCCCTACACCCTACACATGACCTAAAAGGTAATAAGGACTGCATGGTGATATTGGCAACAATAACATTCTTGATTGGGCACTTAACATATGTCGGGAACTGTTCTTAGAGCTTTGCACTTATTAAATCATTTTGACGTCACAAGCACCTTGAGATTCAGGAAATATGAGTATCCCCAGAATACTAATGAAAAAGCAAAGAGAAGTCAAATGAGTCCCCAGGTCACATGACCAACAGGCAGGAGGGCAAGACTCTTGAACCTTGTCTACATAGCAGCAGGCTCATGGCCTTAGGTAGTCTCTACTGTAGTCCAGGAAGACAGTGGGGGTATGGGCTTCAAGTCACACTTGCTGAAGTCAGACTACCTGGGTCAGCACCTGGCCTGTCTTTACAGCTTATTGCCTGTATGACCTTGGGAAAGGTTTTTTAAAGTGTTTATCTCAATTTTCATCCTTGTAAAATAAAGCATCAGTGAGTTAAATTGTTAGGACAATACCCAGTACAGAGTAATGACTTAAAATTGTCATTATGATAATTACTTTACTTTTCTGCCTTTCGGTTGCTACACTGAGTCGTTCCAGTGGGGTCACTTTCTCAGTGAGGAATTCCTAACTCTTTTCTTCAAACTTGTACCCCCACTTATCAAGTTCTCTCTTCCTCTTCCTGGCCTTACTCTTGTCAGCTGCACTTATAGTCATCTGATACACTATGTATTTAATTTATTTACTTATTTATTATCGGTCTTCCCCCATTAAAATAACAGCCTCATGAGTGGAGGTTTTCATCTACCTTTAGATCCCATGCTTTATATGCCAGCCCGAGGTGGTACAGGACAAATAGCAGGTGCTCCGTGAAGAGCTGGTGTCGTTTTAATCAATGTGGTTAGCAGTCCACTTCAGGGCAGACAACCCCTCAATGCTAAGAAGAAATGAGGCTTTTGACAGAGCCTTGGCCCTCCCAGGAAATCCATTCTCCCTCTTGGAAAAGCTCCCTGGTGGGCCATTACACATCACTTTATTACATCCAGCCACCTGCAAGGTGACCATTTTATCTCAAGCTATTCATCATGCTGTCTTCTCTTTGGAAGTGCTGTATTAAAATGTCCCCCACATTCCCATCTACAGCAGGATCTCTCCTTGTTAGGTACTGCGTGATCATGGTCAATGCAGGCAATAGCTTTAAAAATGTTGGCTTAGGAGGAGATTTCTGGACAACTAGTTGGTGATTCAAAGCATTAGAGAAATAAACTGTATGCCCATTACAGACTCAGTGAGAAGACTTGACAAGCATAATGAGAATGATAGCTGAGAAATGACTGGTAAGTGGGTACCACCACGCTTTATACCCAGCTGTGGAATGGAGAGGTCATGGTTGTGCCTGTCAATCAGCCAGAGCTGTCATAGGCTGGATAGGGGGTGACCTTCTCTCCCTCATGGGGAGCTGCCATGGAGACCACCTGTGGGACCCCAGAAGTGTCTTGTCCTGCACAAGGGTTTATTTTACTGCCGCGGGGGTTAGCTAGTCTCTCAGTCGCTGTCCCTGGAGCAGAACACATTGGTATCTTGCCTTTATTTCTGCTTCTTTATCAAATTAACCCAGTTTCCACATCAGTAAACTAAAGATAACAGTAGTATCTGCTGTAATTCGCTTCCAAAATTAATCGTCTTAATGCCTGGTGCTTAGATTCGGGGTCTGGTTTATAATGAGGTGTTGAGTAGCCTAGTCTGTTATTATGATGATTTATTTCTATCCACCCTCTCTGTTGACCGTTTCCTCCATCTGCTCTGGTTCAGGTCCTTCCCAGGTTTGGGGGGTCCCAAGAATACCTTAGAACCTCAAGTCCACTTGGTGTTAGACCTTAGCTCCGTACCACTGACTGACCCAGGGGTTCCAAAGGAGAGTGCATTCATCCATTTTCACACTGCTATAAAGAAATACTCGAGAATGGATGATTTATAAAGGAAAGAAGTTTAATTGACTCACAGTTTTGCATGGCTAGGAAGGCCTCAGGAAACTTACAGTCATGGCGGAGAGGCAGGCACCTTCTTCACAGGCCGGCAGGATGGAGTGAGTGCAAGCAGAGGAAATGCCAGATGTTCATTACATCGTCAGATATCGTGAGAACTCACTCACTATCACGGGAACAGTATGGGGAAAACCACCCCCATGATCCCACTGCCTCCACCTCCATCTGGTCTCACCTTTGATGTGTGGGGACTATGGGGATTACAACTCGGGATGAGATTGTGGGGACACAGCCAAACCATATCAGAGAGGGTACGTGCCTAGGTCCAGTGTGCACACCTGCTCTCATAGCTGTGGCTCCAGAGATGAGGACACCAGGAGGGAGAAAGGAGGTTCCTTCCAGACAGGTGAGTTGAGCAGGTTGTTTAGGAGACTTGTTGAGGAGGAGAAGGTGGGCATTCCTCATCTCTGTTCTTCAGTATCATGAGACAGTATTTGAACACCAGGACTTGCTCCTCTTTTTTTTAACACCCGAAGAGCCAGGGTTTCATGTCACTATCTGCTCAGAATCTCAGTGCTCAGAGGCCCCGAGACCCTGTGTGCCTGGCCCACCTTCCTCCATGACCTTCTCTCCACCCTCCCATTGCCCACAAACCACACGACCATGTGCCAGTTCTACTGTGAGCCAGGCTGTACCTACCTCTGGGTATTTCCATTTGAGCCATTCCCTTTCCATAGAACCCTCTTCCTGTGGGCTCATTCAGCTTATTCTCAATAGTTCTAGTCCATCTCACAAACCAACCTGTTTTATATCCTTCAAAGCATTCCTCGTTGTCAAATATTATCTTATGTATTTACTTTTCACCAGTTTATTGTGTTATTTTTCTCACTAGGCCACAAGCACCATGAAACAGGAGAGTGCTGCTGCTGTCGAAGAGTACATAGAGGGGCTCTCATTTTTTTAAACATTGAATGGATAAGCTGGCATCGCTGTCTTTTCTTAGCTAAGATTCCTATTCCTCCTTTCCCTTCACTTGCTCCAAAAGTGACATTAAATTTAAATACCCTGTGATCTGATCTCTCTGCAAGTCAAGATACGATACCAACAAGGTATTTTCTCCTTTCCATTTCCACTGCCTGCCAACCACCCAACCCTGAAACTGAAATGCGACTCATCTTGCCGGTCAGTTATATATTTTAGATAAATATGTGTAGACAGGTCATGGTAACACTATGAATTTCCAGTAAGGCAGGATTGCAGCCACCAGAGAAGTCAGATGGATGGATTCATTTTGAATGTGCTCAGAAGGCCAGCCCTGAGACTGGCTGAGTGGTCCTGTTCTGTGCCGTGCAGAATCCTGACCACATGCAGCACAGAGGCCTGGGGAGGGGGGATGCTGCCCCCAGAGAGTGCATTCTTGAAAGGTGCGATGACCTCCCTGGCACAGAACCTGGTGAATGCTGTCTCCCTGTAAATATCTGCTAAATGAATCAATGAGTAGAATAATGTGTGGATGAAATCTACTTCTCTGAGGATGAAAGACTCATCAAATCAACACATCCTGCTCAGGAGTGGAAGTGGGTCCACTGCAAAACATTTTGTGGCTGCTGTGGACCAATGCCACCTAGATTTCTTTTTTCTTTTTTTTTCCTTTTTTTTTTTTTTTTTTTTTGTTTGAGACAAAGCCTCATTCTGTCACCAGGCTGGAATGCAGTGGTGCAATCTTGGCTCACTGCAACCTCCGTCTCCTGGGTTCAAGAGATTTTCCTGCCTCAGCCTCCCAAGTAGCTGGGACTACAGGCACGCACCACCATATACAGCTAATTTTTTGTATTTTTGGTAAAGACGGGGTTCCACCATGTTGGCCAGGATGGTCTCGATCTCTTGACCTCATGATTCACCCACCTGGGCCTCCTAAAGTCCTGGGATTACAGGCATGAGCCGCTGGCCACTGCCTAGATTTCTAGCCTTGCCATTTAGCTCCAAGGCTTCAGTAGCTGATAGGCCCTACCTGCTAAGGCCTTCCAGGTCTGCCTCTGTTGTTGAGCTGAGGCCACACTCCTCTGGGGGAGCCAGTCAGTGACAGAGCTGAGCACTGCAGGGATGTTAGGGTCTGACCCATTCCCTCGAATGCAGGACTCCTCTAATGGGTGACCACGCACCTCTGAAGGCCCCATCTGCGCTGTCTGGCGCTTTGTCAGATCCCTTTCCCAAACCCTCCCTGTCCAGCCCCACTTCCTCCCTCGGGTGTGATAGTTCATACTGAGTGTCAACTTGATTGGATTGAAGGATGCAAAGTATTATTCCTGGGTATGTCTGTGAGGGTGTTGCCAAAGGATATTCATATTTGAGTCTGTACACTAGGAGAGGCAGTCCCACCCTCAATCCAGGTGGGCACCATCCAATCAGCTGCCAGCAAGGCTGGCAGAAGAAGCCGGAAGGAGCCCACTTGCTGAGTCTTCTGGTCTTCCTCTTTTTCCTGTGCTGGAGGCTTCCTGCCCTTGAACATCAGACTCCAGGTTCTTCAGCTTTTGGACTCTTGGACTTAGGTTTGCCACGGGCTCTCGGGCCCGTGGCCATGGACGGAAGGCTATACTGTCGGCTTCCCTACTTTTAAGGTTTGGCTTCCTTGGTTCTCAGCTTGGCTTTCCTGCTCCTCAGCTTCCAGACAGCTTGCTGTAGGACTTCACCTTGTAGCCGTGTTAGTTGATAATCCTTAATAATCTCCCCTTCATGCATACATCTATCCTATTAGTCCTGTCCCCCTTGAAAACCCTGACTAATACAATGGGTGTTGCCTGTACTCCTAACCCTATGTCAGCATCTACTTCCCAGAGAGGCAAATTAAGGATGTCTTTCCCATGCATACCTCAGGTGCCAAACGCTTCAGTCAGTTTAGAAAGATTGAATTATTTGACAACACGTAATACTGGAAGGCCACGAGTAAAAATATAGCTCTTCTGTCTTTTCTTGTAAAGATGGGAGCTCTGATAACTGGACTCCTCTTCCTACCTGGTAGCCAGCCCAGGGGGTGAGGAGTCGCCATGGGGTCTCTCCTTCCAGTTTCTTGAAGCCCCAGCCACTCGCTGTTTATCAGGAGCATTGAGGGTGAATGGAAGTTACAGTCAATAGAGTGTTCATGTTGGATTATTTCTTGTAGTAGGGGTAAAAGGGAAATTAAACATTTTTTTGTAAGCCATGGTCTTTAAGGGTAAGCAGAAGAGAAACTAAGAGAACCAGTTATTTCTAGGGAAGGGGGAGACGTCCATAGTTGTTTTGGAAAGTTTTAAAAATGCAAATAAAATTATGGGTCTGAGGAAATTCCACAGTGTGCTTCACGTTTACTACCTACCCAGCGCCCTGTAGGACCTGGAGACAGCCCCCAGCCCTGTGAGATGACAGGGGTCATTGCAAATTCCTGAGCACTGGGCCAGGTACAGATAAGGTGGTGGCCGCAAGGTCAGGTCAAGGTCAATGCTGTGCCTTGCCTGCTCTTCAGACCCTGGCTGAATCCATGCAGTCTGCTTCAGGGAAATCGTTTTATTTGAATAAGGTGTTGAGAGTCATATGATCCCAGAACAAGTTGGATGTGGCAGCTGTCTCCTTGGCCAGCCTCTGGCCAAGCTGCTGTGTCCTTTGTCTCAACTTCACTGAGTTTCCCACATCTTGAAACTTGAAAAAATGTATTATTTAGCTGAATCCTTCATTTTATTCCATTTATGGATGTGCATTTAGGAGGGCAATAAAAGTAAAGTTGCTTAAAAATAAAAGCCCTTCTTTTGTTAATGAGAGACATCTGTTTATTCCTCTTTTTCTTTAATGTGCATTTGCTTAAGAGGCAAGTTTTTATTTAAATATCAGTTGAGGCTCTCATGACTCTGGGAAATTTATCAGAGTCATGGCCATTTTCTTTTTTATCTTGGTAGTTAAGGATGCATTTAGTAAGGCTGCTGGTGTTTACTGGGATGAGAAAGGCTGGGAGAGGGAGGAGCAGGTTTAGGGAAGGGGTGAAATAAAGAGCTTGAGAAGGCATGTCCCTGTGCTAGGTGGACTAATGGTTCCCAGAAGATGTTCATGACCAAATCCCCAGAACCTGCAAATGTGTAACTGTATGTGGGAAATGAGACTTCACAGATGTGCTTAAGAAAAGGGTTTTGCTATGGGGGAGATGCTTCTGGATGATCCATGACACTGACATGATTTAGATCTGTTCCCACCCAAATCTCACATCAAATTGTAATTCTCAGGTGGGATTGGGTGTAATTCCCAGTGTTGGGGGTGGGACCTTGTGGGATTGGGTGTAATTCCCAGTATTGGGGGTGGGACCTGGTGGGATTGGGTGTAATTCCCAGTGTTGGAGGTGGGACCTGGTGGGATTGGGTGTAATTCCCAGTGTCTGGGGTGGGACCTGGTGGGATTGGGTGTAATTCCCAGTGTCAGGGGTGGGACCTGGTGGGATTGGGTGTCATTCCCAGTGTTGGGGGTGGGACCTGGTGGGATTGGGTGTAATTCCCAGTGTTGGAGGTGAGGCCTTGTGTGAGGTGATTGGATCGTGGTGAAGCAGGAGCATTCGCAAACAAAACTCTCGAGCACCAAACTGGGAAGGAAGTGGTGTTTTATTCAGCTGGGAACTGTGGTGGCATAGATGCCTAACAACTGAGCTCCCCAGCAAAGAAAATCCTTGTCCTTTTAAAGGCTTACAGTTCTAGAAATCACATGTGAAAGGGTCACGATCCATGAAGTAGGCATGGGCTACATGACTTAGGTGGGAGTCTGATCATGTTTAAGTAAAAACAATGCCTTCCAGAAAGATTCCTGTATACTCTATCTGTGATCTAGAGATGGGATTGTGGTTAGCAGTAGGGTTCTTATCCTTAACCCGGCCAGCAGCACCAACCAGTCCCTCCTTTGGTTGACTTCTAACTTCTCCTTTTGAGATGCAGTGTAGAAGGCTGAAGGGGAAATGGCCTTAGGAGCTGAAGAGGATTGAGGATCTCCTTCCTTACTCTGCCCTTTGAGAATCTCACTTATAACATTAGTGAGAGTTCTTACTCTCATTCTCACTCTCCTGATCCTCTGAAGAAACAGATTGATAATGATGCATATGATATACTTGTGATGTGGTTCTCTGGTTGACCACAGCAGTGATGAATCTTCTAATCATCTGAAGGAACAGGGGGAACGCACAAGGGAGTAACAAGCAAACACCGATTATTATCACAACACAGATGATGAAAGTCTCAGATCCTCCCAAGGATGAGAACCAAGCCCCAAACCAGGGCTCAGGATTAAATCCGTGCCATGCCCGCACAGCACGTGTGACAGTTTGGTCATGCTTTACAATATCCTCCATTGTTTGAGGTCGCCTATGTGTAGGCAGCAATTGGTTAGATTAAATATTCCACAGACTCCTCCTTCAGCTGCCAGCAAATAATCTAAGGCCAAATGGTTCTGATAAATCACATTTCTCCTCTGAGTTTTTTGTCAGGCCAAAGTGGACAGCGCTTTTCCCGTTTCACAAATGAGCATTTCTAAAACAGCCTGCAACGGGATGGTCCGATTGGGCCTGTAAAAAGGAGTCCAGTATCCCCGTGAGCCATCCTCCACCCATGTGGCCGGCCCATAATACTTAATAATTCTCTTTGGTGGCCACTCATCATCTTTTCATTTGCCTATCTTTAGACTTCTTTTTTCCTGGGTGGAGTAGATCAGATATCCTAACAGCTCATCTGTCTTAACAGATAAGAGAAAAAAAGAAGGTTTGAAGCTGTCTATGACACAGCTACCTGTCCGTCTTTCAGGCCATTGTACCGTACATATGCTGTATGTCCACATATCCAGCACAACCCAGCCAGGGCCGTCCAGCCTCTCCGATACCCAGGATGATTCCAAGCATCCTGTAATTCTGGAAATTTTAGGAGGGGGTTCTTTTCTGTGTGATTTGAGCCCCACCAGCTTACGGCGTCCACTGTTCCATTATACAGTTGTTGCCCTAGGCAGGTCAGCTTTCCCACTGGAACAGTGAAGTCTTTCTCCTTCTCTGGCCAAACAGTATTGTCCAGTCATTGAAACCTTTAAAACCCAGAAACTGTTGGTTTGAATTCTTTGAACTGAGGTTAGGTCAGGGACAGGGTCAGAGGTTACTAACTCACGGGCTTCCCACGGCCACCAATCACCCACAATAGTTCCTGCACATACATAGCAAGAAGGTGTATTAAGGAACTGGGCCACGTTTTCAGCAAGTTGGAGGAAGAAGTTCTTCGTCTTTTTCAGAAGTTCCGGCATTGGCTCATTTAATGTACCATGGAAGGGCTGTTTCACCGGCTGGACTGAGCGTTTTTGGATTTTTCCCTGAATCGGGATGTTGACTCCAGGGTCACGTCCTTTTCCGTCAATTCCTAGCATTACACTCGCCCCTTTTTCCCATTTGGGGTCTTTGGGGTTTGTGATTATTAATTCTGGGTTACAATGTCCTGAGACACAGGGGACATTACCTTACGGAATGGTGTCCCTCCCTTTTACAAGGCAAATGGGATCAATTTTATCATTTTTCCAAGTGGCCCAGGTGACCCATGACCGATAAAGGCAGTTATTCCACGGTAGGTTTTCTGCCAGATACACTTATGCTCTTTTGTATAACTTCGTTTCCATCCAAGGGAACCACAGCTCCCCCCCAACTGGAATGACAGGTACTGATGGCTGCACAGGCATCAAACCTTAGGGTGACCTGCTTTGGGCTTCCCTTTTCTTCTGTTTTAGCTATTAACTTAGGAGGGCTGTTCCATCGCCCTGTTATGAATTTAATTAAAAAAGTTGTATGCATAGGGTTTCTGATGGATCGTAGCAGACATCAGATTGTCCATCCCCTGGGTTACACACCATATGCTGAGTACCATTATCTAAACGGGTTCCCTTCTGTGTCCCTCTACATTCCTACTAACTGTTGAACAAAAGAATGGCAGTAACTTTCTGTCCGACCTCAGTAACCTGGTGCGCACACCGAGAGCATTCTCCAAGATCAGTTAGCATTCCTAGTGATAAGTCCACATTTTAAGAAGAATAAATCCCACGATGAGTTTCCTCAGGCTTCAGCCTTGTGTGGACCAGCCAGCTTCCGGGAGGTGGCTGGAGCAGGGCTTGTCCTTCTCAAGGTGATTCTGCTGTCGTTGTCTGGGTCTGGTCTAGCTTCCCAGGTTTCAGCAGCTGCAGGTTTCACACAGCTGTGGTAGATCCAGGCTGGGATTTCCTCTACCTTTACAGCTGTGGGAGTGGCCAGGATCACGGTCTGGGGTCCTCTCCCTCATGACTTCAGAGGGACTACATTCCAGTCCCTTAGATGACCAGGTGGGAAGGGGTGAAATGGGGAGAATAAGCTTACAGGGCCTCTTTCATTCACCCAGGTTGAAATGTCCCGAGTGATTGTTCCTAGAGCTTGCAACTGACATCCTAGATCAATCTCTCCCCACTCCCAAGAAGTTCCTGGGAGTGCCCACAATATGGGAGGGGGGGCTATGATATAAGATTTCAAAGGAGTAATATCCTGTTTTCTGAGAGGGAGTACATCTAATTTTGAATAACACCAAGGGAAGTGCCTGTACCCGCTTTAATTCTGTTTCCTGACACATTTTCCCTAAGCTATTCTTAATAGCCTGGTTGATCGGCTCCACCTTAAACATGGCGGCCGTCCCTTGGAAACTGTCCAGCTGCTTGGAGGGATAAGCTACAGGTCTGGGCCACTGTGTTAGAACTTCAGCTGCAATTTGTTCTTGTTCTGACACATACAACGTGAAGGGCTTTGTTAAATCAGGTAACCCCAAACCCAGGGCTGACATAAATTCCTCTTTAGGTTCCTGAAAGGCCGGCCACTGCTGAGACCCCCTCCCCCATTCACAGGTTCTCTGTCTCCTCCCTCAGTAACTTCATAAAGGGGTTTGGCCAGTAACACGAAGTTTGGGATCCACAATCTGCAGAAACCCAGGGCTCCTAGGAACTCCCTCCCCTGCCTTCCAGCCCCGGGTTCTGGCAGGTTGCAAATGACTTGTTTCCTCTCTGCTCCTAGGCTGCACTCTCCTTGCTGGATGGTGAACCCCAGATATCGCACCTGCTGTTGGCAAATCTGGGCTTTCTTTTTAGACACTTTATACTCACAGTCACGGTTGACACAGTAACAGTGAAGCTAACCTTCACATGGGGCTTCTTAGTAGGGAAGACATTGATAATACTGGCTCATTTAGTTTCACAACAAACCTGTGAGGCAGGTGTTTGGAGCATTCCTAATGGAAAATGGAGAAACGGAGGCCCAGAGATGTGGTGCATGTGGCTCCAGGTCACCCAGCTGGCAGGAGAGAGAAATGGGGTCTGACTCAGGTTGTCTGGCCCCAGATGCCAGGACCCTAATCACTGCCCTGAACTGCCTCTTCTGGAAGACTACATTTTGAATACAAGATTTGGACTCATAGAGTCAAAAGTGCCCTTTTACAGAATTTCACCAAGTGATTCTCCCAGCTTATAATTTCTTAATTAGAGGAATTACATTAAAAAAAATCCACATTGAGGACTTGCAAATATGTACTCTGAATTTACAAGATTTTTGTACTCTGATTTACAAGGAATTTAAAATGGCCTTTGAGAGAAGTATTAGCAGAACTGTTTGCTTTTGTAGTTATTATTATTACATGTGTATATATATACACTATGCTATTTTTAATTTATTTGTTTTGTTTTTGAGGCGGAGTCTTACTCTGTCATCCAGGCTGGAGGGCGGTGGTATAATCTCAGCTCCCTGCAAACTCTGCCTCCCGGGTTCAAGCAATTCTCATGCCCCAGGCTCCCGAGTGGCTTGGGTTACAGGTGCATGCCACTATGCCTAGCTAATTTTTGTATTTTTTGGCAGAGATGGGTTTTCGCCATGTTGGCCAGGCTGGTCTTGAACTCCTGACCTCAGATGATTTGACCACCTCAGCCTCCTGAAGTGCTGGGATTACAGGCGTGAACAACTTCGCCCCTGACCATAATATGCTATTTTAAAAATGCTTTTATCTTAATTTCCTTTAAGTATCCTCAATCTTCTTTATTTCTTGGCCCAGCAAACCCTTTCATCTTAGACATGACAGAGGTCCTGATTATTCCAAATTAGATGAATTGTTCATGTATTCTGCATAAGTAATGGACTCTAAATTAATGTAGCTTTACAGAATTTGCAAAATAATTAATGACCATTGTTGGTTTAGAGTTTGACATGGAAACGGATTTTTTGAACCACCTGCAAATGACTTTGTAAACAATTTAAATATATTTCACTGCACCTGAGTAAAAATTGCCCTTTTACTATTCTTATAATCATTATCACAAAAGCTGTTTAAATTAATATTTAATTGCATCAGAGCTACTTAAATAATTTAATGTAAAATTAACTTTTAATGTGTGACTGAATCTCCTTAAGATCCTAACCCTAACCTTAACCCCTCCCTTCTCCCTCAACAATTTCAGCACCTAACATAGAGGAAACCACCAATAATGGTTGAGGAGAAATCATGTTTTACTCTTGCTGGGTATTTTTTACCACACAGTTATAACCATGTGTGCTATTTTTGAGCTTGTTTTTCATAGTACACACAGGATGCTTCAGTTTGCACCACTGTCTCCGTGCTACGTAATATCAGAAACCAAAGTGGCATTTTTACCAGTGGCTTAAAATTCCCCCTTATCCACTACCATTTCCAACTCTGTCACTTTTGGGGAAGCTGGTGTGGCAGGCTCTGTATTCCTTCCTTGCTTCTGTTCTTTATTCCAGAACAGAGGAGAAGGGGCGGGTCTGGAGGGTTCTTGCTCTGTGCGAGGCAGCCCCTCCCAGCCAGCCAGCTTCCCTCTGGAGTCCTCCTGGATTAATCACTCACTTATCAGTCTCCTCCTGCTGAAGTCTGCAGCTAAGCCAAGCTGTAGTGAAGACTTGTATTGAATATTCAGACTTTAAATGTGATTCCCCCTCCTAATGCCAAAAAGGTGCAGTTGGGCTCTAGCCCTTGGGAGTGGCCTTTCACAGAGTTTCACCAGGTGGATTCTTGCAGCACCGAGACACCATCTCTGCATTTGACTTTAGGACAAGCCTATTTGCACTGAGTAAACAGACCCAGTTCAAGGAACAGAGACTATTTCCTGGGCTTTGGGGTGGTCTGAGAGAGTGAGTACACATGCCACCTTCCCCAATTCACCTCATAATAATTCCGTCTTTAAATGTTCCAAGTAACTAAGAAAATTTCTTGGGAAGCTTCCTTCAACTTTCAGAGAGAAGTCGCATCCTGTCAGATGGATTTTTATTTTCTGCTTCAAAACTTAATGAAGAAGAATCCTTTCCTACTCACGCTTCCCTGATGTGGGGCGAGAATGAAGTCATGCTTTGGCAGACACGGTCCCTTAGACCATCTGTCCCTTGGGTGGCGTCACACCTGCCCAATTCCTGCCCCTCATGGAAGCATCTGGGTTAAATAAGTGTACACAGACCAGCTGAGATTGTTTCTTTCCACCTGAGAACTGGAGACCTTCGCTTTTCTTCTTGTTTCCTGTGGTTTATTACACCCTATTTGGCTCCCTTCAATTCAAAAAATGTTTTAAAGTAATCAAACAGCCTGTATTCTGTGGCTGGCTTTGTGTTCTCGGGACACCACACAGGGATTAATTTAAGCCCCAAATCGGCCCACAGTGTGCTCACAGTTCAGGGAAGAGATGGCCATGCGGACAGGGAAGACCCGCAAGCTTGCAGAACCACACTGTCTGGGACAGTCACTGGCTTTTCATTTTGCTAGTATGAATTTCTCTGAAGCTGTTCTATATTTACAGGACTTGCTCTTTGGAGCTTCTGTTGAGTAGGACTGAATGCCTAATAAATTAGCCAGCCTGGATGTGACAAGGTTTTCTCAAATCACAGTAGATTGTCAGCTACCAGTGCCATTGCCACTGGCTTTTCCTTGACCATTTGTCATTGCTGGTAATTAATCACAGCTCCTAAATCCAAGGCATCATTATAGAAATAATAAATAATAGCTTTTCTGTTGGAGTCTCTATTTATTGTATTGTGAATTTCCCTCCCTTCCCTTCCCCCACAGAGCTCCCGGAATGGGTTTTTGTATGCAAGATTCCAATTCTTATTCTTAATTCTTGCATGCCTTTTTTTTCTCTCGTACAATGGAACAATTTTTTATTTCTTTAGATTGTCTATTTTCCCAACACTAAAAGGAAATAATTTGGTGTACATTGACCTTGGTATGGGCAAAATGTTAATTAACACTGGGAGAAATGCCAGAGTGCCTTCAGGAGCCATCCAAGAAACAATTGTTTTACTTTTAATTGCAAAGTTCTGCATAGAAAGTGAGAATAAGAAGCAGGTCCTCACTGTTGAATCAGATAGCTGAAAGAGAGCCAACTCTAGGGAGTGCCTTTCTTAGCCAGGGTATTCTGCTAAGTAAAAGCCCAGTTCTGAATTCCTTTTTTGGAGTCTTACTCTGTCACTCCGGCTGGAATGCAGTGGCGCAATCTTGGCTCACTGCAACCTCCACCTCCCGGGTTCAAGCGATTCTCCTGCCTCATCCTCCTGAGAAGCTGGAATTACAGGCATGCGCCACCATGCCAAGCCACATTTTTTTTTTTTTCTTTTGAGACTCCTGCCTGGAGAATTCCAGGATTAAGTTCTGGACGGGGTCACTATGCTCTGGACTCTTAATTTCTTGTCCATTAGAAATCTATTCCTGAAAACAGTCCCGTCTGTTTCCGGAAAGTGTTTTCCATTTAAAAATGCTCTGAATTGTCATCCGATACTGAGTCATGGGTATCTAAGAGAGAAAATCTGTCTGAACACCTCTTCCTCTGGTTTCTGGGGTGTAAGGAGATGGGTACTGAAGTGAGGGGTGATTAGCATTGAGGCTAGATGGGTCCACTTGATCACACAACCACCAGTTTTCGTTTCTCAGAATGTGGATGGGTCTTGGATTTTTGCTTTATCTCATTAACCCTCCACTCAGGAACTAAGCAGTGTTTCCTTGACAGTTTCTCTGTTACCTTCCACAACGCACCTGATTTCTGATTTTCCAGCCAGAGTTTGAATGCACCAGAGAATCCAGCTGGGTATTGTTACACGCCAGGGCCACTGGCCAGGATGGATGGGGAAGAAAGTCACTTTTGGCCTAACAGCACAGCAAAGCAAAATAAAAACAGAACAGCAGTCTGTAGAATGACGTGACGTCTTTCCCTGTGCTCTCCCACCTGCCTCCAATGGTCCCGCCATTCTCCCGATGCCTCTGACATTTCATTTGCACTTCTTCTTCTGCCTGGAACATCCCTCCTCACCAGCCCTTGCCTGGCATTCTCCAGGCAGCAGCTGTTTCTCCTTGGGGAGCTGGGAGCATGTCTGCTTTTTATCTGCCATATCTCAAGCTCCTGGCTTAGCATGTGACACAAGGTAGGAGCCCAGTAAACATTTGTTGAGTGAGTGAATGAAAGAAAAACAAGCTGAATAGTTGTCAGATGATGTTTTAAAAACATATGCCACTAGGTGCAGTGGCTGATGTGTGATCCTAGCACGTTGTGGGGCTAGCACGTTGATAGGAAGATCACTTGAGGTCAGAAGTTCAAGACCAGCCTGGGCAACATGGTGCAAGTACATCTCTACAAATAAAAATTAAGAAAAAATTAGCTGGACCCAGTTGTGTGTGCCTGTAGTCTTGGCTACTCAGGAGACAGAGGTGAAAGATCACTTGAGCCCAAGAGTCAGAGGCTGCAATAAACCATGATTATGCCATTGCACTCTAGCCTGGGTAACAGAGCAAGACCCTGTCTCAAAAAAAAAAAAAAAAAAAAAAAAAAAAAAAAAAAGTGTCTGCTTTCTTCACTGCTGAAAAATGAGTGATTGTTTTATACATTCAAAGGTGTGTTATCTTGAAACATCACAATTTTATTTTAGCTATTTTGTATGGTATCCTTCCAAAAAGAGTTCTGTATTTGCAATTTTGATGTCTGAAGCAGAGTACAGTGGATACACGAGCACGTGTGTGTGTGTGTGTGTGTGTGTGTGTGTCAGTTAGAAAGAGCAACAGAGAGAGAGAATGTCATGGAGAGCGTGGGTTATATTTATTTTAATGCTTTTTAAGCAAGTGTTGGTCTGTGGAGCTTCTCCGACCTGTCAGTTCTCTTCCATATACTTCTTGCTGAGATGCTTTTCACAACCTTTTAGTTTCTACATCTTTCCCTGACCATCCTTTCCACAACGTGCTGTCTCTTTCCACTGCTCTCCGCACGATCCTTTGGTAGATACCATGCCATCGAATTTGTTCTTGCCTGGGAACACATGGCACATTATTTAAGAAGTTATTTAAGGAAGGATGAGAACTGGTTTGTCGCGGTCACCCTATATCCAGCACAGGGCTGTGCTGTAGTACATACCCATTCAATATTTGTTTCATGAATAACTGAAGCTAGTGCAAAGCAGGAGAAAATTATTCCTGGAATCCAACAACCTTCCCCTTGCCTAGATTCATGAATATAAATGCAGAGACTCAGTGTGTCTACCAGGCCTTCTAAGAAGCTCTTAAAGGAACCCTCCTAATTGTTGGCAGTGTGATTTGCAAATGCGTTCCTGCATACTATAGATATCTACTTTGTTTGCTGAAGAATCTTCATCCATTTCTTCTGGGAGACTCTCCAGCCTTTTTCTGCTTCTAGACAGAACTTTGCTGTTCAACCTTTGGAAAATCTCTAGTCCAGAGAGTCACTCAGGGTTTGCTGTGTGGTCACGAAGCTGAGCAACCCCGCAAGTCTTCTGACCACCCTCATTTCTCACAGATTTTGTTCTGTAGCATACTTTCGGTTTCTTTCCTCTTCCTGAGACTTCATGCGTGGGCCTCATCTGCAGCCTATGTGTTCATTTGTTTCCCTCTAAATCAACAGATGCCACCTCATCTTCTATGCCCCAGGCATCATTTCTTCCAGAAATAAAAGTTTCTTATCATGAGAAAACAGTCGACAGGTTGTTTTCTCTACTTTCAATTTATTAGAAAATCACACTTGCATGGGACTAATTGTCCTGTAGAAAACTCAACCCAGGAATCTACACAGAATACAGCGACAAAGCCCAATAACAATGTGCCTTGCTCAAAGAAAGCTCATTTTAAAATATTTTTGTCTAATAAAATTCAAATGGTTATTTTCTATTTAATTTTTCTCACTTTCAAAATTCTTAAAGTTATACTGAGGATACCCAAAACACGGCCATGTTATTTGTCTATAGAATGTAGTTATCATCTTAATAGCTTTCACTGGAAAAGGAGTCAATTTCGTGTGTTTCTGATCACCTTAGTTCCTCAAAAGGATGCTACTTCCTTTATATCCTATCAGACATTCACTTGAAACATTTGAAAATATTAAGTTGGGGCCGGGCATGGTGGCTCACACCTGTAATCCCAGCACTTTGGGAGGCTGAGGTGGGAGCATCACTTGAGGCCAGGAATTCAAGACCAGTCTGGCCAACATGGGAAAACCCCGTCTCTACTAAAAATACAAAAATTAGCCGGGAGTGGTGACACATGCCTATAGTCCTGGCTACTCGGGAGGCTGAGGGTCACTGGAACTCGGGAGGCGGAGGTTGCAATAAGCTGGAATTGCACCACTGCACTCCAGCCTGGGCAACAGAATGAGACTCTGTCAAATAAGATAAAATAAAATATATTAAGTTGGTGCAAAAGTAATTGCTTGTTTTGCCATTGAAGGTGATGGCAAAAGCCACAGTTATTTTTGCACCAACCTAATATAAAACCCTTCCTAGGACTTGGGGTTTTTCTTTTGTTAAAAAAAAAATGTAAAAAAAAAAAAAAAAAAAAAAAAAAAAAAAAAACCTCCTGATAAATTCTGATTTCCAAAACTGACATTTATTAAATATCTCAAGTGTGATTTTACATTGCAGTGTGGATTATGCATAAGATTCATGTTTGATTCATTTTTCTTTAAGATTAAAGGTGGTGGACGGCACTCAGGAGAGGCTGTTGTTCAAAATATCTTCTCCTTGCGGCTCTTCGATGTAGATTGACATCTCTAAGAACTAAGAAAAGCATACAGTAAAAAACGAATGAATATGCAGATGCTGTTCATCACTTCACGGGATCGGAGGCAGGGGTGCACCTGCAGCTAGGAGGAGGTGCTGGGGGCGGGGGGCTCAGGGGAAGAAAGAGACAAGGCTAGAAATAGTGGTCAACTTCAGGGAATCCTCAGATACTGCAAGGCTGCGGGCCAGCCCTGTAAAAGATTAGGAAGGGAAATCATGGTTTTTATTTAGAGTATGGGAAAAAGAAGAGAAATAATGTGATTGTTTATTGCCTGTGGTTTTATTATGGAATTACTCTTGCTGCTACATCGTCTCTGATATAACTGTAGTCTGGTATAAGGACATGTAGTCATGTGTGGGCATATAGTATCTATTGGGGGTTAGAAAAATACAGAATCCAGCAGGCAGGGCAGCAGAGAGAGGACATGGGATTTCTGCTCTTAATGCTGTTGTTGGTTTTGGTCCTGATTTAGCCATTTCTGGCTGTGTGACTAATGACAAGTTGTTGGAGGTCAGGTTGCACACCTAGAAATGGGATCACAATAACTGCAACCTCAAGAACCTTACAGAAAAGTTGTGGAAATCCAATGAGTTAGTAGATGACACCAATAGTAATAGTTCATAATAGTAATACTAATAGTTAATAAAAATGAATTAACATATTAAAGTGTTATATCAATGGAAGGGAGTACTATGACTGAGATTAGATCTGACTTTTCCCAAAGCTCATCTTTGGATCCTATAACTTCTAAAAAATATTAAATAAATATTGAATTGACTAATATGAACAAAAGGAAATATGTGTAAAGAGAGAGAGAGAGAGAGAAATAGATCATCAGACATTCCTAGTCCTACAGAATACAGAAATGTCCATTGTGTATGTGTGTGTGTATACTACAATCAAATCCCTGGTGTTGCAAGCACAATGGAATACAATGAGCCGTTTCCTTTCTAAAGTACAGTGTAAATTCTTTATTTCTTTTTCTTCCCTCAAACTTTCACAGTCTACTTCCATCTCAGCCATTTCTGAATATACAGACTCTCCCATTAAGCAGCTGGTTGTGTTATGATTTGTAACATTTTAGTATTTATCATAAAAACGATCTTTTCAAAACTTAGAGTATATAGTTGATAGTGGCAGGAGACAGACAATTTCCTGGGTCGACAGGGGCAGGTCCCCGGTGAAACCCAACCTTCAAGCCAAAGGCAGTTTAAAGCCTGAAAAACTGAACTTCTAGGTCCAGGTAGTGCCCACTACCATAGTCAGAACTTTCTCTATGCCTTTTAGAATGGTACATTTTCTGGGCCACCCGTGGACCAATCAGCTTGCACATCCAAATTCTGAGCCCACAAAAGCCTCTAACTCAGCCGCACATTGGGCTACTTGCTTTTAGGACCCCTCTCACACAGAGGCCTACCTGCTCCCAGGTCCCCTTTATGCTGAGAGCTTTTCTCCTGCCGCTCAGTCAATTTTTTCTCCACTCTGCTCACTCTCCGGTGTCTGCGTACCTCTTTCCTCTTGGACGTGGGATGAGAACCTGGAACCCACTGAAAGGCGGGTGTGAAAGGAGCAGTAAGACAGTGACCCTCCCTCCTGCCACACACACTCCCCCGACATTCACCCATGCTGTGGGTGGCGGCAACGAGTTATAACACGACCGAGCCTTAACACAAATGAGCCGTAACATGCCCACCAGTTTGTTGCTGTGGGTGGTGGGAAAGGGAGGCAGCAGTAACAATCCTTGGGGGCTCAGACTTTAGGACCCCCCAACTCAGACTTGGAGCGCCATGGTTGCTGGCATCTCTGAGTTTTGGGGTGCCACCATGTTCCCCTCCTCCAGACACCAGCACCCCAGGTGGAGGCAGGTCTCAGCACGCCTGGCCCAACCACAGGCTGAGCACAGGGCCGTGGTGGGTGTGAAATCCAGGCTGGTAACAGAAGCTGAGTGGGCAGAGCAATCCCAGAGTGAAGCAAAGCCCAGGAGAGGCACCTCCAGCTGCAGAGATCTCCACCTGGCAAAGCAGCACTAAAAGAATCCTACCTCATAGTCATTTCAAATAATATTGAGGGATTGATGTGCTTGAGGATTTTGATATTAATAAAAATATATTTTTAAGAATATTCAGACAGGTCCCAAGCCAAGACTGGGCATGATGGCCCAAGCCTATTATCCTAGCATTTTGGGGGGCCAAAGCAGGCAGACTGCTTGGGTCCAGGTACTCAAGACTAGCCTGGGCAACACAGCAAGACCCCATCTTTAAAAATGTGTTTTAATTAGCTGGTTGTAGCCATACATGCCTGTGGTCCTAGGTACTGGAGGTCCTAGGTACTAGGAGGCTGAGGTGGGAGGATTGCTTGAGCCCAAGAGGTCAAGGCTATAGTGAGCCGTGATCACACCACTACACTCCAGTCTTGAGGAGTGAGGTCCTGCCTCAAAAAAATTAAAAAAAAAAAAAAAAAAAAAAAAGTCAGGCCACTAACTGGTACTCAAGAGCTAAGTTTATTAAACTGCAACAGACACACTGTGAAATGCATAATATTGGTTAGGATTTTTGGTGGTGGTGCACCGACACAGGGATTTACTGAGTGGAGAGGAGGTCAGGGCTGCTGTCTGAGCTGTATGCAGATCCTGCCTTCCCTAGAAGCTGGAACCTCCACAGAGATCCCATTCTGGAAGCCATCTAGGAAAACACATCCCTGTGCACCGAATGGAGTGGAGTGAAGTTCAGTTTCTTTGTCTTTGGGCCCCTAAAGGACATCTTACTGGGTCCCGGGCCCTCCCACCAAGCACGGAAGAGTGTTAGCATTTCAAAGTTGCACTCTTAATACCCATTGTTAGTTCCGGTGTAAGAAATTAAGGAGCATCTAGAAAAGAGTAATGATAAATAAGTCACAAGGAAAACAAAGCAGGAAACTCCTTATGGTTTTATATTTTTCTATTCTCAACTCAAAGCAGAGGCCCTTCAGAGATGATCCCTATCTACAGAAAAAGACTCCTGTCAACCACACCTGGTTCAAGCCAAAGGAACCCTGCCTCTCTTTGCTAATGTGTGATTGAAGATTGGCATTGCTCCTCATTACGGAAACAAAACTCCCAACATCATAATGTTAGTTCAAACAAGGAAAACAGCAGTCATTTGCCAGCACTATTGATTGGGAGCCCAATTGTTTAATTCTTCATGAATTAAAGCAGAAAGCAATTAGAAAGGCAATTACTGGTAAGAGCTAAAGGTATCAGTTTCATGTATTATAAAATATAATAAAGTTAAACTTAATTTTAAAATCCAAATCTAGGTTAAGCTTTTGTTTTTCATTCCTTGAGAAATTAAAGTTTTAATATAAATATCTTCTGCTGCACACCAGACCCTAGAGACACAGAAGTTTCAGACTTAAATCTGCCAGTGTTTTTGGGCTCGTTTAGCTGAGAATATGAGATGGAAAATGTATGTGATTTTATTCAACGGGTTCTATGTAATAAAGGGCAAAAGCCTGGGAAGTTTTTGCACTTTGCTTTTCTGTGTTAGTATTAATTTAACTGTATCCACTTTCCTGCCCAGGTAATAAGCTAAATTCCCAACTGTCCACTTGAAAAAAATATGTATTTATGTGTGTGCATGTGTGTATTATATATACAATTTCGTTTCTGAGTATACAGAATACTCACAACAAGCAGTTGGTTTTGTTATGATTTGTAACATTTTTAGTATTTAGCATGAAAATAATTTTCTAAAAAATAAGAGTGTATAGTCATTTTAAATAATATTTGGGAATTGAAGTTCTTGAGAAATTTGATTAAAATATATTTTTAAAAGAAGTAATATGTGTATTCCATATTGATGTATAAAGATATTTTTATATATTGTATTAGATAACATCTTGTATTTATGTATTATATTGTATAATACAATTATATAATGTATTATTATATGATATATGTATATTATGTAATATGTATTGTATTTATATACAGGTAGTGCTCTACTTACGACCATGGTCGGGACCGCGGAACGGTCGTAACACGATTTGGTCGTAAGTTGAGTCGGCTGTATGTACAGTTGAAATGGTGCACGCGGAGATGGTAGTGCTGCCGGAAGCTGGTCTACACTGTCTACGCCCAGCTGGGCAAAGTTTGTGCTGCCAGGCGTGGAGCAGTCGTGGCTAGCGATTGTGGTCGTAAAGTCGAATGGTCGTAAGTTGCACAGGTCGTAAGTCGATCAACACCTGTATTGTATTATATATGTATCTTATAATAGCATGTATTGTAGTGTATATAATATTGTGCTATGTAGAATAGATCCTATATATTATACATATATCTTATACATAAATTATTTTTATATTATATATTATACATTATTATTATATAATATATACTATATTGTATATGTTTAATATATAAAATTTATATTTATATAATCTATAATTTATATTTATATAATCTATAATATGTGATTTATATGTTTAATATAATTTTAACATATACAATATTATATATGTATATAATACAATCAATATAGTAGTATATTATATTCTATATATATTCTATATAGTCCATATGCTATCATATCTAGTAGTATATATAATATACTATAGTAGTATATGTAATATTATGCTATGTATAGTAAATATTGTAATGTACTACATTGATTATATTATATACAATATAATATATATTGTATTAGATATATATTATATATTACATAATATATAATACACACACATATAGTTATATATGTATGCAATATATATGTATAAATGTACAGACACCCAACATATATAGGTATGTGTGTGTGTATATTCACATGCATACATGTGTGTACAGACAGACACATGCACACACACACACACACACACACACACAGAGTTTGCTTCTCTTGCAAATTGAACTGGCAGGTTTTTAGAAGCTCTCCATCCTTCCCCAGAGGTCTCCTCCCACCTCTCCTGCACTTCAGTGTACAGCCACTTGCCTCCTCGCCTGATCTCGTTCCAGAATCTAACTGCGTCCTGCTCCTTCCCATCTTTTGATGATGTGTTATCAGGATCTGGAATAGGGTCCAAGCTATCATAGCTACTCACTGCACTTTTCACATTTATTTATTTGCTGCAGCTCATCTTATACTGGCCACCAAATTAATTCCCCTCCATGTGGTAGACATCTTTTGGATTCTTCTTTGTTATTTCATTGCATAAATAATTACACGTTAGGCAAATAGAAAGAGTGAGTGTGAAAAGAATGAGACGCGGCATTTCGCTGAAAACCAAGCGAAAGGCATCTCGATTCCCTCCTTCCTTTCTTCACCTTCCCACTGGGGAATGGGCTTTTACCTGGAGTTGAGTTCCGAGTGTCCCTCATCTTTGGATTTTTGTGTCTCCCGAGCAGAGAAGGCCACGCACATTTCCAAGTGCTCCGTGGGTGCTGTGACACTGGAGGGACCTGGCCATACCCACTCCCTGGGCAAGTCTCCAGCTTTTGTAATTTTGTGCTGAATTCTCTGCAGCTTCCTGTGAAGCAGACTGATAACATGCCCTTGCTTCTAGAGAATTTAGGACCAAAAAGTGCCCAGAGAATCGTGGGATCTGTTCCCTTAATGTACAGATGAGGGTAAGGGACGCTACTGCCGGGATTTCATCATCTGGTGCCATGGATGGATCCAAGGTATGCCTGAAATTGTGGACAAAATATTAAATTTTTGTGAGTGATCTGAATAGGGTGAAATCCAAAAGAAATGGTCTTCTCTCTCATTGGAGGCCCCGTGAGTGCTGACTGTGGCTTGTTGGTATTTGAACAGATTCCTGCTCCCAGGGAATCCACCTCTGAAGGAAAGGCACCCCCTGCTTCAGAAGGACACAGCCCTGCATGGGAGACGCAGGCAAGGAGGTGAGCCTCCCGCTGCAGCCCACGTGGTGTTCGTGGCCGCCAGGTGTCTCCCCCCTGCCCTTCAAACAGGCTCCAGCTGGGAGTGGGTTTTACTCCTTCAGGATAAAGTCTTGGGTCCCATGGCGTTCTGTTCCTTTGTATTCATATTTTTAAAATCTCATTTCCAATACCCAGTGCAGAATAGGAAAACAAATCTGGCTGATCGATCTTTAGGCATCTGGCACCTCTGCTTGGCGGCCTGTGGAAGTCTAGACAAGAGAGGGAGACAGGCCGCCTCCCGAAAACGCCTTCGCCTCGCTGGGTTCCTTCCAGCCTTTCTCATGTGTTACTTTCTGTTTCCACCTTTACAGGGTCAGCGTTGGGAGGAGGCGGGCATAAGGGAAAAGGGCAGAGTTCCATGTGGCTGGGCAGTCACAGAATCTGCCCTGGGGCATAGATGCTCAGTTATGGGTCCTTTCTTTCATGGTGGGTGGTGGTCTCCTCAGATCCTCCCAACCAGAGTCCCCCAACCCAGCTCCCATGGTGTGGACCCCGTTTCTCTGCCCACTCACCCCTTCCCTAAATGCCCAGGCTCCTCATGGCCAACCCCACACAGACTCCATCTGCTGGGTTCTCCTCGTTCCCCAGGAATGTGTTGGTGGTAGACTCCTCTGTGAAGTCGTCCCAGGCTGGCCTGCTCTACACTGAAAGGGACGTTTGTGGCAGGAATTACAGCCCCAGTCTCCGTAGCTGATCTCAGAGCTGCACCTGCATCCCCCACTCCCGCACAATCCATTCTGAATTCTATCACCCTCCGCTAGGTTTGGGCAGGCCTGGGTGTCTCACTGCAGTCTGAGCAGAGCCTTTAGCCTGGGGTTGCTGCTTAACCACTCGCAGTAACAGCGGGGTGGGGGAGTATTTGGTTCTCAGAACACGGTGCCGTGGCTTCCACCATGGCAGGTACGCAGATGACTCCCAAGGCAGCCATCTCTCCCTCCGACCTCCCAGTGAGGAGCCTCAAACACTGTCTCTCACTGTTCAGTTTTTCCAAGTAAGGGTTAGAGGCCCATCCTTGCTTTTCACAAGCTCTGCTTAGCACCTATCCAAGTCTCTGAGTGGTTGTCTTCAAATTCCTCTGTTGTCCTGGGGTGAGGATGAGCTCCTCACCAGGCCTGCCTACGAGGAACAGGGAAATAGAAACATGCGTGACAAGCTGACATAAGGAAGTCCTCTGCCTTGGCCTCTCCAATCTCAAACCCTTTCATAGGATCTAGGCAGGTGGTGAAGAACACTGAGGCTTCCCTCTCTCCATCTGGGAGAGATGGTCTGGGACAGGGCTTGGCACGCTTCTCTGCAAAGGACTGGGTAGCAGTATTTTAGACTTGCAGGCCAGATGGTCTGCGTCACCGTCACTCAACTCTGCCAAAGCAGCTGTGAACACCGTCACAGAACCACAGCCCGCGACCGGAGGAAGGTGAGCAGTGCCTACGAAGGAACTGTCAAACCCGTTTTCCTTTACCGGAGCAAAAAAGTGATCTGCTGTGAATTCATATTTTTATAAATAATGCAACTACCTTTGGATAACAAGGCAGTACGTACATTCTACACAGTATAATTTTGGCAAATACTGAATAGTATTGGATTTAATCCTATTATTGTTGATTACACTATTATTTTGATTGTGTAGAATCAAAAATATAAATATTCAAAATGTCTGAGTCCTTTAAAATGGTTTCTTTAGCTTATGCTGGCATTTCTCATAGATATAGCCATAGATACAGACATAAGATTTAGGTATAAGTCTAGATAGATGTAAATATCGATATGAAGGTGACACACATGGAGCCATATATAGACTCTGTATGGTTATAGACTGCCTGCTTACCTTTCCTTCACGTTCGTCTATTGAAACCTTAACGTTCCTGTCAATTGGTCACCAAAATGTAATTGCATGAGACTTACAACACCACCCGATGGGATGGTAGTAGGCAGTGGAGCCTTTGGGAGGTGACAGATCTAGATGTCCAAAGAGTAGAGCCCCCATGATTGAATTTGTGTCCTAACAGTAAGAAGGGAAAATAAACTGGAGAGTGCTTTCTCCTGCATGTGAGGATCCAGGGAGCAGGTGGCTGTCTACAGCCAAGAAGGCAGCAGCACAGGACGAGGCCCAGGAAGCAGCTAGCAGGTGTCCACTCACTGAGCCTGCGGCATGATTGAACTAAAGAGCCTGCCTTTCCAGGGTAGGTGAAATTAGACCTACCGTATGCTGAGGGCTGTCAAGGTCAGAAACAGTTGCTGGGCATCTGCCACAGACACATCACCCTCACCCTTGACAAAGACCCCAACCCGTATTTGCACTGCCTCCTGTGCTATCTGTCCATTGCAAGCTCCATTTTAGTGAAAGAGAGGCCTGACTCTTTGCCTTGACGATGCCCTCCACCATTTCCACATAAATTACTGAGCACAGCAGCCTGCACTTTCGGTGAGCGTCTAGCAGGCTCCGAGGAGAGATGCTTGAACAATTAGCTATTAAGTGGTGGTTTTGCTTTTGTGTGCTTTAAAAGGATAGCCTTCCCTAGGTCTGAATGTGGTAAAGTATCTGACAAAGGATGAAAACATATTTTCAGACTTTAGTGTTCTTTGATTCAGATAATGCCAAGATAAAGCCTTTTCCATCTCTCAATTACTGAAAAACAGTTGTTTCTCCAAAAGAAATATCCTAGCAGTCCACATTGTTTTCTAAAGAGGGATATTAGCTTTATTTTCAAATGTTTTTTCAAAGGAAATGTTTCTAACATTCTCTGAGGATTAAATGAATGTTTCCCTCTGAGCAGATATGACAGCCAAATAGTTTAGATATTTACGCCTGAATCCAAAGAAGTGCAGTGCCCTCTCGTGGACACCGCGGCAATCTCCTCCAGCACGGAAGGCGTCCGTGGTGTTACTGCAGGCCCAGCAGCTGGGAGAAGACCTCCTGCAGATGCCAGGAAGGGTCAGAGGCTGTCATAGCCCTTTAACCCCAAAGATGCACACACATACACACACACACGCATACACACACACACACACGCACATGCACACACGCAAACATGCACACATGCACACACACACACCTCTTAGAATACTCCAAAGATGCCCGCATGCACGCGTGCACACACACACAAAGCCATACACACACACATGCACACACGCACACATGCACACACACACACATGCACACACACCCCTTAGAATACTCCAAAGATGCCCGCATGCACACACACATAGGCACACACACAGGCACACACACACACGCACCCATGCACACACACACCCCTTAGAATACTCCAAAGATGCCCTCATGCACGTGTGCACACACACACGCAGGTGCACGCACACACACAGGAACACACACACACACAGGCACACACACCTCTTAGAGTACGAAAAGTCAAATATCCACAGTTTTCCTATTCACTTTCCCGCACAGGAACTGAAGTCAAGTTGTGCACTTATTGCATGAGACTTACACTTATTGCATGAGACTTATTGCAATATTACTTATTGCATGAGACTTACACCTCCAGAAGTTAAAGACCTACAGTGAATCTCTTTTTGCTGAATTAAGCACGGTAAATTCCACTTGCAACTTTCTGTGACTCCAGGACGCTTCCTATCTGTTTCTGTGAACCCTGCTCATTTCTCTGTAACAGCTTTAATTCTTTGATCATATTGCAAGCACTGCTGGCAATGCACTGTCACAGGAGAACAGTAAATGAAGTCAGGATTATCAAAACCAGTAATTAGAGGCAAATTCATTTTTATGTGCTTGGCAAACCTTGCCATTTGATGGAACTAAGTATCTTGTCACATGTGAAATCAATGATAATTATAAATGATGGATTATTTGCAAGAAGGCATAAAAAAATGGCTACTAGGCCTCCTTCCAAAGTTAGAATAAATGTATAAATGAATTAATATTGACCAATTGTATATGAAGTCTGTTAAATGTTTTAGCCCTGCTGGTGGCAGAGAATTTATTAGGCTAAGTAATGTGAAATATAATGAAATAGATTAAGTTTTTTTAATGAAATAATGGTACCCATTAGGTCTGGTGACTCTAATCTTAATGCAAATTATCCTTGTTATGGACATTCTCGCCCTGAATTTTAGATGGCGGTTTAAATTTTCATGCTGCAAACCACCTCAAATTCCCAACTAAAAGAGCTACTAATTGTAATAAACTAGGCTAAGAAGAGTGGTCACCTCTAAGTGGAGAGGGATAGTTTGGAGAGTTTGGGAAGAGTATGCAGGTGGCTTCAATGGTATTCATATTTTCTTCTTAAAATCATCATTAATGTGTTAGTGTCGGTCTTTAGAGAACAGAAACCAAGCTGGGATTAGGCCATGCAGGAGATGGATCAAGAGAAACAGTCTTGAGAGAAAATAGGCAGGGAGCCAGGGGAGATGCGGAGCCATCCAACCACAAAGCAGGTCCAGGTGCCTGCGAAAGGAGGAGGGAGGCATGGTGGGTGAGAGGGTCTCAGATGGCTGTGGCGTTTGGAATATTTAGAAAGGTCAGCATGGAAGCTCCAAACCAAAGTCTCCATCGAAGAAGGCCCAGTCTCCTGGGGTAATCTGCCTCAGTGAGCCCGGGGGGCGTCGTGGCCGAGGGCTACCTCAGGTGGTGTGGTCTCAGCGCGCACCTGGTGGTGAAGTCCAGAGGGCAAACGCACGGGTCACTGGTTCATCACTGTCCACACTCGGACAGCCGAAGCTCCTCTCACGCCTACCACAATCCACCCCCCACCACACAGGTCTTTGCTTCCCATACATCTTGGGAGCATCTCCTCCGTGGTCCCCACAGGGTCTTCCTTCGTGGGAGGAAGCTAAGAAGAGGGGGCGTTTGTGGCAGGAGTTACAGCCCCAATAGCGGCAGTTGATCTCAGAGCTGCCACTGTGTCCTCTCCCTGCTGCACAATCCACTCTGAATTCTGTCACCCTCAGCTGTGTCTTGGGCAGATCTTGGTGTATCACTGCAGTCCGAACAGAGCTTTAGGAACAGCGGGGTGGGGCAGCATCAGGAGGTACCCAGGCAGGTCGCCCCAGCTCCACGTTCATGCCTCCCTGCCCCTGCGTAAATGCAGCCCTGTGTCACTTCCTGGCCAATGTCACTGATCCGCAGATGCTCCTGCCAACACAGGAGACCCTCTCCTTTCCTGCTGATCCCCAGAGGATTCAGTGGAGTCATAAGTAGTGTAAGTGGGACCAACAGAGCCCTCTTCGGACCTTCAATGAATCCATTTATTTTTGCTTTCTCTTCCCCCTTCTCCTATATAAGATTCTTTTTTTTTTCTTTTTTTAATTTGTTATCTTACCTAACTAGGTAGTTTCAGAGGTTTCCACTGGGTCTTCCTCACTATAAAAATTCTTCCCACACAGGACACAGACCCAATATGGAGGTTCCTCCAAATACCAATTGTATCCATTTCAACCGATACCTAGGGACTTGGAAGTGACTACTGAAGAACATCAAAGCAAGTTACGTCTTTTTGACATCGTTAGAAATGGCCCTGCAAAGCTGTCTTGTGGGCCGTGGCAGGGGTAGGGGCGGGGGGTGGAATTTGCCTCTGTAGAGAATCTTCAGTAATGCACCCAGGCCTCCCTTTCTCGTCCTTTCCTGGATCTAACAGAGATTCACTGAGACTCTGATACCTTTAAAAGTCTGAAAAGCAGCAGCTACTCATGAGGCTTCATCCACATGATAAGGCCACCTGTGCCAGCCAAGCGTCTTCCTTTCTCCCTCCTATGACCTGTCTTGCCACTTAAACCTGTTTTTGGCTGTGTTCTGAGACTGCATTCTTGGGATGTTGCATAAGCTTCTGTACCTCACTGGCAGGTTAAGCGTTCATTCTGAAGACCCCGTGTGTACATGTTAAATACATTCACATGCCTTTTCTCCTATTAATCAATCTGCCTCAAGACAGTAAGTTTTCAACAGACCTTTAGGGGACCAAGGCCCTTGGACACACATCACTTAGTTGGATCTACACATACAGTGAGCTTACCATGAGCCAGACTTCCTCCAGGGGCCATTTATTACCTGGCACCCACAGGAGCGCTTCTAAGAGGCGAGACACAAAGTGTGAGGTCTCTATCATGCTTTTGATTACAGCATCTCCTTGTCACGGTGTTGCAAGGTCCTCTGTCTTTCTCTTAGGCTTGTGGCAAGCTCTGCAGTCAGTGATGTCAGGACTTGAAAAGTGGCTTAAGACTGGACACTGTGTAAAGGATTGCAACTTTTTATGGGGCAACCATCCTCAAACTCCTGCTTGGTTCTTCTCGCCCTTTAGAAGATGTGGACGCTAAGAGGCACACTGGCTGCTGACCCATCCATTTTGTTCTGAGAAGGCTATTCTCTGCTGTCCATGTCCACAGTGCCTTTGGATCCAACTCCCTGGAATGTCCCTGCACCCTTGCCGGGAGTTTTATGTTGATTGCAGTCTTCTGGCTTGTGGGTTGAACGTGCAGCCACCTGTGTTATCTCAGGACCTCCACATCCCTATATTTATTGATGGTCCTGGCCAGATGACCAACCAGCCTTCCCATGGTCAGCTCAGGCCTGCAAAACGGAACTGCCACCGACCCTGGTAGTGACGCCACTGCTCTCTCCAACACATGCCCACGCACATGGCAGCACCTCCCATCGCCTCGGTGTCTCCTAGGGCCGTCTGGAGAAACACGATCTTCTGCTGGGACTTGGCATATTCATTCTAGCACCTTAATTTCCCTCAGTCTCTTTCTTTTTGTTTTGTTTTCATTCTTTTTTTTCTTTTTTTTTTTTAATTAATTTATTTAACTTTAGGTGCATACTATATCTGACATTTCTCCCCATGTTTTCCCTCCCCACCCTCCTCTCCCTTTCTACCCTCCCCTCCCTCACCACCCCCCACTGTCCCTCCCCTACCCCCACCAACTGCCCCCAGTGTGTGATGTTCCTCTCCCTGAGTCCACATGTTCTCATTGTTCAGCACCCACTTATGAGTGAGAACATGCGGTGTTTGCTTTTTTGTTCTTGTGTCAGTTTGCTGAGAATGATGGTTTCCAGATTCATCCAGGTCCCTACAAAGGACACGAATTCATGATTTTTTATGGCTGCATAGTATTCCATGATGTATATGTGCCACTTTTTCTTTGTCCAGTCTATCATTGATGGGCATTTGGGTTGGTTCCAGGTCTTTGCTACTGTATACAGGGCTGCAATGAACATTCGTGTGCATGTGTCTTTATCAGCAGTGTTTTCTCTAGGCTTCTAAAAATCTTCTGAGGAGTGAATTTGTCCCAGTATCTGGGGCTCTTCTAGGGTCTAAATCCCATGAAAGAAAGTGCCCCAAGGGAATGAATCCTCACATACGCAGTATTAACATCCTGGCCCTTAAAATCCATCCCCAGAAAGCGAGCAATTCCCCTCGTTCATGCTAATTCAAGCAGGCTAATCCGTCCCACGTGTTTTGTGAGTGTCTGATCTCTCCACGCTTCCTTTTCAGTATCAACACATACCCAGATGGCTTATGCTAAGATTCAACCCTAGTTGTTGGTCTGGAGTCCACGAAAGGAACTGGGGGCAGGGTTGATGGTGCACCTGTTGCCTGAAGGATTTTGCAGTACAGCCATGGGAATGCTACTTCCTAGGAGGGGAGGGTGGTCCATCCCCAGAATCCATCTGCACAGGGGCAGTGTTATCAGCATCCTGAGAGTGGAGCGTGCCAGGGGACATCCACTCAGATAATCCCACCCCATGCTCCAGGGCTCCAGACCTTTGCACAACAGACCTGCCTTGGCTGAGCATCCAAATGTCTCTGCAACTCAGCCGCTCTAAAAGTTCAATCTGTTCTGTTTGCTTTCAGATCAGTTTCCTTGAGGTATAATTGTATACAATTAAAAATTGCATAGGTTTAGCAGTCCCATTTCTGTGTATATATCCAAAAGAAATAAAATGAGGATTCTGAGGAGACATCTGCACCCCCATGCCCACTGCAGCATCATTCACAATAGCCAAGCTTGGACTCAGCATAAATGTTCATCTCAAAATGAAGGGATAAAGGCAGTGTGATATTGACATGGAAGGGAGCATTATTTAGCCTTACAAAAGAAAAAAAATCCTTCGGAATGCAACAATGTTGACAAACCTGTAAGACATGATGTGAACTGAAATGAGCCAGTCAAATACCATCAGTTTCCATTTATAGAAAATGACCAGGATAGGAAAACCTATAGAGAAATAAAGTAGATTAGTGGTTCCCCAGGACTGGTGGGGTTGGGGAAAAAAATGGAAAGCAACTGGTAATTTTGCTAAGTACAAAAATTTAGGGGAGAAGAATTAAAATGTTTTAAAACTGACAAAGATGACAGTTGTACAGTTCCCTTAATACAGCAAACTAATGTGACCTGTACACCGTTTTTTTTTTTTTTTTTTTTTTTTTTGAGACAGTCTCCGTCTGTCATCCAAGCTGGAGTGCAGTGGGGCCATCTTGGCTCACTGCATTCTGCACCTCCTGGGTTCAAGGAATTCTTGTACCTCAGCCTCCCGAGTAGCTGGGATTACATGTGCCCGCCCCCATGCCTGACTAATTTTTGTATTCTTAGTAGAGACAGACTTTTACATGTTGGGTGGGCTGGCCTCAAACTCCTGGCCTCAAGTGATCCTCCCAAAGTGCTGGGATTACGGATGAGCCTGGCATTGTACACTTTAAATGGGAGAGTTGTATGGCATGTGAATTATATCTCAACAAGTCTATTTTTAAAAATCAAGAAAGGGGCAGAAAAGCTGAAGCCTGGGGGTCACACTCCCTGCACAGCCTGAGTCATGTTTTGTGGCTATCAGAATTAGCTCCCTCGACGTGGCTGTATGATTGTTTACATTTGTTCCTGCATGTTTTAAGGGGAAGCATGCTGTCTCTACTAACCTGTGGTATAGGCAAATGTTCTCATATTCCAAAGCAAATTGCTAGGTTATCAATCTGCGTACTAGAAAACAAGAGATACAGAAGTTAGGAAGTTGAGGAGTTCAGAAGCAGGATGTGAAGAGAGAAGCCCATTTGAGAGAGTTAACATAAACCAAGAGTTCCTCTTTCTTTTGAGCTAGAAAGAGAAGTATTTGTCACTCACTTTAAGCCCATTGGGAGATAGAATTCTAGAACTTTGCCCTGGAATTTTTAGGAGCACCAAGCTTAGGACCAAAAACACTCCTGAAAATGTCTACAGGAGAGATGCTGCATCTGGAGCTTCCTGCTTGGCATCGGAGCAATGATAGGGTCCCTGTGCGGAAGTCACTGCATCCTTGCAAATGCACTGGCAGGCATCTGGATGTCAGCCTGCAGGAGATGAGACCCCAACAAGGAGAAGCAGAACCAAGTGCCCTGGGCTGGGAGAAGTGGTCTGGAGAATACTGCCTTTACTGAGAAATGCCTTGGCTTAGGACAGCAGGGAATTTTCTCAGTGTTGGCAAAAAGCAGATGTTCAATAAATGTTTGCAATAAAATGGTTGTATCTTCTAAAGGTCTTTCATTCAGGAAAGCAGACAGCACAGGCATTTCAAACAGAAGGAATTTAATTCAGGGAAATTTCTGCAGAGGTGATTGAAGAGCCACTCAGATATTGACAACTGGCACTAGTGGCTTTCACGCAGGCTAGAGACAAAGGGGGGTGATGTTATTAAAGCCGGGAGCCTGGGTCTTAGATTTAAATCTCTAACCACAGCAAACCTATCCAGTGGGAGATGGATCCACACGGGAGACTCAGCTGCCACCAGGATGCTCCTCGTGGCAGAAAGTAAACAAGAGAAAAACCCTGGCTTCCCCCTCCTGTCAGTGTCTGCCATTGGACATCACAGACTATAGCCTTCAGCTGTCAGGGACCCTTCTTCCAGAAGCCTGAGTTCTATAGCCTCATCTAGAGCAGGATCCTACAAGAGTTAGACCCGCTGATTTGGAACTTTTGTAATATTTCTGCGTTTGAGAAATTTTACATAATTTCAAGAATTTTTGCCACGGAAGGGAAGAAGGAGCAGATTCCCTTTGTGTTTTCATTTAGGTGTGTTTGTTTTAGTTTTGTTTTAGTGTTAAGATCTGTGCCAAGCACATAATTAAAACTCTCATGTTAGTAATGGAGTTCTAATTTGGCATCGTGTCTTTTTTTTTTTCTTTTTTTTTGAGACAGAGTCTTGCTCTGTTGCCCAGGCTGGAGTGCAGTGGTGCAATCTTGGCTCACTGCAACCTCCACCTCTGGGGTTCAAGCCATTCTCCTGCCTCAGCCTCCTTAGTAGCTGGGATTACAGGCATATGCTACCACACCCAGCTAGTTTTTGTATTTTGAGTACAGATGGGGTTTTACTATGTTGGTCAGGCTGGTCTCGAACTCCTGACCTTGTGATCCACCCACCTTGGCCTCCCAAAGTGCTGGGATTATAGGCATCAGCCACCGTGCCCAGCCCATGTCTTTTAATGTATTTACTATCAGAAATGGTTTGAGGCACTGCTGTCTGAGAATTAAGAAAACTTAAAAAGTAAATTGAACATTGCTTTCACAGTGGTCCCAACACAGAATTAGAGGGGAGAATATTATTATTGCATTCACTGCAGGAAAACTGGATTAGGCCAAAAATGAACTCCGGCAAGGGCTTTAATTTTTTCCAGTCTATTTTCTCAGCTTTGGACCACCTCTTTGGAGAGTGACCTGGTCCTAGTTTGGAATTTTCTGTGGAAAGGAAGAATTTTCTGTTACCCACCATAGGGCTATATTAAGTTAAATGAGTGTTCTGGACTGGCTAATAAGTCTGAAATTTTATTATTATTATTATTATTATTATTATTATTATTATTATTATAAAGATGGGGTTTCACCATGTTGGCCAGGCTGGTCTTGAACTCCTGACCTCAGGTGATCCACCCACCTTATCCTCCCAAAGTGCTAGGATTATAGGCGTGAGCCACCACGCCCAGCATGTCTGCAATTCTTAGTCAATACTTTAAAAACTATAACAATAATTTAGAAGAAATAGTAATCTGTCAGGGAAGAGTGGTCAGAGGTAATCATTGTTCGATTTCATTTTTATTGTTCTAAGCAATTCAGATCTAGCCCCTAATTTGCACATCTGATTTAACAAAAACAGAAAGGACTACAGCAACAGTGACAATAACAACAGACCACGTGGTTAATCAGAATTCTATTTCTCTTAGAAAATATGACTGGATGTTTTTTCTTTTATTTTGGAATAGGGTCTCACTCTGTCACGCAGGCTGGAGTGCAGTGGTACGATCTTGGCTCACTGCAGCCCCAGTCTCTCCAGTTCAAGTGATTCTCTCACCTCAGCCTCCTGGATAGCTGGGATTGCAGGCATGTGCTACCACATCCGGCTAATTTTTGTACTTTTTGTACAAACGGGATTTCGTCATATTTCCCTTGCCAGGGATATTTTTTTCTTACTCTATACAGCTCTCTTACTGAGAGGAAATTCAGTAAAGATCCTGCTGTCTACCCCTTGACATTTCCAATGCCCATTAAAGATTGGCATCCAGCAATGCCTAATTTGGTGATTTCTTAGTATGATCTCAGTCTAATGGGCTGAAAAATGTAGGTCACTGACGGAACTGACAAAGTGGATGTTAAAAGGTAGAACTTGAGGATAGGAGAGAGTCTCATCCTGGGGATGATATTTCATCATCGCATTGGCTCTGTTTTAAATGTCAGTGAAATCCAAAGAGGCAGCATCCATCTGGGACTGGACTACGCGTGCTCAAGCGAAGCCCAGAAAGTGCATGGAAAGCCTCTGCTCCCATCACATCTGCTAAGGATGCAGCAGCCAAAACAAGATACATGAATAGGCCTGAATTCTACGTGGCTACCCTTGTTCCCACACCACAGTCTTAATGACGACAGAGAATTCATACATCTTCATAATTGGTAGAAAGTCACCATTCTTTTGTCTTCATTGCAATAATTTTCTCAGTTGTTCTGCGCTTGGCGGTGGAATCCCCGGGGCTGAGACTTGGTTCCAGGATCACGCTATTTTAAGCTAATTTTTATGGAGTGTTAGGATCTCTGCCAAGCACATGACGGTCTCCTCACCAGAGATCATATCGTGTGGTTGGGCGTACGTTCCAACCCTGCACTTCACCAGTGGGGAAATGTCAGATCTATAAAAACGAGTGTAATAATAGGTTGCTTCTCAGAGTAAGATAATACATGTAAAATCGCACACCCCGTTGCTCAAAACCCGGTAGATGTGTCATAAGTGATAGCTGGTTTTGTTGTTATGTATACAATTCTGGTAAACATAGTAGCATCCCCACAGGAATGATAATTAACATTAAGTCAGATGGCTAATGCAGGCTAAATTTCTTCACTAACTTTCTTGCTTTCTCTCCTTTTATTTCTGCTTCTTTTACATTGCATACCCACATCGCATAAATGAGAGGGAATGTGGGAAGAAAAGGTATTAAAGATGAATTTATACTTCTCTTGGAGTGAAAAAGGTAAATGTATTTCTGCATAGCAGTGGTCTTCCCAAAATGTTACTTAGTCAAACTCTTGGGACTAATATTGTGAAAAGTGTTGGGAGTGAACAGAATGTTTTACACGGGAGTTTAGAGCAATTTAATGTGTTGCATTATTTGATAGAGAAGAAAAGCACAAATAAAAAGAGAATTACTGTTCAGGAAAAACAATAATGAAGGCTGAGCCTTCTCTGCAGTAATCTTTTCAGATTTTTCTTTCTAGTAAACTTTTAAAATATTTTCTTGACTTAGCATTTAGTAGTAAATAGGACTGCTAGCTCAAATGAACATTACTAAACAGCTAAAAATTTAAAAAGCCACAGATAGAAACATATATAATTTTTTCCTCATTTCTTTCTGAAATGTATACTTTGTTTTAGAGCTTCAAAAGTCTCTGCAAGCATTGCATAAGAGGAAAGCATTAATTAAGGAAAATGATGGATTGATTGGAACAATATGTTTGGCTTATTTTATAAGAAAAATAAAAGAGATCTACAAATTGGTTATGTCGTGTTGCATATCCTAAAAACCTTGCCAGTATTTCCGCATATACCAAACATAAAACAGGAAGACAGAATGGAGGATGCTTGGAAAATAAATATTGTAAAATTGCTGTGCAAATATCTTACATTTATGCATACATTTGGATAACTTTAGCTGCTTATACCATGTGAATATATAAATGAGAATATGCATGTTTATCATCCTGTGCGAGAAGATCACCCTACCCAAAGAATGAATGCAAGTGATACGAAACTAATTTGGAAAACTTAAATCTGGGCCTGAACGCCATGCGCCTTCTCTAGTGTCAATGAGTTTACTTTCGCGTAGCGATACGAAGAATTGGATTGATCGCCAAGTTGTTAACCGTGACTCAGTATGACAGTTTCTCATGCCGTGTATGTACTTTGGTGACAAACTTGCTGTACTGCCAGTCATCTCATAGCATGTGACTTGGCGATTTCTAGAATTTGCTTTGCTTTTGGTACCTGAGAGAGAATTTATTTTAAAATAGGTTTTGGATTAAAAAGAACTTCTATTGCTGGTCCGTATGAAATAAAAGGATCTGAATTTACCTTCCTGGCTCACACAACATATGGGAAAAAGTATCTGAAACAAGAGTTTCAGACCTTGGGCTTCAGGCAGTGCAGGGCAATTGCTCACTGAGAGAGGAGAAATAATAAATGAGGTCAGTCATGCAATTCAGCTGACTAGCTAGAGAAAACTCCCAGGCTGCAAAGTAAAGAGGAAGAGACTGCAAGCCTGGGTGTCTCCAGCTGAAGAGGCAGAGATGGAATTCCAGGAAGACAACAGTGGCTGAGGTTCCCAGGTGAGAGAGTAGCTGGAAAAAGAATTGCCGCCATTCAATAACCATCTACTAAACAATCTCTATCCATATTCTTCCTCCTCATACATGAAAGTTAACTCAAAAGACATATATGATTTCTAGAAGAAAGTTAGGATAAAATTGTAGGATCATAGTGAAGTCAAAGTTTTACTTATGATAACATCTGAAGCATGACTCATAATGACATTTGATTTAAAAAACATTGAGACCTGCTGATCAACAGCCAAAGATGGGTGGAAATGTTTGTGAATGATGTAAATTTTGATATAAGACTTGGTTCCAGAATATATAAAATGCTTCCCCAAGTAATATAACATTAATCTAATAAAAAAGAGAAAAAGGATGAAATGTAAGAGTTTGTAAAGACGCTAAACATCATTATTCACCATGGAAGTGTAAATAAAAACCACGATGGGACACCACTACCCACCTATTAAAATATGCCTAATTAGAAAGATTGATCGTGCCAGATATCGGTGAGGACGCAGAGGGACTGGGACACTCACGCATTGCTAGTGGGAATGTAAAAATGTACGTGATTTGAAATACGTCGGATATATTTTGGTGATTTCTTAAAAAGTTAAATATACACATACCCATGACTCAGTGGTAACACTCAACGTATTTACTCGAAAGACATGAAAGCATATATCTATATAAGTTGTACGTGAATGTTCACAGCAGATTTACTTGCGTTAGCCAAAAAGTAGAAACAGCCCAAATGCCCATCAACATGTGAACAGATAAACACTTTGCAGTATATCCCTACAGGGCAATGCTGTCCAGCAGTGAAAAGGAATGAGTTATTGGTACACCCAACAGCATAAATGATGAACATCCAAATAAATACACTGAGAGGAACAAAGAGGCAAACGAGAGAACTACACACCGTGTGTTTCCATTTGCACAAAATCACGGAAATTTTAAACTAATCCATAGTGACAGAAAGTCAATCTGGAGTTGCCTAGAGCAGGGGTGAAGAAATATAAAGACCCATGAAGAACACTTTTGGGAAAGATACTGTTGTTCATTATCTTGATTGTGGTAATAATTCCACGGGTATACACATATGTCAAAGCTTATCAAACTGCATACTTTAAATATACACCATTTTATTATGTATCAATTATAAGGCAATAATCCTGCATAAAACAGATAATTTTGAAGGATAAAACAAAGCCTCATGTAAATGGGAGAAAATAAACTACTCTGTATAAAAGCATCTGTAACTAAGCAACTGAATTGCTTATCTATCATGCAAAAGTGACCCCAAAAATGTAAAATTATAAGTGTGATTTTCCTTAGGCAATTTTTATAGTAACCTATGAGATCCAAGTCTTTGATAGTCTGTATGTTATTCAAAACAAAGTAAAAATTAATCATGTAATTTTTAGCTTAGGGTTGAGCTGACGAGTTTAATTTCCCAATTTATTTTCTGGAAACATGATTTGCATCTATGAATAGATGTGCAGTTGCATTTTTAACATTGCCTTCAGTGTTATTTACACAGAGATAATAAGAGATATGCTATTCACATCTTCAAAATTCACCCTTTATCCCATGGGTGGGCGTATCTCTGGGATCTGGTGATATTAGTAGGATTAAGCATCGCATATTAGATTCAGGGTGATGAGAATTTTATGATAGAAGGAAAAACCCTTTATTGGCTTTCTATGCATTCCATTATTATTAGCATGAGTAAAACAGTTTAATCACTATTGTCTTATAATGGTGTTATAAATTCAGGCTGGTGAAACACATAGTAAGTACATCCTTACTTACCTATCCTAAATCTATGGTAGACATAATTAATCAATCTTGTCTCTTCTTAAGACAACGCTTTGTCTTTGAATTTCTTTCATTACATTACTCAAGACAAACACCTCGTACAGGGAGACAGTGCATGGAAGCTGAGTGGAATTTGCTATCCTAGCTCTGGGGAATTCTGCAGAAACTGACTGTTCTGGCTGTGTGCAACTTGGCGTGGAATGTGTAATATCTACCCAATAATTAAGAGGCTTATTAAGAATAACAATGGTAATGCTTTTCCTTTTATATAAATTGCTTTTTTTAGTACAAATGTAATACATGCTCATTAGAGAAACATTTGGAAGGCACCAAAAATCACAGAGGAAAATCATTACTGCACCTAATCCCACCACCAAGATAAAAACACTAGTGCCATCTTGCGGTAATTTCTTGGAGACATTTTAGACTTTAATATAAATGGTAATAATATACAAATGAGTAAGTGCACACTGAATAGTGCCCAATTCTTGCAGATCCAGTGATGACTTAGAATGCTGCTTGCAAATGATTCAAACAATAAAATCTGTCTGTTGTTATTTGGTTCCTGCCGATAATGAAGGAACCAAATATGAGGACCATACACAAGCTGTGCGGCACAAGCCCCTGGGCTAGCTGGTGGTAGATCGGGCCCCGGGGCTCATATTTACTTTTAGTGGTGGTTAAGGAAAGAGTTACATGAAAAGTATGGAATGAAGAAAAAGCTTGGTTATGTCGTGGGTCAGGGGTTGCTACAACAACCCAATGTAGAAAATTTAAAAGTGCAATTACTAAAAAAAATAAAAATAAAAATAAAAAAATAAAAATGTTTAAAGAGGACATCCAGGCTGGCCACAATGGGTCACACCTGTAATCTCAGCACTTTGTGAGGCCGAGGCAGGCAGATCACCTGCGTTCAGGCATTCAAGACCAGCCTGGCCAACATGGTGAAACCCCATCTCTACTAAAAATACAAAATGTTGGCCTGCATGGTGGCACATGCCTGTAATCTCGGCTACTCAGGAGGCTGAGGCCGGCTAATCACTTGAACCCTGGAGGCAGATGTTGCAGTGAGCCGAAATCTTGCCATTGCACTCCAGCCTGGGCAACAAGAATAAAACTTCATTTCAAAAAAAAAAAAAATCGACATCCATGATCTGCGGTGGTAGATGATGATGCCCATCCATTACACCAATCACCTTGCATTGACTCTTTAGTGTTAAGTAACCATTCTTCTAGACATCTAGTTTCTTGAGGTTGGAGACCACCTTATTCATCATTATGTTTAGAAAAGTGTGGTGTTGTGCTTGTCAATATGGGCTGTGTTAACAACCCCGGAATTTCCATGCTGTAAGGTGGGGATTGGCAAACTATAGCCCAAAGCCAAATCAAATCTACAAACCCTTATAAATAAAGTTTTATTGGAACACAGCCATTCCCATTTGTTTCCGAATTATGTATGACTGATACCACACTCCAAGAGCAAAGGTGAGTAGGTTTGGTAAGAGTCCAGAATTCTTACTATCTGGGTCTGCAGAGAAAACAAGTTTGCCCGTCTCTGGCTCAAAGCAACAAGGAGCTAATTTGCAGTCATGCTAAAAATGAACAGTCGGTTGGTCTTAGAGGGGAGACTCTGCTGATTGTATTCACTCCGAATTCGGTCTGATGGACGACAAACTTGGCATATGCTTCTGTGATTACACCGGAGGAGTCAGCGCGGAGAGTGAAATGCCAGCCATCAAATTATTCCAGCTGTGGGTAATGTCCACTCCCACATTGTTAGCTACTCAAGGCAAATTCCCATGCCTACCTTGAAGGAAGCCGAGTGCAGCCCCTCCCCATGTGTTCAGAAGAAGAGGGCAACTGTAAATCAGGGCAGCATAGCTGCCACAAAACTAAGTAAAATTGGGGTGGAATAAGCAAATAAACAAAAAAATTCATAACCAACTTGTGCAATTCATTTGTTTTTATTTTCAAATACATTCATTAACTATCCTCTGTGATGGTTAATGAATGTATTTGAAAATAAATATCATCATTCAAAAGACCAGTCATTCACCAGTGAACAGAGTTATCTACCTGCTCTCATATAACTTACATTCTACTTGAGGAAACTAACGTTAAATTCTCTATCTTAACATAGACAACATTTCTCGATTTTACATTAATCTCTGTACCTTTCTGGTTAAATATATATATATATATATATATAGTGAGTCATAATATCTCCTAATTGCTAACTAGGGTAGTATACTACTACTACTATTATTATTACTATTAGTAGAAAGAAATTTTAGATGTTTTTCCAAAGTCATCCCCAACAATCAGCAAATTTATATCTAATGCCATCAGAGTCTGTGCTTCTCAACCAAATCTGAATCTGGGAAGCATTTTTATGGTTGTTCTTAACAACCTAGGATCTGATTTATAATTATCTGGCCCTTCAAAAATACAACACATTTATTTGTGGATAATTGATTAATAGGAGCTGTCAGAGAAAAGCCTCTGATTTAAGAAGCATCTCACATGGATTAAAAGAATCACCCAGCCGATAGGTAAGGTTGTTTAGTTGCAAGAATGACAGGAAGGAAATTTTTCTGGATTCCCATCTCCAAAATTTATTTTTTAGCTAAAAAGTACTAGCTCCTGGTGTGAGTGCACAAAAATGGGGTTGAGAAGCATAAAATGTAAATTAGTTCTCTCTGACTACAGCAAAACGCAAAACACTCAATGACTGAGAAATGTTCTTATACACCTACAATGGTGATACCCCAAAAGGCTCACCTGTGCCTTCTCTCACTGGGATTGCATATTAATTTGAGAGGAAAACCCTTAGGCATTTTTTCTCATCCCATAAACAAATAACATCAGTCTGTTGGTGGCGACAATAGCTGGTGTTGCATCAGAGAAGGTTTGACAATCTGATGAAACATGAACATCAGGGTCAAAGACGACTGCTCAGAAAAAAGTTAAGATAGAGATCAAATGTTTCAACTTCATAATCCTTTTCCTTCCTTGCCAATGAAGGAAATACAAATCTGCAGACATCAAGAGGAAACTGTTACAGCTGAAGTTTTATTGCATGAGCAACATTTATTGGCTGTAAAATCCACACATTATAGTAGAAGGAAAATGTCTCTCTACTAAAATAACCCCAGTCCAATTTCGGGTATTGACACAAATGTTCTTTTGGTTTCAGTTATTTTTCTCTATTTACTTTTCTCCTTTCTACTTCACTGACTTCTATTTTTTATTACTTTTTTTTTTCTCTTTCCTATGGGTTTGATTTGCTTTCTTTTTGTTTTTCTGGTGTTTTAATGTAAACAATCAGGTCGTTGATTTTAATACTGCTATTGTAATATGTGTTTATTTGTAATTTTTTTCTGTAGCTCTAATTGTGGGTTTGTCTGTTTCTACTTTATGCACCATCAGTGTTTGCTACATATGTATTTATAAGCTCTTTTATGGGTACTTAATCATTTGACTATTATATCTTTCAATCGATGGCTCATTTTTCATTAAGACATGACCCTAATTCACAGCAACAGTGCTTTTTCTGGAACCTACTTATCTGATGTTAATAAAGCCTCTTCAGCGTTTTAAAATTAGGATCTCTAGGGTGAATAGTTTTCTATATTTTTCTTTTAATCTAATTGTGCCTTTATCTTTACACTAGGTTTATTATTGTGTTTTGTGTTTTGTGTTTTTTGATTTAAGTTTCTTGTCGACAGCATATAGTTTGCTTGTTTATATCCAATTTCACAGTCTCTGTTTTTTTTTTTTATTGTCATGTTTAGATCACTTATATTTTATCAATTACTGCTATGGTTACGTTTAAACCAAACATCTTTTTATTAATTTTCTTTATGTATCCTCTATTATTTTTATTCCCTTTTAACATCTTTTGCCTGTCTTTACACTTTGTTATTTACTTCCACTTTAAATTTCCTAGTCTCCTATTAGCTACCCATTTTATAGATGGCTGATTTAAGATTTATAGTATATAATTTGAATTCATCGTAGCCTACTATGAAGTAATAATGTGCAACTCCATGTATGGTGCAGGAAACTAACAGAAATATCTAATTTTTCCTTCCCAACTTTTGTGCTATTGGTTTCATACATTTTACTCTACATTTTAAGCCCGAATCTCACAATAACTGTTTTTCTTCCTTAAACATTCTTTCATCTTTTAAAGATATTTAAGAAATAATAATCACTTTATAATTCTCCCACATATTTAACATTTGTTATATTCCTTGATCCTTTCTGTAGACTGGAATTCCAGTTGTTTTTATTTTCTGCTGTCTTAACTATTTTGTATTACTTTCAGTGGTGTGGTGGTTTTAAATCTCTCACCTTTTGCATAACTGAAAACATCTTCATTTCTCCTTCATTTTTGAAACATATTTTGTGGAGTTTAGAATTTTAGGATGACATACTTTTGTGCATCAATCTAAAGTCACTTCATATCCTCTTACTGGCACTGACGCTGCTGAGACTTGTGCTGTCATTGTTGATGGTGTCCTTCTCTACATAATGATTCTTTTTTAATTTTAATTTTTGGAGGCAGAGTCTCGCTCTATCACCCAGGCTGGAGTGCAGTGGTGCAACTTTGGCTCACGGCAACTTCCACCTCCCAGGTTCAAGTGATTGTCCTGTCTCAGCCTCCCGAGTAGCTGGGATTACAGGGCCCTGCCACCACACTTGGCTAATTTTTATATTTTTAATAGAGATGGGGTTTCACCATGTTGGCCAGGCATCCTTTTTAAAGATGTTTTCTTTAACTTTCGTTTTCAACAAATTAATTATGATATGGCTTTGCACCGTTTTGTTCATGTTCATTGTAACTGAGGATTCTCGAGCTCCTTAGATCTGCAGATGTACAGCTTCTGTTTTAAAAAAATTTATTTGAACATCTCCCCTTTCTTTCTTCTGTGACTTCGATCAAATACACATCAGGTTGATACTCTACCACAGCTCACCGAGGTCTTGACTTTTCTCTTTGTGTTACATTTTGGATAATTTTCACTTGCTGTGTCTTCAAGTTTGCTATTTTTTTATAGTGCTATTAATCCTACTTAATGTATACACACATATATGATTTTCCACTTCTAGAGGTTTAATTTAGGCCTCTGTTTCCGTATTTCCACTTACACCCACACTGTTAATATGATCTTGACCATATAAAATATACACATATTAATAATAAAATATATTATTAAATAACACTACATTAATGTATAATATGTTATATATTAACAAAAACATTGTATATTAATATGTATTGTATTAATAACATGCATTATGTATTTATATGTAATATATACTACTAATACAATACATTATGTATTTACATATTAATACTATCTGTATTATAGATGCATGATAGCTATTTATATCATACATATACACATATGATATATATATGTATGTATGACAATTTTTTATTATTATGGCTTAGTTCTTCTATTATCTGTGTGATTCCAGTGTCTATTTCTATTGATTGAAATAAAAAAATCTTCCTCCTTATGAACTACATTTATTTGTATGATAATGAAAATGAGCATGGTCAGTAATCAGCTGACTCTGAATATATGAGTGACCCCAGCCCACACCACATGAATCACATACAAGTTGTTCCAACTGAGCTATGCTCAGAGCCCTAACCTATAGAATTGAAAGCAAGCTGATTTTTGTCATTTGCCGCAACTAAGGGTTGGTATTGTTACCAAAAGCTAAGTGACATTCCCAGTAAATATTCATAAAGTCATGAATGAGTATCTCAGAACATCTCAGAACTTTGAAACAAACTTTAGTGACACATCCACCTAATATTTGTATTTGTTTGTACACATATACAGTGTGAATTTTCACATATTTATCTCTCAGTATTCCAGTTAAGGAAATGCAATTCTTCTTGTTAAGACTGAAATATAGTCTTCCGATTATATATAAAGAGTGCCTTAATAAAATTATAAGTATAGACATTTCTTGCTGAAAGAAACCTAAGATACTTCCACTCCAGAATCCTGAATTTGGAAATGAGAAACTTGAAGGTCAGAAAGTAGTAAAATAATTTGCCTGAAGTCATGTAGTCACTTCGATTCAGAATTCATTTTGAATGGTCAGAATTCAAAGCAGGAGACCAGAGCAAGGATGCTGTTCCTGTGGGCAGGGGACTTTCTCTAATGGGTCCAGAAAGGCTATGTCTACCAATGCTACAGTGAGAAGCAAATTTAACACAATCTGTTTTGGGGAATGGTATTGCTGGCGAAGTCAGTGTTACGTTTGTGTGTATGCCCAATGGCTTAGGCAGATCCTTGGGAGAAATTCGAATGGGAAAGGGAAAGAAAAACCAGTCATGATGGTTATGCTCATGGTGTGAGGGTGGGAATAATGGTGATTGTGTAGGTTGTGATGGTGGAGGTGATGCTGCTGCTGGAGATGGTGGTGGTTTGATAGTGATACTGCAGGTGCTGATAATGTTGCTGGTGGTGATAATAAAGGTGATGATGTGGGTGGAGGTGATGGTGTAGGTGATGATGTTGGTGGTGGTGGTAGTGGAGGTGATGATGTTGGTGGTGATGGTGCAGATGATGTTGGCAGAGGTGATAGTGGAGGTGATGGTGCTGGTGGAGACAATGAAGGTAATGATCTTGGTGGAAGTGATGATGGAGGTGATGAAATGGTGTGGTGATAATAGTGGAGATGATGGTGATGGTGGTGGTAGTGATGGTGAAAGAAATCACAGTAGAGGTGATAGTGAAGGTGATGATGATGATGGAAGTGATAATGGTAATGGTGGTGGTTATAGTGGAGATGATGATGATGGTGGAAGTAATGGTGGTGGAGGAGATGGTGGTGGTGGTGATACTGGAGGTTATGCTGGTGGTGGAGACAGTGAAGATAATAATGATGGTGGTGGCTCTGATAGTGGTGGAGATATTGTGGAAGTGATGGTAGCAGAGGTGGTGGTGACAGTGAAAGTGATAATGGTTGAGGTGACAGTGCAGGGGATGATGGTAGTGGTGGTGATAGCAGAAGTGTTGATAATTTCGGAGATAACAGTGGAGGTGATGATAGTTTTGGAGATAATAGTGGAGGTGATGATGGTGGTGGTACTGAAGGTGATGATGTTTGAGGTGATCATGTGGGTGATGACAGTGGTGGTGGTGATACTGGAGGTGGTGATGATGGTGGTAGTGATGATGGAGTTAATGTTAGTGATGTCTGTGTTTGTTCAAGCATCCATCTTGAAAGCAAAAATAGTATAAAACTGTCAGGTACAAAAAAGAGGTGGTATTATATAGAAGTGGGATACATTACTGCTAATGCCTCAGAACGTCAGATAGTTACTCATTCCAACCCTTGGACGTCGTAGCAGCATTTATATACCCCAACTCATTGCCAAAGATGCTTCTGTGTATCTCTACAAGGAAAAAGAGAAAAAAAGAAAAGAAAAATGAAAACTTAGTCACTAGAAAATAACATATCTCTGCACAATTTACATTACTGTCAGATATTATCTCCCTTGAATTTTCCTTATTTAGAATTTTAAATTTTAAGTCTTTTTTAGAAAAAAATTTACTGTAATGATAACGCAGATTTGAGTAGAATAAAGTTATTCAAGCCAACAACGCAAAACTACATTTTGTCTGTCCTCATAATTTCCACGTGTGTGTGTGTATGTGCGCGCATACTCAATTTTCACAAGAGTGTGTGTGTGTGTGTGTGAGTGTGTGGGTGTGTGTTTGAAATACATTCACATTGTTTGCTCATTAGGTTTTCAGGAGATAGTGAGATAATTGATATATTTCTCATTTAAGTGTTTATGGCAGACGACGGGCATAGAAAAGCCAAGCAATATAAGTAATTGTACATCAGCATTTTAGTTAAAAAGATATCATTAAGGAAGAAAAGTGGAAGTTGCAGAAACAAGGTCAGAATTTAGGTGGTAAAAATGTGCAGGAGCACTTGCTTACCCATATTCAACGAAAATGAATTTCTATGTGCTATGCATTCATTTCTTCAAGGGAAAAAAATTCTTGAGTTTTAATTGTTTGGACTTTTACCAAAATACACTTTAGCCTCATCATGTTCCTGTTATTATTTGAGCAGCAAGTAGTTATTTAAAACTGCCTAGAGGTTAGGAGCAGAAGGAAGGCATTCAGCTGAAACCGTTTAAAATGACACAACATTTCTCAAGTTTAGAGAAGCCAAAGAGTTCATCGAACTAATGGATGGTTGATTTCAGTAGCTGACATGTGTGTAAAAGGTGTTGATTCGGTGCGTAAAAGACTTCAAAATGGCTTGTAAAACTGAGACAGGAACAGCACTGCAATGAGGAATATGCTTTAAAACTGCTTCCAGTGAGGTGTAGTTTAGCTCAGTCCCAAAAGCTATTCATAGCCTGTAGTGAAGTTTCTTCTTTAAAATCCGTTTCCGTTCTATACAATGGGCCTCAGTACCCGTAAGTAATGTATCAGAGAAGCATAGTATGTTCTTGCATTTTTTTCATGTTAAATTTGGTTTGGAAGTGTAATTTTTTGTATACGTGACATCATCTTATAAATGTTAGTGAAAATCAAAATGACAACAATTTAAGGCATCCTCGTCACCATTTAATCTTTCGAGTTGACATGTATAGGTTTTTATTTGCATGAAAAACATGACTCAAATATTCAGACATTTTGTTCTTGAGTGATAGAGTTAAGTCAGTTTCAGTGATCCTTTATTTTGTTTACATTTTCTACTTTTCTTGTTTCTAAAATGATTTTCGAATTTCTGTTTAAAGCTGCTATGGAACCGTACCATTCGGATTTCAAGAAATTTTTGTGCAAGGATCACAGTACCCTAGCAGTCTGCAGCCACAGCCTTTCTGTGGCACGGTGTGGAGTGCTGGGTCTGGTTATCCTACAGAGGGCGAGGCGTGTCTGTGGGCAGCCCTCCCAGTAATCCCTGATGGACTGGCCAGTACTTTCTCAGAGCTTCACGGCCACCTGGAGCTCTGCCATTCTGATCTTCCTTCCTTCAGCCTGTTCTTTCGCGGGTGTCAGATCAGCCTTGTGACATGACTGTCCCTTCCTGCTGTCTCTCCCTGCCCACCCTTCACTGATGCCATCTCAATACCTCTCACACTTCTTACTCTGCTTCGGTGTTTCTTTTCTGGAGAAATTAAACTGACACGGAGGATAGACCACATTCATTTGAAAAGGAGACCGACGTGTGTGCTGATGTGTCTTCTTGTCTTTTACGATTCAGTCTGATGGGGAAAAAAAAAAAAAAAAAATGACGGTCCTCCTTTCAGTGGCTAATTCATGTCTATTTTTGTTCACCTCGCTGGGACTTATACCTTGTTTGGTCTCATGTTCTTTTATCCCCTCAAAAGGATTGAAAGCACAAATTTCTCTTAAGCAATTCTGGAATGTAAGGATGTGTTCGTAGCATAAGAGTTGGACTGGATACGATCATCACTTCCCACTGAACCCCAGTCATGTTGTTGAATCCCAGTCACGTCTTCAGCTGCAAATCTGACCTGGCAAAGCTCATCTAAGCGTGTCTGTCTTGGACATCCATAAACACAGATGTACTTCCTATGAGCCTAGTGCCACCGCAACACAGGAACTCCGTGAGGATGTGACACTGAATCTAGGACAGCCCCTCAGGGATGCTGACGTGACGAGTCGCAGGAAACGAGGCAACGTGAGGTGACAGGAAGCATGGAAGGAAGGAAAGAGACTGCGTTTCTGGTGGTGTCTTGGAGCTGCTGTGCCGTCCCTGAGTGCAGATGCCACTGGATATCTCAAGTCAAGAGCAAATGCCTTGAAAGATTAAGTCACTATGTTTATTACAGGTGGACAAAGCTGAGAAGATAGATCTCTTCCTGTATGTCTCAGGTTAATTTTTGTCTGTCTGTATGTGTTTGTTGTTGCTAACACCATTGTCCTTTGACCTGAAACTTAAACAACAACAAATGTGCTTCTCCTGTCAGGGTCTGATGAATGTGACACCACGTGACCTCTCACTGCAATTCCTCCACATCCCTTCATCAAACATAGCAGTTACTACCTTGGAACCTTAGGTGTCATGGTACACAGTACAAACCTCACTAATCTATTAAAGTCTAGTAGACTTATTTAAATACGTTGTTGTTACTTCTTCAAAATAGCTATTCAAGTACTAACACAAATATTGGTGGTGTCAGTAAAACTTCATCTTTGGGTAACATTTATAATTTTTTCAATTGCAGTGATGCTGTTTTGGGAACATAAAAATATCAAACTATGACTGACTCATGCACCATTATTTAGATATGTTTTATGAGAAGGTGTGGCATTTTTTTCTCTGTACTTTTAATCCTGAATAGCTAAGTGCGGTGTTAATTGTCCGTATATTGGATTATATTAATATACAGTTAGATGTTGCTTCCATTCAGATACATCCTCCATTTAACTCATGAATTTTTAGTATCATTTCTGAACAGGTATCAATTTTAGCCTAACACTTAATGGCTTATTATCTAAATCAATATTTTGTAGATAAATTTGTCTATGAGATGACTATAAAATTAGTATGCATTTCCAGAACATGTAGAAAAACTTACAGGACTAAGTGAATAGCTACATTAAATAACAATTTGGTTTTTAGTCACAAATATTTAATATTTAATATATGATAAACGTCAACTAAAATGACAGTTGTATGTTGAAATTATGAAAAACATACAGATTACAATTTAGTGATTTTAAATGGAATCATTGAGATTGCATGCCAAATAATTTTTATGTTCTCAGTGAAGTCATGGCCTTTCTAGTTCAGGTACATCATTTCAGAAGAGCAAAATTTAACAAATCACACATATATATATATATATATATATATATGGCTATATAGATTATTATATATACATATATACGTACACACATAAACACATATACATGTATACACACATATATGTATATATAGACACGTGTATGTTCATTTTTCCTTTCTTTGTAATGTTTCATATTATTAGAGCACTTATCAAATTTCCCATAACACATTTGGAACAGTCTTCTAATTGTCTCAGACTTTTATATTGATCTCTCAATGATGCCATGAACTGTATGAGAGGAACCTCTTGTTTGCCATGTTGCTGGATTCGGTGTCACATCCTCACCGAGTCGCATGTTGGCATGGGGCTTTGGTAAGGGCTGTGACATACACACATGTAAAGTGCTAGGGCTAGCATGCACCATCCAAGCACCATTTGGCCGAGGACAGGAAACAGAGGAGGCAAAGTGCTCGCAATGTTGTGCTTTCGAGGGAAATAGGAAGAATAGGCGGCACCTGTCTAGGATCAAGGGGATGTCATCATTCCCATTCTACACATGGGAAAAAGGGAAACAGAGACTGAAAAACAAAAACCAAAAGCTTGAATCCTGACGACGCTGCAGTCTGGTTCGGGAACCTGCCGTTGTAACCACCACACGACTCCGCTCTCCCAAAACCAGGTCACCTGAAGCAATCTCAGAGTGCTGGCTGCGAGTTTGGTCTGAAGGGGCAGGTGGGGGACACTCAGTGAAGGGCTTTTAATGTCCTGCTAAGGAATCTGTCCTATTCTGTGGGGCACACAGAGCCAGGGAGGCAGAAGAGATGAGTGATGGAGGTGTGTCCACTGTGCAGCCGGAGCTGGGGAGGCTCATAGGTCCCGTGTGTGTAACTGCCCGATAAAATGTACTGCTGCTGTGGGGCCTGTGGTTTAAGCTCTGACAGTAGAGAACTTGCAAGTAGTCATTCCTGGCTTTGCAAGGAAAGGCTGGACCAGCTAAGAATCAGTGATTGTTCTTCATCATCAGAAAACCGAGGTTGAAAGAGAAACTGCCGCTGGCAGTCTGGGGAGACGGAAGCACCCACAGAGTCACAGCAAAGATCGGCCTGCCAGGAGGGAGAGTTGCTGGAGGTGAGGACTCAAAGTAAGATTAAATGGTGATTTTGATGAGTGGCTGGAGGGCGGGTTTGACATTCTAAGGGATATAAAATGGATTTATGTGCAATTCTCAAATAAAAACATAAAAGGTGAAACGAAGAGAAAAAAGCCAACAAACGTAATCAGACCTTTATTGCTCTAAGAACAGAACCAAATAAAGACATTTAAAGATGTCCAAAAGAGGAAAAGGACAGGTCAATATCTCTCATAAACATAGGCAATAAAATCCTCAACAAAATAGCGGTGAAATGAATCCAGTAACATATAAAAAGAAGGTAAAACTATGAATAATTGGGATAGTTCTGTTTCAAACGTTTGCTCCACATTGGAAAATCAATCCTGCCATCCACCACATCAACAAGCTGTTTGTCACATGCTCAAATCAACTGAAGCAGAAGAGACATGTGTCAGAGTCTAACATCCATTTATGATAAAAACTCCTAGCGAGTTAGAAATCGAAAGGAACATCCTCAATTTGGTAAAGAACATTGAAAAATTAAACCAAGTATATACAGCTAGTGTCATACTTAATGGTGAAAAAACTGGAAACTTCCCTCTTAAGATCAGGAACAAGACAGAGATATCTTCTCTCACCTCTCCTGTTCAACATCATACTGGAACTTTTAACTGGTGTAGTAAGACAGGCTGTAAAAATGGAATGTATCCAGATAGGAAAGGAAGAAATGAAACTGTATTCACAGATTACATGATTTTCTCTTAAAAAAAAATCCCAATCAACAGTAAAACTCTTTAAATAAAAAAAATCACATATAAATATAATACAATGTATTTTAACAAAATCAAGCATTTTGAATAAATAAAGAACTTATAGTTTGGAAACTATAAAACTGATTTTCTTTAATTATCTAAATAATAAATGGAAAAGTACTCTCTTCTCATAGATTGAAAGCTGAATATTAAAATGCAATTGTCAACTTGATCTATAAATACAACACATTGCCCATCAGATTCCCAACAGAAATTTTGTAGATATTGGAAACTGATTCTAAAGATTATAGAAAAGCCAAAATGCATAGAATAGGTAAAAATACAGAAGAAGAGGGAGGAAGAGGAAGAAGAGGGAGGAGGAGACTGGACGACTCATCCAACTTGATATCAAAAATTCATATGAGACTACACTAATCAATACAGCATGACATTAGAGAAAAAATAGATACACATAGATCAGTGGACCAAAGCAGATAGATAATAAATAGACCAAGTTAAATGTAGTCAACTAATCTTTGACAAGGGTACAAAACAACTCAATGTAAAATTGACAGTCTTTTCAATGAATGGCGCTGGTAAACTGGATATTTGTATATGTATAACTGCAGCCATAACACAAACAGCTAGACCCATGAAGAAAAAAGATTAAGTTGCACTTTGTAAAATTACAAATTCATGTCTGAGAAAGACAGTGTGAAGGAAATGAAAAGATACTCCACCGACTGAGAGAAAAGATTTGCAAAGCTCATACCTGACAAAATATAAGTAGCCAAAATATACAAAGAACTCTTATATTTCAATATGAGAAAATAAACAACTCATTTAAAAAGTGGGTAAAGGATCTGAAATAACCTCACCGAAAAAGATATGCAGATGGAAAATAAGCATATGAAGAAATATCCAATGCCATATTTCATTAGGGAATTGTGAGTTAGACTTTTGTGAATTAAATCACAGTGAGGATGCCACTGCTAATGTCTGAGAATGGCTAAAATCCAAAACACTGACAGCAGCAAGTGTTGGTCAGGACAATGGGCAGCAAGAGCTCGCATTCACTGCTGTGGAAATGATGACCTGACAGACGTGGAAGACAGTTTGGTAATGCACAATGCTAAGCAGGCATGCGTCACACGATCCCACAGTCACGCACGTAGGAATTTACTCAAAGGAGCTGAAAACAGGTCCACACAAGAAACTTCACAGGAAGGTCTCTACCAGCTTTATTTACAATTGAAGCCACCAACATTTCCTTCAGAAGCTGAACGGGTAACACACTCTGCTAAACACAGACAAGAAAGTATTGTTTTTGTAACGGTTCCAAACTAATAACAGTCTAGAGGTCTTTGAATGGGTGAATGATTGAACAAGAGGGTACATCCGCAACATGGGATGCAACTCAGCCATAAACCAAGAGGAAGTATTGCTCCATGCAACAGTACAAATGAGTCTCCAGGTAATTACGCAGGGTTAATACAGCCAATCCCATAGGTGACGTAGCGTATCATTCCATTTAGATTACACTTTTTCAGGGAAAAAAAACTACAGAGATGGAGGGCAGATTTGTGTTTGCCAGGAGTTAGAGACAGCTGCAGCAGGCATCGGGGGTGAACGCAGTTATAAAAAGGCAACAGGATGGTCCTGGGTGAGGCAGCTGTGTAGTTCCACTGACTGAGGTAGCAGACACACAAACCTACACGTGACAAAATCCATAGACTAATCACACACACCAAACACCACACACACGCACCTGCAAATACACACAAAACAGGAAACCTGAATGAGACTGGTGGAGTGTATCAGTGTCGATTGCTTCATCGTGATATCTACTATAATTTTGCAAAATGTCACCATTGGGAGACAGTGGGTAAAGTGTACGCATTATCACTGTATGTTTTACAACTGCATGTAATTGACAATAACCTCAATAAAAATTTTGAATAAATAAGGAAGAATTTAAATAGGCATTGAACAAAAAAAAATTGAAACAAAAGTCTGTGAGTTCGTTCCTTGACAGGTCAAAAATGGCTTTATTTTCTACAAACACAGAACACACCTCCTCCCCAGCCCCAGGTTCCTTCTATGTTGTGTATGTGTGTGTGTGTGTCTGTGTGTGTGTGTGTGTGTGTGTGTGTCTGTGTGTGTATGCGTGTGTGTTCCTTCATGCGTTTCTGTTTCTTTGCTAGCAATTTTCCCCTCTGACTGACTGACAAGTAAACAGTGAAACCACAGAGACCCACAAGTTTATTTCTCTGCTTTGCAGCAAGAACACCTCCCACAGTCTCCTGGGATGCAGCCCACAGCAGGCAGACTGGGTTCTCATGATTTTCAGCAGTAACTAATTTCCTGCCCTCATTTATTCAGCCTCTGCCTGGAATTTCCTCACTTGCATCCTTAATTGACCAGAAGATAAAGCTGAAAGAAAAGATTGAATTATTTATCACTATATTAATTGTTTCATATTCCTTGTCTTTAAATACATAAACAGACGAATGGAATATTTCATATTTCTCTAAGACAAGTACTCTGAATCAATTGCTTTTTATTTATAAAAGCTATCGTGTTCTTCTCTCATGGGTAATGATCCTAGAAGAAGAAAAAATAGATTTCTTATGGCATCACGAAGCATTCAATCCAGGTACTCTCTTGAAAAATATTACAATTACTGTTACTGCTCACCGTTTATAATAAGAATGAACAAGTTCAACAAAACAGCTCTGGGCAGTTTGACAACAGCTCGAGAGGCTGACTCTCTTTGTTTCCCCAGAGTGGATATATAGTAGATTTTATCAAATATTTGCTCAATTTTAAATCAATGAATGCAATTTTGCTTCATTGAACCACTTATTTCTGGAAAATGTCACAGTTCCAAGCTGTGCCTTACTAGTGAAATTTGCAAGTAACTATAATGATATGCAAATTATCATCAGGCAATTCAGTAAAAAGATTAAAAATGGAGCGGTAATATTAAAACTCCAGGAATTAACTGCTGTAAAAAAGAAGATGACTTTTAAAAATAATTTGAGCTATTTGTAAAAGTTGAAATTTCTTTTTTGGTTACTGATTTGGAAAAAAATGTTAAAATATGAAATGATTTTAAGGTACTTAAACACCAATAAAAACTGCTTTTGCAAATTATCTTTAACTTATAGCCCAGTTTAATTGATACAACCTTTAAACACTAGAGATTTGAGCAAAGGAGTCATAAAAATGTGTGTATTGGACTCCAGCCCATAACCTGTCTGAAACTGAAAGGATTTCAGAGCTTGGTGGTTGAGCTGGCTGACTGAGAGTAGACATCACAGAGTAGGAGAACAGAGTAATTTGTGGTGTATTTCAGGAGATTATTTAATCTTCCTGAGCTTCCATTTCTGAATCTATAAAAGGAGACTGCTTAATATGTACCTTCCTCTTGGGAATTTCATAAAGATTCAATGTAACCCCGTAATTAAATGTCTTAGTATATTGTCTGGTTCATAATAAGAAAGAAATGTTTGGTTATATATATGTGTGTTATAGTTATTATTTATGAAGGAGATAATTAAATAAATCAATACTTATATGTGATAAATAAAACAAAACTTTATGATAAAAATATGCAGTGCAAATGTACATAAAGGAGAACATGCATTTGAAAAAAAAGAATTTTTTTTGAGACAGAGTCTCCCTCTGTCTCCAGGCTGGAGTGCAGTGGTGCAGTCTTGGCTCACCGCAGCCTCAACCTCCTGGGACTCATGTACTCCTCCTACCTCAGCCTCCGGGTAGCTGAGACTACAGGCACATGCCACCATGCTTAGCTAATTTTTGTATTTCTTGTAGAGACTGGGGTCTCACTATGTTGCCCAGGCTGGTCTCGAGCTCCTGAACTCAAGGAATCAGCCTGTCTTAGCTTCCCAAAGTGTTGGGATTACAGGCATGAGTTTCTGCACTACATGCAGCTAAAAAAAAAAAAAAAATCCTTTACCTTACCTAAAGAATTGTCTCCACATATAGTCACTGTGTGTGTGTGTGTGTGTGTGTGTGTGTATGCACACATGTGCATATAGTATTCCAAAGTTATCCAGTGCATATCTAAGTGTATTTCACCCTTTAAGAAATACAGATGGAAGCAGACAATACCATTAGCTCTGATCCTTTTTGTTGTTCAGTGATAAATCCTCAAGATTCTTCTATGTCAACACATAGAGATCTACATCCATGGCTTTTCCTGAATCTTGTTCACCATGTTTTCCCCTTCAGAGGGAAGGAGAAGACATGTCCACATTGACACCGCAGGTCATTACCTTTCTCTTCTGCTAATTACGTGACAGCGTAGAGCAGTAGGACATGGGCAGATAAGGCAATGTGACATTTGGGTAATCGTTCTTTATAATGACTCAAGCTAGACCTACAGAGACCAGACAAAAAAAGGCATCCAGCCTCCTGAAATTCTAATCAAAATAATGATTTTTAATCAAGCAGTTGTGAAACGTTTGGTGGAAAATACTTCATTGTTCAGAACTATTGGGAAGGTCAATTCTCTTTCTGGAATCTCACTCTGCTTACTAGACCTAATGTCATCATTTCTAAAAGGCAGCTGGATTGAGAGAAATTGTTGTAGAAAGTAAATTTTCTCAGCAGTAAATCCACTAATAATGAGATTTTAGACTCTTGTGCATTTTCTCCAGCCAGCAAGTGTAAATCTGGTAGGCGTCTTCTGCCCTTCCCATTCAAACCTTCTGCAATACAGGAAGTAAGAAACTCCTTTAAAAATGTGCTCTCAAGTATGACCTTCCCTCCCCTTTTGCTACCAAGAGGGTGATCACAGGTATTGATTGTTGACACTGGGGTTTCTGTGTGTGGACCTTACCTAGGCTGAGTGGTAACTGTCTACACTCACCTCACACATGGCTTCTAAGCCATGCACCTGGATCTGAAGTCTCCACTGCAGCATGCAATTTGCATTCTCTCTCTCCTTCAGAATGTGGCCAAAAGACTCTTTTTTTCAGCTGTGACAAAAATACTATGTGGGAAGGAAAGAGTGGTTTTAGCCATCTCCTATTCACCCTGTTGATGACGGAGGAATTCCCACACTAGGGTCATGGCAAGACTCAACACTGGACTCCAGCCCTGGACAGAGGAGACTCATGGTATCGGATCACTCACACAGACCTACAGCCTGGAGAAAGAGCACAGCACAAACCAGGGTGCACACAGGAGCAGAGTGAACATGCAGGGCCTATGGGAAGCAGGCTTTATGAGAAGGAAACGTTGAAGTAGGGAATTAGTCTGTTCTCACCCTGCTAATAAAGCTATACTTGAGACTGGGTAATTTATAAAGGAAAGAGGTTTCATAGACTCAGAGTTACACATGGCTGGGGAGGTCTCACGGTCATAGTAGAAGGCGAATAAGGAGCAAAGTCACGTCATACACAGCGGCAGGCAAGAGAGCTTATGCAGGGAAAGTCCCCTTTATAAAACCATCAGGTCTCCTGAGGCTTATTCACTATCACAAGAATAGCACAGAAAAACCCACCCAGCCACATTTCAATTACCTCCCACTGGGTCCCTCCCATGACACGTGGGGATTTTGGGAGCTATAATTCAAGATGAGACTTGGGTGGAGACACAGCCAAACCATATCAAGTAGCTCTGGTTCCCAGGGGCAGATTCAGTCAGCTTGTTATTAAATAATTCTGCAGGCTGGCAGGGAACTGAGATGAAATACTTGGGGTTGGACAGGGCCTGTGCCCAGTCCCCATGATGAGGAGGGCTCTCAGGCTAGGGGACTTATTCATGAGAGCGGGTCAGTGAGAACTGGCAGCTGGGCCATTTGAGGCCCTCCCAACATCCCCAGGACACATGGGAGAGGTGTTTTTTTGTTTTTGGTTTTTTTTTTGAGATGGAGTCTTGCTCTGTCACCAGGCTGGAATGCGGTGGCATGATCTCAGCTCACCGCAACCTCTGCCTCCCAGGTTCAAGCGATTCTCCTGCCTCAGCCTCTTGAGTAGCTGGGATTACAGGTACATGCCACCACGTCCAGCTAATTTTTGTATTGTTAGTAGAGACAGGGTTTCACCATGTTGGCCAGGGTGGTCTCGATCTCTCGACCTTGTCATCTGCACCCCTCAGCCTCCCAAAGTGCTGGATTACAGGAGTGAGCCACCGCGCCTGACAGGGACAGTGTTTTTGTATTTGTTGTTTGTTTATTCTGCTGTTCCTTCTTTCCTGGGTGACCCATAGGTCACCTAAGGGGCAGTGAAGGGACCCATGCCAGTGACTTCTGCTGACTGCAGCTCTAGTAGACAGGGAGCCGCAGCTCACATTCCAGGTGACAGAAGGGACCTCACGGACATTTCCTCTCAGTGCTTCTGTCTATCAACATCCTTCCTTTACACTCTGACAGCACATCTGTAAATATGACGCCGCTTTCAAAGAGGTGGGTCTCCATAGCCGGTTCTCGCTTTTGTTTCAATGCTAAGTTTATGAGTATGGAGTTCTCCAGCTGCATTATCACACATCCCAACTGTAAAAAGAGGCGTGACCCTGTTGAGCATTCCCAGATGTCTGTGAAATAAACTATTGCTCTCTTCTGGAGATGCTTCTGGATGGATAGCTATACTGTGACCTAGCAGGCTGGAGGGAAAAATGGAACAAAAAATGTTGTTCTTCCAGACGCAGTTAAAGTATCATCCCTAATGACAGTGATGATCCCTGGGAATCACATATTCTTCTACGCTGGAGAAAGTGGCATGGAGTCATTCCTGTGGGGAGCTTCCATGTGGCAGAGCTGTGGGCCTGGGCAGCTTGGAAGAGCCAAGGCCAAAAAATGTGGGGGTGAGCACCTCACTGCCGCCTCCTTGTGGAAGGGAATGGACACTGCAGATAATTTACTGCAGAACGAGCCCCCATGTCCGCTTCTAAACTTGTCCTTTAAATAACAAAGTCACCGTCTTGCTCTTTTGGGTATTACCTCCATTATTTATTTAATACATTTTCTTTAAATGACTCATTTTCAAAGATACATCTATTTTAAAGAGATAGTGTATGTCACAACTATGTGTGGAAGCCAATATCAAATACTGCAAATTAAATTACTGATAAGTGAAAACATGATCAATACCATGTTGTTACGATTTACCAGGTAGTAGGGTTTTCCTGTTGACAAACTAATGAGTGCTAGGAAGGAGATGAAAGCCCACTGACACCTACCTGATGCACATCTTTAGAGGGCCCGTACGTTATTCCATGGAAATGAGCCATTATATTGTTCAGCTTTTAGCTGATAGAATCTATGTGTAGGACAGACAGTTTATAACAATTACTGAAAGTTAAGATGTCCCACACTTAGGCTAGGCGAGGTGGCTCATTCCTGTCACCTCAGTACTTTGGGAGGCTGAGGCAGGAGGATTGCTTGAACCCAGAAGTTCGAGACCAGCATGGGCAGCATAGCAAGACACTGTCTCTACAAGAATTTTTTTTTTAAAGCTAGACACAGTGGCACACACCTATAGTATCAGCTACTCATGAAGCTGAGGTAGGAGGATCTCATAAGCCCAGAAGTTTGAGGCGTCAGTGAACCATGATCGTGTCACTGCACTCCAGCCTGGGTGTCAGAACAAGACTTTGTTTAAAAAATAAAAATAAAAATAAATGGTGTTCCAAACTTAGATGTATGTACATAGCCCAAGTGAGGAAATGTGTCGCATCTAGAGCAGTGGGGTCTATAGTAGAATGGAGAGGAGGAGGCCTTTCTAAGGGCTGTGAGCTTGTAGAATATCAATCAGTCGGCCTGGTGCCTCTGTCCTCCACCATGAAAGTGACTTAGCACTGAAATCAAGGTCGCAAATTCCAGTGCTCCATTCCTAGTGAAATCATCCTGTAAGTAAGGAGTCATGATAGCTGCTATTATTATTGTATTACTATATTATTATTATATCATTATATTACATATGATGGACCAGGGTTTTAGGGTTAGCACAGTAGGCTTAGAATGCAGCATGTGGGTAGATTCCTTTTTAGTACAAATCGAGGAGGTGTAATTAATATGTAAACTGTGAGTCTGGGTGTATGCCTGCAATTCTTTGGGGGCACTCAGTATTGAAGAACTAAAGGGAAGGTTGTAAAGATCTAAGGGAATAATTTGCTCAGCCAAAGTCAAAATTGTGCCACAGAGTTTTTTTCGGTAAAATACACGATGAAAACTATTTAATTAATGTGTCAAAAAAAAGAGGGGAGGGCAAGGCATTCACTGGAATAAATATCTATTCTGGTTCTAGTGAAAAGCAGCTTGAGTCACAGCTTGGCAGGGAGATGGATTTCTTCCTGTCCCCTCAACCTCTGGGCTACCTGTATCTCTCTATGCACTTCTCTTTCTCTCTCTCTCTGAACAGATAAATATACAGATAGGCAGGTACAGAAATATGATTGTAAAGCGTGTGTATACATACACACATATATGGGTATGCAAATATTAGTATATACAGGTGTACATATAAATAGATACACATGTATACATACATACACATACACACACACACACACAGAGGGAGAGAGAGGAATGTGTGTGGTCTATCCATAAAACATTGATCTCAAATTGTAGCTTAGTCATTTATTCAAGGTCACTTTGAGAATTAATCCATGCAATTACAGTTGGGGCTTTCTGAAACTTCCATTTCTCATCTATAAAATGGGAATAAGTCATACATAATATTGCAGCTAATTGCTATGATAAATAGAAAGATGTTTAGTACATGCACACATAGGAGGTAATCAATAAACATCCGACCGTGTCAGTAGGAGTCAGCATGTGTACTGGAAGATGGTTTCTCCGATATTTCTCATGGGAGCTCCCTTGAGGGTGTTGACTTGAAAACTCAGTGCCAGTCACTCTGCTCTGGGCCCCAGGAGGCTGACCTCAGTGGACTGTAATATCTGCCCTATTTTTGTCCTTTAAATCCTGGTTGGGTTGAATGAGCCAATAAAATATTGAGATAATAGTAAGTTGGATCAAATTGGCAGCAACAGTCATCAGAAGCACACAGCTGTGCCCACAAATAATTTACTTTTTCTTTTCTTTTCTTTTTTTTTTTTTGAAGACAGTCTCACACTGCCACCCAGGCTGGAGTGCAGTGGTGCGATCTTCACTGACTGCAGCCTCCACCTCCCAGGTTCAAGCAATTCTCCTGTCTCAGCCTCCTCAGTAGCTGGGTTTACATGCCCCTACCACCACGCCTGGCTAATTTTTTTGTATTTTTAGTAGAGACGGGGTTTCACTATGTTAGTCAGGATGGTCTTGAACTCCTGACCTTGTGATCCGCCTGCCTCGGCCTCCCAAAGTGCTGGGATTACATGCTTGAGTCATCACGCCTGGTCAAATAATTTCCTTTTTATCAAACTAAACGATGAAAGGAGAAAGTAAGACAAGCTGGCATTGGTGGACCAACTCCCTACCAAACAGACACTTTCTCCATAAATGTCTCATTATTTCTCAGCCTACACAAGGACTTTTTTTTTTTTTTTTTTTTTACAGATGAGAAAACTGAGGTTCAGAGACATTAAGATGCTTGCCCAAATGTACAAAAATATTAGTGGAGCCGAGATCCAAATTCAGCTATATTTGACTTGCAACACCAGTCTTTCAAATGTGCAAATTTCAGTAGGCTTTCCACTACTAAGTAAGAAGTAGTTAAGAGGTACATCAGTTAAACTGTCCGTTGTGAGAATTCATGAGTTATCATTTTTTATTTTTAAAGTTTTATTTTTTATTTTCTTACAGTTATCTGCATTTTGTACACTTTTTATATATTTCATACATTAATCATGGGTTATCTAGGAATGGAAAGAGTCAAGCAGAATCTTTTTTTTTTTTTTTTTTTTTTTTCTTGAAAAGGCATCTCTGTTGCCCAGGCTGTAGTGCAGTGTCTGGATCTTGGCTCACTGCAACCTCTCCCTCCTGGATTCAAGTGATTATCCTGCCTCAGCCTCCAAAATAGCTGGGATTACAGGCATGCACGTCTGCATCAGGCTAATTTTTATGTTTTTAGTAGAGACGGGGCTTCACCATGTTGGCCAGACTGGTCTCAAGCTCCTGACCTCAGGTGATCTGCCCACCTGGCCTTCCAAAGTGCTGGGATTACAGGCATGAGCCACAGCACCTGGCCATCAAGCAGAATCTAACTTGTCCCTTGCGTATGTCAGCGGTATCCCGTGGTTGAAAGGTTGATCCCCATAGTGATGGTGATAATGACGTTGAGGCCACAGAGGTAATACTGAAGAGCGCCTCCGTAGGACGGGTACTGCTTTGTGAACTCTACAAGGGTCACTTTCTTAAACTCTCATAATAACTTTTTTTTTGGTATATATTACCAGTCTCCACATCTTACAGTGAATGAGCTGAGGAAACAGAGTTTATTAATTCATCCCAGGTCAATCAGCAGTAAGACTGAAGCAAAATTTTACCTTGTTCTAGAATTTCCTAACTTAACTGTAACCTACTAATGTTTTCAGCAAAGCTGGATTGGTGCAAAATTCTCAAAAATATCTTTTTTTTATTACTTTCATAGTTCGTGTTCATATTAGTCATATTAGGATCTATTGTAAGTATGCATGACATTTTGGGGCATAAAATTTCAAAGAAGAAGAGACAGTGATAATTCTATTGCATGACATGCAATAATTTTTAAAGTGAATACAATTAAAAATCATGATTAAAATATGTGTAATTCCCAGCCGGGTGCGGTAGCTCACGCCTGTAATTTCAGCACTTTGGGAGGCCAAGGTGGGCGTATCACCTGAGATCAAGAGTTCAAGATCAACCTGTTCAACATGGTGAAATCCCATCTCTACTAAAAATACAAGAATTTACCAAGCATGGTGGTGCGTACCTGTAATCCCAGCTACTTGGGAGGCTGAGGTGGGAGAATCACTTTAACTCGGGAGGTGGAGGTTACAGTGAGCCAAGAACACACTATTGTACTCTAGCCTGAGTGACAGAGCAAGATTCAGTCTCAAAAAAAAAGAGGAACGTGTAATTTCAGTATTTTTGAAAACAAACTAGAGTAAAGAAAACAAACTAGAATAAAGAAAAAAGAAAACTAGAAAGAAAAAGATAGATTGAATGCTTGTAAGAGCACTGGATCAAAAAGAACTGGGCTGGTCCCTGGAACAGCATTTGCTACATTCCTATGCTGCCTTTAAGAAATGCAAACTCATGGTGAATATTATGCACCCATCAAAAATGATGAGTTCATATCCTTTGTAGGGACATGGATGAACCTGGAAACCATCATTCTCAGCAAACTGACACGAGAGCAGAAAATCAAACACCTCATGTTGTCACTCATAGGCAGGTGTTGAACAATGAGAACACATGGACACGGGGAGGGGAGCATCACACACTGGGGTCTGTTGAGAAAAATAGGGGAGGGACAGTTTGGGGTGGGGAGGTGGGGAGATATAGCATGGGGAGAAATGCCAGATATAGGTGAAGGGGAGGAAGGCAGCAAATCGAATTCCCATGTGTGTACCTATGCGACAATCTTGCATGTTCTTCACAGGTACCCCAAAACCTAAAATGCAATTAAATAAATAAATAAATAAATAAATGCAAACCCAGAAACTGGCAGCTCCTCAGTTCTTTTATTTGTCAATGAAGGTACCTGCCTAACCCAGTTTACGATGTTATTAGGAAAGTAACACCAAAGACACAAGATATGAATGCACTCACTGGTAAGAAAAAAGAAATAAGTTGGATAGTAACATTCACACACAAAATGTTAATATGCGATGACACGTGCAGAACGTGTGCAAAACCCTGGAGCTCATGAAAGCAGAGAAACAGGACTTCAGTGTTAGGCTGGCGGGACAAGGCGGCAGAACCAGGTGCCAGCTAGTGAGAGCTGCTGCTTCTGCTTAGCTCAAATCAAACTACCCAAGTATGCAGAGAAGGAGGGCAGAAAGCAAATTTTGGCTTGAGGTCAGGATTTAAATCCTAGCCCTGGCATAAAGGATACTTGCTTATTCAGATAACTCGGGGACCAGATGTCTCAGCAGGACAGTCTCTAATCCTTAGCCACAGGATCGGAACTGGGGTGGGTGTCCTGCAAGAGCTGAGACTGGGTTTCTGCCACCCTTGAGGAGTGGGAGCTCAGAAGGAAACAAAGACAAAATACACAACTAAAAATAAGATCGCTTTGGGAACTTTTCCTCAATCTGGGTGTGAAAGCTGAGCTCCACACACACCTTATGTGAAGATCTTGATGCCATCCATGTTCTTGATGTGATCTGATGAATTAAGTTTTCTTAAGTATCTGAAATCATCTGTCCTTTATTGCTGTGTCATGGTGTCTCAAACTCTAGAGAAAATGAATTGGTTATTTTTAGCAGGAGGAAAAATGTGTCTTTCAACAAAATAAAGAAGAATCTGCATAAAACTAAAGTCTTTTTTTTCTTTATTTCTGGTGAGTCATTTAGAAAGTACTCTGTGATCTCCTTAAGCCCCAATGCCATGGCACTTCTTTGTAAAGCACACTCCAAGGTAGGGTCAAGTGGGGTGAAGATAACTGAGTTTTATTGTGATTATGATTGCTGCTTCCATAAAGCCAAACAAAGCACCCCGTTCATTATAATTATAGTATGGTCATAAAAGAGCATCTTAAGTGAAGAAAACACTGTCACCCATTTAAACTCAGATGAAATTTTATGTTGGGAATTAGCACCACCAGGATCTATCTCAAATCAAACTATAAAAGAGTCAAACATTCAAAAAGCAAACCCAACTATTCATCAGTGAAGATCTTTTTTTTTTCTTTTTCTGAAAAAATGTTTAGTTTGAGTTGAGAGGAGAAAAGAAGAGAAATAGCAACTCATCAGTATTTGCACCCTCAATTCACCACACAGGAGACATTGCAGGGAAGAAGATGGTTGTCAAGGATGCAGTAACAGTAGATTTAAGTGTGGAGTGTGGCTTCTAAGTGATTGGAAGGACATGCTCCTGGCTGGAACACTGACAGCCAGAACCAGAGCATATTCTTTCTCTTTCTCTTTCCCTCTGCCATAGCCAGCAGTTTCCACGTGGGGCTGCACCATCCATCCAGGTCCCTGAGTGACGTGGCCAGCAGACTACAGATGACCCATGAGGACCCACAGTGGGATCAGTGAATAAATCTTGGAGGTTTAAGTCACTGAGATGCTGGGCTTCTTCGTTACCACAACACAACTTAGTCACTGCTTCTCCAACTTAAACGCGCGCAAGAATCATTCGAGGGCTTGCTAAAACCCATTGTAATACAGTATAGTAGGTCTTGTGGTGGGGTCCAAAATTTGCATTTCTAACGGGATCCCATGCAATGCTGATGGTGCTGGCCATCTGAACTTTCTTGGAAAAGCACTTACATGTCCCAAATTAGACACCCAGTCAATTGAAGCTTCTCTCATTACTGCCCTCTTTCTTATTATCACCATCATTATTATCATCGCCTTCATCACCTGTGGTCTCTAGTTCTGGATGGAACCATCAGGGACATTGAAGTGACTATCACCTTGATTTGCAAAAAAACAAATATTGGTTTAGCATTAACTTTTCTCTCCATTAACTTCAAAGTGGTCTCATAACCTGAATAAGAGACGTGCTGATAGGAAGGAAATAATACAATAATACTAAGAGTAGTAGACTACGCTTAGTATTATTACTCGACTTCTGTCAATGTCCTTTGAATAGTAATTACTTTAAATCCTAGAAGTGAGAATTGCATTTCAGGAAGAGAAGCAGAAAAGCAAGTAACCAATTAATATTAAAAATACATCTAAAAATAACACTAAAAATACATCTAAAAATATTGAGTTAATGAGTCCTTAATCTAGAAATTAGAGGATATTATTTTAAGAAAATTAATTTGTCCACATTTTGTTCATAAAGAAAAAAGTACGGGCCAGGTACAGTGGCCCATGTCTGTAATCCTGGCACTTTGGGAGGCCAAAATGGGTGCATCACCTAAGAGTTCAAGAGCAGCCTGACCAACTTGGAGAAACCCTATCTCTAGTAAAAATACAAAAAATTAGCCAGGCATAGTAGCACATGCCTGTAATCCCAGGTATTCGGGAGGCTGAGGCAGGAGAATTGCTTGAACCAGGGAGGCAGAGGTTGTGGTGAGCCAAGATCACACCATTGCACTCCAGTCTGGGCAACAAGAGCGAAACTCCATCTCAAAAGGAAAAAAAAAAAGAGAGAGAGAGAAAAGTATAAACAAATCCAGTGAAAATATCAAAGAATGTTCCTGGAAAACTAAGGGAAGCTGACAACCCGAGAGAATTCTCCTGAGTAGTGAAGATCATCCAGCAGTGTTTAACTCACAAAATATAAACCCAGCATTTCTCTTCCCCACTGTATCAGTTCATTCTCATGCTGCTACAAAGAAATACCCGAGACTGGGTAATTTATAAAGAAAAGAGGTTTGATTGACTCACAGTTCCACATGGCTGGGGAGGCCTCAGGAAACTTACAATCATGGCTGAAGGTGCCTCTTCACAGGGTGGCAAGAGAGAGGACCAGAGCCAAATGAAGGAGGAAGCCCTTATAAAACCATCAGATCTCGTGAGAACTTACTCACTGTCACGAGAAGGGCATGGGGTAAACTGTCCCCCATGATTCGATTATGTCCCACCCGGTCCCTCCCAGGACATGTGAGGATTACGGAAACAACAATTCAAGATGAGATTTGGATGAGGGCAGAGCCAAAACCATAGCACCCAACCCTTTTCTCTGCAATAGGCCTCCCTGCTTCCACATCTTCATTAAGACAGCTGTCTCCAGGGGATGCAGGTAAGACCCTCACTGGCAGATTCAGTGATCCCGTCAGTGTCTCTGCAGCAATCAGAACTTCCTGGACATTTCCACTTGCATTTTCTCACACCAGGATTCTAAGGATTAGAGGTTTGAATGGCTGAAGCTGTGAAAAGTGGGAAGGAAGAATAAAGTATGTTATTTGGCTCTAAATTGCCCGTGTGTTCATATTATTTTTCTAGCATTGTTTTAGACATAAACAAACATACTACTATAATGAAAAATATTAACCTTTAGTAGCGTAATATTTCTTTATACCTAAATCAATAATGTATCTACTTTCTATTACCCGTCTCTGCAGCTAAGAATTCTGGAAATCAGCTAATATTCATTGACATGGGTGATGGTACACAATCATTCAACAATTCTCAGATGGAGTACTTTACTCTGCATTTCCTGGGAAAAGCTTTTGGGGCCCAAAGTGTTGATTGACTTTTCCAGACTCACATGTCTAATGGATCATGGCGACAAAGTCATTGCAGAGCTCAGAGTAACAAACACATGGGCCTGAGTTTCCTGACAGGTTGGTTTCACTCCACACCTGAGACTCCCGTGTCAACTTTGCTCCACTGCAGGGACCAGCTTATCCACATGTCCTAAGAGGGTTTTCTCAGTGATAGAATCAGCAAACCCCGAAAATCTGAAAGAACTGACCTGTGTGTGACCAGGCACGGTGGCTCACATCTGTAATCCCAGCACTTTGAGAGGCTGAGGTAGGTGGATAACTTGAGGTCAGGAGTTCAAGACCAGCCTGGCCATCATGGTGAAATCCCAACTCTACTAAAAATATGAAAATTAGCTGGGTGTGGTGGCCTGCACCTGTAATCCCAGCTACGCAGAAGGCTGAGGCAGGAGAATCACTTGAACCTGGGAGGCAGAGGTTGCAGTGAGCAGAGATTTCACAACTGCACCCAGCCTAGGTGACACAGTGAGACTGTGTCAAAAAAAAAAAAAAAAAAAAAAGCAAGTACTGACCTGTGTGTAACCCACATTCTGCGCTCTGTCTACAAACCAGGTCCTTTTCTATAATTAACTGTTTAACCAATGATTGGAAGAGAATCAGTGTTCCTCGAAATTTTGAGAAAGGTAAACACACCTTAAATAATAGATATATTCGTTTCATTAGTTCATTCTTCCTCCTGTACAATTGGGAAGCTAGGAGGCCAAACAGAGCTCATTGTAAATGTGTGTTTGACAAACAACAGGCTGAGTGGTTAGTTAATTAAAATACCCAAGGACAAGGAGTGCTGAGCTGAGCGTTGGGCTCCTTGTGAAGGAAGTGGGGGGAGGCGGCGGGAGACGGCAGTGCAGCCGCTGTGCTGCCTGGGACGAGGTGGCCACGTGGGTGCACCATGGAAACCTCTGCAGGTTCCTCCTGTGCACACTCAGTGATGGTGACAGATCAGAGTGGCAGAAACTCATGTCCCAAAAGTCGTACAGTGTCTCGGCTAGGAGGGGCACACGGTACCACCTCCGGAAGCTCCATTTGAGGTCAAAGGCTTAGAGAGGAAGCATGAACTCCCAAGGTCACCTGGAGACCCGGTGGCAAAGACAGACACAGAATGTAGGATCAAGGGCTCCACAACCAGCTCCTCATCCATCACTATTTATTAAGCACTTATTATGCGATTAGCATCTTGCAATGTTTCCCACAAGGAAACTTGGTTGTTTCCCTTAGGAAACAATTATTGATTCATTTATTTAGCAAGTGTTTATTGAATTTCTACTGTGTGTGAAGGGTCAAAGAGCAGAAAGCCAGACACTTGTTAAAAATGTGACATATAATTTGAGCTGGGTGCGGTGGCCCACCCCTGTAATCCAAGCACTTTGGCACACCAAGGCGGGTGGATCATCTGAGGTCAGGAGTTCAAGACCAGCCTGGCCAACATAACAAAACCTGTCTCTACTAAAAATACAAAAATTAGCCAGGTATGGTGGTGCATGTCTGTAATTCCAACTACTTAAGAGGCTGAAGCCAGAGAATTGCTTGAACCCAGGAGCAGGAGTTTGCAATGAGCCCAGATTGTGCCTCTGCACTTCAGCCTGGGCAAGAGAGTGAGACTCTTGTCTCAAAAAAAAAAAAATGTAAGACGTATTTTATATAGATAACTGCTGTAGGGGAGAGAGATTTCAGTATGAACTGAGTTCAGCTTCAGTGATACAGAAGGCAGGAGGCTTTTAAAATTCCAGGGTGCGCTAAGTGAAAAGTATGGAAGGCTGTCAAGGGGAGCATAGGATGTGCTTAGGCCACCATTGTTTGCTAAATGGCACTGAGTTCAGCTCTGACCCTCCCACCGGGCCCAAGAGACAGAGGCTCTGTCTCTATGACTGTGTTTCAAAGGGATGGCTTCCAGGTCCAGGAGAAAGATACTTCTAGGTTGAAAAACTGGGATGCCGGGAGAAGATTTGCATCCTTAAAGGAGCAGAGACAGAATTTACAATGGCAAGTTTTCTAAAGTGAACGCTTGGAGGAAAGAAAGGTGAGGCCCGCAGTCAGGACTTGGCTGGGACAAGCAGTAGACTCTTTCAGCAGTCTTGGGCTTGCTTCCTCAGAGAAGAACTAAAGAGGGTGGGGGCTGGGCTCAGGGGCTTACACCTACAACCCTAGCACTTTGGGAGGCTGAGGCAAGCAGACTGCCTGAGCTCAGGAGTTGGAGACCAGCCTGGGCAACACAGTGAAATCCTGTCTCTACTAAAACACACAAAAAATTGGCCAGGCGTGGTGGTGTGCACCTGCAATCCCAACTACTCGGGAGGCTGAAGCAGGAGAACTGCTTGAGTCCAGGAAGCGGAGGTTGCAGTGAGCCAAGATCGTGCCACTGCACTCCAGCCTGGGCGACAGAGCAAGACACCATATCTGGGAAAAAGAAAAAAGCGGGGGCAGGGGTTGTCATCCTAGGGACCCAGCCTTGAGCTGATGGAAACTATGCTAGTGCTGATTCAAGCCCCTTGGGGTGAGGATGGACAAAATTGCTCATTCTCAGAGTCTGTAATTCCTAGTCTAGAAGAGGCTCAGAGCAGCCTGATTAAAGTTCAGTCAAGGAGAGAATCTTTGTCCTAAGAGCTGTGTATAAAACCATGAAGGAAACAGGATCATGACTTTATAGCATTTAGATAATAATCATGTTGCTTATGACATTCAATTGAGTTTCATCATAGATAAATTTAAGTGACTCAAATTCACCTTTGTGTGTGTGTTGCACAAGGAGAGAAGGAAATGAGGAGGTGTGAGAGAGAGAGAGAGAGAGAGAGATTTTGAGAGAAAGAGGAAACCAGCCAAATAGCTCTGGTAAATCAGTCAGCTGTTCCATTGAGTGTTTGCCTCCAAAGCCAAGTGGGAAAAGAAAGACTAAACTCCAGTTTTGATGGTTTGTTTCAGTGCAAAAATCTCAACATCTGAGCATCTCATTCTACTGCCTGTGATTCTAGTATTTGAAGATTCAAAGCTTTTTATAATCTGTCCTTTCAATGTAAGCCAACAGCTTCTCCTGGCGTCCGTCACAAAGATGGCCATCTGTTCTCATGCTCGTGGGGGTTGTCCATGGGGGATTTTCCAAGAGCCAGTACATAGGTCTTTAAAGTGGCAACTTCCTGTATCAATCTGGGCCCCAAGAAGACAGGATATCATTCACAAAGAGCATAGGGAAAGTCATTTAACAAAAGGCCTATTTACAGAGAACCCGGGCAGGGTTAGAAAATCAAGGACTGTCAGCCGGGCACGGTGGCTCGCGTCTGTAATCCCAGCACTTTGGGAGGTGAAGGCAGGCAGATCACGAGGTCAGGAGTATGAGATCAGCCTGGCCAACATGGTGCATCCCCGTCTCTACTAAAGATACAAAAAAGTTAGTGCACACCTGTAATCCCATCTACTCTGGAGTCTGAGGCAGGAGAATCGCTTGAACCCTGGAGGCAGAGTTTGCGGTGAGCCAAGATCGCACCATAGTCCAAGTGACAGGGTGAGACGCTGTCTCAAAAAAAGTGAAAAGAAAAGAAAATCAAAGACTGTAAAGGCACCTAGGGCCTGGAAGGAGTACAAAGTCTCTATCATGCTCAGCACCAAGTGGAGGGACACGGAATTTGTGAAGCAAGCCCCTGCGGAGATGCTGTCCACCGTAACTGTGGCTGTGCAGAGCCACGGGCAGAACTCAGGTCTGAGACACGAAGGAAACGGGAGAAGGAACTATCCAAGTTCTCTTCCCCACTAGTCAATCGCAATGACTAAAAAGCCTCGGGCCAGCTTAAGATCGAGAGGCCGCGTTACTCAGACAGGCTGTCAGCATTCAGTCATCCCGCCCTGTCCTCACCACGCGGACCTGATTTCCTCCTGGCTGCGTTATTTTAGACAAGCTGGCTCCATGTGGAGACCTCTATGTCCTAACAGCTTATCAACGACAGTGGAAGACAGGGAGGGGGGAAAGGGGAGAGAGATTGACGTTGAGATGAAACCTCTTTCTTACCAGGTTTGGCAAAAGTCCAGGTTTGTATCGCACCGGAGGGACTTGGCCACATGTCCCTTTCTGTCACAGTCCCCTGCTAACTGGCTGACCCTGGAGACTGTGTCATTCTCTGGAGGGAGGTCTGAGTCCAGGTAATTGAATGTCTGGGGTTGGGGGCTCATTGCAATTCAGGATGCTGCCTGGAGGGAAGTGGTGATAGAAGCTGTGCAGGAAAAAGAACAGATGAATACCCTGACTTTCACTCAGGGCCTGCAAATCCGCAGCAGCTTGGGTCTCTATATCCATTCATGTAACTGCTGCACGTAAACCTTGTATCCCAGGAATGTGGGGAGGCTCTTCACGATGTTTTCGGAATCCCACCTGGATGAATTCCATCTGCATTAGGATTTGTCCCCCAGTGTAGGTGGTTTTAATGACTGTTGTTCCCCAAATGGGGAATGTGGTATGGTTTCTGGAACATAGCAGCCTGCAATTATTCACAGGTAATATTGAACGAATGAGTAAATACGCTACAAAACATCTTTCTTCTACTCTGCTCATGTTTAATAACCTGAGTTAATCAGAAGGAAACTCACTTAAAAAACTAACTTCTTCTTGTGAAGGATCATGAAAGCTTTGAGCATTGCATAGAATGCAGATATTTAACATCCTCTCTCTAACTTGTTCTCAAGAAAGATTTATAGAATGTGAGATAAGGTGGTTAAGACGACAGTGTTTTTTTATTGGACATAGCAATGCCTAAAGCTTAAATCCAAGATCTTTCTCTTAGTATTTTTGCTTCCATATAATCCACCTCCTTTATGTGTTAATAAATACTTTAAGAGGGAAGGAGGAAGGGAGAAAAAGAAGGAAGGAGAGAGAAGTTGTGGGAAAAGGCATAATCATGACTCTCATACAGCTATAAAATGAACATATTTCAATCACTAATCAATGAGAAAGCCAGTGAAATGCAGTAACTCATTCACAGGAGAATCAAAAGACACAGATAAACCCATCAGCAATGATGAAATAAATATTCTTAATAGGTAAAAAATATGTATATATCAAAACTAGTCACTATCTATGTAATAATCAACTGACTCTACTGAAGACAAAAGTTGCATTTTTATGGACAAGAATAATTTGCATTACTATAAATATTCTACAGTTTCAGAGCTATAAGTTAGCTCAAAAATAATGAATGGGAGCAAGACCACTGATGTGGTTTGCAGCTGTGTCCCCACCCAAATCTCATGTCAAATTGTGAACCCCAGTGTTGGAGGTGAGGTCCGGTGCAAGGTGATTGGATCACGAGGGTGGGTTCTCGTGAGTGGTATAACACCATGCCCCTTGGTTCTGTTCTCTGACAGACTTCTCATGAGATCTACTTGTTTCATAGCGTGTAGCACCTCCTCCGTCTCACTCTTGCTCCTACTCTGGCCACGTGAGATGTACCTGCTTCCTCTGCGCCTTCTGCCATGATTGTAAGCTTCCTGAGGCCTCCCCAGAAACAGAAACTGCTATGCTTCCTGTACAGCCTGCATAACCATGAGCCAAATAAATCTCTTGTCTTATAAATTACCCAGTCTCAGAATCAAATAACTCAGTATTACCTAGTTTCTCACCAAAGGTATCCAGTAATCTTCTTTATCTTTTTCAAAGTCACTCACAAGTTTTCCTCAGTTCAATTATTTTTTCTAATGCACAAAATGTAGAATTAGGATGATAGCAGTACCTTTCTTATAAGATTGCTGTGGTGATTAAACAAGAGAAAGCAAGTAAAATCCTTAGCCTAGGGCCTGGCATCTCATAAGCTCCTAATCATTATTACTATTTATGATTATTCTTTTTCAGTCAAATCATGAACATGACACTCTTTTGGTGTTTTTTTAAGAATCACCATAAACTTTTGAAATTACAACTTCACATAACACACGTCTTAAAATACGAAAAATTATTTTCTGAGAATGACAGATGTAGATCAGTATAACTATTCATTCTGAGAAATCAGAGAGAAATTTTTCATGGCATGTTCCTAAAAGAGTCTATAAGGTAGAAAGAGAAATCACATGAACTGGCCGGGGGGGTTTGGGCTTAGGTGGTGGGAATCAAGTAGAGATATAAATGCAAATAGAATTCACAAAAAACAAGGACAGATGAGAATAAAGACTATCAGGAGATCTAAACATGGGTAGGTCAGATATTTATATTTCTGGAACTTTTACTACACCAAGGGAGCCTGACTGTATTAAATCTACATTCCAACATGATGACGTTGACTAAGTCTCAGGAACCTAGGATGCATTGAAGTTACTTACCTGGTTTGGGAAGATATTTGAGTTATCCACCCCTGGGTAGGATACTCGGATATAAAGAGTGGGTAGATACGTTATATGGTGAAAGGTAAAATCAGAAATCAGGCTTGGCAAGTTAGTTGGAGAAGAAGATTTCCCCAACCAAGACCTGCCTGAACTTCTCAACAGATCCCCTACTTACCTTCACAGTGGAACAGTAGTTCATCCTAATTGTCATCAATTGCTTGGGCTCAGAGTCTAAGGCTGATCTGCGTGATTGACTCCTCCCCTGGATACTGTGTGGTAATTGATTATTACTAAGCAGCAGCTTGTATCAAGTACTCACATGTTCTTTTTTCTAATAATAATAATCACGTATCTTTACAGCACATTTTGGCAAACTCTTTACCTAGCCAAGTGTGAAAGAGAAAATCATTATGCATCCACTGATTATTGTCATGTACTATTTAATTTAACAACAACATATTTTCCATGAATTAGTAAATGCAAGGAGACATGCAATGCACATATTTTTAGAATCAAATTTTTAGGAGGAAGTTTACCTTACACTGCTTCACTTCTGGCTCTTTCAAACTTTCTATTTTATTGTCCTGAAAGGTGTTTTTTGTATCCAACAGACAAAGGATGATTTTCCCAAAGTTCATGTAGGTAAAATGCCTTATGAGAAAATGTGAAGTATTTATTCAGAGTCTAGTGGGAAATTTAACTCAGGCTTGTCATAAAATTGAGTTTAGATATGTGCTGGAAAACTTGGCTAAATGCTATTCAGAATGCATCAAATATTATTCCTGTGGCTTACAATATTTTATTGTATACTTAAATGTTTGATAATAGAGTAGATCTCATGTTATGTGTTTTCATCAGAAGAAAATAAAATTTAAAAACATATCCATTGTGTGCCTACTGTGTGCTAGACACTCTTAGATTCAGAACAAGTAAGCTTAATAAACATTTATAGAACTCTCCACTTTAAATATACAAAATATACACTCCTATCAGTACCATATCACACCTACTCACAGGTTTAAATGAAATATTGGTTGGCTGCTTGTTTGTTATTTTCTTCCCTCATTTTTTTTTCCTGTTTCCATTATTAAGCAGAAAAGAGGTTTTCAATACGCATTTTTTGACTGCACTCTAGCCCGGGCAATAAAGCAACACTTCCGTTCTCTATCCCTCTTCCTCTTTCTCTTTCTTCCTCTCCTTCATTCTTTTTTCCTTTCCTGCTTTTCTCTTTTTCCACCTCTTTCATCCACTCCTTTACCCACCACCTTTCCTCTCCCCACATTCTCATCTCCCCATTAAAAAAACCAAAACACTCTGGATCTGAGTGGTGGTGAACAACAGGAAAACCCCTGCTCTTAATCGGTAATTGCCTAATTTGAGCCACAGTCAAACACACAGGAAAATTAAACAACAGTGTGATCGGTATTGTGGGAGAGTCAAGAAACTCAGAAATTATATCAGGGGCAAAAAAACAATGTCCCAGGAGTGAAGATACTCCTTAGAATTTAATCTGAAGTCTCAGGGCAATTCAAAGCAGGCCACACAAAGGAAGTAGAGGGAAGTCTTCAGGCAGATACAGCAGAGAGATACAGGCATGTGTAGCAGGTGTTTCCCAGGCTCTCCCTGCCCTGTGCAGTTAGCTCTGGCCACCCTGGCTGACAGTGCTCTCAGTTCTCTGCCTCTTCCCACTCCTCTCAAGCTGCTGAAAGCTGCCCACCCACAGGGCAGGCCAGAAGGGCAGAGGAATTGTTGCCTCCCTGCTCCTTCCTAACTCTCAACCAATGACTTTTTGAGAATCTAATTTCTAAACTTTTTATACCCCTTGACTGTAGTGTGATCTTGTGTCCTGCTTTGGTCTACAGAATAAAGTGGACATGACATTGCACCCAGGTGTCAGGAGGTCTTGAATGTTTTTGCTTCCCCTCTCACAGTATTCAGCCTCCAGCATGAAACTAGGCCTGGGCCAGGCAACTCTGGATACGAGACCATGGGCAGCAGAGCTGGAATTCCCAGCTGAGGTCCTACCATGTCAGCCAACCGTTCAATAAATCCCTTCCAGACACATGAATGGGCCTCAGACAAGATCAGAAAAACCATTATGCTAACCCCAGCCGAGATAGGCAAAACTCAGTTTGGGAGTCATTTGTTACACAGCATTACTATGGTGACTGCTAGCTCATACAAAGCGCTTTGTAATTTTTATCAGCCTTGCTGAACATTTGGGGATTGTGGCAATGAACTATATGCTGCACACTCTGGAGCCAACCATGTGTCCTAATTTTCCTTTCTCCACTCATTCTTTCCCCTTCTTGCTGCCCCTATTAAATGGCTTCTCTCTCACCTCTTGATTGGTTAATCAGAGAACATATTTGGACTAGGCATACTTCCCAAATGATACAGATGCCAGTGTAACTGACAGTATATGAGACTGTCAAATATACAGCACACTGTGAGAGTACACTTCATGTTGTCATAGAAGAACGCACACCATGATTGTGAGGACCTCTATTACAGAGACTGTGCTTAACATGTATAGAAGAATCTGCTGTCATGGTCTAATGCAATGTATCATGTAGTCTCCAAATAGTTTTCAATATGTTGATTAAAGCAATCCATCTAGCAGGCCTCTTCCATTAACACAACAGTGTATACGTTCAAAATTGAGATGCAATTGTTTCTATAAACTGTTCAATAATCCAGACCGCCTTTCTTCCATTGCACTGAATTCACTGTTTCACCATGTATCTTGGTTAATTTTTTTTTTTTTTTTTTTTTTTTTTTTTTTTTTGAGACGGAGTTTCGCTCTTGTTACCCAGGCTGGAGTGCAATGGCGCGATCTCGGCTCACCGCAACCTCCGCCTCCTGGGTTCAGGCAATTCTCCTGCCTCAGCCTCCTGAGTAGCTGGGATTACAGGCACGTGCCACCATGCCCAGCTGATTTTTTGTATTTTTAGTAGAGACAGGGTTTCACCATGTTGACCAGGATGGTCTCGATCTCTTGACCTCGTGATCCACCCGCCTCGGCCTCCCAAAGTGCTGGGATTACAGGCTTGAGCCACTGCGCCCAGCCGGTTAATTTTTAAATGACTGCTTTGTACTCCTCTCTCATATGTCTAAAGGACTCACAAGATATTCAGAAGAAGGAAGCCAGTGCCATTTATGTATAATGTTTATCATCAGTTGGAACAAATTATGTAGCTGCACTTCATCAGGAAACAATGTTCTTATTCATCCAGAGAAAATCTTAACCAGCCTGAGCAAAAGTCTTATTTTCTTATTATACTTCACTGCACCTTTTTAACAAGTGACATCAATTAAACTCAGATTTCTCTCTGAAGGACTGCTTGGATTTTTGTTTGGTTTGGTTTGGTTTCTGTTTTAGTCCTCAACAACGACAACAACAAAAACCCAGCCTCCCTTGGTGATTAAGAGAGAGATGGTTAACACTCTCCAAATGCACAGTACCTTCCAACCAGCTTTTTTCCATGTTTATTCTGTTTGGGCTTTTCTTCGGGGTATGATATGGGATTGAGGAAGAAACTGCTACTTACTTAAACACAGCCACCCTAGAAAGGTCTAGAATGAGGCGGGGTGGAGTGTCTACTCTCTGTTGTTCCAAGCCAAGAGTCAGAAATGAGCAGCTCATAGAACTCATCTGATATTCTTTTTTTTCTTCTCTCTGATGGTTCAAAGATCTCACAAGGGACTGGACTGGCTTCTGATTCTATGGGATAGTCAAAGAGAAATAAGAAACTCCTCTTGGTGGGAAGTCATGGTGAAAATAAAGCTATCAACTGAATTTAAAATTAGATGATCTGGCCAAGTGCATTGGCTCACATCTGTAATCCCAGCATTTTGGGAAGCTGAGGCGGTCAGATCGCCTGAGGTCAGGAGTTTGACACCGGCCTGGTCAATATCGCAAAACCCCATCTCTACTAAAAATACAAAAATTAGCCAGGTGTGGTGGCATGTGCCCATAGTCCCAACTATGGGACTGGGAGAAGAATCACTTGAACCCAGGAGGTAAAGATTGCTTTGGAAGGACAAGGCAGTCAGATCACCTGAGGTCAGGAGTTTGATATTAGCCTGGCCAATATGGCAAAACCCCATCTCTACTAAAAATACAAAAATTAGCCAGGTATGGTGGCATGTGCTTATAGTCCCAGCTACTTGGGAGACTGAGGCAGAAGAATTACTTGAACCCAGGAGGCAGAGATTACAGTGAGCTGAGATCGTGCCACTGCCCTCCAGCCTGAGCAACAGGGCAATACTCTGTCTAAAAACAAAACAAAAAAGAATCAGATGATCTGTACTTCCTAAATTCACCCACATTCTGTGTCCTTTCATGCACAGCTCTTCCCCAGGGGACAATCACACATGCTCAACCTCTTGAACGCAAGCATGTGTGAGCTCTTGTATATAAAACATGAACCTCAGTAACTTCGGTCACTTCCACCAGAACCTTTTAGAAATAAATTGTGTTTTCCCACGTCCTCTTTTTTATCTGGCATAATGCCCAGAAATGATCCAGGTAGTGATGGCACTGTTATCCTGGGTCCCAGAAAGAAAGAGATGTTAAGTGAAGCCACAGTAATTCACAGTGGACATGCAGTGAGAGGGGTAATTAAGCTTTCCTACTGTAAATGTGTCAGACTTGTGGGAAATTTGTTGTACAGCAAAACTTGGCATATCCTGATGGAAATTATGGATAAACATACGAAGAATGGATCATTTTAATTGTATCTAGTCAACATTTTGTGCTTTGAACTTTTTGACCCCTTCTCTTTCCCCAATGCTTCGTGTTCTGCCTCTATGATTTTATGCCTATAGCTGTATCTAACCTCTATATATGTTCATACATATACTTAATAGATGTGCAAATAGAGAAATGCAAATCAAAACAGTGAGATATCATCTCACCGCAGTGAAAATGGCTTATATCCAAAAGGCAGGCAAAAATAAATGCTGGCAAGGATATAGAGGAAACGGAAGCCTCTTACACTGGTGGTGGGAATGTAACTTAGCCACAACCACCAGGAGAACAGTTTGGAGGTTCCTCAGAAAACTACAGACAGAGCTACCATGTGACCCAGCAATCCCACTGCTGGATATGTACCTGTGAGAAAGGGGATCAGTATATCGAAGAGATATCTGCACTCCCGGTTTGTGGCAGCACCTTTCCCAAGCTAAGATTTGGAAGAAGCCTAAGCATCCATCAGCAGATGAATGGATAAAGTTGGTGTGGAACATACAATACACCGTGAAGTACTACTTAGCCATAAAAAAGAATGAGACGCTGTCACAGCAACATGGATGGAACTGAAGATCGCTACATGAAGTGAAATAAGCCAGGTGCAGAAAGACGAACATCGTATGCATTCATTCACTTGTGGGATCTAAATATAAAAACAATAAACTCATGGACATAGAGAATAGAAGGATGGTTAGCAGAGGTGGAGAAGGATTGGGGGTTTGGAGGAAGGTGAGGATGGTTACCGGGTACAAAATAGAAGGAATGAATAAAGCCTACTATTTGATAGCACAACAGGGTGACTATACAATAACTTAATTGTACATTTTAAAATAACTAAAAGAGTATAATCAGATTGTTTGTAACACAAAGGATAAATGCTTGAGGGGATGGATGCCCCATTGTCTACAGTGTGATTATTATGTATTGCTTGTCTGTGTCAAAACATCTCATGTACTCTATAAATATATACACCTACTACATACCATGAAAATTTAAAATTTAAAAAATAGATTTGCAAATATATAGTTGTATATGTTCAAACATGTGTGTGTGCACATATAATTCGGTGTGTATGCATGTGTAAATGTATTAGGGTGGTGCAAAAGCAATTACACAGTTTTTACCATGAAAAGTAATTAAGAGTAATGGCAAAATCTGCGATTATTTTGTGCCAACCTAATAAGTTACATAGGTGTTGACAGAGAGGTGGAGCTGCGATGCCAGTGTAGGTGAAAGTGTACCACAGTTAGGTGGTAAATTTGCAGAAAGATAGGGCTGTAGCGGGTAGAGATGCCTTGCTCACTCTGCACTCACAGATCCCATCCACACACCTCATGCCTGTTGGCTCTCAGTAAGTTGTTGTCGAACAAACAGATGAACACTGGACTGCTTGGCTCTACCAGGACCTAGAGCCACTTACACATGCGCAAGAGGTAGCATGCTCCTTATTTATTTATTTATTTATTTATTTATTTATTTATTTATCCTTGCATTCAGTGACCGCACAGCACCAAAGAGCCATGTTCTCTGATTTCGCCGCTTAACTAAAAGTTGCAGCAAAATCCCTATTACAGGCTGGGCGGTGACTCATGCCTGTAATCCCAGCAGTTTGGGAGGCCGAGGTGGGTGGATCGTTTGAGGTCAGGAGTTGGAGAGACCAGCATGGTGAGACCCCGTCTCTCCTAAAAATACGAAAAGTAGCCCACGTGATGGGGTGCCCCTGTTCTTCCTTCCTGACACATCGCCTGATGAACCTGGAAATTTATTCATGTTTGATGAATATGTATAAAAACTGCCACTTCAATTAAAATATGAAAGCCCTGAGCTAAATTAATTGAGGTGAGACTAAAAAAGTTCACTTGCATCCTGGAAGGTAACAAATGAGGCACAGAGGTTGTCTTTGCACTGAAGAATTTTCAGAGTCACAGAAAACTCTTCAGACGTTAAGTATTAGGGAACTTAAAAGCATCGCTAAACCAACAGGCTTTGAAAACAGTTTCCACCCTGGCTCCCTTGGTTGAGTCACCAGGGACTGGGACAGGGTTTAAATGAGCAGCCTTGCAGGGCCTTGTTGAACAGATGCTGTTTTCCCAGATGCCACAGGGTCATCCCGTCGGCACACAGGGAGTCACCTCTGCCTTTACTCAATTCCCTTGAAACACACGGTGTGCACAAGAAACCTCATTCTCTGACCTCATGGTATCACATCATTTTAACTCCAGCACAGAATGCAACACCTACCACCAACTTACCTCTTCAAACATCTGTTGTTGATGGAAAACAAGAGGCAAGCATTCATGAAGGAGGGATGACTGGATTATTTTGGAAGAAGTCTTTTTTTTCCCCAACATCCTGTGGCTGTTATGTTGATTATCTTGATTAAAATATTTCTCCATGTTGTGAAAGATGAATTGTGAAAATGAGTAACTCAGAAAGGAAGAGGAAGCCGCAGGTGCCATTGGGACAGATGGGGTGTGGAGCTTAAGACTGCAGAACTGTGTTTTGCAAGAAACTAAGTCTGTCCTGGTTTGGGGCAAATAGAGGAATGCAAAAGCCGCTCAACATAGGCATGTTAGGAACACGAGGAGTTCTATCAGGTCCTTTTCAAACAGAAGCTGCCATCCTCTGAAGGGAATTTCAACAAGATTTGTGAACTGTCTGATTGATTCTGTGTGGACGGTGCAGAGCTCTAAACCAAGGCCCAATTACAGAAACCAGCTCCCAAAACACATGCTAGGCACTAGGGGAAAGGGCTGAGTATTAAACAGAGATCATCGTACGAAGAGAATTAGTCCCTACAGAGCCAATTCAAGACCCCGCACAGTTAAGACCACAGGCATGAGGAAATTCTGTCCTGATGACTCGTCACTGCATCTATGAAATACAAATAAAACCGGCAATTATGGCTTTATTTTCTATGGGGATGATGAGCCAGTCTAACTTTGTTTTCCTGTTGTTGTCGAGATGGAGTCTCACTCTGTTGCCCAGGCTGGAGTTCAGTGGCACAATCTCGGCTCACCGCAACCTCTGCCTCCTGGGTGAATCTGTGGACTGCTAGAGGATAGAGGGAGAGGGCAGTGGATTTATCACGTACAGCATTCACTACTTGCGTGATGAGATCCATCCTCCAAACCTCAGCATCACACAATATTCCCATGTAACAAGACGGCACATGTGCTCCCGTATCTAAAATAAAAGTTGAAACAAACAAACAAAACCTGAATTGAATTGGCACATAAGTTGAGTGAACATATAATTTATAATCCAGACAAGGACTCTTTGAAAACAAAAGGAGTCACTCTTATTAGTACATTGGGAAAACAGGTCCCTAAAATGTAACTGTACCAAATAAACTGGAATATATGGTCATCTTATGTTATTAAATTTACCATTGATGGACATGTGGATTGATTCCATGTCTCTGCCATTGTGAATAACACAAACACAGCAGTGAACACGGGAAGGCATGTGTCTGTTGTTACGTATTTATGCCCACTACCTGCATGTGTCTTTTTGGAGAAAGGACTTACTTTCTTTTGGTTATATACCCAGTAATGAGACAGCTCAATTTTTAAGCAAATTAACTCAGGAACTTATAAGTGCACACTCAGTATTTGGTTTTCTGCTCCTGGGTTAATTTGCTTAGAATTATGACTTCCAGCTCAATCCAGCCACTGTGGAAAGCAGTCTGGATATTTCTTAAAGAGTTTAAAACAGACCTACCATCCAATTGAGCAGTCCCATTACTGGGTATGTACCCAAAAGAAAGTAAGTCACATCTCCAAAAAGACACATGCATTCCATGTTCACTGCTGTGTTATTCACAGTGACAGAGACATGGAATCAACCCACGTGCCCATCAATGGCAGATGGAGTAAAGAAAAGTGGTATGTATACACCACGAAATACTATGCAGCCATAAAGAATGACCTCTTGCTCTTTGCAGCTAATTCAGATTTCAAAAAGGGGAAAGGGGAGGGATAACAGAGTCACTGTGAACTATCTTTGGTGCTGCCTTACAGTCACATGTTCTGTAGCTTCCTAAGGATTCTCTAAACTACAAAGGTTTCCATTACCACTACCCATTAGGAAACATTTAGCTTGACTTTGGTGGACATCTTTCCTTGCTCTAAACCAGGGGTCCCCAAACTTTTTACACAGGGGGCCAGTTCACTGTCCCTCAGACCATTGGAGGGCCAGACTATGCAAGATGTGACACCCTTCACAGCCAGCGCTGCTGCCTCCACTATCCCAGACAGCGGTATACAGTGTCACAGGCCCAGCACCACCTCCAGTGCTGTATACAGGGATGGCGGTGATCAGCCTGTGACACTGTGTATACAGCATCCTGGACATCTGCAGCAGCGGTGGGCCTGTTCTGTGGGAAGCCCACTGCTGCATGCTTCCCCTCTTATAAGACACCACCTAAAAATAAGACAGCCTCTGTATTTTGGGAGTAAAATTAGTATAAGAAAGGGTCTTATAATAGGGGAAACACGGTGTGTAGTCATGTTGGGGGAGACTTTTGGGCAAAGGGAGGTTATAGGGGCCATTATGTTGTTGTACATTTGGGGCAGCATGGGGGCCACTGTACTGTGTAGTAATGGTTATAGTGCTTTGCCTTTCTTCCTACTTCTGCTGTTATTTCACACTGCTTCCGGTGATGTGGGGCGCTGCAGCCGCAGACCGGATGTGCATCACATGACGTGATTCTGGAGCCATGACACGTGCATCCCGCGTCACCGGAAGTAGTGCTGTACGTGAGCAATGCCGTGCTTTGTGGCGCCGCTACATACAGTGCTCCTCTCACTGACCACCAATGAAAGAGGTGCCCCTTCCTGAAGTGTGGCGGGGGCAGATAAATGGTCTCAGGGGGCCACATGCTGCCCGCAGGCTGTAGTTTGGGGATGCCTGCTCTCAGCAATGTAAAGGGAAGTTGAAGGAAGCAGATCACCCCCATTTTCCTCAAACTCCAGGTGCTACATTTATAATTTTGGCCTTATTCCTGCACTTCCTTAAACCATCTTTATAAATTTTGCAATATTTATAAAACACCTGTCCTATTCATGAAATATTTTTAAATGGATCCACATGAATTGATTTGTTTTCAAGATATTTTATATTACCTTATGAATAGGAAATTAGAATTGCTTGTCATAAACCAAAGTTAGGAGGAACAGCAACCCAGGGAAAACATGGTGACATTATTAAATCATATCCTGAGACTGAGCCATGTCAATGGCTCTTGAAGTGAGATAGGGTGTAATCCTGATAAAAGAGGGATTATAACATATTCAGTTGGTGTTAACAATAATCTTCCTAATGTGAAACTGTTTTAATACTCTGCACTGAAAAAGCAATGGGAACCACTGTGTGATTCAATGTTATTCAATGACATAATCATGGACCAATAATTACCTCAAATGAAACCAGTGATTATAACCTAGGTTCTGGCTAACACTGAGTTAGGCCACCCTAGTCTTAAATATTGAAATCTACAAGTAAGTATCTTGCTGAGTACTTTTATAATTTAAATGAAATAAGAATAGCTCAATTGCTAGCCTCGTCTGTGGTATCTAATAGATGCAATGTAAATGTTCATAACTGAAACACAAATCATCATTGTGATTGTAAAAGAGAGTTTGAGAGGGCTGAGCATATTTCTAGCCTAGACTCCATAGATGAAACCAATGTGACCTTAAAAGGTGAACTGCATGTTTGTGCTTCATTTTTTCCTTTGTAAACTTCAGATGGATTAGGGGAGCAACTGCCAATCTTAGCTCCCAAGCCTAGGGTTAATCAAATGTGCAGAGAGGTCTGATTTGGGGTGGGGGTTTTGAGCTGACCACTTCCAGGCCTGCCCTGTCATTCTCATCAGAACATTTCTATGTTTAATGATTTCATAGAGGAGGGAATGGTGCCCAAGAAGGTGCTTAACAAAGAACATTTCAGGGCCTTTTCCTGTCTTCAAACTCTGCTGGGCCAAGGTGTTAACAGGTCCATGTGTAGGCTCCCCTGCTTGCCTCCTCTCTCATAGCTCCTCATCCAAAACATCCCAGACCTCTCAACAGAGTGATCTGTAGGGAACAGAGTGATCTGTAGGGGACGTGGGGTGTGCAGAACTGTACAAGGCAATTTAAGTTTTCCCATTCAGCAACTTTCAGAAATGACACTTTTAGAGGAACCTCATTCTATTTCCACAAAGTGAGGTTTTATGATTCAAGGTTTAGTGAAATGTGGGACTGGGGAGCCCACCTCAGTCAGCCAAAGGGCAGTATCATCTATGAGGTCGTGTCCATGGCTACACCCCTGTTCCAGACCATCATCATCCCCATGGCCTTCGAACTCCACCTTCCTGTAGTCCATCATCCATGCAGCAGGCAGGATAATCTTCTCAAAATCCAGACCACATCATGACACTCCAATTTTCAAAGTGGAAGGGACCTCACTTGACACTGAAAATATGCCCAACTCTCTGCTGTGGCCCATGTGGCTACTGCTGTTCCCCAAGTGCATTTCTTGATCTCACATTCTCATGCTAATCTACAGCAATAGTGACCCAATCCAGACCCCACAATGCAGGACGTCAGTGCCCACCCCAGGGCCTTTGTATGTGCTGTTAACTACACCTGGAATGAACTTGCCTCTGTATTTTCTAGCATAAATTCCTTCTTCAGAGACCTTCTTTAGCCCCTAGTATCCAAAGCAGCCACTTGTAATAGTCCGTTCTTACACTGTTAAACACACCTGAGACTGGGTATTGTATAAAGAAGGGAGGTTTCATTGGTATACGCTTCTGTGGGCTGTATATGAAGCATAGCTAGGAAGACCTCAGAAAACTCTTCATTATGGTGTAAGGCGAAGGGGAAGCAGGCTCATTGTACATGGTCAGAGTCAAAGGGAGAGAGAAGGGGGAGACGCTACAGGCTTTTAAATGGCCAGATCTGGTACAACTCACTATCGCTATATCACCCCTAAGGGGAATTGTGTTCAGCCATGAGAAACCGCCCCTCAGGATCCAGTCACCCCCCACCAGGCCCCACATTCAACACGGGGACTACAACTGAACATGAGATTTGGGTGCAGACATAGAACCAAACCGTATCACCACCCTCACCCCAATATCACTCTCCCTCACCAACTTAATTTTCTTCATAACATTTATCCCTACCTACAATCCATCTGTGAATGTCTGATTCATCGATGACCTCCCCCTCTATAAGCTCCATCATAATATGTTACGTAACTCAAATATTTCAGCCTGGCACTTAAAACACACATGAGTCTTGTATGAAAACAGTGAGTTGGGCACATCACTGGTGCTTAAACTATATTGTAAGGTAAGTAAATTTCAAGTCAGTATTTATATCTGGTTCCAGGTATGTCAGAAACCACATTTTCTTTTCTTTTCTTTTCTTTTTTTTTTTTTTTTTGAGAGAGACCTTCACTCTTGTTGCTGAGGCTGGAGTGAAATGGTGCAATCTCGGCTCACTGCAATGTCTGTCTCTCAAGTTCAAGTGATTACTGTGCCTCAGCCTCCAAAGTATCTGGAATTACACATGCACACCACCATGTCTGGCTAATTTTTGTATTTTTAGTAGAGACAGGTTTCACCATGTTGGCCAGGCTAGTCTTGAATACCTGGCCTCAGGTGATCCACTCACCTTGAGATCCACTCACCTATAACCCCAAAGCGCTGGGGTTATAGGCCTGAGCCACTGAGCCTGACTAGAAAACATATTTTCTATTCATAGGGAAGATTCGTATATTTGCTTTTTATCAAACAACTGTTGAGGGATACCTATGTGCCAGGCAAAATCCTATACCTTATGAAAAGATGAAATAAAATAAAATACACTTTCTGTGACTGAACTTACTTTCTGGTGTCAGAAACAGATGCTGATTCAAAAATATTCAAAATAAATTGTATAATTATGAACTTGAATAATTTAAGAAGTAAAGGTATGTGGTGGCATGAGAGTTTTAAAGGCTAAGTTTCTGATGTGTGGAAAATTAAGGAGGGATTCTTTGAAGAATTTTTAAAATAAAATATGAAAAATTATTACAAACCTTTCATGCATTAGATTGTTTTTCAAAAATATTTATTTCTACTCAACCATGTTTTTCAACTGACTGATACTAGGGTGAGCAGGAATAGATTTTTGTTGTTTTCAGGTATTAAGTTGTTACGCAGCATTGTTATATCAGTACCTGACTAATACAGATGTGCTTCCATTTTCCTCCCACCTGGAGGCGCTTGTCTCTTAGTAATCCACCTGTCCACTGAGGAGGACCATCTGTCTCATCTCCAGGCTGGAGCACCTCTTGAGAAACTTGTGTTTCACCAAGATGTGCACATTTTCACTACTAAAGGACCAACCTTGGAAATTAGCTGCAGACTTCCTCAATAGATAGAAGAATGGGAATTCAAAACTCTTGTCTCAATGTAGCAACCCCAACCCAAATAAGCAACCCCCACATATGCTGCGAACAGATTACACTGTTCCCTCGAGAATGTCACAAAACCCTGGGAGGCAGTGATATGGGAAAGTGAAGTGGAGTGGGTGGATGAAGAGTGAGCCTCTGTTCCTTCAATCAGTTCAACACTGTTTGTTGATCATCTGCTCTACACTGACTGGTACCCTGGGTCACAGTAGTAAACCAGACAGAAGAATCCCCTGGCCATAGGAAGCTTAATATTCGGGCCTAAGGATAAAGAGTTCTTCAGCACCACCCAGGATAGCCCATTTCTTCACACACGCATTTTTTTTTCTTTATTGACTGTTACGTAAATTGCTCAAATAAATTCTCATGATTCATAACTGCAAAGACTAAGAAGTAACATTAAGTGAGTAAAAGGGAACACTATATTAGAGACTAGACCCGAATTCAAACCCAGATGCTTTTAGCTACACAAACAGACGTGTCTCAGGGATTCTTGTTTAAGACCCCCAAATAAAAACATGTCTATTTGGAAGTCTTGTGGGGATTTTTTGTGTGTGTATGTTTTGTTTTGTTTTTGTTTTATGAATGGCTGTCACCTTATGTACAAATGGTGAGCCAATTAGAGTAAAATTTAGACTACATAATTATGACTGTGAATGAAGGTCTTTATAAAATATTTAGGAATGTGTAGGTGTTTCTTTCACCTTTTAGTGAAAGCAACAGCAAAGAATATAGAAGCTTTAAATGTCATGAGGATTTTGTCACTAGAAAAGTCTCTATAGACCATCTTTGATAAGTACATAAAAATGCTGGATAGCTACTTGCTATTTACACTAAATGGCTGCTTCCAAAATGTTCCCAGAAGGTATATAGTGCTTGGAGCTGGTCTGAACAATTTCCTGAAATCTTATTTACTCCACACATTGGTTGACTCAATCTACCTCTGCAAAGCGGCCCGAGCACGTGTGTCCTGGCTGTTGAGGGATGCACTGGCCTGGGTTCCTGGTGCTTCCTCTATGAGTCACAGGAGGAAAGGGGAAAGTGAGCCTCGATTTCTTCTCCATGTTTGCATTTTTAAGATGACTGTTCGGGTCTTCAGGGTCTCCATGATCCAGTGAAAACAAATCCACTTTTTTTTTTATTGAGACAAAGTCTCACTCTGTCACCCAGGCTGGAGTGCAGTGGTGCGACCTCGGCTCACTGCAACTTCTGCCTCCCAGAAAACCTACTCTTACTCATACCACCCCTTCATGGCGATTGTAATGGTCAAGGTGGGGATGCCTCTTCCTGCATATCTCAGTGGGTGGGGGTGCCTTACCGGGACTGGGGATTGAGACCAATGTCATGGGCATCCTGGGTTTGCTCATGGGGCTGGCACCAAAGACCCCATCTGGAAAGTTTCGTCTTACACTTCAGTGGACAAAGGGCCTCGTGTTTTGAATTTGAATTATTTGTTTTCATTGAGTCTGAGCCTCATATTCATAGAAAATTCACCCTTTTGATGCAACATTTGAATATAATTACAAGGCACAAAACCCAATGAATGAATCATAGCAATATTTTAAATTAAATATGACCAGGTCTAGATACATGAGAGGGTTTTCATTATTCAGGGACACAAATGGGCAGAGATTTCAATTATGTCTAACAATATCTTCTACTTTTGACATGAAATTAAAATGAAATTTACCTTATTGATGTAATTTTGAGAACGATTCATCTGCTTATTGTATCCAGTAGAATTTTATTGTCAGAAGTCAATTAAAAGTATTAAAAGACTTAAAACTTATAGGTAACAAAACCCAGCCATGGTAGAAGAATGTATTCAATCGTAAAAAGAGAAAAAGTGGCTTAATAACTGAATGTCAAAATAAATGAAAAATATAGAGCCACACAAAAACTTTACATGGATTTTATAGCAGTAATATTTGTAACAGTCAAAAAGCAAAAGCAACCTTAACGTCCATCAACAGGTGAATGGATAAACAAAAGGCCGTGTATTGATACAATGGAATATTACCTAGCACCGTAAACTTATAGTAGCCAGTGCCTTCATGATTGTCAGAAAATTGAGTCAGGAGGGACTTGATGTGAAAGGAATATAATCAGTATGGGGTTTGTTTTTTTGAGGTGATAAATACGTGCTAAAATTAGATTGTAGTCTTATTTGTACAGCTTTTTAAATTTACTAAAAACATCTAATTTAGAAGTGGGGGCTGCAGTGAGCAGTGATCACACCACTGCACTCTAGCCAGAGTGACAGAATGAGATCTTGTCTCAAAAAAGTAGAGAAAAAAAATGTCGGACATAATGGCTCATGCCTGTAATCCCAGCACTTTGGAAGGCTGAGGTGGGTGGATCACCAGAGGTCAGAAGTTTGAGGCCAGCCTGGCCAACATGGTGAAATCCTGTCTCTACTAAAAATACAAAAATTAGCCAGGCGTGGTGGCGAGTGACTGTATTCTCAGCTAGTCCACGAGGCTGTGGCAGGAGAATCACTTGGACCCAGGAGGTGGAGGTTGCAGTGAGCCAAGATTGCGCCATTGCACTCCAGCCTGGGCAACAAGAGCAAAACTCTGCCTCAGAACAACAACAAGAAAACCACGATGGCCTCTCTATTCATTCAGTCCCCTAAGAATCTGTGTTTGCACCTCCAAGTTGAATCTTTTCCCATTGGCTAAACTTTTAAGATCAATAATCTAACCAACCTAATGAAGGTTTTGCCTAATTACTTTCCTGTGCCCTGATTCTAGCTGCCATTTCCTCCCTCGGGGTTTATTTTGTGTGTTAGGAGCTTGTTACCAGGATTTCCTGGGTAAGTGACGGTGTGGGGTCACGTTACTTCTCAGTGGGTTACTATAAAGACAAGAGAAAGAATAACATAACTTCTGAAGTGCCTCACTCTCTGCCTACCGCACAGTGGGTCTCAGCTTTTCTCCTCTTTCTCTTTCTGCTTTCAGCGTCAGTTGATGGGCCGTGGGACTATGCCCTCTGCGTGTTTTGGGTCACTTAACTCTGTGAGATACATTTTAATTATCCCCACATTTTACAGATGAAAAGACTGAGGCTCAGAGTGATTTTCCTGGGGTTATGGCACTCCCAGAGTGAGAGATCAGAATTCGAACCCAGAAGTGACTCTCTCCATTAGAGACCGAACGTTTGTGCCTCCTCCGAACTCAAAGGTGGAAATCCCAACCTCCCAGCAATGATATTGCAAGGTGGGGCCTTTAGGAGGTGGTTGGGTCATGAAGGTTGATGGAGTTCCCATGGAATTTGTGCCCTGTTCTCCCTGGAAAAGGGTCAGGATCCAGACGCCAAAGACGGTTCTTGGATCTCACACAAGAAAGAATTCAGAGTCCGTCCTAGAGTAAATTGAAAGCAAGTTTATTAAGAAAGTAAAAGAATAGAGAATGGCTACTCCACAGACGGTGCAGCCCCAAGGGCTGCGGGTTGCTCATTTTTATGGTTATTTCTTGAATATTTGCTAAACAAAAGGTGAATTATTCCTGCCTCCTCTTTTTAGATTCAGTGGGTAACTTCCTGATGTTGCCATGGCGTTTGTGAACTGTCATGGCGCTGGTGGGAATGCAGCAGTGAGGACCGCCAGAGGCCACTCTCATCGCCACGTTGGTTTTGGTGGGTTTTAGCCGGCTTCTCTACGGCAACCTTCTTTTATCAGCAAGGTCTTTGGGACCTGTATCTTGTGTGGGCCTCCTATCTCATCCTGTGACTTAGACTGCCTTCACCATCTGGGAATGCAGCCCAGTGGGTCCTGGCCTCATTTTATCCAGTCTGTTGTCAAGATGGAGTTCCTCTGGTTCAAACGCCTCTGATGTTATCTACAGAGAAAGCTCCAGGGAGCTCTGCAGCGCTCGGTCAGCCACGCGAGGACACAGGGAGAAGACGGCTGTGTGCAACCCCTGTGAGGGCTCACTGCAGAACCCGACCATCCCAACCCTAACTCAAACTTCAGCCTCCAGAACTGTGAAAAACACATCTCTGTTTTTTATAAGTCACAGTCTGCAGTAATTTGTTCCAGCAGCCTGAACTAAGACATTCTCCAAAGCCCAGGCTTTTAACCACTAAGCCTCCCCACTTCCTGTTAACTTACACATCTAATGCTGTGGCCAGTCCTGTTGCACACTCAACTGCCAGCCTCCCTCTACTTTTCTGGAAGATCCCTTTTTCCACTATAGAAGGCTGTAGAAAATGTAACTGCTGCAGGGCGCGGTGGCTCACGCCTGTAATCCCAGCACTTTGGGAGGCCAAGGCGGGTGGATCACCTGAGGTCAGGAGTTCAAGACGAGCCTGGCCAATATGATGAAACCCCATCTCTACTAATATATATATATATATATATATATATATGTGTGTGTGTGTGTGTGTGTGTGTGTTTGTGTGTGTGAGCCAAGCATATTGGTAGGCACCTGTACTCTCAGGTCCTTGAGAGGCTGAGGCAAGAGAATCACTTGAACCCGGGAGGTGGAGGTTGCAGTGAGCCAAGGTTTTGCCACTGTACTCAAGCCTGGGCAACATGAACAAAACTCCGTCTCAGAAAAAGAAAAAGAAAATGTAACTGCCTGAAGTGTTCTTTCTGCTCACTGCACAAACAAAATCAATTCACAGAGGCTTGGTTTTGCAGTAAAGAAAGAGTTTAATTGATGAGAGGCTGGCCATGCCATGCAGGAGACAGGGTTATTACTCAAATCAATTTCCCCAAGCATTTGGGGGCCAGGAGTTTTCTAAGGTAGTTTGGGGAAGAGCCGGGGGCCGCTGGGCCGTGGGTGCTTGCTGCTGACTGGTTGTGGTGCCATCATAGAGGTGGGGAAATGGTCCTCCTGTGAGCTGGGTTACTTCTGGATGATGTCACAGGAGCAGTTGGGAGGTCCAGGTGGAGTCATCTGTGTTAGACATGCAAAAAACCTGTAAAGATAATTCAAAAGGCCAATCCTAGATTCTCCGGCAGGGATGTTATCTGCAGGAGTAACTGGGAATTTGCTCATCTTGTGACCTCTGGAATAAGGGTTGGCAATTGTTTCTGTCTACACCTTAGCAGAATTCAGCCTCCTCTGTCCTCTCAGCCTGGTGGCCTCTCATTAGCTTTTATACAGGCGGTTGAGTTTGGGGAAGTGCTATTACCATGGGAACTATAAACTAAATGTCTCCCAAAATGAGTTTGGCTTAAGCCCAGGAATAATTAAGGGCAGCTTGAAGGCTAAAGGCCAGAGCAGCGTTGGCTAGATCAGATCTGGGACAAGGCCATAATTTTCTCCCCGACATAATTTTTATAAAGGTGATTTCAAAGACATGGCAGACATGCCCTTTCCAACTTCCCTGGCAGTTACGGCTTCGGCATGTCACCCACCAGCAGCCAGTGGGATGTGAGGACACCTCTTCTGACAGTGTGAGGATTTCTTTTTCTTCTGCATTAAAGATACAGAGACAAAAATAAATAAATAAATAAAATAAGGACCACACGTCCATGCCCACCCACTGCCCTTCTAGATTCTGCTATTGTTGTGTAAAAATACCACCATCAAACTGCCAAAACCATCCTTCAGTTGGAAGTGGGTGAGCAATACTGCAGGAAGAAACAGCCCTCTGGCCTCAATGGTTTAAATGACATTTGCCCCATTGATGGTACCATTTGTCAGGCCTCCATGTGCAAGCCTGCATCCAGAAAGTTCTGAAGTCCTGCCTGCCTTGGCTGATCGCCCCCCCCACCTCCATCTGTGTTTGCCATTATTCCTGATCCCCCAGCAGAGCTTCCCCCTCAGACCTTAAGCTTCTTTCCCCACTCTGCCATCTTAACTGTTATTATGATAATGTGAATACTCCTCACCACCCTGCCATCTTAACTGTTCTTGCTCTATGAATATCCCTCTGCCCCACCCTACTCTTCTGCCTTACCCCACCCGCCATTGTAACTGAATTTATGGTAATGTATACTCCTTGGCCCTACCCCGACCACTGTAACTGATCTTACTCTGTAACTTTCCACTGACCACCCCACACCTATAAAACCAACTCCTATCCCACCACCCTTCACTGACACCCTTTCTGGCCTCAGCCCACCTGCACCCAGGTGAATAAACTTTGTGCTGCTCACACAAAGCCTGTTTGGAAGATCTCTTTATTAAATGCCTTTAATATTCTGTACTATTGGATGCGAATAACACTATTTGTCCACTCAGATTGGCTGGAACATTTCTGGCCTCCGTTTTCACTCAGATCCAGCCTGCTAGAGCAGCTGCTATCTCCAGTGTTGTTTTATTGTTGATATTTTTAGGCCAGTGGACAGAAAGAGCCTCAAAAGTTTTTTCTTAAATTTCCTTTTTTTTTTTTACATTGGCAGATAAAATTGTTTGCATAACTCCGTACAACATGATGTTTTGAGGTATATTTATGCTGCAGGATGACTAAATCCGGCTAATGAACACATACGTGCAATTTTATAGATACACAAAAGTAGATACGATTAGAAACAATTGGCTTGAATCTCCCTTTTTCTATTTTTGAATATTTGAAATTTTCATTATAAAAAACTAGCATAAACAAATAACATTTAAGGAATTTTTTATTAGGCATAACCACACCTTTCTGGTAGTATATATCACCCAAGAGCATTTGTTATCCAGGTACACACATATACAAACTACTCTGAAAATATGTTTTCAAGTTTTAGTTTTCTAACTATGGGTCTACATTTTCTTGTCATTTTGTGTGATGTCTCTAACAGTACTTAGATCTTGTTCTGAAACTATCTGAATCATTTCTTTCTTAACGTGAGCAACACACACTTATTAACAGTGAAATCTAGCTTCTGTTTTTTTATCTATGCATCTTTTCAGAGCATCTTTAGCTCATCAATTTCTCTTGATAATTTCAACTCAGAAGAGCTAAGCGTCATCTGCAGACTTAATGATTCCATTGAAAAAAGAATTCCTCCTCCAGATCATGTATTGTAAAATATTAAGTAACACCAATCCAGAGGCACGTCTGTAACTGCCCAAGGGTTCACCTTGCCCACTGCCTAAACAGAGCTGATTAATCAAGACACGGGAATTGTGATAGAAAAAGAGTAATATATGCAGAGCCGGCTGTGTGGGAGACCAGAGTTTTATTATTACTCAAATCAGTCTCCCCGAGCATTTGTGGGGAGCAGAGTTTTTAAGGATAACTTGGTGGGTGGGGGAAAGCCAGTGAGCCAGGAGTGCTGATTGGTCAGAGATGAAGTCATAGGGAGTTGAAGCTGTCTTCTTACACTGAGTCAGTTCCCAGCTGAGGGCTACAAGATCAGACAAGCCAGTTTATTAATCTGGGAGGGCCCAGCTGATCCATCAAGTTCAGGGTCTGCAAAATATCTCAATCACTGATGTTAGGAGGAGTTTAGGGAGGATCAGAATCTTATAGCCTCCAGCTGCATGACTCCTAAACCATCATTTCTGATGCTGTGGCTAATGATAGTCTGGTCTCCAGGCAAGAAGGAGGTCTGCTTTGAGAAAGGGTGATTATCCTCTTTGTTTAAACTAAAAACTACAAACTAAGTTTCCCCCAAAGTTGTTAGTTCAGCCTACGCCCAGGATGAACAAGAACAGCTTGGAGGTTAGAAGCAAACGAGAGTCAGTTAAATTAGATCACTTCCACCACCTCAGTCATAATTTTGCAAAGGCAGCATCATGTCTGTCTGCAATCCATTATTCAGAGGCATTCCCCTTGCTTCTTCCTAAAAAATGAAGTGTATCCTGCTGACAAAACATTGAGCCTGAGCCCAGGATGGTTAATGGATTAAACACCTTTGGGTGTTAATCACTGTCAGGGGTTTTTTTTAATAAAAGCTAAATTAATTGGCTACATATATCCTAATATGTATATGTAGCCAATATAGCATATATATACACACACACACCAATATATGTACCCTAACTATATTATATTATATAATACACATGAAACCAATATATGCACCCTAACTATCCCTCCAGCTGCCCAATTGGTTATGTCGGCTGATGGGACAGATGGCAACGCTGATAGCACATTAATGAAGTGCTGTTTGCCTTTATTAAACATCACAAGCAAATTGTTTCCTTATTCTAGAAAAAAAGGATAGGTAGAAAATGTAGAGTAAATGTAGCCAATTAATTTAGCTTTTATTCAAAAACCTCCTGACAGTGATTGACACCCAAACATGCCTAATCCATTTCCCATCCTGGGCTCAGGCTCCATGTGATGTCAGCATGAAATATTTCATCTTTTAGCAGGAAGCAAAGGGAGTGCCTCTGAATAATGGATTGCAGACAGACGTGCCCCTGGGTTGGCGTTATTTAACATTTCACCTACCTGAGAAGGGACCTTTGCTGTCTTAAGTAACCACCATGGCTGAATGCCTGGAGAGGCAGCAGGGCTCTGCAGGGCTGTCAGACCCACAGAATGAAGGAGTTAAGACAGCTTTTAGAATACTGTTGATGCTGCCACATTTCCAGGTTGGTGACATTAAACAAGTCACTTAACTTCTCTGATATGAGCAAATCTTACTGGATTTTTTTTTTTTTTTTTTTTTTTTTTTGAGATGGAATCTTGCCCTGTTGCCCAGACTGGAGTGCAGTGGTGCAATCCGGCTGCAAACTCCACCTCCTGAGTTCAAGTGATTCTCCTGCCTTAGCCTCCTTGAGTAGCTGAGATTAGAGGCATGCACCACCACACCTGGCTAGTTTTTGTATTTTTAGTAGAGATAGGTTTTTACCATGCTGGCCAGGCTGGTCTTGAACTCCTATCTTCAAGTGATTCACCTACTTCAGCCTCCCAAAGTGCTGGGACTACAGTTGTGAGCCACCACGCCTGACCTAATACATTACTGATTCACCCCCACCTTTGCAACAGCTGTCTCTAACCCCTGGTGAGCACTAATCTGCCCTCCACTTCTGTAGATTTATTCTCTCCTTCTTTCCTTCCTTCCCTCCCTCCCTGAGGATATAAAAGGAGAGTGAGGATAGGAATTACAGATAAAAGAAAACTCAGTATGCTTACATTAGCATTATCTTATGTAAGTGTTGAATTAAAGATGCCTTATGATCTGCATTTAAAATTCACAAAACACACCCTCCTGTAGGTGTCATCAGGTTCCAAAGATAAGAAGGACTTCTCAAAATCTATGCATGTTCAAGAGCTGAAGAAGATTGCAGCTATTTCACCCCGGCGTGGGCCAAGCTCAGTTCTGCTACATAAGTAGTCTCAAGTCCTTAATCGTTAGTGTATTTAACCGGATGTCTTCAGGAATTGCTTCCGTTTATAGCCCCCAAAACCGCACTCATACTTACCCTGCCTAGAGGGCTGTGGGCAAATGTTTTGATCTGGGAGAATGCAGGCCACATAAGCTTGGGGGGTGTGTGTGTGTGTGTGTGTGTGTGTGTGTGTGTGTGTGTGCATGCTTATGTTCATGGCTGTACAAAAGTATCCCAAATTGTCATAGAGTTTCTGACACACACTAGGTGTTAAAAATACGAAAGAAGTGAGTGCATACATGGAGATTTCAATGACAATCACAAAAAAACTTACGAAATATCAAATTTAGATGCCAGTGATGCTCAATATATTTGAAAGCAGCCAACAGAAAGGAGAACACCCTTCTAATTATTACATTCTGTTGATTGGAAAAATTCTATTTAGGAGAGAGCTATGTCCCTGTACAAAGAAATCTGAGCTCCGACTGCTGGTATTGCGGGTGTTCATGCTGGGGTGGGAAACGCTTTCCGGATATGCTGTTTCCCTCCCTGCATGTGCTGCTATTTTTTACTGTGTAATCATGTGCTTTCTCCAACCTTTCTATCCTGCCGTGACTCTTTTCCTCCTCAGTGTCTCAGTCTTGCACCAAAACCTCAGGTAAGGGACAAGTCATCAGAAAGTAAGAATCCAAAGTGCTTTATTTTCAATGTCCAAAGCCTTAGTCCTAAGGTGGTTGGGACTGGGGAGGGAGATTGTGAGCAAGACCAGTGCACTGTGTTTTAGAAAAATCAGGAGCATTAGAGAGAAAATCTCTGTGTACACGCTTACCTGCCCACATTTCCCGAAAATGTGAATGATTGCGGGGGCAGGACCAAGTACACACAGAGACACTCTGACTCTCAGAAGGGGGAGGAAGCAGGTAGAGAAGCAAGACTAAAGTCAACGGTGGATTCCAGAGAAATGGCAACTTGGCCTGACAGCAAGAAGGAAAAGGCCTAGATAACGTTTAGAGCATCTGAGTGCAGAAGGCTCAGCTCCACCTTCCACGGTGGAACTCAGGGAGGTGAAAAATCCCTAGTGTAGAAGTGGGTGCACCAAGCCCCCGCCCCCATCACAGCTGACTACCAGTGAGGAAGGGTCTCCTGCATGGGATGGGGCAGGCTTAGAAAGAGAGAGCTGGGGCCGGGCACGGTGGCTCAAGCCTGTAATCCCAGCACTTTGGGAGGCCGAGGTGGGTGGATCACGAGGTCAAGAGATCGAGACCATCCTGGTCAATATGGTGAAACCCCGTCTCTACTAAAAATACAAAAAATTAGCTGGGCATGGTGGCACCTGCCTGTAATCCGAGCTACTCAGGAGGCTGAGGCAGGAGAATTGCCTGAACCCAGGAGGTGGAGGTTGCGGTGAGCCGAGATCGCGCCATTGCACTCCAGCCTGGGTAACAAGAGCGAAACTCCGTCTCAAAAAAAAAAAAAAAAAAAAAAAAAAAGAAAGAGAGAGCTGGACCTGAAGGAGCCACGTGACCTGGAACTATGAGGGACCAGCAGTGGATGAAACAAGAGCTACGCTGCCACCAGCCCCAAAAGGTCCCAACTCTCAATACAGTGGGTGCAAATAAGCCCCGCCTGCATTGGAATTAGAGAAAGGGAATCACCCCAAAAGTGACTGAGATTGTTACATCCCTTTAGGGATATTAGAAAAAAATATTTCTAAATATTAGAAAAAATATTTCTAAATATAGACATATTTAGATATTTCTATATCTAAATAGATATAGAAAATAGAGTCCCATAAGCGGGTAACTATCTCTATCTGAACAGAGATATTTAAAGAAATTAAAATAGGTCACATTTCTGGTATAGTTGAGCTGGGTGGTAGCCTAAATTTTTTTGCACATTTTTCTTGTAAATTCATAAATATAAGTTCATGTGCCTAATTCTCTCTTTCTCTCTCTTTCTCTCCCTCTAAGTCAGGCACATAATTGTTAGGAGATATGGAGCAACCGGCATCCCTAGGTCACCACACACAAAGCCTCCTGGAAAATACGTGGCCACATTGGGGTTGACAGTTCAGGTATCGGAGTTGGCTTCCATGGTACACAGGGAGGGACGAAGAAACCACAGGTGACCACAAGAGAAGGAGAAGCTGTCTCTGAAGTGCTTGATGGTGATAATCATGTGTTTATCTGCCCCAGAGTCAGAGACCTTTTGTTGTGGCCACTGTTGTTTAAAGCTGAGACACTGGCTTCTGTGCTTGACTTTCTGGGACCACCCTCCCTTCCGCAGCACATGGAGATGCTCCATTAAGAATGTGGAGTAAGCCCAGCATCCGTCCCTTCTGCGACACCTGGAGATGCTCCATGAAGGATGTGGTACCGGGCCTTTTAAACCACGCACCTCTGACTCAGCTGTCTCTATAACTTTGGGAAGTAAGGTGGCCCAGAGAGACCACCAAGGCCAAAGACCAGAGCTACTCTGGAGTGCCACCTTGTAATGCACAATGATTTGTTTGTGGCAATAAAATAAGTGAGAAAGATTGACATTTAACTAGAAAATTGAGGCTCTGACCTATGTGCCATTCCTATAAACTGCATCTACTTAAACCACTTTTTTGGGTCTATTTCATCCTTTACCACCCTGGCTGCTCAGTGAAGTCACCTCAAAAGCTTAAAAAAAGCCAATGCTCAGGACCTACCCCCAGAAACAGTGACTCAAGTTTTCTGGGATGAGACCCAGCTGTAAGTATATTTTAAAAACAAAACAAACGAATGCAAACTTCTCAGATGATTCAAATGTGCAGCCAGGAATAAGAATCGCAGATTCACTTTTGGAATATTTGCAAAGCAAGATTTTTAAAAATATGAATTAGCATCTATATTAGGGCAGCTTTGTGCCCCAACAGGATATAAAGGACTTCTCCCACAGTAAAGTGGGATACCAAGGAGACAACTCTTTCTGGAGGAAGCAAACACACAAATTCATGGCACACTGTGCAGGGGCCATTTGTCATAGGCACCAGCCCACACCCATCTGTGTGATGATAAGTGGCTTTAGCTGTGCAAGTTTTCTTGCCCTTCTCAGTTGGGATCCGGGGGTTTGTGCTACTGATGATGAAGAATGGTTCTAAGGCACTTCTCTGGCACAGGAGTGTAAGTTATGGCTCTGGGGGAAGTATAACTCCAGATAAAATAAGGCAGAAGTGATGCCAGATAGTGGAAGGTTTGTTATTCCAGACCTAAGGCAGAGCAACTGTGGCCTGTCTCAGTCTTCTGACCTTGTACAGGGGTGATGTACAGAAGTGAAGGACCTTATGATCTTCAAGAAAAAATAGTGAATCAGATTTTTCAAAGATGTACAGTACAATGTTTTGATATACATAGTAAAATAATGACTACTGTTAAGAAATTTAACATATTCATTTCCTCATTTATGTATTTATTTTTGGAATATTTGTTTTTGAAATCTACTTCTTTTTTTTAATGGAGTCTTGCTCTGTCCCCCAGGCTAGAATGCAGTGGTGCGATCTCAGCTCTCGGCAACCTCCTCCTCCCAAGCTCAAACGATTCTCTTGCTTCCACCTCCCAGGTTCAAGAAAATTTCCTGCCTCAGTCTCCCAAGTAGCTGGGATTATACCCAGCTAATTTTTGTATTTTTAGTAGAGATGGGATTTTACAATGTTGGCCAGGCTGATCTTGAACTCCTGACCTTGTGATCCACCCTCCTTGGCCTCCCAAAGTGCTGGGATTGCAGGCATGAACCACCGTGCCTGGCCTGAAATCTACTCTTTTAATAAGTTTCCAGGATACAATATGGTGTTGTTCATTATAGTCACCGTGCCATATGTTAGATCTATAGACTTACTCATCCGGCATAACTGAAATGTTGTACCCTTTGACAAATATCTTCTTATTTTGTCTGTTCTACTCTCAGCTTCTGTGTATTTGACATTTTAACATTCTGCATAGAAGTGAGTTGATGCAGTATTGTGCTTTCCGTGTCTGACTTATTTCACTTGGCATAATGTCCCCCAGAGTTATCAACGTTGTTGTCACAATGACCTTAGTGTAAGGCTGAATAGTATGTCATTGTGCATGTGTGTGTATACATACAGTATTAGTCCATTCTCATGCTGCTCGTGAAGACATACCCGAAACTAGGTAATTTATAAAGCAAAGAGATTTAATAGACTCACAGTTCCACATGGCTGGGGAAGCCTCACAATCATGGCGGAAGGCAAATGAAGAGCAAAAGTTATCCCACACGGTGGCAGACAAGAGAGCTTGTGTAGGCGAACTCCCCTTCATAAAACCATCAGATCTCGTGAGACTTACCACTATCATAAGAACAGCATGAGAAAGACCTGTTCCCATAATTCATTTACCTCTCATTGGGTCCCTCCCACAACATAGTGGGAATTATGGGAGCTACAATTCAAGATGAAATATGGGCGGGAACACAAGTAAACCATATTATATATGTATGTATGTGTGTATATATACATATATGTGTGTGTATGCATACACATTTCCTTTAACTATTCATTTGCTGATAGATACTTAGAGTATTTCCACATCTTGGTTACTGTGAATAGTGCTGCAATGAACATAGGAGTGTAGATATTTCTCTGACATACCGTTTTTATATCCTTTGAATATATACCCAGAAGAGGGATTGCTGGATTATATGGTAGTTATATTCTTAGGATTTTGAGGCACATTCATACACTTTTTTGAAAATTATTTTATTCTAGCTTTTGAGATGGAGTTTCACTCTTGTTGCTCAGGGTGCAGTGCAATGGCACAATTTAGCTCTCTGCAACCTCCACAGCCCGGGTTCAAGTGATTCTCCTGTCTCAGCCTCCCCAGTAGCTGGGGTTACAGGTGCATGCCACCATGCCCAGTTAATTTTTGTGTTATTAGTAGTGATGGGGCTTCATCATATTGGTCAGGCTGGTCTCGAACTCCTGACCTCAGGTAATCCACCCACCTCGGCTTCCCAAAGTGCTGGGATTACAGGCCTGAGTCACTGCACCTGGCCATACTCTTTTATAATAGCTGTACCAGTCTACAGTCCTACTAACAGTGTACAAGAGTTCCCATTTCTTCACAACCTCACCAACACTTGTCTTTTTGTTAATAGTCATCTAAACAAATGTGAGGCCATAGCTTATCGGCACTTTCATTTGTGTTTCCTTGGTGATTGGCAATGCTGAGCACCTTTTCATCCATTTAATGATGCTGGCCCTTTGATGAAACTGGTAAGAGATGCCTTTAGGGGCCGGGCGCGGTGGCTCAAGCCTGTAATCCCAGTACTTTGGGAGGCCAAGGCAGGTGGATCACGAAATCAAGAGATCGAGACCATCCTGGTCAACATGGTGAAACCCCGTCTCTACTAAAAATACAAAAGATTAGCTGGACATGGTGGCGCGTGCCTGTAATCCCAGTTACTCGGGAGGCTGAGGCAGGAGAATTGCCTGAACCCAGGAGGTGGAGGTTGCTGTGAGCCGAGATCGAGCCATTGCACTCCAGCCTGGGTAACAAGAGTGAAACTCTGTCTCAAAAAAAAAAAAAAAAAAAAAAAGAGATGCCTTTAGTTATACATATTGACCTTTGCTTTCTTGTTCAGCATCTTTGAGCTTTTGTGTAGGAAGCAAACTTCATAAGGCAACCATTAGGAAAACCTGCTAATTCATTAGGGAAGTTGATCACCATCATATCAATTACATAACCATAATATTCATGTCCAGTGAAAGTGATTTGGCAATTCTGTGAATACCTATAATTCATGCAGTTGCCTTCATGGGAACTGGGTGCCAGACATAACGAATTCACCCCCTTGCCTATTAATAGTTTACTTAGAGTGACCAACAATCCACATTTATCTGAAAATGAAAAGTTCCTCAGGATGCAGGATTTTCAATACCACTCACAAAAAAAATTAGCACAATTGGTCTCCCAAATACTACTGCAAAACAGATGGTAAGTGCCTTACCCTCCATGAATTATGTGCAGACTTAACTCATGAGTTTAAGCCCTAGAGACAGGAATTCTGCTCCAGAGAAGAAAGAGGCAAATTCTGGATTTGTCCAGCTGATGCAAAACAGTACCTCCTGCCTCTAGTGTACATTTTTGCTGTTGAATTCCTTAATTCATTTTTCTAGAACCTACTCAGAGAAAAGGAGCCTATACCATGTATTTTAAAACTGGCAAGGAAGGGTTGCTATGGTATTTGTGGTTGTCATTCAGAGACTGGTCTAAGATAAATGTGGAACACACGGCAGAATCATTCCTTGGCACTTTGATATAACAGGTGAAGAGATGCCTTTAAGTTAGACAGGTGAAACTTTGCTTTCTTTTTCAGCACCTTTGAGTTGTGTAGGAAGCAAATTTCATAAGGTGATCATTAGAAAAACCTGTGAATTCACTAAGCAAGTTGATCACCATTATACACATTACATACCCATTCTATTCAATATCATATCTTCTAATGTGAATAATCACCACTTTGACACTGTTTTATTGGTGCAGGCAGAAAAAGTCAGGGGAGTATTTTTACAGGGTTTTATGGCCTGGGCAGGGTCATTTTTAAGATAGGTCTTGCAAGGCAGGGAGCTAATTGGGGTTAGTTGTGGATTGGTAGATATAGGGAGGTAAAGGTCTCAAATAGACTCTTGATGAGAAACACATAAATCATAATAAGTAAGCAATTTTCATTGTCTACAGGTTTAATTTCAGGATCTAGTGTTCTCTGGAGCAAGCAGATAGTGTTTGTTCTGAGTATTATTAAATACAGGGAAAAAAACATGCCCATTCTCCACCCTGCTCAACACAGGTGAGGAAGGAGACCATTAACCACTTCAACCTCCTACATAGCATCTCAAAAGGAGAAGTTAGAAGTCAGCCAGAGGAGTGGCACCCCCAGCCCGGTTAAGGATAAGATCCCTGCTGCTAACCACAGTCCCATCTATAGATCATGAATAGGTATGGAGGAATCTTTCCGAAGGTATTGTTCTTACTTAAACAGGATCAAAGCCCCACCCCACGCCTACTCCATGGCCCAAGCCCCTTTCACATGTAATTTCTAGAGTTATCAGCCTTTAAAAGGGCAGGAACTTTCTTTGTTAGGTGAGCTCAGCTGTTAGGCAAATATGCCTCTGCTCGAGGCCAAATAGATCACCCCTTCCTTACTTGTTCAGTGTCTCAGAGGTTTGTCATGTGGCTTTTCTTGCTTTACAAGAATAGGACATTATGATGCATTTGGTTCTCAAATGTTAACATCACAGTTATATAGTATTTGCTGGAGGAGAGCAGAACTTTTTTTTTGTTTTGTTTTTGAGATGGAGTCTTGCTCTGTCACCAGGTTGCAGTGCCTTCCAAGTAGTTGGGACTACATGCACGCGCCATCATACTGGGCTAATTTTTGTATTTTTAGTAGAGATGAGGTTTCACTATGTTGACCAGGCTGATCTTGAACTCCTGGCCTCCTCCCACCTTGGCGTCCCAAAGTGCTGAGATTAGAGGCCTGAGCCACAGCGCCCAGCCAGAACCTTTGCTTTTCTCTGGGGCGTTATGCTCCCCCATTGTGTCAAGTCTTGCTGGGGCCATCCGCATAGATACCTCATTGCGCACAGAAGTGGCACGGGTGTGACTCTGGCTAAGCCAGTAAACTTCTCCTGGAATTTTATTTGTAAGTAGAAGGGCATAAAAATTAAGAATGATGACAGTGGATATTTCCAGCCATGTCACCTTGATGATTTAATTAATTAACTCCTGCAAACCGTTTTTCCCAAATTACCTTTTACCCTGTGCTTTTTGAGCATGTCTGGGGTTTCCCATCAATCTCTCAGCATTTATCTCATTTTAATATTTTTTTGTAGTTGTTGGAGTGAGCCACAGTTTGCTTCAGTTAGACACAACCAAAGAAGACTTGTTGATCCATATAACAATTATTATAAAAACAATCTCTTCTGCACAGCTCACGCCTGGTCCCAACAAGCCAACACATCAGAAAACTACCCTGAGAGTTAGTTACTTAAACTCCCTGAAGGATACCTCCCAGGACCTCAGAGGTGGAAGATAAGGTTCTTTTCATTCAGAAACTCTTTTTTTAATTTTATTTATTCTTCGACGATTTGAGTTTTTCTCTTGTGCCCAGCAACTGTTCTAGGCACTGGGAGTAGCACAGTAAAGAAGTCCTTTGCCTTCATGGAATGTGTCTTGTAGTTACTGTAAAATCGCCATAAGCAAGGACAGACAGTACATGCCCAGAGGCAATGCTTATTTTAAAGAAAAAATAAAAAGATGAAGTGTGATAAAGAGAAAGAGAGAAGAGTTGCTATTCTACTAACGCTCCCTCCAGGAAGGCCTCAGTGAGAAGCCGTTGGGATTCACTCAGGGTGGATGGCAAAATATTAGGGGAAGTATTAGGGAAGTTAGGAGTCTCAAACCTTTTGGAAGGCCAAAAAGTTTTAATGAGACTGGCTGAAAGCAGCCAATTCTTACATAAGAGCATGTATCTTCATAGGGTGAAGATCAAGGGTAATAAAACTTTCTCTGTTAAGACTGTTTACCCAGCATTCCTTTGTCTCTACTCTAAGTTTACTCATTTAAACTTTGTCCTGGATGGTTCTGTCAGGGGGAGGTCAAAGGGAAATTACCCATTAATGGTGTTTATTCTGGGTCCTGAAAGCAAAAGCTTTTATCATTCTTAAAGCCACTCTTTTAACCTTGTTAATCAGTCACAAGCATGTTAACTTAAAACCTCTGTTATTAAATCTATACTGAATAGAGGTGAGGAGAAACAGGGAGTGGTGGTTGGTTAGCTGCAGTCACCCTCTGAAAGCAGCTGATGACCATCCCTGGCCCCCTTGATTCACTGTATTCTGGTGTGTGTGAGTGCATTTATTCATCTGTCACGGAGTCAGGGTCTGCAGGACAGACCTCTGCAGGTGGTGATCAGCATCTCAGGAGGTGACCCCGACATGACCAACACCACAGCTGTTCGTCACATCAGGGTCAAAAAGACCTGAAGGTTGTGGGGCCATGAGGCTCTCTGGGGATCCAGGCAGAGAGAGTGGCATGTGCAACCCTGGGACAGGGCTGCAGCTTCAGACTTTGGGAACCAGCAGGGCCAGCATGGCTGGAGCCCAGAGATCACAGGAGGGCTGATAAGAGTGGAGCTCAGAGAGGTAATGGACAGGTGTTCTCAGACAGGTCTTCCAGACTTGAAGGTCATTATAAAAAACTTTGTCTTTTTTTCCCAGTAAAATTATAGTCACTGCGGGATTTTTAAGTAGATAAGTAACATGACTGATCTGTATTTTAATAACATTAATCTGGTTGGTATATTAAGTGAGAACTGAAGCATGGGCAAGGATTAAAAATAAAGAAAAAGGAAAATAAAGAGACAAGAAAAGAAAGAAGGAAGGAACGATGAACCAGGCCACAGTATGTATAACCAGCTCCCTGGAATTCAGTGTCATCAGTGTTGTGAGTTGCCCAACTCAAAGTTATCTGTTCATCTATGGAAAAAATAATTTGTAAAAATTCAAGGAGCTGGGCATAGCCTTGAAACTCTACAAGGTACTTTGGATAAGACTGACAACCTTAATTGGGAAGTATCAATGTTTATCTCTGAGTTTCCCTAACAATCTCTATCCTACCAAATCTGTTTCAGTTCTGCTTTTGATGTTGATATATTAGGTAATAATGCTCAGTGCTAAAAAGTGCCAACATACTGTGCTTGTTCCTAAGAAAATGAGGAAAAATGGCAGCATCTGAGAGACAAACCAGGCCTCTGGCACCAAACCCAGCCTCTGAAAAAAACTCAGACATCCAGAGGCACCCATATATAAACAAAACTGCCACCAAATGGTTTTTAAAACATGAAAAATAAAATTGCTTTAGCCTTAGGAGATGCGTCCCAATCACAGACACAGCCAAATTAGTGCTGGGCTGCAGGCAATAGTTTTTACAGAGGAATTCTGATGACATGCAAACTTCAGAGTGTCTTTTTTTCTGGTCATGGAATCTCCTATATAGATGAGTTCCAAAAGGCTTTAGGCATCATACACAGAGGTGCAAATTGTATATAAACTATCTTACATGGTTTGACTGTGTCCCCACCCAAATCTCATCTGGAATTCCCACATGCTGTGGGAGGAACCCAGTGGGAGGTAATTGAATCATGGGGGCAGATCTTTCCTGCGCTGTTCTGGTAGATGGTGAATAAGTCTCATGTGATCTGATGGTTTTATAAGGGAGAGTCTCCCAGCACAAGTTCTCTCTTCACTTGTCTGCTGCCACGTGAGATGTGCCTTTCACCTTCCGCCATGATTGTGAGGCCTCCCCAGCCACACGGAACTGTAAGTCCAATAAACCTCTTTCTTTTGTAAATTGCCCAGTCTCAGATGTGTCTTTCTCAGCAGCATTAAAAACAGACTAATATACTATCTTCTATCAAACAAAACACAATAGTTGTAGCAGCAACAATAACAATTGTTTGTGAAAGAAAAATATTTTGGGCCCCCAAAATCACTAAGTTAAAGAAAGTCAAACTGGGAAACTGCTTAGAGTAAACCTGCCTCCCATTCTATTCAAAGTCACCCCTCTGCTTAATGAGATAAATGCATATCTGATTGCCTCCTTTGGAGAGGCTAATCAGAAACTTCAAAGAATGCAATCATTTGTCTCTTAACTACCTATGACCTGGAAGCGCCTCCATACCTAGAGTTTTCCCGCCTTTCCAGACCAAACCAATGTTTATCTTCCGTATGTTGATTGATGTCTCATGTCTCCCCAAAATGTATAAAGCCAAACTGTGCTCTAACCACCTTGGGCATATGTTATCAGGACCTGCTGAACCTGCATTATGCACATATGTCCTCAAACTTAGTAAAATAAACTTTCTTTTTTTTTTTTTTAAGACGGGGTTTCACCATGTTGGTCAGGCTAGTCTTGAACTCCCGACCTCAGATGATCCACCTGCCTTGGCCTCCAAAGTGCTTGGATTACAGGCATGAGCCACCATGCCCAACCTCGAAAAATAAACTTTCTAAATTAACTAAGACCTGTCGCAAATTTTCAGGGTTCACATACTCCTGGATGACTTGCTTACCCCCGTAATTTTCAACTTATGATTTACAAAGTAAAAGTAGGGGCATTTTCCAATATCGGCCACAATCCCAGGAAGAAAATCAATTTAAGTAAATGTGGCAAGTGGATAATCAATCAGTTATATAATTAGCCAGAATTCTAACCCTTTCTTTGTATCCCAACCTATGTTAAATGCCCTTGGAGGATGCTAAAATAAAGGAGTCGCAGCCTGCACTCCAGTTGAGGAGACAGGATCTAGAGGCACTCTGCCGTGAGGAGTTAGTTGCATCGGGGAAAGGAATGAGGTAAGGGAGAGGTGTCTTTCTAGGGAGATGCTCCACCCACCCTTGAGACTGAGGCTGGGTGGGAAAGAAGGTGGAAAAAAGAACAGAGATACCAAGACTTAAGAGAGATAAGCCTATGTCAGTGAGGAGGAGAAAATCCACCTAAAAACAAGCTGAGGGCACCCAGGGCGGAGAGGAGAACTGGGGAATCAAAGAGTGATTAACAGCTGGTTTCTTAAGTATTGCCCTGTGTGTGATTGTTTTGTAATCCTTTTAGAAATGTTTGCAATCTACCCATCTGACAAGGGTCTAACATCTACAAGGCATTTAAACAAATTTACAAGAAAAAAAAAATCCCATCAAAAAGTGGCCAATGGATATGAACAGACACTTTGCAAAAGAAGACATTTTTGTGGCCAAGAAACACATGAAAAGAAGTTCATCAACTGGTCATTAGAGAAATGCAAATTAAAAGCACAATGAGATACCATCTCATGGCAGTCAGAATGGTGATTATTAAACAGTCAGGAAACAGCAGATGCTAGTGAGGCTGTGGAGAAATAAGAATGCTTTTACATTCTTGGTAGAAGTGTAAATTAGTTCAGTCATTGTGGAAGACAGGGTGGTGATTTCTCAAGGATCTAGAACCAGAAATACCATTTGACCCAGCAATCCCATTATTGGGTGTATACCCAAAAGATTATAAATCATTCTGCTATAAAGATACATGCACACATATGTTTATAACAGGACTATTTGCAATAGCAAAGACTTGGAACTAACCCAAATGCCCATCAATGATAGATTGGATAAAGAACGTGTGGCACATATACACCATGGAATACTATGTAATCATAGAAAAGAATGAGTTCCTGTCCTTTGTAGGGATATGGATGAAGCTAGAAACCATCATTCTCAGCAAACTAACACAAGATCAGAAAACCAAACACTGCATGTTCTCACTCGTAAGTGGGGGTTGAACAATGACAGCACATGGACACAGGGAGGGGAACATCACACACTGGGGCCTGTTGGTGGGTGGGGGGCAAGGGGAGGGAGAGCATTAGGACAAATATCTAAGGCATATGGGTCTTAAAACCTAGATGACGGGTTGATAGGTGCAGTAAACCACCATGGCATATATATACCTACACAATAAATCTCAATGTTCTGCACATGTATCCCAGAACTTAAAGTAAAATTTAAAAAAAATAATAATAACAATCAAGGTCAATCGCTGTGTGTTGGTTATGGAAAGATGTGCAAGATAAACACTGAAGTAAAAGACACCAGATGTGTAGTTTGATCTTATAGGAGATTACAATTTCCAGAAAGTATGTGAGTTTTTCCTTGGACATAGTTGAAAATCACCCTGGACTGGGGGAAGAAAATTGGTAGAATCAATGTATTCAACCCCAGACGTGTTGAATATATTGGCCACAAAGCTTGTGTTCCTACCCATTCACAGCCTCTTTATGTTTACATATTTGATCTTTTGAAAACAACAACAATAAAACCACCTTTAGCCTTTAGAAAGTTTTCTTCTGCATAGAAAAAAATCTAGCTAATTATGCAGAAAATATAGTAGAACTAGAAAATCATAATTCCAAAAGCCGGAATAAAAGTGCTCCTAGATCAGTAGCTCCCAGACCAGGAGTACCAAAGTATGCAGAGGCCGTTTTTTGAAAGAGGACCGAAGTTGGCACCATGAGACCCTGCTGACCAACCATACATCTGCCTCCACATACTATGGAGCAGGAAGTTCAAACCCATGACCAACCATAACATCTGCTTCCACATACTCTGCAGCAGGAAATTCAAGCCCATGACCAACTATAACATCTGCCTCCACATACTATGGAGCAGGAAGTTAAAACCCATGACCAACCATAACATCTGCCTCCACATACTATGGAGCAGGAAGTTCAAACCCAGACAACGAATTATTTTTGCCAAATCTAATGAAGGCTCTATATCCACCTACCAATTGACAGAAGATATGTGGCACAGAGATGAATACGTTAAATAAAGTTCTAGGACACAAGCAGCCAACCACAATGTCAGAAAAAACGGGGAAAACAAATCCACTTTTTCATTGCAGAAAGGATGGGTTGGTGGTGATGGGGAGGGAAATGTTTTACAGGTAAGAGATTTATCAACTAAATGCAGTGTGAATATTTCTTTTTTGCACTCTAACAAACTGGCTATAATAAAAGACATTTTGAAGTTTTCAGCAAATTATTAAAATAATACTGGTTGAGTATCAGATATATGTCTAATCAAAAAGTCAAGTCCAAAATGCTCCAAATTTGTAAAATTTTGAGTACCTACATGACATCGCAAGTGAAAAATTAACGTGACCTCATATCCAAAACCTTTCTTTCATGCCCAAAATTATTGAAAATATAAAATTATCTTCAGGCTACATATATAAGGTGTATATGAAGGACAAATAAATTTTGTGGACTTAGAGCCCAACCCCAAGATATCTCATTATGTATATGCAAATATTCTCAAATTCCCACAAATCTGAAATTTGAAACCATTCTGATTCCGAACATTTTAGACGAGGGATCAACCTGTCATATTAAGTCATTATCATGAATGTTTTAGTGGCCATAATTGCATTTCATTTGTGTCAAAAAGTCATTATTTCTTAGATGTCTATGCTAAAGCATGTATTATTTAAAATAGAATGGTGTCTGTAATTTGTTTTAAAACACACCAGGAAATGAATGTGTGCATCTGTAGATTAAACAAGATGATAATTAAAGAAGTAATTAGCATATGGGAATTTGTTATACTTTTATCTCAACTTGTAACATTTTGATAATAAATGTTTTAAAATGCATAGACAAGATATAAAATATTCAATTTCTATTCTCATTTTCTATCCTTCTCTGGGATTACTGTCTTCTAGTCACATCTTCCTTCCTGCTGTATAACTGGTTTTGTTTGTTGGTTTGTTTATATTTTTTTCTCCATAATGTAAGCTGATGGAGACTAGTGTGTGTCTCATGTTCTCACTGCTGAATCCGTCTTCAGTACCAAGGCCAGTTCCTGGAGCATAGTAGGGGCTTGCTGAATGTTGTCATTTATTTATTTACTTACTTAATTAACTTATTTATTTGAGATGAAGTCTCACTGTGGCCCAGGCCAGAGTGCAGTGGTGCAATTTTGACTCACCGCTACCTATGCCTCCTGGGTTCAAACGATTCTCGTGCCTCAGCCTCCTGTGTAGCTGGGATTACAGGTGTAATTTTTGTTTTTTTAGTAGAGACAGGGTTTCACCATGTTGGCCAAACTGGTCTCCAGCTCCTGACATCAAGTGATCTGCCTGCCTCAGCCTCCCAACATGCTGGGATTACAGGCGTGAGCCACAGCGCCTGTCCTGTCATTGTTTATTTTCCTGAGTACTCAGGTTCTAGTCCAACCTCACGAGACGGTCTCCAGGTAGCCAGCAGCTTTGGAGAACGCTACACTTCACCCCTTCCTCATAAACACTCACAGAGCGTGTTCATATAGCAATGTCTCCTTGAAACAGCATCTTAAATTAACAAAACTTGCTTGTTTTTGAGGATTCTATTTCTTCTACCGGAAAACTAATGTCCCACAGCATTTGTCTTCACAGGAGACACTGTGGGGGACGCTAGCTTCCAGCATGAACAGGGCACTGTGAGAAGTCGAGTGTCAGGATCCCAGCTGAGCAGCGGAGGGGGTGGGTGGGGAGTGAGGGAAGTGGAGCGTCAGTAAAGTGAGCCTGACTCCACTCTCGAATGTGCGGGTGACACCCCACTGAAACCCCAGTGCCATCTGCCTTCAGGGAGAGAGTGGAGGCGACCTGTGGGACACGAGTGCTGGGAAGAGACCCCTCATGGATATGGAGTTCCCTGTCGAGGAAGCCCAGCTGGTGCTTTTTGAGGTGCTCTCACGGGAGCATTTTCAAACTCAATTCTGCCTGCCTGGGCGTGGATTCCAGATAGGCCATTTTAAAGCCACCACCAGATCTGGAAGATTATCTCTCTGAAGCTCACACAGAGTGTGTGATCAAAAGGCTCTTTGTCCTGTGTTTCTAGCTCCCCCTGAAATGTCTAGAAGTGCTTCCAAAAATGCCTGAATTTGGAAGCTTTTCCATTTACCCTGTGCCTCTGACATCTAGAGAACTTACCTGGCGAAGACAAAAAAAAAAAAAAGAAGAAAAATTCAAAACTCCAAACAAACAACAACAAAAAAATCTTTAACAGCTGAGCTAGTCTCTCTTAAAATAATAATTTAAACATTTACTTGGTTCATTGTATTACCTGCTAGTTCCCTTTTAAATTTGTTTGAGAGAGAATTCTGCTCAGAAAAACTTTACAGAAATCTAAATTTTCACTGCTGAAGAGATTAAATGGAATCACCCCAACACGTGGGGTGAATGCAAGCCATCGCGCCGTTACATAATATGCAGGAAGGACCACAGAAAAGAAGCAGCTCCATCTCCATGGTATCAACCCACGGCTGCAGAATGTCACTTTCCATTTGCAGGAGCTGGAGCGCTCAGTGCTCCCTACAACTTGGCAGGGGATGGGTGGGTGGGTGGATAATACCAAACACTCCCAAACCAGGGGCCCCCTCTCACCTTGTCCAATGCCTTTCTGAGATGACTCACCACCTGTGAGCAAGAACACGAGGTTAGAATCCAGGCAGCACCCGCCCCGCCCCCTGCCTCTCTCATTAAGCACCCTTGTCCTTGGCTCACCTTCAAAGCCCCGGCTCCTTCTACCCTGGGTGGTTTGCAATATCTCCTTATTTCTTCCTGGGAAACAAGCTTAATTGATATATTTCCCAGTGTGTAGACTCAGTCCTGCAGGAACCCATGGTACTAAATTAAAAGCTATGTTTCACATTTCGGATGAGATGTTAGTCGTGTCTGTATTAAAATTAATGTGAGCAGCCGCTCAAGCTGCAAACTTCAATTTCTTCAAGGCAGCCTGAACATCCTGTCCAAAGGGCCAAGGGAGAAAATGCTGTTTGAGTCAATGACAATATTTTAAACTTTAATAACATTTTGTTTGAAAATAAATAACATAGGTCCTGTATGATTTGAATCTTTATATCACATTTTTTCATTTTGAAAATTATTATCCTGTAATAGCTAATAGCTAACCTCACACAGCACGTACTCTTTGCCAAGCGCCCCTCTAAGGACTTTACAGTCATCAAGGTATTTAATTCTCTGAAGTGCCCTGTGAGGTAAGTGCTATGCTCATCCCTCTTTTACAGACAAAGAAACTGAGGCCAGGCATGTTAAGCAACTTGGCTAATGTTCCACGGTCAATAAGAGGCTTATCCAGGATGCACATGACAGCAGATTTGCTTGAGTCCAATTTAACTTTACAGCAATGACCCTTAATTGGCTACAGGTTTCAGGAGACACCTAGAACACCTATTTTAAAAACACCTATGTTAAGGCTGATTCCAGAACCATTGTGCAAGGACTTTCAGACCAGGCTCTCACTCTCCAACACTGCGGTGGGAGTGGGAGAAGGAGCATTTAGCTTCTCTAACCCTCAGAGGCCTCATCTATAAATGCATTCGCACTGGCTAGGGATAAGCATTAAATGTGGGGCGTTCATCTGTCCTAGTTTACTTAAACTCAGTGGGTTCCTGGGACCTGGGACCTTCAGTGCTTAAACTAAGACTGTTAGGGACACATTGGGACTATTTGGGCACCTTAATTAGATGATCTGATGCCATCGTATCAATGTACACTTTACCTAGCATGCATAAGCCTAGGGTCAGCAGTTGTGATCTGACTAATGTTTTACATACTTTTCTATTACTTTAAAGCCACCCTTCATGCATGTAAGGGTTTTTAAGGGAGGAATGAGCAGGTATGCTTGAAAGTCAGAAGAAGGCAGTGTGGGTAGAGCACATACAAGAAGTCAATCTCAGTAGTAAAAAGGCAATAAAAGGCCGGAAAACAATGTGCAGTGATGGGGGGTCTAGCCTGGTCACATTACCTGCATCACAGTGGTGGTGAGGTTGAGATGGGAAGAAGTCAAAATTACGACCACGGTGCAGCCAGTACAAACCACAGGTGTGAGTCCCACTAATGACACCACTTATGAAGAAACGAACTGCGAGTACAGTGCTCAGCACGCAGAAAGACAGTCCTGATCTGCACCGGCTGCAGTTCTATTCAAATTTAAGGAACATAGTCATGTAAGAGGGCTGCAAAGACAAGGTCAGTATTAGAGGTCAAAAGAGGTGACTTCTGACACTTGGCCTTTACTGATCCGTGAAATGTCATCAGGATGCCTTTACCTTCGTACTACTGGTGGGGCTGAGATAATTCTAAAGAATGATGGGACTGTTACTTGTTTGTTTCATATCTTATAGGTCAAAATTCTCGGGGCCAAAGTCCAAAACCAACAAACAGAAATACTTACCTTTTGCTCAGGGCTTGTTTTATTTGTTTTGTATTTTCTTTTATGAATTTATCTGTCACATTAAATAATAATTAAGTAAATTTGAAACAAACATTGTAACATGGAAATTCTGGCAGACAGCTAATTTCTCATGAATTGAAAAGCCTGTGAATGCCAGGGCTTTTTGAAACAGCAACCTGGGAACAATGCAGGATGCTTTCCCTCCAAGAGGTCTTTGTCTCTTACATGTCTACTCTTTTGCATTGAACCCCAAAGCTTTCATTGACCAGGCAGGTAATAGACATGAGCAACACAGGCCTGGACCAGGACAACCTAGCATGCAGATGGGACCATGAAGGGCCAGTTACATGCTTGTGAGTGTTAGAGCCAGGGGAGGGAGGCCATCCTGTTGCAATGTTGCTCTGAATCCAGAATTGTCAGCCTGGTCTCCCCTCCAGCGGCCTCACATCCCTCTCAGAGTAAAGCCCAAAGATTTTACGGCCATGAATGACCTCACCTCCCTTCCCTGCTGCCCAGAACTTCCTCCATTCTTTTTAGATCTCTGCTACTGTTTCCTGTGCTCCAGCCAAGCTGGACTCCGAGTTGAGCTTGGGAGAGACTGGGGGGTTCCAGCCTCAGGACCTTTGCACATGCTATTCCCAGAGAATCATGTCACTGAATCCATCACTTTCTTCAGATCTTCACTGAAGTGTGAGTTTCTCAGTGAGATTTTCCTTGGCCATTCTCTTGAAGATTGCATCTTTTCTCTCCTGCACTGCTGCCTTGTTTTGTTTTTTCTTCTTAGCACTTGCCATCACCTGACATAGAACATATTTAATTATTTTATTTGCTGTCTCCCCATTCAAAAATATAAGCTCAATAAGGGCCGGGCTTTTTTTCCATTATTTTATACATATAATAAGTTTATACATATTGCAAAGTTTCCATCACCATTTCATTTAGTCAATTTACTTTTTCTTTTTTCTTTCTTTCTTTCATTTATTTATTTTTTTTTGAGATGGAATCTTGCTCCGTCACTCAGGCTGGAGTGCAGTGGCACCATCTCAGCTCACTGCCACCTCCACCTCCTGGGTTCAAGTGACTTTTCTGCCTCAGCCTCCTGAGTAGCTGGGATTACAGGTGTCCGCCACTGCACCTGGCTAATTTTTTGCAGTTTTAGTAGAGATGGGGTTTTGCCATGTTGGCCAGGCTGGTCTTGAACACCTGACATCAGGTGACCCCCCCGCCTTGGACTCCAAAAGTGCTGGGATTACAGGTGTGAGCCACCGTGCCTGGCCCAATTTACATTTTTATTAGCTCACAGGACCTTTCTAAACCTTGTCATGGATAAAAGTGGCTGAGGAGTAGAGACAGGAAATAAAGGCAAAGGTGAGGAAAGAGAAGGACATTCAGGACACTTTTAGACTAAGGCACGATGACATGGTGCTCTAAAGACTAGTTGGCATCAAGGCACAACTTTAGTGGGCCTACATAGAATTCAAACAATAATAAAAACATCTTAAAACTAAGGACACTTCCAATTCAAACAGAGGTGTCTGGCTTCCCTAAAACAATCGGAGACCTGTCAATACAGATCCTGTGTTTCTGCAGAACAGGCATTGGCCAGCCCTGAGAGGCACCTGTTCCATTTACTTTTCATTCTCTACGGATGCCCTGGAGGCCCTGAAGCTCATCTGTAGGGTTAGCACATGCAGATGAAGGGAAATAGGGGCCAGGGCAGTCTTCGGTGGTCAGGGAAGGCTGCCTGGAGGAGGAGAAAGTGGCGGAAGCAGAGCTGGGCCTGGAGGCATAAGGGATGCTCTCTTCAAAGCATCCTTTGGCTACAGGGATCCTGTCCTTCAACCAATTACAAAGCTGGAAATTTATTTCACACTTTTCTCATGAATTGAAAAACATATACATGAGGAGGGATTTGGAAACAGCAACCTGTAAGCAATGCAGGAGGCCTTCACTCCCAGACACCTTTGTAGGGAACTGAAATTTTCCTTAATTTGAATTTACTTATAATTTACTTTAAAATTGCAAGTGGCATTGTAGGAAAATGATTATTCATTTCAACTATATTTTATGCGTGATCTTTTATTAAATTAATTTGCTCTTCTGTTTTCACTTATTTCCAAGAACTTGATTGTGGAAAATATAATTATTCTTGGACCTTAAGAATCAATGTTCAAACATTTACCAGTCGAGACCTGAGGCTGTTTCCTGGTGTCAGTGCCATCCAGCCGAAGCCAGAATAAAACATCTGAAGTTGAAGGAGTTACGTTTTTATCTTTGCACATCATGGGAAACTGAGGGGTTTCTTTTTCAAAGAGTGTTAGAAAGAGCCTACTCTAGAATTCAGAGACAAGTGTCGGGTGATTTGGGAGGGTTCAAAGAAGCAGGGACTTAAAAAAATTTGTTGATACATAGTAGGTGTATAAGCTTATGAGGTACATGACATGTTTTTTATACAGACATGCAATGTGAGAGCATTGCATGGTGGAGAATGGGGTAGCCATTCCCGAAGCATCTGTCCTTTGCGTTACAAACAATTCAATCACTGTATAACAAAGCAATGAAGTGGGTCCATCCACAAAATGGAGAAATTGCTATATATTTGGATGGAAGATCAAATTAAAACATGTACACCATTAAGTCTTTTTACTGTGCAGATGAAGACGAGAAGTCTATTTCAGACTCTGAAGGAGCACGGTGGAGAAGATTACAGTCAATAATTTGTAGCAAGCACTGGCTGGTTCCAGAGATTCAAGAAAAAATTCCAAATGCATAGTGTTTGAATGACTGGAGAAGCAGCAAGTGTGGATGAGGAAGGAGCACGTAAGTTTGTTGATAGTCTGGATGAATTAATTACAGATGAGGGATATCTAGCAGAACAGATTTTCAATGTTGATGAACTTACAAATGAAGAGCTAATCGAACTGGAAGAAGAAAGAGTGGCAGAAGAAGAAAGAAGAGAAGCAGAGAAAGAAGAGGCGGAGCCAGAAAGAAAGTTCACTACTATGGGATTATCAGAAGGTTTATCTTTACTGAATAAACTTCTTATACATTTCGAAGCAATGGACCCAAACATCGAACGATTTGCAAGGATTGAACAGATGGCGCACGATGTGTTTTGTCCCTGTCGTGAAATTTATGAAAAAAAAAAGAAACATATAATTCAGACAAAGCTCACCATGTTTGTGAAAAAATCAACTCTGGTAACCCCAAATGCTGCCTCAGATGATGACATCAATGATCTGCAGCCAAGCACCAGCGGCCAATAAAATGTTTCATACATGTTTATATATTTTGATATGTTTTGCGATTGGGAAAATGTTTCCTATAATATTTTTTACACCTGTATTTTGTATTTTTGTATGCACCTGTATTTTGTAATTTTGTATGTTTTGCAAATATTAAACCAGTTTTACTGGTAATGCAGTGTTTTACTTAAACCTGAAGAACGTAAAAGTACAGTAAGAAACAAAATGGTGTAGAGATGATACAAATGGCATAAAATGAACAAAGAAAATTATGATCTATAACAATAATGAAAGAAAATTATGATAAAATATGACTTAAATATTTTTATAACATCATTTCACAGTGCTGTACATATAGCCTACTCAACTTATAACCAAATCATGTTATGACCGGTCTGTTGGAACCAATAGTGGTCATAAGTTGAGCACTAACTGTATACTCTTTAGTAATTTTTAAATGTACAATTCAGTTATTATTGACAACAGTCACCCTGCTGTGCTATCAAATAGTAGGTCTTAGTCACTCATTTTTTTTTCACCCATTAGAAGCAAGAATTTCAGCTTCAGTCACTCGTATTACCTGTGGCAAGAAAATGATTGGAATTTTGTATTTTGGCAAATGTTTGTGTCTCGTCTGTGTTCAGACAAGATTGTGGGATGATCTTACAGTTGTCTTAATCCATCATTGTCACAAAGTGGGCTTCTGTGATACCAATGTCCTGTGAAAATATCCCTATTTAATAAGAGAACAGCAAGGGCTAGCCTATCTCAGCTATGAAGGGCAACTTTTCTTCTTTCTCAGTGGGTTATTACAAAATAAACAAACGTCTGGTCTTACCTTCATTGAGGTTACAGTCAGGAAACACGGGAGAGGGATTAAGCTAAAAGTTGGTCATCTAATTAGCTAATTCCTTAACCTTGTCATAAGATCAGTGAAGAATAAATTCAATGAAAGTCTGTCCATTAAGCTCGGCAAGCCTACTGTGAGAGAAAGGGGTGGTGTGGGATAATGAACCGCAGAGAACACAGGTTTTCAGGGGTTGAGAAGTATTTATGTCCATGCGCACTTTATCTGTATATGGAAAAATAAAGCAAGCATACATACATTTTTTATTTTAATGCTTACTATTAAAACACCAAGGACACACTCAGGTATAAAGATTGATTTTGAGATGAAGATTTATGTTCACACGGGAGATCCCATACGGGTTCGAAACCAGAGGTTGAACGGTCCTTAGACACCCTCTTTTGCTGCTAATCTCATAATAGCCCCTGAACGCTTCAGTGGGAAGTGGCTGTCCACTCAGAAACTTTCAGTGAAAAGGGAATATAAAAGAAGTAAGTCATTGTTAAACTAAACACTAGCATCTCCATCTTCATCCAGGAACTGAAGGGCACCCAGGGGCTGCTGCTTTAAAGATACTTTGACCGGACATGGTGGCTCACACCTGTAATCCCAGCACTTTGGGAGGCCGAGGCAGGTGGATCACAAGGTCCGGAGTTTCAGACCAGCCTGGGCAATACGGTGAAACCTCGTCGCTACTAATAATACAAAAGTTATCCAGGCGTGGTGGCAGGTGCCTGGAATCCCAGCTGCTCAGGAGGCTGAGGCAGGAGAATCACTTGAACCTGGGAAGCAGAAGTGACAGTGAGCTGTGAGCTGAGATTGTGCCACTGCACTCCAGCCTGGGCGACAGAGTGAGACTTTGTTTCAAAAAAGAAAAAAAAAAAAAGATGGAAAGATGGAGTGTGGTTGGCCTCTTATTAACCCATGCAAGGGTGAATAGGAATAGATATTCATGGCGTTATCACTTTTCACCGTGCACCTTCCTGTCATGTAACTTGGTTTGCCAGTTTCAGGAGTGGCCTCAGAATCAATTAACAGTGATTATTTATATTGGCAGTTGCTGCAAACTGTTTCCAGCTGTTGTTTCACAAGACACTTCTTGGTCTTTTCAAACCATGCCCTTGCCTTTTGTATGTGACCAAATCTGTCATCAAAAATGAATGGGGTTTTCTTTTCCTTTTCCAGATATAAAGGCATGCTCACATGCAGCGCCCCTCAGTTCACTCTTAGAAAGTTATGTCAGCCCTTGCTGTATAATTTTCACTGTCACCTTGCTCGATGGGACTCATAACAACCAGTGTTCGATCTCATCTGATATGGTTGCCCATGAGGTAGGTTCTCCCTACACCAAGTGCAGACATTTGAAAGTCATTTGTAGGTCAGCATGTACCACTTTGCAAGGGAGAAATTGCAGGATGATGCCCTACAAGGACCTGTCCCCTTTCTTCCATCATAAAGCACTGCTCAGAAACACAGCTCTCTTGAACAGGCATGGTGGCTCACACCTGTAATCCCAGCACTTTGGGAGGCCAAGGTGGGTGGATCATGAGATCAGAAGATCAAGACCATCCTGGCCAACATGGTGAAACCCTGTCTCTATTGAAAGTACAAAAGTTAGCTGGGTGTGGTGGCTCATGCCTGTAGTCCCAGCTACTACGGAAGCTGAGACAAGAGAATCACTTGAACTCAGGAGGCAGAGGTTGCAGTGAGCTGAGATCACATCATTGCACTCCAGCCTGGGTGACAGAGTGAGACTTCATCGTCAAAAAAAAAAAAAAAAAAAAAAAGAGAAAAGAAAAAAAAAAAAAAAAAACAGAAAGAAACATAGCTCTCTTTCCCAGTAACTAGAGCAAAAGGACATCAGCAAGATAACATCATAATGTCTTCCAAAGAAATGCGTTGAAATCATATAGTCTTTCTATTGCTTTTCATGGGTAAACAAATCTATTTTCTTTAGGAAGTTCTTACACTCGCATGGAAGCAACCAGCCAATAGAGAAACTAACTTGGGAAAATATATTCAGTAAATATTAACGAGCTAACCAGATTCAGAAGGGAGGCTTTCATTTCTTTATGAGTCTTCTGGGAATTTATAAGAGGTTGTGATGTGAAGATGTCTTGAGGAGCCAGAAGAATTAAAGTCTGCATGGGATCAAATCTGCTGACAACTTCAGAGGAATGATTGCAGTAATTTGGGATGTGGAAGGCTGTCATGAACCCCAAGAGGTAAAGTGAGGAGCAGAGTTGAGGAGAGGATGTTTCTTTTCTCCTGAAGAAGAAAATGCTGATAACTATTCTAACCCACCAAAGACTGGTTACTTTGACATTATTACAAGATGGCACCATTGACATGGAATTTGCAGTTCTTTCCACGGGCCCTTAGCAGGGGTAGAGATGGGGCTCTGCTGGGTGACTGTTCAGGTATCAGAACTGGGGGATCTAGGGGCGGAACCTGGCAGTGAATAAAGGATAGCAAGTTGGTGTGTAGGTACCAGGGAGGCTTCTACTTGGGGTTATACATAAAACTAACAATAAACAAAACAAACGAACAAAAATTAAGATGCTATGAGGACAGCTGAGTTCTTTTAGTAAGTAGAGAGCTAGAATTCATGGACTTTATGAATAAACAATACTGTAACTTGAATTTGTCACAATTTAGTTGAAAGGGAAAATCGGTATCTGTGTGTGTCAGTGCATGTGTGCAAATTGTACAAACTCACCTGTTTCCTACTTTGCAGATGAATGGTGTAAAGGACATAATTTAAAAACTTTCACTTTCAGTGGTTATTTCTGGGAGGTGGGATGATGGGCAACTCCTCTTTTCTTATTTACACATTCTTAAATAAGGTACCTTGAAAACTGAGCTTGTAAGAAGTTAAAGACAAACACTTTTTCAAAGAATCAGCAGAAGAATACAGTGTAAAGAATAGTGTCTTACATGGGTTCAGATCCTGGCTCTGTCCCTTGCCATTATAAACATCATTTTTTTCTCATTTTTAAAGATATTATACTTTAAAAGATAAGTGTAATTTAAGATGTCATTTTGTATTTGATAGAGATGTTTTTGTCTGCAACTAACAGAAAACTTGACCAAATTAGCTTAAACAAATCAAGGTATTTTTAAAAATATACATTCCAGGAGTCAATGATTTGGACAACTGGTTTAGAAGATCACTGCTATCTAGGCCAAGGGCTTTGGCTTTTCTGGGTTGCTTCCTCATAGTCACCAGATGGCTGCAGTAGCTCTAGCCATCACAGCTTTGTTCAAAGAAGAAAGTGAGAAAGAGGCTGGGAACAGTGGCTCATACTTGTAATCCAAGAACTTTGGAAGGTTGAGGCAGGCAGATTGCCTGAGCTCAGGAGTTTGAGATCATCCTGGGCAACACAGTGAAACCCCATCTCCACTAAAAATAAAAAAAAAATTTTTTTTAATTAGAAAGGCATGGTGAAGCATGCCTGTAGTCCCAGCTACTCAGGAGGCTGAGGCAGGAGAATCTCTTGAACCCGAGAGGTGGAGGTTACAGTGAGCTGAGATCATGCCATTGCACTGCATGCAGCCTAGGTGAAGAGCAATACTCTGTCTCAAAAAAATAAAAATAAAAATAAATTAAAAATGAAACAAGTAAAGGAGAAGTTGGTGTATTTGAAAAGCAAACATTCTTCCCCCAATCCCACGGCTGACTTCTGCTTCCATCTCCCTGGCTGGCATGTGGCAATGGCATCTGGAAGGCAGCCAGGAGGAGTGTGGTTAGAGGATGCATATCAGGTTGTCCAACCAGCGTGTGGTCCTCAGAGCCCTGTGCCTGGCACAAAACAGGCAATGTATAATGCTGCTCTTATTCTCATCACATTTTTACAGAAACGACCTTTGTTCTTTTTCACAAAGTTTCCTGGAAGTGCCATGCACATCCCTAGGGCACACTTGTTCCATCTGTCTTTTCCCAGTCATCAATACACAACGACGAGTAGATTCACTTGCAACCTGCTCACACAGCGGCTTTTATCCGCTGAAATCATTTTCCCCAGTGTTGTATGAAAACACTGGATGTCAGGGGTCATCTACTTGGGTCTAAACGGTTATCAAGGGCTCCCCAGAGAGACACATCCTGGAAAAGCTTCCCTAAGCCCAGAGGACTTGCCGACCTGTGAACAGCAGCTCTAACAGACCCCAGAGGGATGGAAGCTGCCTGGAGACTCAGCTTCAGCCACTCTGAAGTTACGCTGCCCTTCAAAGGCTGAAATCCGTCACTTTCCACACTAAGGACAGAAATCACTGGCAGTTTTACTTTCTTATTATCTGTTTAATTTATACTTTTTTTTCTGTTCTTGCCCTCAGATAAACAAGATGGCTTAAACATGCATGATTAGAAAACTCAAAGGATCAAAGAATGCTGGTTTTGTTTATTTGTTTGCCTTTTTTTTTTTTTTTTTTTTTTTTTGAGAGGGAGTTTCGCTCTTATTGCCAGGCTGGAGTTCAATGATGTGATCTGGGCTCACCACAACCTCCGCCTCCTGGGTTCAAGCAATTCTCCTCTCTCAGCCTCCTGAGTAGCTGGGACTACAGGCATGCACCACCATGCTCAGCTCATTTTGTAGTTTTAGTAGAGACATGGTTTCTCCATGTTGGTCAGGCTGAATGGGGTTTTCTTTTCCTCTTCCAGACATAAAGACACGCTCACATGCAGCGTCCCTCAGCTCACTGCCTCAGGTGATCGGTCCACCTCGGCCTCCCAAAGTTCTGGGATTACAGGTGTGAACCACCGCACCTAGCCAGAACACTCTGCTTTTATCCCCGTATACAAATGAGGAGACTGACCTCTGTGAAAGGAAACAATAGGTCCATTTCCATGCATTGAGAAAGAGATGAAGCTGTGCTTTTTAAGTCACGAATCTTCTCTGCTTCTCACCACCAGGCCATATTCTGATTGGCCTGTGCCCATCTTTTAAGCATCTCCTGTATCAGCCTCTTATTAAACCCATTAAAAATATTACATTTGCCACATTTCCCTAAGGGTCCAATAACATTTTTTTATTAATTCTTATTTAACATCGTGCAGGATTTGGCTCAATTCTAACTCTATGTTCCAATTATTTTAACCTGGAGAAATGACTGCAAAACTCAAATGCTTCCCTCTCTGTATTATCATCTGGGAGTTTAGCCAAATAATGTCTTTGGAGCCGAGGGAGTCGTGAATCCAAAAAACGTTTGTTGCTTTGTTTATACAGAAGACTCAGGTGTCTGTTTGTTCAAGAAAGGTGTCCACCACTGAGGAGAGAAAGGAAAGGGGGTTAGAGAGAGAGAAAGAGGGAAGAGAAATGAGAGACAGAGGAGAGAGAGCTGGGGGAAAAGGGAGAGAAAGAGGGAGAAGAGAGAGAAGAGAAAGAGGAGAGGAGTAGGAAAGAAGGAATGGGTCAAACATCACAATGGGAAGTACACTGCCACCTGTGCATTTCACAAATCTTTATCATTAGACGCCCCAACCCAGGGACATAGAGGAAGAAAAACATGAGTGTCTGCAAAGCACATGCAGACAAGGAGGAGCTAGTGTGAGGAGATGCTTTGCCAGGCCCTTCCCTCCCTTCCTCCTCGCCGTCTGCCTCGTGGGTTCTCTGATCACACTACTCCTGACCCTGGGGACAGTCCATATTTATCCATGTTTATCAGCCACAAAGACTTCAGAGGTGCTCTGTTTACTTTGAAGGCTTCTTCTTAGGACATCCCTTGGGAGACCCCAGTCTTCCCCTGTCGATGACTTTCTAGATTACTATGTAGCAAAACTAGAGATATGGATTCGGGGGTTGTCAGCACAGATGACGTTTAAAGCCATGGGAACAGGTGAGATGACTTGGAGGGTGATCAAGTGCCCCATATTCGTATTTAGTCATTGCATCCATGCATGTTGTATTTTCTCCAGGAAGATATTCCACATCTGGGGTGGAATATCCATCATGCAATCCTGCGTGCCCTGTGGTGCTTATCTGAGCTGGGGCCCTCATGGTGGGAGGGATGTGGAATGGCATGTCTGGGTCTGGAGCACAGCAGGATGGAAAGCGGGCGAGTTGGCCCATGGTGCCAGGCTAACCAGGGCAAAACATCAGATACGCCCCAATTGAGGGATCTCTAGAAAATGCTTGAGTAACACTCTTCGCAACTTCCCAAGTCTTCAAAACAAAGTCTGAGAAACTCATAGATAAGGGGAATTGAAGAAGACAGGATGACTAAATGTAATGTGGCCTCCTGGACCCTGGAACAGAAGGACATTAAGCACAAAGTAATGAAGTCGGAATAAAGAGTGCACTTTTGTTAATAATGATGTATCAACATTAGTTCAGTAATTGGGCCACGCACGGTGGCTCACACCTCTAATCCCAGCACTTTGGGAAGCTGAGGCAGGAAAATTGCTTGAGGCAATTTCCTGCCTCAAGACCAGCTGGGCAACATGCTGGGACCCCATCTCTACAAAAATCAAACAAATAAAAATTAGCTAGGCGTGATGGTGTGGGCCGATGTTATCACCTACTCAGGGAGTTGAGCTGGGAGGATCTCTTGAGCCAGACAGGTCAAGACTGTAGTGAGCTATGGCTGCACCACTGCACTCCAGCCTGGGGCACAGAGCGAGACCCTGCCTTCAAAACAAGGACATCAATCAACAATCTTAGTTCAGTAATTGTGACAAATGTTCTGTGCTAATGTAAGATGTTAACAACAGGGGCAAGCAAGTGCACGGGTATCTTCTAAATTTTTCTATACATCTAAAACTGTTCTAAAAATATATATATTATTGGAGGAAAAAAGAAAGCTAGGTCAATGGGGTCCAGCCTGGGGTTTTCTCCTATCTGGGTGTTGAAATATTAGAAATAGGATGTGAGGTACTTCCGATTTTAAATACCTGCTGGAGAATGTAAATGACTTCCGTTCCCATCAAAGCAGACAGAGCCCTCCAGTGGATGCTGAAGACGTTCTCCAGCAGTGCTGTCTGCTCATCTGTGTTTCGGTGACACTCACTCGCACGCTGACTGGAGCAAATACACCCCACAGACACATGAATCCGGCCAGCTGGCAGTCACCTGAAGCAGACGTCAACCATCTGATCATCCAAAACCCAACAATGACGCGTGGTTTAACAGGAATGAGTTGTTCGCTTTACATCATGTCTCCAACTTAGATAGGATTTAAATCTTCCCTTGTTCAATTCAGATTCTACTACTTACAGTCTAAATATAGATGTAGGTGGTCCAGTTTCACCATGTCACTCAGCACCAGCCTGGTCCACAACACCATCTATCTCCTCCCATCTGGACCATTGCAAGAGTTCCCAGTCGCCCCCAGATCCTCTCATGCCTCTGCCAGAGCAATCCCATTAGAGAATAAATCAGAGCTTGCCCCTCCACTTGAAAGTCTTCGACAACACCCATTGCATCGGGAACACAATTTGCAAATAAAGAATCCCCGAGTGTGCGATGGACCCCAGCTCACACACCACCTCCACCCTCCATGTCCTGCCCCTTCCTCCTGCTCACTGTGCTCAGTCTCGGGGTTCCTCACTGGAGACAAAGCACCAGTCAGCCTTCAGGAAAGGGGACCTGGCTTCAGACACCTTCACGTAAGAAGGCCCAAAATCCTAGCTGGGCACACAGGCTGGATTAGCATGGCTGACTGACGCTGACAAGAAAGCAAAATTTGAGAGGAAAGCTTGTTTTTGGCCATTTCGGGAAGACGCGTGTGGGTCACGGGTAGGACGGCGGTGGCAGCTGCCAGCGCACGCGGCGTCAGAGCCACCGAGCCGTGACGCTCCTGAGCAATCCATCAACCCTGGCAGCAGGACGTTGATGCTGATGAAGCAGCCAGCGCGGGGGCAGGAATGAAAGATGCTCCCGTGCCTCCGCCTTGGCACCATCTTCCTCCAGAAGCTGGGCAGCGGAGCATCTGCCTCCTCAGGTGGCACGGACGCTGCTCCCTGGCTGAGAGATGAATTATAAACAGGCCGAAGACACTCCCTTTAGGGGCGATGCTCTTCCTCACCCCCACCCATAATGCAGAATTTAATATGAGGAGGGATGAATGCAAATCTCTATTCACACGAAGCAGGAAAGGAGCTTTTTAAAATAACATTCATTGGCGAAGGAAGCATTGCATCATGTGGAGTTGCTTCATAAACCTCAAGAAAAGCTCCCAAGAGCAGAAAGGATCACTTGGTAGGGCCCCTGGTGACTCACGGATGTCCAGGAACAGCCTCCATGGGCTGCCCTTTCCCGAGCACTGGGGCGTACCGGCCGGGAAGGGCCTAGATGATGAGCACGGACGTCCTCTCCCTTCAGACTTCAGACTCCCTTTGTCCTTTGCCAACACCAGGAGGCCTTCGTACCATGTGGTCTCTGCCTGGAACACTCTCCCCTGAGAATTTCAGGCTCCCTCCTTCACATCCTTCTGTTCTTCCTAAATGCCAGCTTCTCAGAGTATCTGATGCTGATTTATTATTGTAATGCTGATGAATTATTATACTGATTTTTTTTGTCCCTACAAATTGCTTTGGGATTTTTAAATAATACAGTTAGATGGGTCATCTAGCATTTATAATATGATCAGATAAAAATTAAAACAAGCAAATAATAAAAATAAACCCATTTATGGTAATAAGAAACCATGTCCCCAATTTTTAATGATTTTGAACTGCTTGACATATGAGATTCTTGTTTTAGGATTTGTAGGCCAATGTAAAAATCAGTATAAATAGTTCTCAAGTAAAGTTTCCAAAAATCCCCTTAAAGTAAGTAAGTGTTCTTTCTAAATTGTATACATAGCTTTTAATTTCACCATTTAAAAACAAGAAAGTGGGCTGGGTCAAGGGCTCATGGCTGTAACCTCAACACTTTGGAAGGCCAAGGCAGGTGGATCTCTTGAGCTCAGGAGTTCAAGACCAGCCTGGGCAACATGGTGAAACCCTGTCTCTACAAAAAAACTACAAAAATTAACCCAGCCTGGTGGCACACACCTAGTCCCACCTACTCTTGGGAGGCTGAGGTGGGAAGATCACTTGAACCTGGGAGGCAGAGGTTTCAGTGAGCCAAGATCACACCACTGCACTTCAGCCTGGACAACAGAGCAAGACCCTGTCTCAAAAAAAAAAAAAAAAGCTTCAAACAATAGCTTATATAACATTGGGTATGTACTTACTGTATCAGGCATTCTATTGAGCATCTTATACGCATTCATTCATTTGGTTTTCATAATTTAAGATAAGGCATAGCTTCATACAACACTGAAATCGAGCAGACAAGCTAATGAAACACTGGGCACCCTCTCCTCCCTGCACCTTGTTCTCCGTCCATGACACATATCTATTGATGTTTTTCACAGCAAAACACCTCCGAAGAACCACGTGTGATCCTCTTTGATGGCTTTGTCTCTCATTGCCATTTTGTTCATAAAGATCAGAGTCTTGTAGTTTTTCCCAGAGTCACCGAAATAATCAGTGCCAGAGCTCAAAACTGAGGCTGTCTTCTAAGTAAGCAAGCAATACATTGAAATCCAGCTGTGAATATTAAACACACGCATACACACGGGAAAGCTAAAATGTCTTCTTTGGTACATATTTCAAGACATCAGGCTGCAAACAATAAATAAATACCACTTTTATTTGTCGATTTGAGAATGAATGAACTTTTTCTTCATGATTACCCTGGGTTAGTCTGTATCATCATCAATTTGGCATATTACATAGATATCAGTATAGGTACAGATACACACACATCTATGCACATGTATGTATGTGTGCTTATACATGCATGCACACACATGTGCATACTGAAAGATATGGTTTGGCTTGTGATTTTTTTTAAGGTTATGCATTATATCTACCTATCGATTATTTAACAATGCATGGCTTTGTCATTTAGCCTAACATTTAACATAGACTTAATTCATCCTCTGGGCTTTCAGAGAGTGTTACTATAGAACGCCTATGCCACAAGATTATTTAATTGGTAAGTATTCTGCTTCTAAAAGTTCTGTTTGTTACTGCAATGAACATCTTTTTACATAGGTGCCTTGATGTGTGTGTCCTCAGCTCACATTTATTACGTGCCGGGGAAGATACATTTTATATCCCTTATATAATTTTCAAACCACCCTTTGAGAAGGTGGATAATCTGGACTCATATCCAGTCCATGGTTCCAGAGTGGGGATGCTGCCCCCCTGCTGGGATGTCCGTATTCATGAGCGAGGTGTTCACCAGGCATCATGCTTCTCTTTCTATCTTTAAGTGCTCCAAATTTTCTGTCAAATATGCATCAACTATGCTGGGTCTAAATCAAGCACACAGGTACCCAAGCATAGATGAGCTCAATGCAAATGAGTGTGTGTGCAAGAATCCCTAAGTCGACCGTGGCTACAGCAATTAAAAGCAAATTTGGGAGGATAGAAAACAGAAGAACGCTATGGAGCCTAATTCTTAAAGATCTCCACAGTTGCTTTCCAGCATTCCGAGGTGCTTGAGAAAATTCTAATCAGCCCATTTCAGGGGCAAGAATGCCTACAAAAAGCCTCCATTGTTCTGAGAGTTCCCTTTTTTTGCCTCTTTCTCAACTCTTCTTATCGCCCTGAGATTCAAGGGACATTTTTAGTCACACGTGACATGGCCCCTACATGCTGGCTTGCCTTTCTGCAAACTGTGGATCGAAAGGATGGATGATTCAGATACATCCTGTGTTAAGACATGTACCCATAGATCTAAAGGCAGATTCCCTTTTTATTTGGGTTGATGTGTCGGCAGTTAAACACTATGCCTCACCAAGAACAAAATAATTATTTTTACTTTTGACACAATCAGGATACATATTTCAATTTATGCAATCACTTTTACCATCAGCCCACTCAGCCAGAGAAACTCATAAAACATAGTTTGATTTTTCTTTTTTCAAACGGTGCAGGCAGCCAAGCTTCATGTCCTCAGTTACCTTATTTTGTATTCTTGCACTCCAGCATGGGAGGCTGAACAGAGCCCCTTTTCCCTGGCCAGGAGCCCTGCCCTTTCTACCCTCCCCAGCCCCTGCCTGTGCCTGGCATATGAATGCGTTTCTCCTTCATGCTTTTGTTCTTCTGATTCTGCCTGAATCCAGTAATAGATCTGAAGTGTGTGCCCCATTTATTTGTCTGAATACAATTATGAATAGATTTCCTTTGCCAGAGTGAGGGTCCCTTCCCCTCTGGGTGCATATGTGAGTCTCACAAGGCCCGGACCATTTCACTCAATAAAGTGGTAAATCCACATGTGGCTTTGTCATTGCCAGAAGAGACCATGAATTGTCTCAGTTGGAAAGAAAGTAGGGTGGACCCGCTGGAATAGTGCCCTCTTCTCACCCCATGTTCAGTTGCAGAAGTGTTAAGATTGTCTGATATCTCTTTCTGAAGATGGGCACAGAAACCTCCAATTTTCACTTGCCACAAGGTGTCATTTGAGCTGGGATAGACATGTTGTCTTTGGGATCCATTAATCTGCCTGTCTGTTTCCCATTAGCTGAAGATTCCCTGAAGCTCCTGAATATCATCCCTTGAGGTCAAGGAGATACATTTTCAATTTCCACCTGCAAATTACACTGGGGCATACTTTTCTGGAAATATCGGAGAGAAGAAAACGTAAAACTCTGCTCTTAATTTTTTTTTTCACACCAGAGATGGGGAAGGAATACTTTTTTTTAAAGACAAAAGCTCAGTGAATTTTGTAAACCTTAGGAAGGATAATTAAAGTCATATTTTGGAGCCTCGCTGGGTAAGAGAGAGAGATCCCAGCAAGCTACCCTAGGGCTGCTGAGATCAACAGCAAACTTTATTCTTAGACATGTTGGAGCTGACTTCTGTTTCTCTCATACCTCAACTCACTGTATCCCAAATCAATCAATAGATGAGTACTGTGCACCTGCTCCCTGCTAGCATGTACTAGATACTGCAGGGACCATAAGAAACATATCACATGCCAAACTTCCCTCTGGGAGCTCACCGTCTAACTAGGAGGATGACTGGTTAGAGTTCAAATTGTATTCAGCTGTAAGTAATATACAACCTGAAAAAGAAGAGCAATGAACAAGTAAGAGAACACACAAGACCTCAGGACTTAGACTGTCTATAGATAGCATCGTGATCCCCCATTGCCAACAGAGATTCACACTCCTCCCAGCATCCTGCTCTGCCAACTTACCCATATGGCTTTATCTCCCCACAGTCACAAAATGACTGCTTCACCTCCTATATCACATGCACATTCCAAAATTAAGGAGGAGATGGACAAAGCAAAAAGACAGACCGAGCTGAGACAATGACCTTACAGAGGCTTCCTGGAAGCTCTTCCTAACCACTTCTATTAAAATGTTTAGGGTCAATATGGTGACTCATGGCCTCCTCCACCTGCAGGCAGCCTAGTGGAAAACTGTGTTTTTCCACCACATGAAAATAAAATCTAAGTTATTAAGGAAGAAAGGTGAATCAGGTATGAGTACACCAAAGGTGCTTGTCACGGGCAGAAAACAAAGATGGAAAGGTGATTGTTAATGGAGGGCAGCAGGTAGAAAGGTATCTGTGAGGAGTTCAGGAAGGTGGCTCACAAGAATACTCAGAGGGGAACCCCATTTCAGAGGAATCCTGCTCCTCATTAGGATCATGAGTCAGACACTGATGGTAGGAAGTGCAGACTTCTGTTCCCTGCCATGAGTGTCTTACCTTGAGTAGTGGGAAATGGGTGTGAATGGGTGGCGTTCAGAAACTGGTAGTCAGTCACCAGGTGTAGTTCCTGGAAGAATGCAAAGCAAGAGGAGGGCTTTTCTAAGTCACCCTTGTGATCTGGTTCTGCCCTCTCTCACAAAGCGCGAAGGTCTTGTTATCTCATCCTCGGTTTCCCTCTGGCACTCTCTACGCCTATCTCTGCAGACCCTTCATTTTAGGTTAGCTGTTCCGAACCCATGCTACACATTAGAACAATGTGAATAACTTAAAAATACAAACGTGTAGGCTCCACCCCAGAGAAATTAAATCAAGATCTCTAGAGCGTGGGGAGAGAGAAGATTTTTCAAATTACTATATTTAATTTTAGAGCAGTTTTAGTTTTATAGAAAAATTGAAGAGAAAGCACAGAGAGTCCCCACATACCTCCTTCCCCCAAATACAACAGCTCTTCCTGGTACCCACATCTTGCATTGCTGCTACAATGGTTAGGCTGATAAGCCAATACTAATATTGACACATTACTAGCTAAAGTCCATAGTTTTCATTAGGGTTCCCTGTTTGTGTTGTAATGTTCTGTAGGTTTTGACAAATGCATTCACCATTTCAAGAGTTTTCAGAAAGTCCCATATCCACCATTTCAGTGTGAAACAGAATAATCTCATGTCCTAAAAATCCTGTGTTCCACCTACCCATCTCTCTCTCTCCCCAAATTCCCGGTAACCACTGTTTTTTTTTTTTTGTTTTTGTTTTTTTTTGTGTGTGTGTGTGTGTGTGTTTTTTTTTTTTTGTCTCCATAGTTTTGCCTTTCCAAGAATGTGACATAGTTACAAAATCAGGTATGTAGCTATAGCTAAAATTAGTATATTTGGAAGGTCTCCAGGAAATTCTAATGTGCAGCAGCATTGAAAACCACTAGGCTACCATATAGAAAGATGTTCTATTAGTTTATCTGAAAGATTCTTTAACATACTCAAAATGCAATCTCCCATTTCACGGATGAAATGTATGTTCTGAAAGCAGAGGTAACGTGGCCAGGGTCACGTGTGAGTATGAAGACCTCCAGGTCAGGAAGTCTTCTGCGTGTACCCCATTGTCATTCTGAGACGAACTGGCTAATGCAGATTGAAGCGTTTTCTCTCTTAGGGTTGCCTTTCCTCTCACATCCATGCTTTGGACAGATATTTACTGAGAATCATTTCCAAGTCAAGCAGTATCCCTGGTGCAGTAGGTACAACCATATATCCGAAACCACTGTTGATCCCGCAGGCCTCAGCTTAGCGGAGCTTACGGACTAGTGAACAGCTGTGCGAGGTAAAGCGGTGATACCATGGCCGTGCCTGAATGCCATTCTAGGTCCTTTACAGCATTCACTGCCTTCATCCTCACAAGAGCCCCTTGATGTAGGTATCATTATAACCTCATCTTCCAGATGAGGGTACAGAAACGGAGGCACAGAAGATGCTCTGTCTAGGGTCATATGAAGTATAGGTGGAAGAGCCAACCTTCAAGTGCGGGAGGGACTGCCCCCTGCATTAGATGCTCACTGAGAATTCTTCCTGTGTTCTGCAGTATTTTCTACCTTCATGGTTGTGGGCACAGGGTTCTGAGAGTCTCCTTGTGAGGCTGTGACACATAACTCCGGAGGTGACTGATGGAGCAGAGCCCATTCCGTATGGCACTTGGACGTGAAAGCTGATGGTGTTCACGTGGCCAGCCAGAATCCCATTCCTTACAACAAAAGGTTTGAACACTGTCACAGTCAATTGTCTCCATAATTACTAATACCAACTGCCATGCCTCAGAGTCGGGGGCTTAGGAATTACTTCATTTGTGGAGCTTATCTGCTGCTCTGTATTTACCGTTATTGAATACCGTTTTCCTGATGAGGAAAATGGCTCTCTTAACCAAGTCATCTCTTATTGGCATTGACAAGTTTTAAATGTAAAATCCAACCATATGTTGTTGCAAATATCACCCAGAATAGCAGTTACTATTAGTATGTATTAGTAACAACTAATGGTGATAGTTTTATTTTATTTTGTTTTATATTTTATTTTATTAGTTGTTACTAACACATACTAATGTATACATGCATATGTTGTATGTATTAGCAATTACTAATAATATTAGAAATAACATATACTATTAGCATGTTACTAATTACTAATATGTTACTAGTTACTAATTACTAATTACTAATACTATTACTAAAAGCAGTATTTTTTTTTCATTGAATCTGATAAATAATGTAAAGTGGTAAAAAGAAAATCTCGGGCAGGAAAAGTTGGTATGTCAACCACCCATAAAAAGCCACTCCAGAGCTTAACAAATTAGAAGACTCCAAAGGCATCTATAAATACTCTAGGGACTGATACTAGCAAAAGTAGGATGTCACAAATACTGTGAACAGGAGCAGGAAAGAAACCCTTGGGCGTAACTTAACAGAGATGCCAGCTCACAATTTGCTACTCACGATTTTCCTATCCATAATCTTTCAGTAGAAGATGCTGCCAAAGAGGCTGGTAACTCAAGCACCATCCCAGAGCTGTGTCTCTTTGTCCCCTTTTGGGTTCCATGATGAATCCAGAGGCAGACGCCATGGAAAGGGAAATGGAATGCACTGATTGGTGGAGCTTTGGACTTGTAACCAGAGCTACTGCCGGAAGCTCAGGGTCTCTGCTAACAGCAGAGCGTCAAGGTAGAGAACAGGAAATCAGTGTTCCGTTACCTGGAAGAGGGGGTGAGGGTGGATATGGGTCAAAAACAACCAAGGATGTTCCTTGAGATGTGTATTTACTTGCCTGCTCCAGGGAAGCATGCTAACTAAACTACAAACTTGGTAATGGCATTGTGGCTGGTCCTATTATTTAGGATGAGGTCTTTCTTGGATAATGATGATGATGATGATAAAACAGCTACCACTTACTGAATGCTTATTGAATTTCAGGCAAGATACTAAGTTGCCTTTGTCACTCAACTAAAGTGACAGCCCTGTAAAATACGCATTATTATTATTGTTAATGTATCATATTTACGGAGGAGGGAAATAAGCCTCTGTCTAAGTCTGTGTGTGTTCTTAACTATGCTCCATCTCCCTCGGCCCCACGGTCACATCTGGTTTCCAGTCGATCCTGACTCCCAGTCCTACCTGACCATCCTCTGACTCGTGGTAGTCGATGATAAGTAAAAATAAAATATACAATAAAAAACTACCACAACCAAAGCAACTAAAGGCTAAATTTAAAAAGCAATTGAAGCCTAATCGTGAGTGCAGTGTAAAAATTCAACTGCAACCACGAAACCTGACGCAGCACATCTTTGTAGGAGGCTTTTGAGAAAGGGGGCTGAGAGAAGGAGAAATACAGAGGATCTTGCAGAGCCAAAAACATCGTTGAACTGCATCTCCCTATGTAAGGAGAGCGACGTTTCTGAGTGGGGTTTCTTGCATGACCGCCTCTGCATCTCAACTCCGGGAAAGCCCTGAACTGTTTGGAGACTGTCTTCTGTGTATGTTGGGTCCCAGTGTCCAGATTTGACATCCAGCTACCTTGTGAAGAGCCTGAGTTGGGCTTTTATCTCTCAGTCATTTTTAAAGTATTTTAACTTAATATTTAATTTAATTATTATTATTATTAGAGACGGAGTCTTGCTCTGTTACCAAGCTGGAGTACAACGGCCCCATCTTGGCTCACTGTAACCTCCACCTCCAGGTTTAAACAATTCTCCTGCCTCAGCCTCCCAAGTAGCTGTGATTACAGGCACCTGCCACCACGCCCAGCTAATTTATTCGTATTTTTTAGAAGAGATGGGGTTTCACCATGTTGGCCAAGCTGGTCTTGAAGTCCTGACTTCAAGTGATCTCCCTGCCTCAGCCTCCCAAAGTGCTGGGATTACAAGCATGAGCCACTATGCCCAGCCTAATTTTATGTTTTAATTGACAAATAATAATTGTACATATTCACGGGGCACATGGTCATGTTTCAATAGATAAAATGAATAATGATCATATCAGAGTAATTAGCATGTTCATTATCTCAAACATGTATAATTTCTTTGTGATGGAAACATTCAATAAATTCCTTCCAGCTATTGGAACTAATAACATGTTATTGTTAACTGTAGTCATTCCACGGTGTCACAGAACACTAGAACTTGCTTACTTCTCTACCTAGCTGTCATTTGGTATCTTTTAACAAATCTATTCCTTTCTTCAGCTTTTCCCAGCCTCTAGTATACTATCTTTTAGGTTTTACTTCTGTGAGATCAACATTTTCAGGCTTCTGCACATGAGTGTATCAAAACAATGAGTTTTTAACTTTCTGTGCTTGATGGGATAGTCAGGTCAGAATTTGTCAACAGACAATGGAAAATGTCCATGGACTGGTTGTGATTCTTGTGATTCTCTCTAGCTCAATATTTGGCTGATACACAGAGAAGATCAAGAAAGGCTTTCAATAACTGTCACCACTATTTTCTTTTCCTCCCTGGTGAGGAGTTCTTCCGGACCCTTCTTTGCCCTTTTTAACTCTTCCAGTGGTTCAGGATCATATCAGGGGTAAACACATGAGCTCCTGATGGAGTCTGCACAGACCCACTTCTCTTCGCTCAATAAATATATGAATCTGTTGTTAAAAAGCTTCATGGTTCTAAGGAGATCCCTCTCTGGGTCTGGGCTTTCAGTCACACCCTCGACCACACTGTGTGGGATCTCTTGATGTCGTTGAGGTCAGCACCAGTGTTAGAAATGGCACATTTAACCTCCTGACCGTGGCGGGAGGTGATGCCCAATGTATTAATATACTAGAGTGTTCCGTGAGTGGGGAAGCCTCCAAATTCAAGTCCCAGCCACCTGTTCCTGCTGTATGTCCCTTGGTTTCTCTCTCAACCTCACTCTTCGTGGTTGGATTTCCCAACAGGACACCTGCACAAATAAACAAGCATCTATGTAGCATCAGTATCGCAGGAAGTCTCTTCCTCACCTGTTTTTCAAGAGAAATATGCTGGGGACACACATGGAACTTGAGGAGCAAGAAGAGGGGAGCTGCACGGATGGGGGGTGCTGTGCTCTGGGGTTTGAGTCTCGGTGACAAACCAGGACACATTATTACAGGGTGCCTCTTCAAGAAGGCTCCCTGGGCAGGACGCTTAACCTTTCCGAATGTCATTATTCTCATCTACAAGTCGGAGATTCATATGAGTAGTCTTGTAGGTTGAGAGGAGACAGAACACCTTGAGGAGGGCTGGAAGCCCTCCTCCCAGAAGGAGTGTGGTAATGAGTCCAACAGGAGGCAGGAGGTAGAGCCAGAGGCTGGTGGGCTTGGAGTTAGAGGGTTCCGTGACAGGTCAGCGACCGCTGTTCCAGTTCTCAGCTTAGGAGCCCCACATTTGGGGAGACAAGGTCCCCAGACAACTGACGGGGGAGTGGAGGTGTCTGCAATCCAAGAGGCTTCTTCCTTCACTGAAGCAGCAGTGGAGAGAAAGCAGCCTGCCACACAGGGCCCACGGCTCCAGGTCTGCCTCCAAGATGGGGATGTGTCCAGATCCGCCATATGCCATGGCTTAGAGCAGGAGCGGAGAGACATCCAGAAACTCCCAACCATCCTATCTTTAGCTTTACGATGCAGCAGGACCCAGGGTGGGCATCTGAGTCATTTTCTTGGTATAGGCATGCAGTGAATTAAAGATAACCTCACTCCAAATTCAAACAACATGCACCAAAAATAAAAGAGAAAAACGAGCCCTAAAGCCATCAATGTCACCATCTCTTTGATGGGTCCATCTTCTAGCCGTCTCTTGTCAAAGGCGCCCCCAGGCCCCTTTGGAGGTAATTCTAGGTGGTGGAATACCTGGAGCAGGCGTCCCCAAACTACGGCCTGCGGGCTGCATGCAGCCCCCTGAGGCCATTTATCCGGCCCCCCGCCGCACTTCAGGATGGGGCACCTCTTTCATTGGTGGTCAGTGAGAGGAGCACAGTATGTGGCGGCCCTCCAACGGTCTGAGGGACAGTGAACTGGCCCCCTGTGTAAAAAGTTTGGGGATGCCTGACCTGGAGGGTCACCCCCAGAGGTACTAGGCAGAGCAGAGGCTGGTGGACCACGCACAGGCAGGAGCCCACGCAACACAGCAGCACTCAAGCCCAGCACGTCTCATCCAGCAGTTTGTGGGTGAAACCTCAGGCCATCTCAGAGCTTTTTCCTTTCTTTCAGTCACAGGAGCAATCTCAGTTCAGTAATACATAGTGTCATACCAAGGAACATCTAAACTCTGAAATGTATGCAAGTTAACGGCAGCAGCCTACCCCAAATATACTTATATTATCAACTTTAATATTTAATTTAATATTAATAATTGTTATTATTATTAGAGACGCAGTTTTGCTGTCACCAGGCTGGAGTACAACGGCCCCATCTTGGCTCACTGCAACCTCCGCCTCCAGGTTTAAGCGATTCTCCTGTCTCAGCCTCCCAAGTAGCTGGGATTACAGGTCATGGCTGGGAAAATGCAGCAAAGTTCACAAAGGCAGTGGGGATGGCTCGTTCTCTGTGCTTTCATTCGCTCCCTGGTCTCTTCTGATTATGGCCCCAGAATGAGAGGCAGAAGTAAAGGAGCAGAGATACCTGATCTGACAGACACAATTGGGAGCCGACATCCACGTTCCCTAGGCGGAGCAGACACCCAAGTCTGGCTCTTTCTCCTGGGTCATCGTTATCCGGCCTTTGTGGGGCCCGAGATGTGGACGTCACGTGCATCAGCTGGATCGGAATGACATCGTTTCCTGATGGTCTTGAACAGCTCTCCCGTTGATGCCTTGGCTTCAGGCGGTCCGCTTTCTCCAGGCAGCTCCCTTTATAGGCTCCTTTTGAAGATCACCTTTGACCTGGCTTTCTTGTACAGTCCCAAGGAAATATATAGTTCTTTTCCCTTGTGTTGGTGAAAGTACAGAGTCTCTCCCAACGCGTCCCTCTCTGTCTGTGTTCTGCCCCAGCTAGGCAGTTCTGACCCCAGCCTTTCACATTTAGAATTCACCTGGTTGGACTCAGATATGAGTTCTTATGTCTATTCCATGCCAGAGGTTACAGGTCGGACTCTCCGTGTGATTTCTCTGAAGCTCAAATTTATCCAAGTCAGTGGCTCGATCCTGCCCCGTTACAAACCTGTGTCGGGCTTAGAAGTTGAAGTGAAGAAAAGAAACGTGACTAACTCTTTCTCTTTTGCATCACCTCTTCTGTAGTTGCTAGTTACTAATCACCTCCGTCCTCGTGGTACCATTAAAGCTGCATTCACTGGTTTAAGGGATGAGAGATGCTAGCACACCGACGACCTCCCTCCGAGACATCTTCAGCACCTCTGATCCTGGCAGGAGGAGGTGGTCCGCTGCTGGGGGAGGGTCCATGTTCAGTCTTTAGCACGTCCTGCCTGTGTGTTTTCTCTTCAGCCTCTGGGGAACACCCGGTACCTACTTCATGATTCTCATCTCCTGGTTATTAGAAAAATGTATGGGTTTAATCGATGTTAGATTTGATGTCTCCACTCCAATTTCGTTTTTTTCAAATTTTAGATTGAGGGAGTACAGGTGCGATTTGTTACGTGGACATATTATGGTGGTGGTCGGGGTGTTATTGCAGCCATCCCCCAAAAGGTGTACATTGTACCCCATAATTAATGTCTCATCCCTCACCCCCCACACCCTCTCACCTTTCCAGACTCCAATGTATTATTCCACATTCTATGTTCCTGTGTACACGTTACTTAGTTCCCACTTATAAATTAGAACAGGCAGCATTTGACTTCCTGTCTGAGTTATTTTGTTTATGATAACTGTCTCTAGTTCCATCCACATTGCTGCAAAAGACATGGTTCCGTTCTTTTTTATGTCGGAGTAGTATTCCATGGTGTGTCTGCTTATGTATGGGTGTGTATGTGTGTGTGTGTGTGTGTGTGTGTGCGTGTGTGTGTCTGTGTCTGTGTGTATACATACATCTGCACATTTTCTTTACCCAATCACCCACCGATGGACACTTAAGTTGATTCCACATCTTTGCTATTGTGAACAGTGCTGTGATAAACATACCTGTACAGGTATCTTTTCTGCATAAAGATCTCTTTTCTTTTCTTTTCTTTTGGGTAAATACCCAGTAGTGGGATTGCTGAACTGAATGATAGTTCTATTTTTGTTCTTTGAGAAATCTTCATAGCATTTCCCATAGAGGCTGAATGACTTTACATTCCCACCAGCGTTGTCTAAGTATTTCCTTTTCTCTGCATTCTCACTAACATCTTTTATATTTTGACTTTTTTTTTTTTTTTTTTTTTTGAGATGGAGTTTCGCTCTTGTTACCCAGGCTGGCGTGCAACTGCGCGATCTCGGCTCACCGCAACCTCCGCCTCCTGGGTTCAAGCAATTCTCCTGCCTCAGCCTCCCGGGTAGCTGGGATTACAGGCATGCGTCACCATGCCCAGATAATTTTTGTATTTTTAGTAGAGACGGGTTTTCACCGTGTTGACCAGGATGGTCTCGATCTCTTGACCTCATGATCCACCCACCTCGGCCTCCCAAAATGCTGGGATTATGGGCATGAGCCACCGCACCTTGCCATATTTTGACTTTATAATAATAGACACACTGACCGGCATAAGATGATATCTCATTGTGGTATTAATTTGCCACATTTACTCACGTATCTCTTTTCAATAATCCCTGAAGTCCTTTCTGTCCTCACTGTTCCTGTGACATAGTGTCTGCCCTGTCATATCCTGTCTTGTCTTTCATAGCTTAAGAGCTTGACACTAATGAGTCTATGAATATTTTTAGAAAAATATCTGCCACCCAATAGATATGGGAACCACCCCATGCGTCAGGCACTGAGGCTTCCAGTGGGGATACAGCAGTGTCCAGATGCTTATGGTGTTGGCTCCTGAGAAGTCTGCAACCTTCATATGGTTTCTGAGAACATAGAATGCACTCAGTAGATGTGATTGGTGATTAGTGGGTTATGGAAAAGGAAAATTGGATTGCGATTAGTGACAGAGTACCCTTAAAACTGACTGTGACGGGCCAGGCGTGATGCTAGATGCCCCCCTAGACCTTCCATGCCCTACTGGTTTATCTGTGCTGCAGGCACCTCCAACTTTTTCCAGTGCTGTGCTGCAGCCTGATGCTTCAGTGACATCTATCTTTCCTTTGCCTAGTGTACGGTGGCTTTTACACAAAGCTTCCTTCCATTGATTGACTTTGTCAGTTTCCTTTGTTTAATTCATTGGCTTTCCGTCTTTTTATGGCTGAGTTTCATCAGGTAGAGGAGAGCAATTCTCTGTTCTTGGCAATAATATCTGCCGCTTGAAAAGAACACTAAAGAAAACACAGAATAGCAATATCTTTACCAACAAATGCCTAAATATATTTTGATCGTGAGTAAGGCACTAGGATGCCAGAGGAGTGTCCTCTTCTTAGAGACTGTGGTATAATGGCCCTAGGAATAGCAGATCCCAAGTGTAGATTTAATATGACATGTTTGGGATGTCAATGCTGTTCTCCCTTCATATGCTGGCAAGCTCACAATAGCATCCCAAAACTCTGGGATTAAAATACTGGTCCCTGCTTTGGACATGGCCGGTGCAAAATCCCTCAGCCCATTATCTATTGCCATCAAGACTCCAGCAGCTGCAGAGCTAATGATAGCTCCGTCTCTGAACCTACTGGCAAAAGAAGGAATTGGGAGGCAATGGAGAGGGGACAGTTTAGTCCAGCCACAGAGGGGATAGCTTGAGAAGGCGGCTTCTGCAGCCTGCTGTGTCCAGTCGCCACTCTGTCATTCCCTTCCTGGGAGATGTTCAGACCTGAAGAGTGTCCTCTGTGTGAACCAGTGGGCCACTCTGTCCTGTCAGAGAAGTCCCTTATGTCTTCCCTGATGCTCCGACCCCCCTTGCACTACTGTCTCCTGTGCATCCGTGGCCTCCACGCCAGTCCAAGAAGCTCCATCTCTGCCATGTGCTCACTCAGGGTCCCTTTTAGAGGAATGAGAAGGCAGAAACCCTCCCGTTACAGAAAGTCCCTCTGGAAAACAGGTCCATTCCCATCACTCCCCTTTAAGTGTCTCTCAACATCAACATCAAACTGTAGCCTGTCTCAATATCTTAAAACCATCTAATTGAAAAACGTATAGTATGTGGCCATTTAGTTAATGTTCAGCATTGTTATGGTTTCTGATAGACAGTGGTTGACATTTAAAAACTAAAGAGAGTAATAAAACGAATGAATGCCTCTTTTATTCAGCATTGCTTTTCTTTGGTGAAAGTTCTCCAAGGACCATGAGCTAATGATGAGACCCGCTCACCCATCCACCTTTCCACACTTGCACATTCTCTCTATTGTCTGAGAGGTACCGGCAGTCTGTGTTTGTAATTATTCCGTACATTCTACAGAGCATTGATGATCGAATTTGAGAATACTTGCCCCCGCCCCCCGCCATTCAAAGCATCCTATCTTATGGCTGAATAAAACAGAAAGCAAAGACCAAACATAAAAAGCACACATATTACTATTCATGAGTTCAGGCTGACATTCGTTTTTCCAGGTCTTATTAGTGAAATAAAATGACAACAACAGCAAATTAACACACACCGATATTCTTCCTTCCGAAGTGCAGGCTGTCGGCATGCAGCATGTGCGAGCAGCTTTCAGACTTGCACAGCCAGAATGTCCTCATTTTCCACTTCAAGCATTAGAAACAGTGGAAAGGTTGAGCTAGAGAAATGTGGTATTTACACTTCAATAATGTGCACCTTTCCCTGATATGGGTTGTCACACTCCTGGGAAATTCACTATGACTGGTCTCTAGGAGCAAAGATGTGTGACCTTTAATTTGATTGTCTGAGAATATCTTGTCCTGAACCCAGTCACCAGTAAAGGAGAGAGTCTTTAAAGACACGGTGAGTTCTCTTGTATTCAATGCAGTAACTGCACACAGGGAGCTTTTTGGATGTGATGCCCCAAGTTGCCTTTTCTGATCATGTGATTTCCTCATGGGCTGATAAATGCCCCCAAACACAATGAGCTTGAAATGACTGGAAAAGTGCAATTAGAACTGTGTTTCACAGTGTAGGGTAATTTTGACAGATGAATCTCTGACTCATGAGAAAGAAGTAAAACTGAATGTCAAGAAGATGTAGAATAGGATAGACACTTAGCATTAAGGCAGCTTAAAATGTCGAAAGCTGGAAAGAGCTTTTGTGCCCAACCTAACAATAAGAATAAGATGGATAGTCTATTACATTTCAGCTTTTATTGAACCTATCAGTTCAAAAGGAACTGATTAGATGGAAAATTAAGGGATACGACACCAGTCAGAACAAACTTAGATACATAAAAAAAAATAACTGTAAAAATTGTTAAAATGGAATCAAACATCAATGACTTTTTTGATCATTCTAAAACATAATTGTCTGAAGAAGAAAGGCCAGCATCATATTGTGTGTATGTATAATGCACGTACGTTTTTGCATGGGGTTATGTACAATACGCATAGGTATATGACATATATGACATATGCACAATAGCATACGTTTAGATCACGTGTACAACTAAACTGTGCAACAGTTCACAAAAGATGAGAACATATATTTGGGAGTTTACTGTTTAAGATTCTTGCAATGCGTGAATCAGGTAATAGTGATATAATATTATCTGATGTTTGGCCTTGATTATTTAAAGATGTATATTGCAAAACCAGACAAAGTATAAAACTTATAAATAAAAAGTTAATATTGAAGATTAAAAAATAATGTATAAAAATATACAGTTAATTGGAAGTAGACAGAAGGGAGGAAGGGAGGACAAGGAAGTAAAATAGAAGACAACTAAAATGGTAGATATAAATTCAAGAATAAAAATTATTAATAAATTAAATGCAAGTGGCCAATCAATTAAAAGACAGATTGTCAGACTGAATAGAAGACAAGAACCAACTATATGCTGCCTGTGAGTATTAAAATAAACAGACGGGCCTGGCACAGTGGCCCATGCCTGTAATCCCATAATCCCAGCAGTTTGGGAGGCCGAGGCAGGCTGATCATTTGAGGCCAGGAGTTCAAGACCAGCCTGGCCAACATGGTGTAATCCCATCTCTACTAAAAATACAAAAATTAGCTGGGCATGGTGGTGCAGACCTATAGTCCCAGCTACTCGGGAGGCTAAGGCAAGAAAACCGCTTGAACGTAGGAGGCAGAGACTGCAGTGAGCAGAGATCATGGCAGTGCAGTCCAGCCTCGGTAAGAGCCAGACTCCATTCCCTCTGCAAAAATCAAAAATAAAAAGTTCATAAAATTAAAATGTGTCATGTGAACACTAATCAAAAGAAAGCTGATGGACTATGATAATCGTAGGCTTCAAAAGAAGAACTGCATCAGGAATAAAGAAGGAAATTACATAGCAGGATGAATTCTTCAAAAGAACAAACATCCTCAATGTGTATGTATCTATCAACAGAGTAGCAAAATACAGGAAGCCAAATCAGCAAGAAATGATAAGAGAAACAGACAAATTCACAATTTCCATGGGAGACGTGACACTCCCCTTTTATTAATAGCATCACAAAGATGCCAGATGCAGTGGCCCACACCTGTAATCCCAGCACTCTGGGAATCCGAGACAGGTGGATCACTTGAGCTCAGGAGTTCCAGACCAGCTTGGCCAACATGGTGAAAACCCATCTCTACAAAAAAATACAAAAATCAGCCAAGCAAGGTGGCACACACCTATAATCCCAGCACTTTGGGAGATCAAGGCAGGTGGATCACTTGAACTCAGCAGGTTGAGAACAGCCTGGACAACAGGGTAAAATCCCAGCTTTACAAAAAATACAAAAACTAGGCTGGCAAGAGGGTGCGCACCTGTAGTCCTGGCTACTGGGGAAGCTGAGGTCGGAGGATGGCTTGAGCTAGGGAGGCAGAGGCTGCAGTGAGCCAAGATACCGCCACTGCACTCCAGCCTGGGTGACAGAGTGAGACCTTGTGTCAATAAAATAAAATTAAAAATAAGAAAATTAAAACACACACACACACACACACACACACACACACACACACAACAACAACACAATGAGGAATAAAACATTAGAACATTAGTATATATATATATATATATATATATATATATATATATATATTTATTTCAGACCTTAAAAATGGCTATGAATCCACCAAGGCCAAGTGTTATTCATAAAACACTCTACCTAACAGAAGAGCACACACCTTTTCTTCAGCATACTTAGAACATTGACCAATATAGTTTATCTTCTAATTCATAAACCAACCTTAATAAAGTAAAGAAATATAAATCAAAGTATGTTCTTGGCCCACTGTGGAATTGAATGAGAAATCAGCCACAGCAAAAAAATATAAGCAATATTTAAATATTTGGAAATTTAAGGACACACTAAATTTATTATAGTATTTTTTAATTTTTTTCAATTTTTTAATTGCATTTTAGTATTAACTCCCATGAGTTAATATGTGTTCCATTTATCCATAGAAAAATTGCAAAACTTGTTTTGATAAGAAATATTTTGGGTGGAGTGAACACTGTGAATAACTGCATTAGAATGATGTTTTGAAATTTAATCCTACTCTACCATCTGACCCCAGGACAAAGAAGATAGAAATCTAAGAAACTGGAACATAGTCTGGAAGGATACTTTAATATTTTGCTGGAGGCCACAAATACTCACAAAGGATGAAAACCTAAATCAGTAACACTCTTCATACTTGTGGGCCAGAGAAGACAAATATGACAGATGGTAAATGTGGACTATCTTGGTAATGGGCATTGTTTCTATATTTATGTTTGCACTCATATGTACTGATATTAGTTTTTAATGGTAGTTAAACTCTGTAGGTGAGCTAGACAGAATTGTTATAGACTTTCTACATGTAACAAAGTTATACTATTTAAGCCGTTTTGCAACTCAGACTAGAGAGTATGAGTTACATAAACATTACAAAAATGCACAGAAATTATTGCAATCATTTAAAAATTAATAAAGTGCCTACGGAACCCAGATTCCAATTGCTGAGTGCATTTGTGAAATCTGGTCACATTTGGGAACATTTTTCAATTACTGGTGTTCTTAGTTAAAGCCCAAGACATTTCTTAAATTGTAATCCTTCAGAAAAGAAATGCAAACACAAGTACAACTCATAGTAATTTATGACTGCTACAGATAACTGGGGAATTCATCTTTATCAGTCAGTCCTTGTTTCCATATTCTTATAGAAAACCTTCTCTGAGTCCTACAACCTGAGCTAACCACCTATCTTCAGTAAAGTTCCAATCACTATACTTGCTTCACTGTATTATGCTGATCTACATAAGAATTTGGAGTTCCTCCTAGATTTTAAGCCCTTTGTGTGCTAGAAAATGACAAATATCAACAGAGTTTTGCAGAACAAATAAATAAATGTGTATCAAGAGTTGTGACCCACCAGATCCACTGGTATTGTATAAGGTCTGCTTGAATTTCAAGTGGAGAGGGAAGAGGTAGACCACATTCACCCCTTCCATTTCCTTCCAGTTTATTAACTTTTCCTGCCATATACAGTTTTGCCAAATATGATGTATTTCAGTCTACATAATCCTGAACCTCATGAATTCCCAAAACTGAAGAGTTGTAGAAGTTACGGCTTCATCTCTCTTGGTGTGCCTCCTCACATGGCATATAACTAGAATCAATTCAAGTTTGCTCTATAAGATATCCTCCAAGTAGAAATAGATTAGTGCATTCTTTCCTAAAATATTAATGGCCAAAAAGAGGCATCATTTCACAAGAGACCTGGTTTTTACCTAAACAGAATTTGTGTGACATGAACCTATTCTTTTTCTCTTCTTAATGACCATAATGAAGGCAAAAGTCTTTACCCTTTTTTTCTCAGAATTAGAAATCTAAAGAACACCACACTTACGAAAACACACTGATAATTTTGTGAAGATGAAGGTAAAGATTACACCACTTTCCTTCTCTGCTCTTCTCCTCCAGAAACACCATTTTTTTGTTTCTCTATCTGCTTCCTGCTTTTTTTTCTCTTCATTCTTAGACTCTCCTCAGGTCTAAGAACTAGACTGAAACTTTGATTTGCTACTCACCTGGTAGAGGGACTTGGGAAACATTTTTCTCATTGGACTTCCGTTAAGTCAGACAAAATATAAGGATTCAAACTGTTATCAAATAATCGTTTTAAGAAAAAAATGACCAAAGAGATGTAAAATGTTTAACCTAATATTCCGTAATGCCTATCTATTATATTATATTATTTAAAATTTTATTTTTAAAAAACTCTTTTGAGGATAGTATGCAGGCAATAAAGCACACAAATCTTAAGAGAACAGTTTGATTAATTATTGTACATTTACATGCACACCTGGCCACCACACAAATCCTGATATAGAACACACCCAAAAGTAATTGCCTCCTTAAATTTTGTATTCTGATCCAAAATTTGCTTCACTCTAATTCCAAACATAATCTGATGTTTGTTACCATAATGTCTTGGTTATTATAGCATTCTAGAAATCTTTGAAGTCAAATTGTCTATGTACTTTAACTTCATCTTCAAAATTATGTTGGCTCTTATAATTTCTGCTTTCCTTATAAATATCAGAATTACTTTATCCATTTCTACAATAATTTCCACATAGATATTTGTTGAAATTGCATTTAAACTACATATTATTAGAAAGAGTTCATATCTTAAGAAAATTACCTTTTAATTGATGAACATGTTACAGCTTTCCATTTATTTAGATCTTGAATTATTTTCATCCGTGTTTTGATTTGTCATTTTCTGCATACAGTTTTTGCCTCATATTTTGTTATATTTGGCTATTTGGTGTTTTTTAAATGGACTTTTTCAATTTAAATTCTCAAATGTTTATTGTTAGTATACAGAAATGCAATTGATTATTGTACATTGAATCTGTATCTTGCAGTCTTATTAAACTCAAATTTTAACTCTAGTAGCTCTTCCACAGAAATTTTTTTGGTTTCTCTAAGAAGACTGCCATGTCATCTGCAAATAGCAATGACTTTATTTCTTCTTTTAAGTTTCATTTGTCTTTTATTGCTTATTCTTTACTTACTATGCTGACCAAGATCTTCAGCATGAGGTTAGGTAGAAAAGGTGAGAGAAAACATTATTGTCATGTTCCTTCTCTAAGGGGATGAGCATTTAACCTTTTGTCATTAAAGCTGATGTTAATTTGATACATTTTTGATGTAAGAGATTTTCTGTTTTTAATTGCCATTTTAATCATAAATTTGTAATGATTTTTTCAAATGCTTCTGCCGCATTTATTATAATGATTGCATGCTTTTTCTTCTCTGGTCTGTGTGATGGTTAATACTGAGTGTCAACTTGATTGGATTGAAGGATACAAAGTATTGATCCTGGGTATGTCTGTGAGGGTGTTGTCAAAGGAGATTAACCTTGGAGTCAGTGGGCTGGGAAAGGCAGACCCACCCTTAATCTGAGTGAGCACAATCCAATCAGCTCCCAGCACAGCTAGAATATAAGTAGGCAGAAAAATGTGAAGAGACTGGCCTAGCCTCCCAGCCTATATGTTTCTCCCATGCTGGATGATTCCTGCCCTCGAACATTGAACTTCAAGTTTTTCAGCTTTGGAACTCAAACTGGCTCTCCTTCCTCCTCAACCTACAGATAGCCCATTGTGGAACCTTGTGATCATGTGAATTAATACTTAATAAAATCCCCCATATACATATATATATATATATATATATATATATATATGTACACACACACATGCACACACACACACACACACACACACACACAAACACACACATATCTATGTATTCCATTAGTTCTGACCCTCTAGAGAACCCTAATACAGTCTGTTTATATGTCAAATTATACTGATTGATTTATGAATGTTGGAACAATCTTACATTTTGCAGATGAATGGAAGTGATTACAATGTAGTAGTGTTTAATTTATTTTAACTTAGATTTTAAAATAATTTGTTAAGAAGTAATGCATTTCAATTTATGAGGAATATTTGTTTGCTATTTGGTTTTCTTGTAATATCTTTGTCTGGTGTTTGTATCAGGGTATTGCTAGCTAATAAACTCAGAAATGTTTTCTACTCTTCTACTTTCTAAAAGACATATTGTACAATTCATGCTATTTCTTATGAAATACCTAATAAATGTAACCAGCATGCCAATGAGTCTGGGTTTTCCTTTCTGCAACGTTTTTGTTCCTCTGCCCTTTGAATTAAATTACTTTGAGTTGTTTAGAATTACACATGTTATCTATTTCTGTTTGAGTGGCCTTTTGTAGTTTCTGTCTTTCAGGGGCTTGGTCTATTTCATTTAACTTAGTATTAAAATTGCTACAGTATTTCATTATTTCACTAGCTCAATTTTCTCAGGGCTAGTCTACCAAAAGTCGAGTGGAAAAAAAAAAAAGAAGGGAAAAGTTTAACTCCTAATGAATTGTTTTTTCCTGTGATTACTAGATGGAACTTGCCAGTAACTAAAACATTTTATATTCTTTCATGAAATTTCTACAATCAATCAAACATACTTCTTTTAAGACTGTGCTGTTATCTCTAAAATATTGATATTCATGATAGATTTTAACAATCCTACTGAGGTTTCACTGACATAAAACATATTGTATATATTTAAATGTACAATTTAATAAGTTATGACATATTCATATACTCATGAAACCAACCGTGATTAGGACAATTCTAACACATGCCTCAGCTCCAACTGACTTCTCGTACTTTCTGTACTCTGGCCCACCAGTCACTCTCACCATGCCCGGACAACATCGATTGATTTCTTTCACTGTCAATTACTTTGCATTTCTAACAATATTATGAAAATGGAAGCATACAATGTGATGGTTAATCTTACGCATCAACCTAACTGGCTCATGAGATGCCCAGAGAGTTGTTCAAACACTACTCTGGGTGTGTCTGTAAGAGTGTTTTGAGAAGAAATTTCTATTTAAAATGGTAGACAGAATAAAGAAAATTGCCTTTTACAATGTGGGTGAACCTCGTCCAATTAATTGAGGGTCTGAATGAAACAAAATTCTGATTCTCCCTCTAGTAAGAAAGAATTTGCCTAACTGTCAGCCTTCAACCTTCAGCCTGGAACGTCAGCTCTACAGATTTGGACCTGCCATTCTCTATAGTCACATGACCCAGTTCCTGATAAGCTCTCTCTCTCTCTTTCTCTCTCTCTCTCTCTCTCTCTCTCTCTGTGTGTGTGTGTGTGTGTGTGTGTGTGTCTGTGTGTGAGATACCCTTTTAGTTCTGTTGCCTTAGAGAACCCCAATTAATCCATATAACAACTATTATTTTCTGTTAGGCTTTTTCACTCAGCATAATTATTTTGAGATTTACCCCTTTGTTTGACATATCAGTAATCCATTCCCTTTTATTACTAAGCATTTATAACGTATAGATGCATCGTTTTTTTTTATCAATTCTCCTGCTGGTGGACATTCGGGTTTGACTATTACATATGGATCTTTTATGAACATCTGTGCATGTGACTTTATAAATACATAGGCTTTACTTCTCTTGAACAAATACCTACGAGGGTTATGGCTGGATCAACTGGTAGGTGTATGATTGCCTCTTAAGAAATTGCCAAACTGTTTTACAAAGTGCTTATAAAAGTGTGTGTTTTCTCTAACTGTATGAACGTGCTCAAGGCAAGAGAAAGAGCTGCTTTACTTAATCCACAACTTCCTGACTGCCCATCATTTTCTTCTTCCCATGTGACTGTTTTAATATTCATCCGTCTCCTTTAGTTTTATGTTATCTATTTCCCTGATCCTTATTAAAATCACCCCTGTTTACTCTTGCTGCCTTACATCTGGTTGGTACTTTATTATATATAAACTATTACCCAGAGGTTCCCGGTCCTGGGAGAGGAGGTCACTGTTCTACAGAAGGAACACTGCATCCTCTCAAGTAGCCAGTTCTCCTGCACAGGCTGTGAGTTCCACTCCCTACCTTTCTCACTGTCCCTACAGAGAGGTTTCTCTTTTTCTGTTTTTAATTGACTTTTTAAAACTCTGGTTTACTCAAAAGTCAGCATATCCAACCTCTCCACTCACATAGGCATAGAAAACCGCACGCTCGCTCCTCATGGGCGGGAAACGTTTTATACAGCCTGAGTATGTACATAGATGCAGCTAAGTGCCCAGGAGCTCCAGAAATCATTCCAAGGACAGGCTGGCTTTTGAACACGGGGAGCTGGAGGAGGAGGGGAGCCTGAAAGTGCAGCTGCTGCACACACCAGGGTAACTGCAGGACCAGCCCAAACTGGGCCTACTCCCTTGATCACAGAATGCCGAGTTACTTGGTAGGTACAGAGTCCAAACTGCAAGTCGTGGAGCCCAAGCATGCACAATAGAAGAGAAAGGTTTATCCTCTAACAATACCTGCAACTAATACTTTCTCCCTGGGGCACCAAGAAGTTTAGATATAATTGAAACATGAACCATTTCAAAGGCAAGGGGACTGTTGGCCCAGATCAGAAACTAAACTCCGCTTCAACGTTTCTTGACTATAAATGGCCAGATTCAAAGTTCTGCGATCAAAAAGGATAACATTTCCAAATATCTTCCCTCCTGAAAATTTGCCCTAGAATCCTAATCAGAGAAACAGATTTGAGCTGCACCTCCTGTCTCCTTCTGGTGGCCTCACAATAAAGCCTTTCTGTTTTCAAAAGCTGGTGCCATAGTGATGGCTTCCACGTGCATCCAGCAGCAAGCCCACGTGCTCAGTAACACTAGGAAACCTGGAAAGGGAAGGAAACATGGCGTGCTGAAGGACAAGTGTGGATATATTGCTATCATGTGTAAGATTCCATCAGCAACAGACCAAAGTTGGGCAATTTCCCAACACTAGTGTAGTGAGCCACGTGTAATGTCAGGGCTGAGAGGTTGGAGACAGGAAGGAGAGAAGAAAAATCTATAGAGGTAGAGCCACTTGCAGAGAGCTGGGCTCAAAGGCCAGCAGGGTTTCACTGAAGGCAGAAAATCTGAAGGATGAGGCATTTTTGGTGCATAGATGACCCTGATAAAGACCAGAGAAGGAACTCTGGTCTTCAAAATATATTTCAATTCGAGAACACAACACAGCAACCATTGTTGTTGTAAACCAAAAATAAAATCCTCAGCTCCCTCCAGCCAACCAGATGGATCCCTCCGACCAGGGGAATAAAATGAAACCTGAGGAAATAAGTCAGGCCATGATGGGAAGGGGTGTTTGGACAGGCCGAATTATACACCTTCCTTTAAAGACCAGGCACAACTGACCAGCATTAAAACGGAGTTCCAAAGGCTGACAACAGACGCTTTGTAGGTAAGATGCCAGATTCCAACCTGACTGTCGTATAGCATCATATGACAGACACGAGGCCCTGAAATAAACTGAAGCATTTTACCCTAAAATATTTACTTGGCATATTTTGAAATGCCCGTCTAACACGATCCCTTATGGGGAAAATCTCCATTCTGTACAGAATCCTCTTCTCTTCCCAGGTAATTTTCTGCTCCTGAAGAGATTAACTGAGAGCCTCATGGCTTTTAAAGGAGTGACTGGGAAATACTTGCCGTCTAGTGCCTCTGGGGGTGGCCGTCTATAAGACTTCAACTACATCGTAAGAACCGTGGTTTCCACAGCCTCTTATTTCACCCAGATACTCCTTTCTATTGATTCCAGATCTTCAGATAATAACAACTCTTTCACCAACCGCCAGTCAGAATATCTTCGAATCTACCTATGACCTGTAGGCTTCCTGCGTCCACTTGTCAGACCTTTCTAGACCAAACCAATATATACCTCCCATGTACTGATTAATGTCTTGTCTCCATAGAAAAAATGTGGTACATATACACCATGGAATATTATGCAGCCATCAAAAACGATGAGTTCACGTCCTTTGTAGGGACATGGATGAACCTGGAAACCATCATTCTCAGCAAACTGACACAAGAGCAGAAAATCAAACACCGTATATTCTCGCTCATAGGCGGGTGTTGAACAATGAGAACACATGGACACAGGGAGGGGAGCACTACACACTGGGGTCCGTTGGGGGGAAATGGGGGAGGGGCGGGGGTGGGGAGGTGGGAAGAGATAGCATGGGGAGAAATGACAGATACAGGTGAGGGGAAGGAAGGCAGCAAACCACACTGCCATGTGTGTACCTATGCAACAATCTTGCATGTTCTTCACATGTACCCCAAAACCTAAAATGCAATTAAAAATAAATAAATAAATAAATAAAATAAAACCAAGCTGTAATCCAACCACCTTGGGCACATGTCCTCAGGACCTGGGGTTGTGTCATGGGTTATGGTCCTCACATTTAGCTCTGGATAAACCGCTTGAAATATTTTAGAGTTTGGCTATTTCATGGACATGGCCTAGGAATGAAGAACAACCTGACTTTATCTTCAAGGAGACATTAACAAATGATTATGTTCCAAATATCTTGCATGTTTTCATCACTTTGTTCAACACGATACTTCCACAAAGGGAGCATTCTGTTGACGGCAGACGGATGATACACGGAGCTAGCAGGTCAGGACATCTTGACGAACCACGTGCAATAGGGGTGCATGATTCCCCAAAGCAAGTAAAAGTGTTACGTATAACGAAAAGTGAAACATACATTCAAGAGATGAAAACAAAACAAAAAATAACCTGCTGTTTTTTGACAGCTTCCTCACTGCTCGTGTCTTCCTTCTTCCTGTGTGACTGTTGTAATGCTGTTTTTCATTGAATTGCGAGCTCTTGATCTTATTGAAAAGTGCTTGCCCATGACCTTTCAGCTCTTTTATAGCCTGTAAGTTGTCGATAACTGATATTTGTTTCCATGGACAAGACAGAACCTTGTTGTCCAGATGGCAGGTTTCACCATGGGAGTTTCTCTGCTTTGGCTCCTTGAATTTTACGTTTCTCATTACTTCCTGCCGTATTAATCAGGCTAGCTCTTTGGAAGGTCCCTGGGCTATTTACAATTTAACCCACATTATCAGTTGTGGATTCAAAGCTCCAGACTGTCTGAGATGGAGCCTTTTTATTTTTCTTTGAAAGCCGTGAGCAGATGGGGTGAGCATTTAATTACCAAACCAGTTTCCGGCCAAGAAGAGAACATTGATTCCCTGGGAGGTAAAGGTCCCTCCGACCCAAGACAGTCCCAGCTCTCGTCACCCACGCCAACATGACTGAGTCTCTGAATGCTCTATTTTCCCCTCAGAATGTGGAATTTAATTCATTCTTCATACCCCTTCCAAAAGGGTAATCAAAATAATACCCATAACAGTAACCCTCCAAATATAATATCTCAAAAGTGTAATTTTCTTACAATATATCCTCATTATGAAAAATTTTTTTGAAAAATGTTACTGTCCATAGATCTTAAGGTAAAGAGTTTATAACTCAACTAAATCATGTTTGTCACTGAAATACTCACACTATTTCACACTATGACTAAAGGACACAGGTTTATTTTTTAATTCTTTTATTGTGGTAAAACATACATAACATAAAATTTGCCATTTTAACTACGTTTCAGTGTGTGGCTGAGTGACCTGAAGTACATTTGCTTTGGTGTGTAAGGTTAACTTTTGAACAACGGCTGCTGTATTGTGTTCTCGAATCAAAATATATTTTATTTTTCTCCCAAAAAGGAGCATTGTGAATCCAGCCAATATTCATGCTAAGAAGAGAGTGAATTCCTGTTACTGCCTTTCTAACAAACTCAAGTTGAGGAAAATTGGCACCACGTGAAACCCTGCAGGGAGGGGAAGATGGAGAGCCAAAGCCCCTTCCTGTGCCAGATCAAAGGCAAATGTCCAGGACAACTGAGACTTGACCCTGGATGGTCAACCCATCTCTGCACCTGCCTTCATGTGTGAAAGCCTATCACTGATTCTAAAGCATCAAGGCTTTCTCGTTGAGGGAGCCTAGCCTGACAGCCCTGTGCCTACTGCTGTTATTTGCAGTAAAGTCCCTGGGGACCTTTTCTTCAAACTGCATATTTGATATTTACATGAAAACCAAAGTGGCTGCTGCAGATGACATGCTTTGCCCCATGCCTCCAGGACCCTGAGATGCGTTTGGTTGTCTCAGAAGAAAGAGCACTTGGCTCCATCACCCCATCATATGGTTTCATCTTTTCCTTCCAATCAGTCCTTCCCTTTTCCCTTTGTGAATAAAATGCTTCAGTGGGAAGCTACGCCTTGTTTAGAGCCACAGTCAGCACCCACATTCCACAAAGAACCAGGGAGTCCACACGTAAGGCTTTGGGGATGGCACAGTCTTTTACACAACTCCTCAACTCTGCATTGTATGTGAAGGCAGCCAGAGACAATGACTAAGCAAAGGAGCGTGGCTGTGTTCCAATAAAGCTTTATGTGCAAAAACTGGTGAGGCCCATGTGACCTGCTGCCTTGGTTTGCCAACTCCTGGCTTACTGTTGTCATCCAGATTATCTGATCATCGTGCAACTTTGCCTTTGATGTTTTATTATCTGTACTTTGTAGATAACTGATAACAATGGCAAAGTATCATTTTCATTTTTTTTGTAGATAAGAAAATAAATTGTTTCCCGTGGAGATTCAATTAACTTCCTTCTCCCCCATGGACAAAGTCAGTTTCATATCTATTTGTAAATTCATTTCAATATAATGTCATTTTATATAAATTTGGCTTTGATTTTTCCTTTGAACTGCTTATTGTTTTTCATTTAACAATTTATCTGGTCCCTTATGAATGAGTGAAATAATATACTTATTTTATATCTTGACAGAGGTCAGAATTTTATTATTTTTTGGGAAAATATCCATTTTATGGGAAATATGCATTAATACATATTCTATACGGTGTCTGCTGAATGCTCACGGATATTAAAAGATGATGGGATTTTTACCTTCTCTCATCTTTCTGATGTGTGTCTAAAGCCTCCTTACACTGGACCCCTCCTTTCTAAAACCAGACCTCCTGGGTCCCCAGCCCACTTACCAAAGGGTCAGTGAATGAGGTGGGGTAAAGATTTGCTCCAAAACCATGTGCTGATCAGGGACAACAGTCACTGAGAATAACTCAGCATTGGTGTGTGTCAGAATCTAGACTGAGCTTTCACATGTGTTTTCTCATGTAATCCTTACTGTGGCACAGCCAGCGACATGCTGCAGAGGGGAAAATGGAGACTCAGAGAAGTCAAGTAAGCTGCCTGTGATCACACAGCCTGAGAGTGGCAGAATTTGAACTTTGGTCCCAAGCTCTCAAATACAGTGTTGTTCATCTTTCTTTCTCAGCTCAGCCTCCTAATTCATAAAATGGGCATTCGTCCTGCGGGCTTGGTGAGGAGGCAAAGGTAACATAGACTGCCACTAACACAAGGGCAAGTTGGGTGCTGTGCCCGTGCTGGGATTCCCAATATGCAGTTCCTGGAACAGCAGGTGAACACTCCCTGTTCAAATAAGCAATCTGCAGAAAGATGTCTCGCAGTTGGTAGGTGTCTGTTCATTCAAGTCCACGGTGGACGTTATCGTGCTCACATACCAGTCACGTACCACTGATGCTGTCTGCACACATTTAATCTTTTCACTGATACCATTTTACAGCTAAGAAAACTGAGACAAAGAGAGGAGGAATAACTTCCCCACGTTCCCAAAATGAAAAAGGACTGGAGCCTGGGTTTGCACTAAGGCAGGTCAGGTCGGGCGCGGTGGCTCACGACTATAATCCCAGCACTTTGGGAGGCCGAGGTGGTCGGGTGGCCTGAGATCAGGACTTCGAGACCAGCCTGGGCAACATGGTAAAACCCTGTCTCTACTAAAAATAAAAACACACACAAAAAAAATTAGCTAGGAGAATCACTTGAACCCCGGAGACGTAGGTTGTAGTGAGTTGAGATTGCACCACTGCACTGCAGGCTGGGTGAGAGAGAGAGACTCTGCCTCCAGAAAAGAAAAATAATAAATAAGAATTTAAAGAATAATAAATAAAACAGGTCAGCCTTGGAGCCCAACCCTAAAACCTCTTTTTCAGGGCATAACAGACTGCAGCTTTCTGCCTTCTGTTTCTTCTCCTTTCTTCTTCTGTCTCATAAACCCGAGGAGGAGCTCACGGGAGAGGAAGAGGGTAAGGAGTGGGAAAGGGTAGAATGAAAAGAAGGCAGAGCTGAATTAATGAAACCTCCTCTTGCCTTTTCTCCGTGCCCTTCTCCTCGTCTTCTCATTTCCTGCTTTGCACCAGGCAATGAAACATGGCCAAAGAGGAACTTAAAGGGTCTGTAGGGGTCCCACTGAGGGTGACCCTTTCAGCAAGTCCTGGAGGAGATGTGGACCCTATGGGTTTCCATTTGGTCTTTCTCCAGCGGGCCCAGTGTGGGCAGAGCCCCGTGGCTCTCTATTCATGTTGTGCCTTTGGTGGCCAGAGTGGATGCCTGATCATGTAAGAGAGAAAGTAGGAAGAGCCTAATGGGGGCCTCGCAATTGTCTTTTCACATGGAATTCCTAAAATGGTCTATAGACCGTCAAGGAGAACTATGACTTGAGATCGCTGATGTGCAGAACAAGCTGAAATGCGGGTACAAAGCTAGGCCTGATCAATTCAGTTCCCAGTGTTGTTTTCACTATGGTGATCAGTCAAGAACCTCACCAGGTCATCTCAAATGCATTGACAAATAATAATAATTGGTCCAGGCACAGTGCTTCTGCCTGTAATCCCTGTGTTTAGGTCAAGTCAGGAGAAGCACTTGAGCCTAGGAGTTTGAGACTAGCTTGGGCAACATAGAGGGACTTTGTCTCTACAAAAACTTAAAAAATTAGCCAGGTATGCTGACATATGCCTGTAGTCCCACCTACTTGGGGGGCTGAGGTGGGAGGATTGTATGTGCCCAGGAGTTCAAGGCTGCAGTGAGCTATGATCACACCACTGCACTTCAGCCCAGGCAACAGAGCAGGACTTTGTCTCAAAAATAAATAAATACATCATAATAATGATTATTAAGTGAAATGATAAGAGTAATAACAACTGAAGCTAGCACTCACTGAGTACTTAATACCACAACATATCTTATCATTTCTCATATGTTAACTCACTTTTTTTCCACAAAATTCCCATAATTCAAGGACTGTTTGTGTGGTCCAAGTATAGTGCAATAAGTGTAAGAAGAGGTTTGGAGAGTTTAAATTACCTGCCTAAGTCCAAAGAGTAAACAGGTGGCAGAGCTGGGATTGAAATCCAGACATAGGTTAATGCTCAGGAAAATTGACCATGTCACACTTGCATATTGCTGAAATATACTATGTTCACAAATGGGATACCAGCACATACATGGAGCATTCACATACCACACTGAGATGTTAATACTCGTTTTTTTTTTTTTTTCCCTTCGGCATTCTTGTTGAGTTTTGGCTGCTGAGGTGGATAGGTCACATTAAAAATGACGGTTTGGTAGGTTTGCCAAAGCAGGGCACCGTTTCCAATGTCCAATGCTCCTGGCAGGTGTTGTTACCGGCACAGAAACGCCCACATCCAAATCAGGAGCTCTCATTTCGCTCCGGCCCCCACCACTCGACACAGCTGATGACTTTCTCCCGTGAGGAGAAAGGCTGTCTTCTCAGTTTAGAGGACAATGCTTCCTTTGAATATTCATCCTCCTCTAATTACCCAACACCTGAAGGAAACTCTAAAGTCTTTGATTTTTATCCTCAGCTTTCAGTCTTTTAATTTAGGAGTGCTCCAGAGATCAGGTTCTTTACGTAGTCTCTATTAACTCTAAAATATATTATATAACAATATATAATATAATATGAATTTTATATATGCATATATTATATATAATAATATCCATATGTAATATAGAAATATATAAAATCATAGTACTGTATTATATATTATTATATTATATAGTAAAATATGAATTATAAATACATTAGATACAATTATATATCCATATATATTCATGGATATATATGTAATTGATATATATACTCATATATCCATGAATATATGTAATTCATATTTTATATATGTATATGCAGATATATATGTACATATTTAATTCATGAATATATGTTCATATATGTGTATATACAGATACAGATTTTATTATATATAAAATATGAATTTAGAGTTTATAGTATATATACGTATACACATAAATAATATAAATTCTAAATTCATATTTATAATATATGAATATATATGAGTATGTATGCACATTCATATTATATCTGTATATATGACTATACACACACACACGCACGCACGCAAACCCATATATACATTATCAATCGGCCACTTGATATGTCCAGCTTGGGTCTCCCTTCTTAACTCCAGACTCCACAAGATAAATCCCTGCTGGGCATCTCTACTCACATCACTAAGATGTCTCTCTAATAAAACATGCCCCAAAATGAATACCCGTCCTTCCATCTGTTCCTGGCAAGGTCGCTCACCTCAGTCATGCTCCATTCATTCATCAAGTCAGTCTCAAACCTTCCGATTCATCCTGGCTCCTCTTTTCATCACATAACGTGCATCTGGTTCATCAGAACATGCCATTGCTTTGCCTTCAAAATGGACTTAGAAATGCACTGTCCACATCTTCAGCCAGTTGCTTTGTCCCAGCCATCCTCCTACCTCCTGCCAGGATGGTCGTCCTTGCCTCCTAACTGCTCCCCCTGCTCCTGCCATCGCCTTCCCCACCAGTATGCCAGCACCACGAGAGCCGGGCCTTGGTCTGTTTGGCTCATGCCTGTGTCCTGGTGCCTACAAGAGTGTTGTCAGTTAGTAGGTGTTCCATACGTGTGTTCTTTGTTGAATGAGTCGGTTTATATTTATTGACTACTGAATGCATGAATGAATTCTTTACATAGCATGTCACATGATAATTTTTCTCCTAAAGATGATGGAGAATATGGCTACCTTACTTTGGCTTTTTCTTTACATCATGCCACTAAGATTCAAGACACTTTATGTATTTTAGGATCATGAGTCCCTAACACTGTATTAATCCTCCTGATTCCCAGGTATCAGAATATAAAATTAAAAGAGTTTAAATGCTGATGCAGAATAGGTTCTGGAAAAGAGTCATACTTATTCATTGCATAACATTAACCCTGTTCAGAACCACCAGTGGAGAGACCAAATGCAGAACTAACTCTAGAGCCAGAGAAAAGAATGAGCATCAGACTGATCCCTTCTTAAGTTTTCCTGCTGCCTCCCGGGACAGCACAGCATGCATCATAAAAAATACACTTATTCTTGTGATGACAGCTGAGCTGCTAATAAAATACCATGTAAGGACACAGGTGCCCCCTTTCATTTTTATCTCTGGGTAGTTATCAATTAAAGCCACAAGCAAATTACATAGTCTGTCAATCAAAGATAAGATAACCCACAATATACTGATGTCTTGCATAATTTCTAGGCATATATTTTATTTATGAAACTTATAACATTTCTATCCTCCCTCTGTTTAAAAATGGTCTTGTTTTTCCCTCCTGTTGATATGTGTATATTACTTTGGGGACAAAGATGTCCATAGAGGAAACATGAAATGTGTAAGTAGAAGAGAATATGCTTTTTTAAGGTGGTGGTTTTTTTGGCCATACAAATGACTCTCAACCAGCTCTTGTTCATGACAGGCCCATGGACATGCCATGGAGGTGAGTTTACTGTGCACACTCTTGGACCTTCCAAAGTTAGAAAGAAATGGCCCAGGCTCAAGGCTGCAAGGTTGACTTTTTCCAAAATTCAATACCAGTGAACTGTGATGGATTTCTGGACCGTGCATGACTCAGCTAAGTGTTTGCATTATATCACGTCTGAGCTGGTAAAAGCTGTGCAATTATTTTCAGGCCTAAGATTATGAAACAGGCTATGAATTTATGTTTTTGTTGCTATGGTAATTTATTTTTCTGCTGTTTTAATAACCTCATCAAATGCAGGCAATCAAGAGTAATGTGGCACCTCTACATAATTCAACTCCAAACCATTCATAATAACTTGTGGTACATTTGAGACATTGCATAAGGAGATTAAAAGCAAATAGAAATAAGTCATCTCAAGTCTGAAACCTATAAGTATTTGAGCTGGGAGCATACACACTGCAAGAAAGATCTTCGATGATAGGAGCACATATGTCTAATAAATGGTGCAAGATGATAATAATAGTTTAAAAGAAATAACTTTGAGGTACATTTTTCTTACTTCAAAAGAAAAATAAAAATTCCTGCCTTCAAATTATTCAGACACATAATATAAAATGATCTTTTACAGGCCTTAGTAATATATTTATAATCCTTGATTATTTGAACATGGATATTAGCTCTGGCATGAATATTGATATCTTTAAATTATGATTATTACAGACTGAACTTGTGTCCAAATTTTTATAATGGGTAATACTGAAAGTGTAATCAAACCCTGTGTATGCTAATACACACAACAATTATACTCAACTCACTCCAAATGCATATTATTAAGAAACAACATCAGGGTTCATTTGCTTGCTGTCTTCTGATTTGTCATTATTACGGGGTTTAAAGGCTGTGCTTGCCTTAATTTATGACAACTCCTCAGTGTTGTAAGGGAATAGCTGTCAGAGACAGCCATAACCACAGAAGCCTGTCCCTTCTGGAAGATAATTTGAGGTGGTTATGTGGGTCTGGAATGAATTTTGGAGTCAGGAAATGTATTACTCGGACAGAACTAATAGGATAGATGTATATATAACAGACGGTCAATAAGGAGTATTAACTTACACGATCACAAGGTGAGGTTCCACACAACAGGCTGTCTGCAAGCCGAGGAGCAAGGAAGCCAGTCCAAGTCCCAAAACCTCAAAGTAGAGAAGCTGACAGTGCAGACTTCAGCCTGTGGTTGAAGGTCCAAGAGTCCTAAAGCTGAAGAACTTGGGAGTCCGATGTTCAAGGGCAGGAAGCATCCAGAAGGGGAAAGACGGAAGCCAGAAGACTCAGCAAGTCCAGCGTGTCCATATTCTCCGGCCTGCGTTATTCTAGTCACACTGGCAGCTGATTAGACGGTGCCCACCCAAACTAAGTCTGGGCAGCCCTTTCCTAGCCCACTGTTAATCTCCTTTGGCGTCACCCTCCCAGACACACCCAGGAACAATATTTCACATCCTTCAATCCGATCAAGTTGACACTCCACATTAACCATCACAGGAAAGAACCCACTCCTTTCTGGAAATCATTCTGGAAACGTGGCATTTCTTTCCTTTAGACATTGGGCCGTGAAAATTGCAGTAGGCGCTAAGAACTGGATGCGTTTTCAGCAGGGCAGTGAACATGCCCACCTTCTGCCTCCTCTCCTGCACCATAAATGAGTCTTCCCGCAGCTTGATGAGGAGGCTGGGAGTCTCTTCATCGTGGCCCTTCAGGGGAACATGAGCAGACAGCCCTGTGACAGTGGCCCCAGATTGATGGACTACCGAGTGGGCAGAGCAGAGCACAGGGAAGGTGATGGGAATGGGAATGGGGTTTTGAGAAATAAGATGAGATGATGGACTCATCCTTTTGTCTTCTAACTACGGAGCACCTTCTGGGGACCAGGGTGGGCCAGGCTTGCGCACTATGGTGGACACCGGTAGTGTCTGCCCTGCCTCAGAATCCCTTTTCTTCCTAATACAGCTCTGATCTTACTCAAGGTACTCCTTACAGGTTTAGGAAAAGCTGACTTTATCCTCAGGTCAAGGAATAGGGCTTTCACGGTATACAACTTCTCCTTCCCAAGGCAAATGCTTTCGGGGCAAGTATAAACCCATGACCTAGGCTGACACCAGTTCCCCTAGGTGCCTCTTAACAACACAGCAGTTATTAAGAAACAGCATCAGCGTTTGCTTGCTTGCCTTCCCAGCCCTCGCCTTCATCCCGTTCGGGTCAACCTCGGTCATGGGTTCATACTCGCACCAGTAGCATTTGCCTTGGGAATGACAAGTCAGGTACAATTAAAGCCCTGTGCCTTGAACTGAGGAGGAGGATGGAGTCAGTTGCCTCCATCCTGCTTGGGCCAACATGCAGTGTGGAGCTGCAGTGAGGCTGTAGGTGCATCTCTGTCTCTTTGCCTTCTGTCTGTCTCTCTGTCTTCTGTCTCTCTCTCTGTCTCTGTGTATGTCTGTGTGTGTGTGTGTGTGTGTGTGTGTGTGTGTGTGTGTGTTTATGAGAGAGAACAAGAAAAGCCTTAGCTCTGTTTGCCATTAGAAATCATCTTTCAAAAAGTACAGGAACTAGAATTTGATTAGAAACTTTGCGACAGCCAGGAGAGCAGATGGAAAAAACCTGCATCCGGAATGACATCGTTTAGCTCCTCAATCAGCCAACTTCGTAGACTTCCTTAGATCTTAATGGCTCTTCCTATGTGAAAAAAAGAGAATTCCCCCGTTATTCAAATGACCCTGAGTCAGAGTTTCCAACTGCCTGCTGCGGAAAGCACGGTAATTATTCTAGCTGGGATCTTTCAGTGACAAAAACTTCCCACTTTGTCGTCCTAAAGTGAAGCACCGGGGAAGTCGTTTTAGGAATGACGTGATTCTGGCAGCTTTGTTCGCCCCAGTCAAAAGGCAAAGCAGCAGAGTCTTCAAGCAGCTGCCGCAGGAGGGGTAACCCCCAAACTCTCCACGCTTTCCTGAATGTGATGCCTCAGACCACGCTCTGCGCATAAGGGATCTGGGATTCCCTGCATAGACATCAGCTGCTCCTTGAATCAACTTCAGGCTACATTTGGATTTTAAGGCCTTCTTCCAAAACATAATGGAAGGGGACCTGTTTCAGTTCCATCATGTAAAGAGCTTGGAAATCATCACTCCCATCCTTACAACAAAGCAAAGCTGGGAAAACTGAAAATCAGGGACTATTCTTAGACCCTTCAGAGAACTGAGATTTATAAGCAAACTGCAATCCCCAAATCTGGAGACACAGATAAATCGAGAGAGCCACAGCCAAGTTCTTCTCACCTGGAGCAGAAGCCTCTAGAACCATAAACTGGTAGGATCACTTCAGAGGTTTTTTTTTTTTTTTTTTTTTTTTTAAGACAGGGTCTCACTCTGTCACCCAGGCTGGAGTGCAGTGGTGAGGTCTCGGCTGACTGCAACCTCTATCTCCCGGGTTTAAGCGATTCTCCCTCCTCAGCCTCCTGAGTAACTGGGGCTACAGGTGCATGCCACCATGCCCGGCTAATTCTTGTATTTTTTGGTAGAGACTGGATTTCACCATGTTGGCCAGGCTGGTTTCAAATTCCAGACCTCAAGTGATCCACCCTCCTTGGCCTTCCAAAAGTGCTGAGATTACAGGTATGAGCCACCCACCGTACCCAGCCAGTTTAGTGGGGATTTTGATGAATTGGGGGAATCTGGACATGAACTAGCAGGGAAGTGAGAAACCCCTGGGGATCACGGTTTTAGGGAGACCCCACACTTCCATGGGCTTTATCTCCAAAGAACCCCACTAGTTTGCCATTGTGAGGATTCAAAAACACCTGCAATGGCCACAGCAGGGCAAGAGGAAGCATAAAGATGGCGAAATAAGCCTAGAGCTATCTCCACAACAGAGAGCTGCTCTCCAGTTGAAAAGACTGCCAGAGCTTTGTCCTACCTGGGGAAGGACGTTTCTCCCACCACCACAGCGCCTCTCATCCGGACTCACATAGGAAGGGAAAAGCGGGTAGTCATCAAAGGGGAGGGGTTCAGAGAAATGGAGTGGAAACTCTGCAGGTCATGAAAGGGAGCAGAAGGCGAGGGGACGTCAGTAGCCATAGGCTTAAAGAAATACTCATGAATGTTACAGCTTGTAGACACAGGGAAGATTATAGAAGGATTCCCCTGTACAGCCTAGCAGCACACTTACCAGCCTCCAGTACGATAGCAATGCATTGCAGCTGAAAGAGCTGCCAGCCATAAACCTTTTATGAGACAGAATATTTAGGAACACCTAGGGTGAAAAGGAGACAGAAACAAGAACAGTAAAGAATGTAAAACCTCTGGCACACAGAGCTATGACAAACATTTAACGTTTAACACAGTCCAACGCCTAACCAGACTGACATAAATTGTCATCACAATAAAGGTTTTTTCCCTCAGTTCCTAGTATTCAAGGCAACAAAAATTTAGAAGGTATGACAAAAGGTAAGGGAAACATAATCTGAAGAGAAAAAAAAAAATCAGAAAAAGACTCAAATATGTAACACGTGTTGGAGTCATTAAACAGATAATGTCAAAGAACTGTGGTGACTGCATTAAGGACTGTAAGAGAAAATGTGGAACACACACAGGAACAGATGGGTCGTGTAAATAGAAAGAAGGAAATAAACAGAAGAAAATGCTAGAAATCAAAAACACTATAGAAGAAATGAAGAATATCGTCACTGGGCTTGCCATTAGAGTTCATATGACCAAGGGAAAAAACCACTGAGCTTGAAAGTAGGTAAAGAAATATGAAAAATTAATTTGTAAAAAGAAAATTATTAAAACAAAAACAACAAAGAACCCAAGAAAATTCAGGAATTCTGCAACTATTTCGAAAGTTGTAACATCTGCATAACTGGGATACCAGAAGGGTGTGAAAGGGATAGTGGAGTAGAAGAAATATTTGAAGTAAAAATGGCTTAGAACTTTCCAAAATATACGGCAGCCACCAAATCAGACACCCAGGAAACTCAGAAAACACCAAGTAGAATCATACATACATACATACATGTATACACATACATACACACATATATAAAATAGACAAATTGCATTCAAATTACAGAAAACTAAAAATTAAAAAAAAAAAAAAAAGTTGTCGAAAGAAGCCCTAGTGGGAGGCTGGACATCTTACCTTACCTATGGAAGCACAAGAAAAATAGTTATAGTAGACTTCTCATCAGATGCCCTGCAAGAAAGAAGAGGCTCGTATGAAATATTTACAGTACTGAAAGTAAAAAAAAATCATCGATCTAGGCTTTTCTGTCCAGTGAAATAATTTTTCAACAGTGAAAGAAAAGACATTCTCAGACAAACAAACACCTGAGGGAATTCATCCCTGCCTCACCTTCCCTGCAAGAAATGTGAAAACATTTGACTCAGTCAGAAGGAAAATGTTATAAGGTAGTCCCTGGAAACTACATAGAAAAATAAAGTACATCAGAGGATGCATATGGGAAGGGAAAATAAAATGTTACTTTTCCTATTATTAATTGATTGAAAACATAACTGCTTAAACCCATAGTAGTAACCCTGTAATGGTCAATTACAGAATGTAAACAGCTACGATGAATCATATCGGTTTCCTGAGGGACAGGATGAAGGGATTGGTAATACTCTGTTATAAGGTACTTGCATAATATAGGAAATGGTAGAAAGTAACTTAAAAGTTAATTTACATTAGTTAAAATGTATATTGTAAACTCCAGGGTAACCACTAAAATTTTTTTAAGTGTAATTCAGAGGAGATCAAATGGAATCAAATACAATGCAAAGCTGAAACAAGAAAAGGCAAAAAACAAGAGAGAAAACAAGGAACAAATGCCATGTACAGAAAATGGTTAAAACGATGGTTTATACTTATCCAATGGCATCAAAACTCACTTTAACTGTGAATGATCTTGATGTATTTATTAAGTGACATAATTCAACAGAGTGGATAAAGTAAAATCCAGATCCAGCTGTATCTTCATTACAAATAACCCACTTTAAGTATGAAGACTCTGGTTAAATGTAAAGAAATGAGAAAGATACATCATGCTAACATGAATCAAAAGAAAACTGGTCTAGCTATATTAATTTCAGACAAAGTAGTCTTCACAACAAGGATGATTATCAGTGATAAAGAAGCATGTTATATAGCAATCGAGTGCCCATTCTCCATTCTCCAAGAAGTAATAATCCTAAACGTGTATGTATCTAACAAAAGGAGGTTATTCATTAAATATTAGACTCCTGAGGTACCTTCAAAGTTATGGGTCGTTTTTCTATGACTTTCCTCTCTTTACTGGTAGGAAAGTAGCCAGACAGTTATTTGTATTTAGCTGCAATGAGCTTACCTAGCATCAAGATTTAAAAAAAAATTTTTTTTAAAAGGCTAGGTTCCTTGGAGAAATGGCAAACTCTAGGACTTGTGCAGGAAACACAGAAGATGAGCCTCACCATAAGGTGAATATTTCAGGTCTCTTGAAATTTACACACTGCACTCCTCAATCCCAAGATAATGGTATTAGGATGTAGGGCTAGACCATGAGGGTAGTGCCCTCTTGAATGAGATTAGGAACCTCCTAAAGGAGGCCACAGATCTCTCTCCCCTTCCTCCGTGTGAGGGCACAGCAAGGAAGATGCCATCTGTGAATGGGGAAGCCAGCCCTCACCATGCACCAAATGTACCAGTGCTCAGGTTCTGGACTTTCAGCTTCTGGAATTTTGAGAAGTAAGTGTTTATCAGCTATGCATAAGCCATGCAGTTTAAAATATTTTGTTATAGCAGCCTGAACAGAGTAAGACAAACCTTGAGCATTTTGTAGTTTCAGAAGCTGAGGAAGTGCGCACACACACACACAGACACACACACACAGACACAATGGCAGCATGTGAGAAGAACACAGGAGCCAATTGAATGTGTTCTCAATGTTCAAGACTGGGAACATTTGAAAAAAAAAATGTATATATAAATAAAATAAAAAGAGCAAAATGACTCACGCAGACACTGCATCCTCAAGGTGAAGCATAACTCTTTACTCCGTGTGTGTAGATTGCTCACAATGACTTGTTCCCAATTGTAAAGCAGAGAAATTGAGAACAAAGGTTACCTTTATGGCCAGGGTAAAGACTCTTTCAGCCAGGTGGTCAAAATCATCATCGACAGCCATCAGTCATAGTCACATGGATCTCGTGGGAGAGTGGACCTCTGATATGATGTGGTGAGAATGGCACTCTTCCTCTGTGACCTCCTTCCTCTGAAACCCATAAGCATAAACAGCCTCAGGGGTTTTCCTACCATTCAGGGACATTCTATAGTTATGACCAGTACTCCTCAAACTCCAGGAAAGTCTGAGAAACTCACACCAAAGAAGAGCCTAAGGAGACAGGGCCATTAAATGACATGTGGCATTCTGGATGGAATCCTGGCACAGAAAAATGTCATTAGGTTTAAAAGAGAAAAACCTGATGGCTGGCCTCTAGTTAATGGTAGCGTACCGACATTTGTTCATTATTGTGGATAAATATATCACTGTAATTTAAAATGCTAGCAAAGGGTCAAATTGAGTGTGTGGTCTGTACTATCTTCTCCATAAAGCTAAAATTGCTGTACAATTAAATGTTCATTTAAAGGAATGCAATCGTTTCTATTCACTGGTGTTAGTCTCCTTCCTCCTTTTTTGCCTTGTAAGATACACCCCATGGTTTGTTCCCATGGTTGTGCAGGTCTGGTACATCAATGTAGTAAAGAGTCACAGATAGTCACCATGTCCTGGGTGTTGTCGTAGCCACTGGGGTCTGGAAATCCATCAGAAGAGGCACCGTGTATAGCGTGCCACCTTCCTTTCTCTGCCTAGACAGTGAGGAGATCACTAGCGCAGAGTGCCTCGAACATACTAACCACTATTTAACATTTATATTTACACATAAAACACAGATACTGGGACTTTTCAGGAAGATGGACTATTTTCTATTCCTTCTGTTAAGTGCAGATAAATCCTAGTACTTTGGGAGGCTAAGATGAGAGGATCATTTGGGGGGCCCAGGAGTTTGACACCAGACTGAGCAACATGGCAAAACCCCATCTCCCAAAAAGACAAAAATTAGCAGGAATCCCAGCTACTCAGGAGGCTGAGGCAAGAGGACTGCTTGAACCTGGGAGGTGGAGGTTGCAGTGAGCCGAGATTGCACTACTGTACTCCAGCCTGGTGACAGAGCGAGACCCTGAATTAAAAAAAAAAAAAGACCTTAACATGACATATAACAACAGCACCAGGAGACACTGAAAGGTGGAGAGAAAGGGCAGAGGGGTTCGGAAACTGGGAGCCCAGGAAATGCCGTGGGAGTCAGTTGTCTGGGTTTTATTTTCACCTCCTCTATTCCAGAAGCTGAAAAGCTATAAATGTCAAAGGGCAGGCAAACAACAGAGCCCCAGTAAAAGCTCACTCTGTAACCAAAACACGAGAAAAGGAGCCGCTGGCAAGGCAGAAACAAAACACAACACAACAGAACAAGAGTCTCTCTACTCCAGCCGAACACTACAAAGAAAGCGTGGCCACACTCACCCATGCCCCAGGAACCCAACTGGCACCCTGATTTCCAGCTTCAGAAGGTATCAAGAGGTATTCCAACTCCCCATCCACCTCGTTACCTGGGGTGGTGCCTGAGAATGCTTAGGAGGAAGCCGTCAGTGGGGACTATCCAGGGAGCATGTGCTAAGTTACAGAATCTGAGAACAGAATGGTTCTCCCAGATGAGAAAAAAAAAAAAAACAGGGATCAAGGGGAGAGCGAGTAGAGCTATAAAAGGGTGACAGAGAGATTATCAGGGGGATGGAAATATTTATCTTGACTGTGTCAATGCCAATACCATGGTAGTGGCATCAGTGCTATAGTTTTGCAAGACATTACCACTGGGGAAAATTGGGTAAAGGGCACATGAGATCCTTATTATTTCCAACAAGTGTATGTGAATCTGTAATTATATCAGATCAAGTTTAACTAAGTTATATTCATACTTTATAAACACATTATGGTTACTAACACAACACCTGGGCCATGCAAAAAAATATATATATGTGAATATTTTTATATATAAATAAATATATTTATATATATTATAAATAAATATATTTATATGTATTATAAATAAATATATTTATATATATTATAAATATATTTATATATTATATATAAATATAATATATATTTATATATAATATATAAATATAATATATATTATATATTATATTTATATATTATATATATTATATTAAATTAATAATATATAATTAAATCAAATATATATAATTGTATTATATTAAATTTATATATAATATATAATTATATTAATATATATTTATATATTTAATTATATAAACATCATATATTTATATAATTAAACATATAAATATATATTAATTTAAGTATATTAATTATATATTAATCATATATATTAAACTTATATAAAATACATATTATATATTAAATTATATATAAATATAATATATATTAATTAAATATATATTATATTTAATTTATATATTTAATATATATTATATATTAAATATATAAAATATGTATTTATCTATTTATATATATATTTACATATATATATATATATATTTTTTTTTTTTTTTGAGTTGGAGTCTCGCTCTGTGGCCACGATGGAGTGCAGTGGTGTGATCTAGGCTCACTGCAACCTCCACCTCTCTGGTTCAAGGGATTCTCCTGCCACAGCCTCCCTAGCAGATGGGATTACAGGTGCACACCACCACACTCACCTAATTTTTGTATTTTTAGCAGAGACGGGGTTTCTCCATGTTGGCCAGGATGGTCTCGATCTCTTGACCTTGTGTCCCACCCTCCTCAGCCTCCCAAAGTGCTAGGATTACAGGTATGAGCCACTGCACCCAGTCACATTTTGTATTTTTATAGGACAGGATTTTCCTGTGTCTCCAGAGTGGCTTGGGAGCAACTCAGCTGCAACTGACCCTCCAGCTGGAGTCAAAGAAAGGAAGCAGCATCAATCACTGTGAATTAATTACCAAGTGCTGCAGAGATCATGTGACTCTCAGAAGATGCAACAGAAACAGGTGCAACCAGAGCATCAGAGGCCCTTCTTCCTGGACGTAGGAACTGAGCCAACCTTGAAAAAGGGTAAAGAAAGACCTGAACTGGCTGAGATGAGAGGACCTAGAATCAAATGAAATCACGTTTCTACTACTCAGCACAACGGGGATTTGAGATAGAAATACGTTCACTTAGGAAAATATAAATGTGCATTGCTGGCACCTGATTGTGTGGCCGGAGATTCCTGTCTGCTGCAGTAACATCGCTGGTGACATTATCAGTGTCCCCACTTAGTCAGCAGCGTGCAGTAGCTGGCCGAAGATTTCCAGGTCACTAGCAGTATTCTGGTGGGTCCAGCCTACACAAAGGTCAAACACCTCCTGCATGGCCCTGCCTGGGGAGCAGTATCTGGTTCATCCTCCCCTCATCACTGGGGTTAAGAACCGTTGATTTGTAGTCCAGGACCCCGGTAGGAAACAGATGGAAGACATGAGTTGGGAAAATCAGAAGAAAAATTAACAAATAAGACTATGTGTAAAGGGACGTGGAGGTCAACACCAAGGGCTGCTTATAGCAGGACGCTGTTCGATTTTCACAGCCTGCGGGGACAGGGGTTTGCCAAACACATGAAAATGCAGAGACAGGGTGGGCCATGCTTAGGAGGCCACCAGAAAGGAACTAGGACTGCCAGTGAAGGATGCAGCCAGCCTGCAGCAACAGCAACAGCATGGTACAGGGAGCATGCCAGGCAAATCCGTGCACTGACTTCACTTTTCTCCCTTTCTCTGACCTCCTGCTGGTGCAGGCCACTGTCAGATAGTCATCTAAGTTCCAGGGAAAGAAAGCCCTTTGATGTGCAGAAAGCAGAGCAGGAAGAGAAGGTGGCTAGTACTGCCTACTACAATTCATTCTCTCTTTTCTTCTTTAGGACAAAAAACTCGATCCTATGGTTTCACTGTGTCCAACGTCCTGTGCCCTGTTATTAAGTACTGAATAACAGGAACTCAGCTGTGTAGAAGTTCTGGAAAGGAGTGGATGCAGGTGAGAGAGTGGCATTCATTTGGTTTTCCTGCTTCCTACTCTTCTTTCTGCTTAGGATGTGGATGTGATAACTGGAGCACTTGCAGCTGTCTTGGGTCAAAAAAGTCACCTTGACTTTGAGTTATGTCAGCTGAACAGAAAAATAGAAGCAGTTTGGGTCCTTTGTATCGTTAAAGGCATCCCACCAGCCTCACACTGGCTGACTTCAAATTGCTTTTTGAACACAGAGAGGTGACTTTTATGTCATTCAAGCCACTGTCTAGCCCTAATGAATGGGCCTTCACATATAAATTGCACCTATAGGGCTCTGGGCACACAGCACATCCCAATTCTCCTCTCTCTCCCCGCCCTCACTCACCACGCTCTGTCTCGGCACCCACTGTGCATCCTGACTCCTGGAGGTGCTTCGCCATCTCTCTTCTCCACCTTTCTTTCTGCTCCAAGATTTTATTTTATTTCCCTTCTTCTAGTTCAGTGAAACGCGGAGTTTCACTCTTGTTACCCAGGCTGGAGTGCAATGGCGCAATCTCAGCTCACCGCAACCTCTGCCTCCTGGGTTCGGGCAATTCTCCTGCCTCAGCCTCCTGAGTAGCTGGGATTACAGGCACGCACCACCATGCCCAGCTAATTTTTTGTATTTTTTAGTAGAGACGGGGTTTCACCATGTTCACCAGGATGGTCTCGATCTCTCGACCTCGTGATCCACCCGCCTCGGCCTCCCAAAGTGCTGGGATTACAGGCTTGAGCCAATGCGCCTGGCCGAGTGAAACACTTTTCTAATGTAGCAGCTATTAGGCAAAAAAAAAAAAAACCCTCTATTTTGCAACTCTCTTGGTTTCCACTTGGGGTGGAAACGCACAACCTCAAAGCCATGCAGGAAAAAGGCCAGAAAAACAGGGGAAACTCAACTGTTTCTCATGCTGAGGCGATAAAAATTTGCAAATTGAGAATCACAGCTAGAAAGAGCACAAAAATAAAATGGAACTAAAAAAGAAAGAGAACTAAGCAACTGGTGGCAGTGAAGGCTGGTGGAAAATCTCCAGTGGGGTCATGGCGGGATTGCCGTCTTTTTTAAGGCTGAATAACACTCCCGCGTATATGGAATTTTATATGTGTGTGTGTGTGTGTGTGTGTGTGTGTGTGTGTGTGTGTGTGTGAAATCTGAGTCATTCAAGGCATTCAAGGCTGCCCACCAATCTCAGATGCCTGACTTTAAATTGCTAAATGAGGCTAGGTGCAGTGGCTCACGCCTGTAATCCCAGCACTTTGGGAGGCCAAGGTAGGTGGATCATTTGAGGTCAGATGTTTGAGACCAGCCCGGCCAACATGGTTAAACCCCTTCTCTATTAAAAATATGAATTTTAGCTGGGTATGGTGGCATACACCTGTAATCCCAGCTACTTGGGAGGCTGAGGCAGGAGAATTGCTTGCACCCGGGAGGCGGAGGTTGTGAAAGCTGAGATCGTGCCACCGCACTTTCTCTGTCTGGGTGACAGAGCGAGACTCCACCTCAAAAAAATAATAATAAATGAAAATTCTTAAAAATATTGCTTTATGAACAGAGAGAGATAGCTTTCATCTTATTCAAGCCATTAACGCTAATTTTAACTGATAGATTCACATATAAATTTCCACATAACATAGTATGCATGTGTGTATATACACACCTATATATATATACACACGCATGCCCGTGTATATACACACTTCTATATATACACATGCACACACACATATAATGTTCTCTATTGGTCCATCTGTCCATTGACATTTAGATTGAATTTGTATCTTGGTTATTGAGAACAAAGCTTCAATGGACATGAGAAACGCTGATTTTATTTTTTAAGGGGATAAGGACTCAGTAGTGGGATTGCTGGATTCTGTGGTAGTCAGAGAGTAGAATGGTGGTTTCCAGAGGCAGGTGGGCAGTGAGATACGGAAAAACATTTGTCAAAGACTACAAGGTCTCAGTTCTTGACATCTAACATACGGCAAGGTGACTATGGTTGATGATAACATATTGTATACTTGAAATTTGCAAGAGTAGATGTTAAGTGTTAGTACTACACGCACACAAAAATGATAACGTTGCCAGGTGATGTGAATGAACTTGATGGTGGCGATGGTTTCACAATGTTTGCATCTATCCAAATACCATATTGCACACCTTAAATAGATACAGCTTTAATTTGTCAATTATACCTCAATAAAGCTTAAAAAAAACTGTTCAAACAATAAAGACATGAGGTTAAAGTTGTGGCAAGAAAGAAGAGAAGAAGCCACGTGGGAAAGAAAGGATCGTGTTCCCGGAAGGTGACTGGAGAGGAGCAAAGTGAATATTCTGGGGGAGGTTATCCCTGCTGTGAATAGAGCCAGGTGCTAAAGGTGCCTTTTGATTGTTTATGTTTGTTTCATCCTGTTTCTAGAAGGATTAAATTTATATACAAATAATTTAATTTATGTTCTAGGCTTAGGAAATTAACAAGCAAAATTCTCACAGGGAAGGTTAATTCCACATTCACTCAGTGATGTGGGTGGCAGTTGAGACAGGACTTGGCCACGTGGGAGAGTCTCTGAAAGTCGTTAACAGACTTGGATTCTGACTCTGTTATTTCTGGAGCTCATCAAAGCACAGTGAGGCCAGGGAACCAAAGTGAAATTACCTTTTCTTTCCTCAGAAGATCATGTAATTGACATAAACCATCTGAACCCAGAAGCCAGCAAAGTGTTCTCTTTCTTAATAACTTCTCAGAAAGGCCCAGAAGCCAGGGCCTCTGCACAGCAATTATCCCAGGAGCTGTGGGCTCCTGCAGAGCATGTGGGTGTAGCCCAGGGAGTTGAGGGCAGAGTGGGCAGCCAGGAGGGGCCGCTGCGAGGCTTTTTCTATCTTATTTCCATTTTGGTAAATGATCTCACTTTTCTTCTTGAACAACCAATCTGTAACGGGAAGAACACAGGAGGAAAAACTCCATGTGGTGGCTTTAAGCTCTGAAGATTAGAAAGACTTGCAAGATCAGAGACTCAAAGGCACTTAGCATGGATTTTGCTTCCCCTGGGAAAGTGGGCTTGCTAAGGTCTGTGAGGCTAAGGCTTGTTAAGGCTTGCTAAGGTCTAGGTGACCATCAGTACTGCTGGTCTGATCCCTTTAGACGGCTGTATCCCTTCCAGGAGTTTCTGCAGAACACTCCAGAGATGTGATACCATTTAGACTCTTCCCTGAGCTCTGGGAACACATCAGAGAATCTTATGATTAAACCCATGTAACCAGGGCAATTTTAACAGAGAGAGGAGAGAAAACATACGAAAACAGGACTTTGAACCTCCATGCCCTCGACTCATTGAGCTGAGTTGGTGTGGAGGGAGGAAAGAGATCGTTCCTTCTGTCTTGGTTGGTTTGACGACCACACCTCGATGAGACCTTTGTCCTCCCCGTCCACCAAGTGAGGAAACAGTGAGGAGACATGCTGTGAATCAGGAAGCACACCCTCACCAGGCACCGAGTCGACGGGTGCCACCAACTTGGACTTCCAGCCTCCGCCGCTGTGAGAGTGGATTTCTGCTGGTTATCAGCAGCCCAGTCTGTGGCGTTCTGTCACAGCCACACTCGTGGACTAAGATGGCTCCTGCGAAGTCTCTGCTTTCATTCTTTCAGCATCGCCAGACTGCCTCAGGCACTGCTCCTGAGTGATATTCCCCAAAGCATCCATCTGTTCCTACTCAAAACCTTCAAAGACTCCAGCCCTCCTCTGCCTGCAGAGTGGAAAGGAGGGCACCCAGCCCGCTCTCCTAGTCCCTCCGTGACTGGTTCCTCCCTGACTTTCTCGTCTTTTCTCTGGCGCCCAGCCCCAGCCCCAGCCCCCCCGATGTCCTCACCAGGTCTGCATCCCTGAGCCGTTCCATCTGTGCTCTTGACTCTCATAAGCTCTCTCCCTCACAGGGCCCAGGTCCCCCAGCCACACGTCCCAGCTGATCAAAGACCTGCGTGTTGGATGAATAGGAATGTGTAGACGAAGCAGCATTCGCCTCTGTCACTGAGCCTGGCGGTTCTGGACTGGGCTGATAGTTTTGTTTTGTCTGTTGTATTGGTGTCTTAGGTTCACTTTGGTCCATAAGTTGATTTTTAAAAATTGAATGTGTCGCTGTCGATTGCGAGCTTTGTCGGCCGTCATGCAACTCGTGTGTTGGAGCTGAGCTTAGCTTCCCTCGGCGTTCCTTCTGAACTCTGGCTGCTTCTGGGCAGCCGTGTGCTCGGATCTGTCTCCCTTGCACCTCTTGGTTCATGGCAGGCGCTCAGTCGGGTTGTTATATTGCTTTTGTGGGATCTAGGCTTTCTTTGCTTGTGCTAGACACTCCCTGAAACAACCAAGTCATCCTGTGGGAGCCAATCGAAGATGCCTGCCGTGAAATCCGACCTTAGGGCATTCATTTTGCAACCTGAGCAGGGCTGTCCTGAAGAGATGGTTGCAAGGAAAGGAAGCTTTGATGAGTCCTTCTCCTTCTATAAAGTCTTTCTTTTGAAGCCAATGTCTCTCACTTGACTGTTTTCACCAAGGCACCCGAGGGCCCGATAGCAATATTATGTGAGATGTGAAACAGCTGGCCTTGAATGACATTAGGATTACTTTGTCCGATTTTACCTCCTGCTCTGTGGCCAGAACCTTCAATAATTCATCTGGTTGATTTTTTTTTTTTAAGTGAAGCAGAGGACTCCAAGGGCTTTCCACACCAGAGAATTAAGGACAAACCTGATATTGACTATCCCTGCTCCGGAAAATGACAATATATGACTGAAGGGCTTGCTAGAGAGCAGAGACTTCAGACCAGCCAGATGCCTGGAGTGTTTAGCACTGACTTTCCTGAGAGCAGCAAATGCCTGAGTTCTGGCCAGGGTGGGAAGAGCCCCACTGCAGGTGCCACCTCAGATATCAGAAAAGAAGGAGACTGGGTCAGGCGGTGGGGAGCCCCACTGCCCTGAACGCATTTGGGGTCTTGATGACGATCTTGGCACTCAGAGGAAGACCTCTCCTCTGCAGGATGGCAGGCAAGGGTTCACCCAGTCCAGGGCAGAGTCTAGGACACCCAGACTGTGCACGTAGAGTTAACCACCCCCCTTATATTCAGGGCCTTGGTTGTAATCCACCTGCTTGGATGTAATTTAGTTCTCTTCTAAAAATGAAATGTGGCTCATCCCAGCTCGATTGTCAAAAAACCTGAAAACATAGATTAGCCAGAGAAAAAAGTTCACATCCTCATCCTCCCTGGGAGAACCACTTAACTCTTAGCACTTAGGTATGACTACTGCAAACCCTATTTGTACAAGCATATATACGTATGTGTGTGCCTACACACAAGCATTACCTGTGCAACTACACACACACATTAGACAGGTAGGTAGGCAACAGATATTTAAGCAAATATGCATATTTCTTAAAGGGATATTGAAAACATCTATGGTAGATTATCTTTTCCTTCTCAATTATTCATTCTCTCTTAGCAATAGAAATAGAAAGCCTTCCACTGTTCCACATGACCTCAGAGTACTTCCACGAAAGTCCCGACCCTCTGATTTGGATGTCTGTCACAGGATATGTTTCCTACCTGCAATGTCAGCCACGATGCCATGAACACAGCTCTAAATGTACTTTGTGTGTGTGACTAGCCTTTGTGTCCCTCTGCCACCACCGTGAGGAAAATATGCCTCCATACCTGCTGCTCCAAGGAGGCGAAGCCACAGGAGTTGTGTGCAACAGATCTGACCCCTCACAGCCACTGCCAACACGCAGGCCCTCCACCAAAACATACATGCTTGTGGTGGGAAGTCACTGGGATTTGAAGACTGCTTTGTATGCAGCATTATTGTAGCAATAGCTGCCTAATATAGCTTATGCTTTGTCAATTAAACACTTAAAATATCATTTTTAAAGCTATGGATTATCACATGTGTGCATTCACTCAGGCAACACTAACGTATTTCTGTAAAGAGTGTTAGGTGCTTAGTACCATGCCAGCCATTGTAAGTACTCAACTATTGTAGCTATTGCTAAATGGGATGATCCTACTAATTTCACCAACCCTTAGAGTTCAACGTTTAGGATTTTCCCATATTTTAATTCTTTACAACAGCTGTTATAATCTCCTGTTTGGAAATGCCATTGGACATAATCTTATTATTTCCTTGGGATAAAATCTTATAAACAAGATTATTCAAAGAGATTCTTCTCTGTTAGAGGTGCCTGATTTTTTGAAACTTGGGTGGAGCAGGTGAAAATAGCACTTCTCCCCTATGATGGATGAAGAGGCAGGAGCTAGGAATAGCTCAGCATTGTGAATGCCCAAAATTCTGTGACTGGAGAAAAATAAATTTCCCACACAAATGTACATTGGGCATCATTCCGATTCTCATTTTAATTGTTGGAGAACTGTAGACCGAGCTAATGCAGCAAAAGAAACCCATGAGTTTTAAGTGCAGAGGGGTCCCGGTCCCTTCTCCCGAGTGAGTTACTCTGGAGAATTCCACCTGAGCCATCTCTTTCTGAGACTCACTCGAGTTTGTGTGCACAAGTATTATTACCAATTTATTTCTTAACCAATGAAAATACTGGTAACTGATTTTTAACTAAGACAATACCATTCAATGAGTATTAGATGCTGTAATCATGTGTGTCCATTCTGACCATTCACTGTAATTGTTAAAATGCAAAGGGATGTGGAAATATTTATATCCATGGAGTCTTTGGATTCAGCGCTATGTCAGTAACTGAAACTAGCATTTTGAGAATAAAAAAAGGACAATATATAAAGGAAAGCATAGTTCCTAAGGTAGCGAAATTATTTGGAACTCGGACTAGTGACATTGTTTTGTTTGAAATATTTGTTTATATATAAAAAAGGAAATGTTGGCTTTCAGTTCATCACATTTCAGGGGACAATGGGTTCTTTTTTCAAAGTGAAATGTCATCTGTTTTTCTACAGAAGAGAAGCTGCTGCAGCTGAGCTGGGAAATTAACTGCTAAAATAGCCGGAGAGAGAGAACTGCTGATAACAGGGACAGATTGGCTGCTCTAATCCACCCATTCCTATTTATTTCCGTGCAACTGTGGATGGGGTTTCAGCTCAGCCTTGCATCCCCCTTTCCTTAGCCTTTTGCTGATACATAACTGCAGGTCCTCAGTGTGCACTCAAGGCCAGTGGTTGGGGAGTTGATTTCTGAATAGAAAAGGCTATACCTGGAGACATTTCCAAATTCACAATTTCATTATATAATTGGATTGGTCCTTTTAATTTGTTTCCAGACACTCAAGATACAGCTTCACTCAGTTCATATTTTATGGGATGATTTCCCTTTTTGTTCTTTCTTTAACTTATTAATTCAGCAAATATGTGTTAAGCATCTTCTGTGTCCTGGTGGTTGAGGGGGGAAATAAAAGACCAGGCGCTGGCCTCACGGGGCTCATAGTTTAAATGAGGAGCCTGGCAGTAAAAGAAGAGAAAGAATGTATAATATAATTTCTGGAAATATCAAGTGTGACCGTTTTAAATTAAATCAATCAAGGTGAAGGGATCAAGGATATCTGGGAAAGGTGTGTTGTTTTAGACAAAGCACCAAGAAAAGTCCCTCTGGGAAGTCATATTTAAATAGAGACCTGAATGAAGCAAAGAGAGAAGCACGCAGAGATCAGAGGAAACAGCATTCCAGGCAGAGGACACAGTGAACGCAAAGGCCTGGAGGTGTGAATGAGCTCAGTGCATTCACAGAACAGCAGGCAGGCCAGATGCACTGGAATGTAAGGTCAGGAAGACCTCCAGGACCAGAAAAAGGACCCTGAAGATGGGTTTGGATTTTATTCAAGGTACAAAGGAAGTTTTAGGGTAGGAAAAGAGAAGGATGTGACTATGTTAGAAACATCATTGGGGATTGGAGGCACTATTTTTTTTTTTTAAAATAGAGGTGGGGTGTCACCATGTTGGCCAGGCTGGTTTCGAACTCCTGACCTCAGGTGATCCACCCATCTCAGCCTCCCAAAGTGCTGGGATTACAGGCGTGAGCCATCATGCCTGGCCTGGCACTGTCTGTTAAGCATCTTCTGTGCCCTGGTGGTTGCAGGGGGAAGTAAAAGACCAGGTCCTGGCCTCATGGGGCTTATAGTCTAAATGAGGAGGCTGACAGTAAATGAGGAGAAAGAAAGTAGAGTATAATTTCTGGAAGTGTCAAGTGTGAGCATTTTTAAAATAAAGCCATCAATGTGTGAGAACAAAAGATAGTCGCATAGCAAAACTCCCTGCAGAGGACTGGAATCAGATTACGTGGAATAATGCCATATTTTTTAAAAAACAATCAGCTTGATTTCTGGATAGAGAACTTTGCCTTGACCGTTTTTATAAAATGTGTAAAAAAATTTTTTACATGTAAATAATATTCTCCTAAATGGTTTAATACAATTTTATTATCATTAATGAAGCAGAGTTTTGGGGAATTTCCCACATTGCCTCACACTGTTTAGACTGTGTGAATCCCACCCCCAATCCCAACTATTCAGGATTATGCATTTTTTTTACATTCAAAAGCGACAGAAGAATTTAGAAATGCTCCCTGGACTCCACTCCCCTTCTCTCAAATGCTGAAAGAAAGCACACACAGTCTATCGGACCTGCGGACTTACATTTCCAAAAGTGAAATCCTGGTATAGGGGATCATTAGGGATAAAACAAAATTCTTTGAGCAAAATCTTGAAACATTAAGAATTACCCCTAAGTCTGGAGAAAGCACAGATGTGAAGAAGAGTGCACAGGGATCCTGTGGGGCCTCCATGGATTCCCGCTGCCACCCTTGGGGGCATGCTGGTGGAGAACATAAATGAACGCTCAGTTTCTTAGTCCTGGCTGCACATTAGAAGCACAAGGGAGCTAGCTAAAAACCAATATGCTTGGCAGGGCGCAGTGGCTCATGCCTGTAATCCCAGCACTTTGGGAGGCTGAGCGGGGCAGATCATGAGGTCAAGAGATCGAGACCGTCCTGGCCAACATGGTGAAACCCTGGTCTCTACTAAAAATACAAAAATTAGCTGGGTGTGGTGGTGTGCACCTATAGTCCCAGCTACTCAGGAGGGTGAGGCAGAAGAATTGCTTGAACCCAGGAGGCAGAGGTTGCAGGGAGCTGAGATCATGCCCCTGCACTCCAGTCTTGTGAGAAATTGAGACTCAGTCAAAAAACAAAAAAACAAACAACAAAAAACCTAATATGCTTAAGGGTCCTCCAAAGTTCTGGTTTAGTTTTTCCAAGATAAGTCTCAGGCATTGGCATTTCTCTAAAAGTTTCCCGTTAGCTCTCCTAGGCAGCCGTTTGGATGCTCTGAATCCATGTATACAGGTCCACGGCAGAGGGATCTTAAACCATCTCATGTATCCTGTCCCTGGAACTCACCCATTTTGGACATTCTCTCTTTCCTAACTGTGACTGCATGTATACCCGAGGGTTTCTCCGAGACCCTTGTCTCCATGTGCTCAGATCAACGCACTTAGGAAGACTGGTTTCGGATATAAGCATAAGGGAGAGGAATGCATGATTTAGACATGAGGTGACATGTAGGGAAAGTAAATGATCGATGGGGAAGAATGTTGAGAATCATGATAACATAGATGCCGTCAGACATCAGGGAGGTGAAGGGACTGTTTGGAAACAGCCTTGAGATCATCAAATAATATTTTTAGGGAGTTTGCTGTGTGATAACAGGTGTAAAGTTCTCATGACACCTTTTATCGTAAACTTTCGCCAAAGAGCTATATTAGTTGTTTAAGATGTGAGAGGCTGGCTTGGTATTTCTTTGAATATGCTCTGCGTGGAGGCTGGATTGCAACCGAGTCAGACTACGGCATGTTGAACAGGTAACTGGAAGAGGACGAGACTGTCTGTCTCTCCAAAACCAGTAGAGGCCAAGAGTGGAGCCGGAATACGTGGAAAAGTCAGACTTCATAACAGGCACTGTGCACTCAACCCACACACTGTGCAAACTGCATGTGTTTTTCCTTGCCTGATACTAAGTGCTGGCATCATCTCCGCTTTACAGATGAGGAAACTAGGAGGATAAATTGTTTATCCAAACTCAGAAGGCAATAGAGAGAGCTGTGAGAGTATCTGTCTTACCCTGAAGACCGAGGGAGAGCCACGTACCACCCTGCCCCAAAGACCCAGAACATTGACACAAGCTCCCTAACACAGGAAGGAGGCTGTGGTCCCTTGAGTGGAGATGGCCCAGGGAAGTTGATGTCTTAAAGGGATCCTCACTTAAGTTCACGGTTCATTATTTTGCCATATTTTAAGTCTCCACTATAAAATATTAGATTAAGCTGAGATTAACAAAGATTCATAACAATATGAGCCAAAATATCTTAGAATCCTATTGCTTTTGATGTGAAATAGGTACAGGGCTCAGCAGTCCCAGGCTTGTAGGATGGCTCACAGCATCATCAGGGACCCAGGTTTCTGTCGTTAGATATTCCTGTGCAGGGATATTTGAATCTTCTGTGTCTCACTTTCTCGTGGGTAGAACCGGTAAAATACTAACCCCTACTAACCAGGTTGCTATGAAGTTAAAATAAGTTTAATCCAAATAAAATGCTTATAAGATTGATGTCTAGCAAAATTGAGTGTTCAATGAACATTAGCAATCACCTTCATCATCCTCACCATCATTGCTGCCAGCACTACTGTCATCATGATTAATTTTGTGCAGTCGACTCTATAATTTTCCATTTATCATCACCGTCACGACCATTGTCACCATAATTTTCTTCAACACTATCATCACCGTCATCATCATCACCATCAGCACTACCACCATCATCATTGTCTTCATTGCCATCACCATAACCATCATTACCATCAGCACCAACACCACCATCATCACCACCACCACCATCATCACCACCACCACCACCACCACCAACACTACCACCACCACCACCACCACCATCATCACCATCACCACCACCATCATCACCACCACCACCACCACCACCATCATCACCACCACCACCATCACCACCACCACCACCATCACCACCACCACGACCACCATCACCACCACCACCACCACCACCACCATCATCACCACCACCACCATCACCACCATCACCACCACCACCACCATCACCACCACCACCACCATCATCATCATCATCATCATCATCATCATCACTATTGCCATTAGGGCTTAGGAAACATTTATAGTTCTGCACTAATTCTATTCTGATGACAGACTGGTTGAATAATCAAGTTTCCGACTTGGAGTAATCTTTAACCCATCTAGTACAACCCATGCCATATGTAAAAATGTTACTAGTTTGTCTAATAGTTAATCTCATTATTACTTAAAGTTTTTCTAAATTTGGGAACTCCTTGCCTCACAAAGACACCTTTATCATAATTCCCATCTTGATTATTTGCTTGAAATAAATACTAAGGAATGAAATCAGGAGGACAAATATGATGCTCCATTTGACCTAAATCCTTATCACAAAAGTGGTTTTTAAAATTTATTTATTATAATTTAAGTCCTGCAGTACATGTGTAGAACGTACAGGTTTGTTATATAGGCATACAAGTGCCATGGTGGTTTGCTGCAACCATCACCCCGTCGTCTACATTAGGTATTTCTCCTAACGCTATCCCTCCCTAATCCCCCCACCCCCTGTTATCCCTATCCTATTCCCCCACCCCTTGACGCCTTGACAGGCCCTGTTGTGAGATATCCCCTCCCTGTATCCATGTGTTTTCATTGTTCAACACCCACTTATGAGTGAGAACATGCGGTGTTTGGTTTTCTGTTCTTGTGTCAGTTTGCTGAGAATGATGGTTTCCAGTTTCATCCATGGCCCTGCAAATGACATGAACTCATCCTTTTTTATGGCTGCATATTATTCCATAGTGTATATGTACCACATTTTCTTTACCCAGTCTATCATTGGTGGGCATGTGGGTTGGTTCCAAGTCTTTGCCATTGTGAACAGTGCCACAATAAACATACATGTGCATGTGTCTTTATAATATAAAGATTTGTAATCCTTTGGATATATACCCAGTAATGGGATTGCTGAGTCAAATGGTATTTCTATTTCTAGATCCTTGAGGAATTGCCATACTGTCTTCTGCAATGGTTGAACTAACTTACACTCCAATCAACAGTGTAAAAGTGTTCCTATTTCTCCACATCCTCTCCAGCATCTGTCGTTTTTTGACTTTTAAATGATTGCCATTCTAACTGGCATGAGATGGTATCTTAGTGTGGTTTTGATTTGCATTTCTCTAATGACCAGTGATGATGAGCATTTTTTCATATGTTTGTTGGCTATATAAATGTCTTCTTTTGAAAAGTCCTTCTTTTGAAATATCCTTTGCTCACTTTTTGATTTTTTTTTTCTTTCTCACAAATTCATTTAAGTTCTTTGTAGATTCTGGATATTAGTCCTTTGTCAATGGGTAGATTGCAATTTTTTCCCCATTCTGTTGGTTGCCAGTTCACTCTAATGACAGTTTCTTTTGCCGTGCAGAAGCTCTTAAATTTAGTTAGATCCCATTTGTCTATTTTGGCTTTTGTTGTCATTGCTTTTGGTGTTTTAGTCATGAAGTCCCTGCCTATGCCTATGTCCTGAATGGTATTGTCTAGGTTTTCTTCTAGGTTTTTTACTGTGTTAGGTCTTATGTTTAAATCTTTAATCCATCTGGTGTTAATTTTTGCATAAGGTGTAAGGAAGGGATCGGGTTCAGCTTTCTGCATATGGCTAGCCGGTTTTCCCAACACCACTTATTAAATAAGGAATCCTTTCCCCATTGCTTGTTTTTATCAGGTTTGTTGAAGATTATATGGTTGTAGAAGTGTGGCATTGTTTCTGAGGCCTCTGTTCTGTTCTATTGGTCTATATCTCTGTTTTGATACCAGTACCATGCTCTTTTGATTACTGTAACCTTGTATTTATGACAAACCCACAGCCAGTATCATACTCAATGGGGAAAAATTGGAAGCATTGCCTTTGAAAACTACCACAAGACAAGGATGCCCTCTCTCACCACTCCTACAACATTGTATTGGAAGTTCTTGCCAGGGCAATAAGGCAAGAAAAAGAAATAAAGTGTATTAAATTAGGAAGAGAGGAAGTCAAATTGCCTCTATTTGCAGACAACATGATTGTATATTTAGAAAACCCCATTGTCTCAGCCCAAAATCTCCTTAGGCTGATAAGCAACTTCAGCAAAGTCTCAGGATACAAAATCAATATGCAGAAATCACAAGCATTCCCATACACCAATAATAGACAACAGACAGCCAAATCATGACTGGACACCCGTTCACAATTGAAACAAAGAGAATAAAATACCTAGGAATACAACTAACAAGGGATGTGAAGAACATCTTCAAGGAGATCCACAAACTACAGCTCAAGGAAATAAGAAAGGACACAAACAGATGGAAAAACATTCCATTCTCATGGTTAGGAAGAATCAACAGCCTGAAAATAGCCATACTGCCCGAAGTAATTTATAGATTCAATGCTATCCCCATCAAGCTACCATTGATATTCTTCAGGGAATTGAAAAAAAAAAAAAAAAAAAAAAAACCTTAAACTTCATATCGAACCAAACAAGAGCCCGTATAGCCAAGACAATTCTAAGGAAAAAAAACAAAAACAAACAAACAAACAAACAAACAAACAAACAAAAACAAAGCTGGAGGTATCCCGCTACCTGACTTCAAAAAGTGTTCTTTAAAACACTCTCACTACCCAAGGGCCCATTTTAACATATTTGCCAACAAAGGAAATTATGTCATTATGTTTAAAAGTTACGTGGCAGGCTGAAGAGTAAAACATATTATGTTGAAGTTTTGTTTAGTGTTTTTCTAAATTGGTTTTATTTTTTTAGAGACAGGGTCTCGGCAGGGCGCGGTGGCTCAAGCCTGTAATCCCAGCACTTTGGGAGGCCGAGGCGGGTGGATCATGAGGTCGAGAGATCAAGACCATCCTGGCCAACATGGTGAAACCCCGTCTCTACTAAAAATACAAAAAATTAGCTGGGCATGGTGGCATGTGCCTGTAATCTGAGCTACTCAGGAAGCTGAGGCAGGAGAATTGCCTGAACCCAGGAGGCAGAGGTTGCAGTGAGCCGAGATCGCGCCATTGCACTCCAGCCTGGGTAACAAGAGCGAAACTCCGTCTCAAAAAAAAAAAAAAAAGAGAGACAGGGTCACTATGCTGCGTAGGCTGGTCTGGAACTCCTCCTGCCTCAGCCTCAAAGTGCTGGGATTACAGGCGTGAGTCACAGCACCCTTCCTAGTGTGTGTGTGTGTGTGTGTGTGTGTGTGACATGCAATATTTTTCTAAAATATATATTCCCTACATTATATTATTTTCATTTCTCACTTGCTTATTCATGACCTTAACCTATTTTTTATTAAAGTGTTTTTATTTATATTGGTTGATGTTCTTTTATACTAAGGATGCAAATGGCTTGTCTTCTGTATTACAATTATTTCCCCAGGTTTCATTTGCCTTTTAGTTTATTTATAAAGAATTCTAATAAAGAATGTGGTACAGTGGCGCATATAAGTTCTCCTTTATGGTTTATTAATTTTCTTTTAGGATAGAGAAACCTTTCATATTTATATATCAGATAACTATGCGCCCTTTGTTTTTTGTGTTTATTAAAATGGTTTGCACAGCGCTGTAGTCATGGATGTATTTTTGTTTGTTCCTGGTCATCTTTTTCTAGGCCATCATGTGGTTCTTCTTTTATTTAAGCCAGGCCAGGAGGTTCTGGTTGCCTTGGAAAGAGTAAGGTGGTGGAAATGGAAGATGATGGAGTCACAGAAGCTGCCGTGGTGTCCTGGGGAAGCACAGCCTTCTGTGTCCTCCTCCCCCCCGCAGTTCTCCCGCAGCTGACCCTGAGGACTGTGGGCCAAGGATTGAGGCCGGATAGAAATGTGAGGATGTCCGCGGTGATTCTCATGGGATCTGGGAGATGCCAACATTCACAGTGCGTCCAGCTCCCAGCCCAGCCTGGAGCAGGGCAGTAGGGATGCTTCCATGACCCCTTCAGGTCCTGGGGTTCAGATGCTGAGATGATGCCCACACTTTCTCCCCCATCCATGTGCAGGAAGTAGCCTCTGAGTGTCCCCCAAGCTTGTAGTGCAGAAGAAGAGACTATGAGAGAGCTCAGGAGATGCCCTGGAGGGAGGCTCACGGGAAAAGCAGCACTGGCAAGGATCGGGTTCCCACTCCCAATTCCCGGTGCTCCCTAAGACCCTGGAGGACCACCACCATCCCTGGGCCCCAGGATGACTATGAAAACCCTAACTGGAAGTTTATTACATCCCTGCCACTCTACGGCAGGACGATTACAAATAAAAATGAAAGAACACATAGAAGAATAAAGAGACATTTCCTGTACATCTGAATGTAGGGGGTCAAGCTTTGTATCCACGAAGTTACTTGTGTGTGTGTGTGTGTGTGTGTGTGTGTGCGCGCGCGCGTGTGTGTATTTTACTCCTTAATCCAGTGAATTTCTATAAGGGTATAATACGATGTAAAGATTTGCCATTTTTGAAAAGTAATTCCTACTGGCTTCATAAGCCAGCTATTTGCCATTTAGAAGTGTGTGTTTGCGCATGTCTGTGTGTTTGTATATGAGAGAGAGAGATTTACCAGTAATTTAAAATGGCACATTTATTATGTATCAAAGTCTAACGACATTCTAATAAATTATGGGTCTGTCATCTCTGGGCTTTTTATTCTATGCATTATCTAGTCTCTGTTTTACCACGAGCATTGGCTGGTTTCCGGTAATTGCAGAAATCTTGTAATATGTTTTAGGATTGTTCTATGCTGATGCTCAGTAACTACACTCTTGCTGACAATAACTTCCTTCTCAATATCTTCTAGGAATTCTTGCCCATTTGGAAATTTCTTGTCATAACCTTGATTTTACGAAATGCTGTAGGTGGGATTTATACCGTTACTACACTGATCTTACGATGGGATTTACGCCTTTACTGTGCGGCTCTTACAACCGAGGATTACAATGCGCTTTGCTATTGATTCAAGCCTCTTCCGACTGTCTCCAGTAGTTTTATGGTTTCGTTTATGCAGGTTCTGTACCTCACTTCACGATCTATTCCCAGGTAGTGGAATCGTTTCTGTTTTCTGATTGCTGTTTTTTTTTTTTTTTATTGTTTGCTTATTTATTGTTTTGTCATTATATTGGGGAAGGGATAAGTACTGTACTTATTCCAACAAAGGAACATCATGTCTGTATGTGGGTTTTTTTTTTTTTTTTTTTTTTTTTTTTTGTTTTGTTTTGTTTTGTTTTTTTTTAATCTATTTGATTAAGCTGTTTTACCGAGGCCTCATTTCCTATCATGTTGTATTTTTTCAGCAGAGCAGCCACACCATACTTCCCATGTGTTCGGGGCCGACTGATTTTATACCACGGTTCCTGCCCTCTTCCTGCCTCGGGCAGCATCCTCTGTGCTTAGGAGAGGCCCTGTCCTCAACTCATTTATAATCCGCGCCCCTGCAGCTCCCAGACAGTGACTTTTCCATGGGGCTGCCCACTGCAGCAAGTGAGAACTCTTCCCCTCCCCAGTATCTCACCCTCTTGCAAATCAGGGCAACCAGGGAAGCTGGGCAGAGATCCTCCTGTTTTTTTCTCAAAATACTGCACTCCCGACTCTCTCAAGAAAAAATTAAATTCAGTCCCAGGCCATGTGCTTCCATCGAACCAGGAAAGATATTTTGAATGGTGAATGCTGCCACTCCCAGGGCATTAGGAAGCCTGTTAGATAGTTGTTGTTGTTGTTGTTGTTGTTGTTTTAATACTCCTAGAGTTTTTATTTTTATTTATTTATTTTTATTTCCATAGGTTCTTGGGGAACAGGTGGTGTTTGGTTACATGAGTTAGTTCTGTAGAGGTGATTCGTGAGATTTTGGTGCACCCATGACCCAGGCAGTATGCACTGAACCCAAGTTGTAGTCTTTTGTCCCTCACCCCCTCCCCACCCTTTCCCCAGAGTCCCCAGAGTCCACTGTGTCGTTCTTATGCCTTTGCATCCTCATAGCTCAGCTCCCACTGATGAGTGAGAACGTAGGATGTTTGGTTTTCCATTCCTGAGTTACTTCACTTAGAGTAATGGTCTCCAGTCCCATTCAAGTTGCTGCAAATGCTATTAATTCACTCCTGTCGTGGACCATCCGGGACGGGTAGGCACGTCTGCCCGGGGGTCTCTCGACCTGCAAGAGGGTCCCAATACCTGGAAGAAAGAGTGCGCCTGGAAAATTAATAAAGACAGAGAGAGAGAAAGCGAGGCGTCTGGAGGGCTGATAGGCTGTGCCTAAACAGCAAATTTTATTTTTCAAATGCTAGGAATAAATACACTTTCTTGGCTTTGGTCTACGTCATAGTAAGAGGAATGTAAATGTATGCCTCACATGGCCTATACAATAGAGAAGTCAGATATGCGATCAATGGTTGTAAAAAGTAACAAAATTTTCTACAATCACAAAGTTTGTTTATATCAAAACATTATTCAGGAGACTTGTTTATATCAAAACATTATTCAGGAGACTCTGAGTCAGGAATCCAAGCCATCCCTTATGGTGGCATTTTTCTTTGCAAATATCAACAGTTAAACCATTATCTAGGGTACAAGGCAGTTAGGTAAGTAAAGGTAAAAACTTATTCTTAAAGTCATAAAAAGGTCGTAGCAGGAACTGGTTGCTGGTAGGGGGTTACTCGGTCTAGCAGCAACGCATAGTTTTAGGCCCAAACGATATTGTGGTTGATATTAGAAACTGATCATTCATCTTTCAGTTCCTATATTTCCGGATAGCTCGACTGCCTCCAGTAGGAAACTGTGTTTGGGATCAAACTCACCGTATAGTGAGACTCACGCCTTTTAGGGGTCTCACACGGGAGTGTTCCCCACACACTCCTCTTTATGGCTGAGTGTTAGATATTTATTGTCACAGTGTCTGGAGGGAACTAAAGGGCTTTATTGGATCTTGCCATTCCTGTAATGTGTGGGACAGGCCTATCTGGCAAAGAAACATCCTATCTCAAAGGATAAGAAATGGTAAACTGTAGAAAAACAGGTCATCATGACTCCACTTTAGCAGCAGAAATCATCATAGATTTTGGTACTCAGGTAGCTATAGTTTACTAGTTTCCTGATTGGATATCCGCCCCCCAAACACACACCACCTTTTCTTTTTATTTGTTTCCTTTGCTCCTTTTTGGAAAGAACACATGACTCATTTCTCTGGTATGAAGTTTTCTTTTTTCCCATAATGAAGTGGCATCGTTCATCGGGGTGATACCTGAAGTTCATTGTCCCATGCCAAGGAAAAAGGAAATCAAAGATGCAGAGATAGAAGGAGTGAGGTTGGGAGCAGAGGCAAAAGAAAGAGAAAAGCTCTCTCCTGCAGAGGGAGGGGTCCTGAGCAGGTCCCCAATCCACGGTGAAGTGCAGGAGGTTGTATAGGTGAACTTGGGGAGGCGACATCCTGTTTACGTAGGGCATGAAAGATTGGTTGGTGTGCTATCTGCATAGAATGCAAATAACTGGTTAGGACTAGGTGTACCATTTACATAGGGTGAGAAGAAGCTGGCCACCCCACCCTAACCTTTTATTATGCAAATGTGGTCTCTACCTGGCCAGGGCCACCTTGCCTGTTTCTTTACTGTACATGTGGTGACAAAGAAAAGGGAAGATGGAGCCTCCATGTTGAACATACCTGGCCCCAAGTAGCCCTTCTTTATTGGCACAGCTGCCAACGTTCCCTCAGACACACTTCCAACTTGCTTCTCTGTGTCTGCAGCTTGATTTTTTTTTAATTGTACTTTACGTTCTGGGATACATGTGAGAAACGTGCAGGTTTGTCACATGGGTATACATGTGCCATGGTGGTTTGCTGCACCTATCAATCCCTCACCCAGGTTTTAAGCCCCACATGCATTAGGTTTTTTTCTTAATGCTCTCCATTTCCTTGTCCCCATCCCCTGAAAGGCCCTGGTGTGTGATGTTTCACTCCCTGTGTCTATGTGTTCTCATAGTTCAGCCCCCACTTATGAGTGAGAACACTGCAGATCTGTTTTTCAGGCTGTTCTTTGTTAGAAAAGAAAATTTGGGGGCTGCTTTTGTTAGAAGGGAAGCCCTGCCCAGGACTCCTTTATCCTCACTATCTGCCCACATAATTTCTTTCTACCTCCTGTATCAAGATGGTTTTTCCATTTGTGATGGTCAGTTTTTTGCACCAACTTGAGTAGGCTGGTGTACCCAGCAAGTCAATCGGGCACTGATCCAGGGGTTGCTGTGGAGAGATCTCATAGATGTGGCTCATGCCCAATAGTGGCCCTCCCTTAACTGTGGCTTTCTTTTCATGATTTCAGTTACTCACTGAAACCACGGTCGGAAAATATTTAGTAAAAACTTCAAGAGATAAACAATTTATGGATTTTAAGTTGTACACCATTCTGAGTAACATAATAAATTCTTGTGATGCCAGGTCCCATCCCATCGGGACATGAATCATCCCTTTGTCCAGCATATCTGCACTGCACACACCACCCAGCATTAGTTGTTTAGTGATCTTCTAGGGTGTAAGATAAATAAATAAATAAATATATAAATATATATATATCTTATATCTATAAGATAAATATATATATATTATCTATAAAGTTTGGCACTACCTGCTGTTTCAGGCACCTACTGGGGACCTCGGAATGCACTCCTGGCAGAGAAGGCAGGGGGTGGCGACACAATGAGTTGACTTTAAAGAAAGTAGATTACACTAGATAATCTTGGTGTGCCTGAAAGTCTTTAAAAGAGAAGCAGATTTCCCTGAGGAAGAGCCCACCTGAGGACAACAGCATCAGCTGGATTTCCCAAGGGTTTCCAGCCTGCTCACCTGTCCTATGGATTTCCAACTTGCCAGCCCACACATGTGCAAACCAGTTCTTGAAACAAACCTACATCCCCTCCCTCTGTTTTACTCTCTCAATCTCCTCTCCTTCTCTAGACAGATAGATGGATATTATATCTACATGTATACACATATAATTTCTAGATGATATGTTGGTTCTGTTTCTGGTGAACTCTGTTGCTCCACTGTACTACACATGGCATTTCGTATGTGTGGTGCATGGAGAAGTCTCTTAGGTGGGAGTAAGATTCTAACAACAGTATGAGAATGCATTTGGCCAAAACTACTCTTAAAACTCCCTTAAGACAGCTGCAGACACTTTGAGGTGTGCAACATTGCTGCTGTGTTACCCTCCAGAGTTGAAAGAGTTTAGTTTCCCTGTGAGCAGCAGATAATGAGTTGGTTGTATTTTCGGGGTTAAGAAAAGGGCTATGTAGAGCATTGTTGGAATTACACACAGTTGGACAAGATATTCACAGGGCCAGGTTTTTTGGGGACTGACAGAGGAAGTGGAAGGAGCATCAGAGATACAGCTCCCAACTCAGGCCCACCTGGGCTTATACTCACTGAGTGAGATGGTGCACAAGGTTGTCCAAATAATTAAACTCACTTGCTCTTGGACTGCAGCACATAGAGTAGAATTGGAGTCAGTTCCATGCACATGCCATGGATCCCCACTGTAGGAACAAAGGGTCTTCAGGCACTGGGAGAGGAGAAGTCCACTCTGAAGTTGCCTGGGAGATGGTCAGGTCACTCCAGGTGGTGAGGCATCAGCAGGTGCTCAGCATACTTAAGAAAATGGAAGAATTCTAGTGGTGCATCCTCTGGATGAGACCCAAATCCCATGGGTGACAACTGCCTGCTGCACAAGCCCAACCGGCTGTTCCCCATGACGTACTGGACCACGTGATGGTGTCAGAACCACCAGCCCGCCAGAATCTTGGTAGAGCTAAGCACTCAGACTCGGCAGCTGTACCACGTAGGTGTGAAGTTTCAGCTTGTCACTTACTAGCTCTGTGATGTTGTAAAGTTCAAAGTCGCTCTGTGTCTATTTTTTTAACCTGTAAAGTGGAGGCAATAATGCATGTTTCAAGGGCTTGCTATGAAAGTCAATGAGTCTTTTAAGGTCGTATTCTTATTAGCCCCATTTTCTCACTATTTCAACCTACCTGCACTGCCCCACAAGGGTGAAGGACAGGCCACCCTACTCCTCATGTCTCTGCTCCCTTCACTGGGCCATGTCTTCAATGAGGGTCTGGGCTAATTCGCCCTATACCCCGAGAGACGCATATAAGGTGTGGTCCACACAAGGCAGCCAGTAGATGGGAATCACAGACATTAATAGAATGGATTAATAGATATTAATATCTGACCCCACTTAGAGAATTGGCAGTTTTAAGCACTAAAAGCCTACCCTAAACTCAGCTTCCTAGATTTGCACAAATCTTGAGATCTTTTGGGCCTTGAAGTTTCGCTTATGGAAATTCTAAATAGATGCCAGCATGATTGCAGAGAAAAGGGAATGCTTACACACTGTTGGTGTGAGCGTAAATTAGTTCAACCATTGTGGAAAGCAGTGTTGCAATTCCTCAAAGAGCTAAAAATAGAACTACAATTCAACCCAGCAATCCCGTCACTTGGTGTATAACCAAAGGAATATAAATCATTCCACCATAAATACACATGTGCACAAATGTTCACTGCAGCACTACTCACAAGAGCAAGGACATGGAATCAACCTAAATGGCCATGAGTGGTGGACTGGATAAAGAAAATGTGGTACATACACACCATGGAATACTATGCAGCCATAAATGAGCTCATGTCCTTTGCAGCAACATGAATTGAGCTGCAGGCCACTATCTTTAACAAACGAATACAGGAACAGAAACCAAATACTGCATGTTCTCACTTACATGTGGGAGCTAAATGATGAGAGCACACAGACACATAGAGGGGAACAACACAGACTGGGGCCGACTTGAGGGTGGAGGCTGGGAGGAGGGAGACGAGCAGAAAAAATAATTATTGGGTATTAGGCTGAATAACTTATCTTTACAGCAAACCCACAAACCCCATGATATGGGTTTACCTATATAACACACCTGCACATGTACCCCTGAAAGTACAATAAAAGTTAAAATTAAAAGAAAAATAGATTAAACCCTGTTTTCACATCTGTTTATTGCTTATGTATGTTTCTTCCTGGGTGAAATGTTTATCTATTCTGTGTGTCTATAGATGTTGGTTTTGATTTGCTAAAGCTCTTTCTATGTTAATAATGTTAATAAAGTTTAATATTATCCATATTAACCTAATCATCTTAACTTTTTTTGTGCGCCACAAAAATTCCAAATTTGAAATCTATGAAACTACATTGTAAAGGAGAGGTATGCCATTTGATCATTGTTCCACTCTTTGATTAGAACTGCATTTATACTTGAGAAATGGGAACATATAATGTTTCAACCATAAAAGAAGATTAAAAACGTTAACATAAAGCACTGTGGGAAAAAGTAAGATTAAAACTTGCCTTCTGTCTTGGCACAATTATGCGTTCCTCCCCCTGAAATTACTGTAAGGATATAAATTATCTCAGAATCCCATGGCTGTATTTAGTATTCCTCCTCCAGCCTACCACAGAAGCCCGTGTTTAATGTTAGCAATACTCAAATTTATCTAAATCATCCTTTTATGTATTAGTCTTTCACTTAAAAAATAAGTTACTTGAATAATATTTCATTACATGATTATGCTACATTCTGTGTAGTTATTTGTCAGCTGATGGACACTGGGCTGTTTGGACTAGAGTTAATAGTGCCACAATGAACATTCATGTGCAAGTTCTTGCTTGAATACATGGTGGAATAGGGATGAATCTGACACAGACGATCCAGGTGATGAAGATCAGACACAAAAGGACACATAGTGTGTGATTCCATTATTTGAAATGTCCAGAATTGGTAAATTCACAGGAACAGAAAGTCGATTTACGGTTGGGAGGGGCTGGGAGGCGAGGAGAATGTAGAATGATTTCTTGAGAGGAAAAGCGCTTTATTCTGAGATGATGAAAATGTAGGGTTTTATAGAGGAGATGGTGGCACAACGTTGTGAGTATACTAAATGCCACTTAATTGTTCCCTTGAAAATGGTTCACGGTCAATTTTATATAATGTGAATTTTACCTTAAAAGTGCACACACATGTTTATATATGCATATGCATATATAATTTATGTATAAGAAAAAATATATTATATTATTTCTCATGAATATTCATATTAGAAAGAGAAAAAATAGAGATGGAGAGTGCATCATTTACTTCTAAGTCACCATGGTTTATCTCAGTCTCTCATACAGAAGCCACTAAAGATATTTTTGTTTTGTTTTGTTTTGTTTTTTGTTTTTTAATTTTTGTTGCTTGGAGGTTGGTTAGCTCACCAACTGAGCTAACCGGCCGCCTGACTCAAGAAATGTTTGAATTAAATTACAAGAATTAAAATTCAATCTTTTATAAAACCCATTTGGGGTATGATAATATTTTATATTATCTATTGTGTAACTGGCCAAAGAAGAACTCATTATTCTTAATGTAAGGTGTATGAAATGTCGGGCTGCTGGCTGTGTTTTAATTCACAATACAGACACCGTTGGTAAAGTTCCTTATGATTTATTAAACCTGCTTATCCTATGTGAGTATAATTCATCACATCTAGCCCAGGTAGGTTCGTTTCTCTTTGGGACTGTGAGAAATGGCACTTAGGAGGTACACAGCCTATTTTGGGAACTTAAATTTCTCTTATTTGATAACATCCTTTGGCTTAAGCACACAGACGCTATCCTTGGATTTTGCTGTCTGATTAATGGCCATGCCTACATGGATTGCTTGGACATGGGGAAAGATAGTATAAAGAAAGAGGTGTTTGGCAGTAGTAAATATGATGATAGTCCCTTTCTCAGCAGACAAACCCTGAATAGTCAGTAGCGTGACACAGTTAGGCTGATGTGAGCAAGACAGCTCTCTTTTATCGTGTTGTTCATGGGGTGATGAGCCAGCCCTGTCTGTGCAGGATCATCCCAGCATTAGCAGTAAAAGTCTCACATCCAAGAAAACCTCTTCTGCCAGACAGAAAATGCCCTGACTTTTGGCAATAAGTATGTAAGATTAGGAGAAAAGTACAAAACCCCACATCGGCTCTGAAAAATAAGGACCAAAAGCAGCATCTTGACATCACTGAGCAATGTGACTGAAGTGTACAACTGGAAATGTGTTGTCATGGTGATGTTACCAGCACATCTTTGACTTTGCCTGTAGAATAGCTGTTGTTCTGTGTGTCAAGGTAACTATAGTTTAATATTCAAGTTTTAACATTGTGAAAATTATGACTATGTTTTCAAGAGTTTAGATAGTAAGAATGAGAACAATTGAAATAATAGTACCATATGACCAGACATCACCAAAACAAAAACAAGAGAGAGAGAGAGAGAGAGAGAGAGAGAGAGAGAGAGAGAGAGAATTCATTACTGGTTAATTAATTTGGAGATAGATTAGCAGGTAAATTATTAGGAAAAAGCACTGTGTACAATACGCAGAAAAGAATTTGGGATTGGATTTGGTGGGAAAGAGGATATCAGAATGCATATGGAAATTCAATCTCCCCAGTCCAGGATGAGCCAGGCAAGTTCTTCCAAATCAATCAAAAGTATTTTTATCTTTCGGGAGCCACCAACACTCAAGTGAAAATAGTGGCCACTGGATTCACTTGGCAAACCACACAATCATATACATATGAATATAACATCCCCTTAATTGTACTAAGACTGAGCAAAGCCACGTTTTCTATTTCAGAGGTTGCAACTAACATGTTCCTTAGGCAAAGAACAACAGAAAAGAAATTTCGATAACAGATATGTTAGCCCTTTATCTGTAGAACTGATTTTATCATGCTTTCTGCAGTGTATGAAATAATGTGTTGAAATTACAATAAAAAATGTTCCCCCAGCTCTGATGCAGTTTGCTTTATTTATTTATTTTGAGACAGGGTCTTACTCTGTCACTCAGTCTGGAGTGTAATGGTACAATCTAGGCTCACTGCAACCTCTGCCTCCCAGGTTCAAGCAATTCTCCTGCCTCAGCCTCTTGAAGAGCTCAGACTACTGGTGTGCGCCATTGTCACCCAGCTAATTTTTGTATTTTTAGTAGAGATGGAGTTTTGCCATGTTGGCCAGGCTGGTCTTGAACACCTGACCTCAAATGATCCAGCTGCCTTGGACTCCCACAGTGCTGAGATTACAAGCATGAGCCACCTTGGCTGACCCTGCAGTTTGCTTTAAAAAATAGAGCTTCAAATTGTTTTCTTGGTTTTGTTGAAGATTTTATTTTATTTTTTAACTTTTATTTTAGGTTCAGGGGCACATGTTTAGGTTTGTCAATACAGACAAACTCATGTCCCAGGGATTGGTGTACAGACCATTGTGTCCCCCAGCTATTAAGCCTAGTACCTGATAGTTATTTTTCCTGATCCTCTCCCTTCTCTCCACCTTCTCCCTCAAGTAGGCTATTTCTCTTGTTCCCCTCTTTGTGTCGTTAGTTCTCATTATTCAGCTCCCACTTATAAGTGAGGACATGTGGTATTTGGTTTTCTGTTCCTCTGTTATCTGGCCAAGGAGAATGGCCTCCGGGTTCATCCATGTTCCTGCAAAGGCCATGACTTGTTCTTTTCTATGACTGCATAGTATTTCATAGTGTACATGCACACATTTTCTTTATCCAGTCTATCATGGATGGGCATTTAGGTTGATTCCATGTCTTTGCTATTATAAGCCGTGCTTTAACAAAAACACGTGTGTGTGTGTGTGTGTATCTTTATGGAAGTGTAATTTCTATTCCTTGGGTATATACTTAGTAACAGGATTGCTAGGTCAAATGATAGTTCTCTCTTGAGCTCCCTGAAGAATCACCACACTGCTTTCCACAATGGTTGAACTAATTTATCCTCCTACCAACAATATATAAGTGCTCCCTTTTCTCTGCAACTTCACCAGCATCTGTTATTTTTTGACTTATTAATGATAGCTGTAAGGTTGACTGAAAGGATGGAGAGGCAGACCCAGGGTAAGGTTTAGCAAGTTTATTTCAACCTGCCAGGCTGGCTGTCTCACCATAGGCAGTGAAGGCAGCAGCCTGGCTTATACACTATGGGGATTAAATGGGGGAGTTGCAGGTAGCTGGGTACTATTCTAAGAAAAACCATATCTTGGCTCTCAGGTGCTGACATTCTGCTTAATTGGGTTAACATTCAGGGTTCAAGAGCTGAGTGCGACCACATCCTGGAAACCAGGTGCCCTGTTTACAAGGCTTGAGGCTGTTTTTCTTATGAGCTTGGCTTAGCAGGGGACAAGAGGGAGGGGGTCTGTGGGCTTGCCTTGGTGTGACCTTAACAATAGCTATTCTGACTTGTATGAGATAATATTTAATTGTGGTTTTAATTTGCATTTCTTTAATAATAAGTGATATTGATCTTTTTTTCATGTTTGTTAACTGTAATTCTTTTGAAAAGTGTCCATGTCCTTTGCCCACTTTTTATTGGGGTTCTCATTTCTTGTAAATTTGTTTAAGTTTCTTACGGATGCTGGATATTAGACCTTTGTCAAATGCACAGTTGGCCAAAATTTTCTCTGGTTCTGTAGGCTGTTTACGCTGTTGATAGCTTCTTTTGCTGTGCAGAAGCTCTTCAGTTTGATTAGATTCCATTTGTCAATTGTTGCTTTTGTCACGATTGCTTTCGGCATCTTTGTCTTAAAATCTTTGCTAATTCCTATGTCCAGCCGGGTATTTCCTAGGTTATCTTCCTGGGCTTTTATAGTTCTAGGTTTTACATTGAAGTCTGTAATTCATCTTGAGTTGATTTTTGCATGTGGTTTTGGGAAAGCGTTCAGTTTCAGTCTTCTGCATATACGTGGCCAGTTAGCTCAGCACCACTTAATCATTAGACAGTCTTCTCCCCATTGCTTGTTTCTATCAGTTTTGTTGAAGATCAGATGGTTGTAGGTGTGCGGCATTATTTCTGGGCCTTTTATTCTGTGTCTGTTTCCACACCAGAACCATGCTGTTTTGGTTACTGTATATCCCTGTAGTATAGTTTGAATTTGGGTAACATGAAGATTTTAATAAAGCCAGAGATATCATCAGAGAACAGATTTCTTTTTGTGTCTTGTCAAAATACCAACTATATTTTACTTATTTATATACATATTCAGCCAGTGTGCAAATATAAATGTTGACGAATTTCACTCAGTCTGTAAATTCTTAGCAAAGAAAATAATAGTTACTATTCGCTAAAGTCCAGTGGAAGTTTAAAGGAACTCTTTTCATTGGCCGGGGGCTTGGAGGAGGTTAGGAATTCCTCCCAGGTTAAAAGTCCCTGTCCCCCACATCTGGGTGGACTTACCCCTCAAGGGGGACGTCCCCTTCCACTCAGTGCGGAAGCTGCTTTCCCTCTCCAGGATTCCATGTTTTGGTCCCCTTCCACAATCTTCGAGGAAGCTTTCTCTTTCTCATCTTTTTCTCTCTCCTTTTTCTCTCTCTGCCTAAATATATCACTTTCGGCAAAAACTCTTTGGGGTTCGATATTTACTTGGGAGAGCACAACCCCATTCTTGGGAGAGCGAGAGACCAAGAGCCTGGCGCCCACCTGGGAGCAAGCTAAACCTCCCCTGCACCCTGAAACCCGGAAACAGAAAGGCGCGTTCTTTCACCCCTACTGACACAATGATCATATCTCCAAGTTCCTTTGGTTTCTATTTAATTTTAGAGCGGCATATCTGGCCTGATTTATCAACAATACCCATTGTTTACTGCAGATTAATCAGAGGCAGGTGATGACCAAAGAAGGTCATTCTGGGATCTTGAAGCCACAATTACAGTGATTTCAGGGGAGATTATGTAATTTAGCAGAAACTTCCATTGTTTTCTTCCTTTGTCAAATGCATCTCACATGTTTGCTTGCAAAAACTCACAGATGGGGCCAGCTCTTTCTAGTTACTATTTCAAAATCACACAATGACAGCCCTCAATCTACATTCCTCAGCATGAAGGCCTTGACTCCTTTTTCTCACCCCAGCTCCATGGCAACCTTTTCTTCTGGCCTTCGCAGCTGCAGCTTTTGGGGAGTCCTGCTTGGGATACTATTTTGGGTGCCCTCATTAGACACAAGGTCAGTGCATCAATGTGTGCCAATTGCAGCTGCACAGAATGGAGTGATCTAGGACACTGAAAACAAACCCAGGATGCCATCCCTCTTACTTCTCACTTCACCATCGCAGTGAACCCTCCTGAGATACCATTCATCCACGACAAACTTGCCGTCCAGCTCAGGTGAGGAGAGGGGTAGAGAAAGTTCAGCTCCAAGCAGCACGCTTTGTGTGGGGCAATTGCTTTGCATGGGATTGTCTTTGGGTCACATTTTGTCTGGCTCTCTTCCCCAGGCACATGGTAGGATTGCCTTTCCAAACCCTCGTGAAATTAAGGATTGTTTCATGACTTGCATCGGCCAAGGAAATGAGCATAAAAGTGTCCAACGCATTCATCGCTATGTTTCCTCTTTCAATCTGCTGTAAACACCTGTGTTTTCCAACAGAGCTGCTATCACAGCCAGGGTCCTGGGGTGGGGCCAACACAGCACAGAAAACTCAGGGTCTATACCCAGTGGGCACACAGTGTAAAGGAGAAATCAGCCTTTGTGCTGAGGTTCTAGGCCTCCGGGATTTTGGAGATAGTTACCAGAACATAATCCAAATTGACTGCAACAATGTAGTTGATAAGGGGTGTGAAATCTGAAGAATCCCTATGCCAGGTTTTAAAAACAACTTCTCAGACTAGAAGTCCTGAGACTACAATTTCTGTTAAATGAGGAGATGTTGTTCACGTCTCATGCACTCACAGGGGGAGCGACCACTGCGCTGGCACATAGAGAGCAACCAGACGAGCACAGAAACATCCGAGGGCACCAGACGGCCGTCGGCGTCTTCACATCATCTTCTCACCGAACACCTGGGCTTTCTTTTGCAAAACTCACACTCGTCACCAGAATTGCAGGGTTGGTATAACTAGAGCCGCTTTATCCATGAGAAATGAACAGAGAGGTTGAAAACTGGACCGCTGATTCTATGAATTGTGTTGGTTGCTTCCTTTGCTCTGCAGCAACTTCTTAGTTTGATGTGGTCTCTCACTTGTTTATTTTTGTTTTTATGGCCTATGCTTCTCATGTTATACTGCCTTTGTTTTGGGTTAAAAATGATAATTGCCCAGGCCAGTGTAAAGAGCTTTGTATCCTATGTGTTCTCCTAGGCATTTTATGGTTTTAGACTCTACATACATGTCTTTAATTCATTTCCGTTAATTTTTATATGGTGTAAGATGAGGATCTGATTTCATTTTTTTGCATGTGAATATCTAGTTTACTGCAAACTGTTTATTGAAGAGACTTTTCTTTCCCCATTGCATATTCTTGGCACACAATGAGATTCCATTTCTCGCCTGTTAGTACAGTTGTTGTCCAAAAGATAAGCCAGCGGTGCTGGCGATGATGTGGCGGAAACGGACCCTATCTGCTGTTGATGGGAATGTAAATTGGTACAGTCATTACAGAGAACAGTATGGAGGTGCCTCGAACAACTGAAATAACACTGTGATGTGAGAGCGTCAGTTATGTCAACAGGGGAAAGTTCACCATAAATACGTGAAAAGTCTAAGCATTTCTACAGGCAGCCTGTTGCCTGTCAGGTCATTGATAAGAGAGGATGTCTCACACGGAAACAGTGTGAAGGTTTGTTATTAAAAATACGCTGGAACTATTTCAAACACAGTGGCACCTGGAAAAAACACAGGTTCAGCTCCAGTGCAGAAGAAGACGTGAGGGTATCATTTCGTTGACATGATCATAAGGGGAGCTCAGGAGAAGCTAAAATAAGATCCAGGCAGGGAAATCATTGGAAAGAATCCTCCTGGTGCTGAAGTGGAGGAAGTCTGATTTTATCTAAAAAAGATTTTAGGAGCTTTGATAGAGAGAAGGGAGGAAAGCAGAAAGGAAAGGGGGAGAAAAAAGGCTGCACGGGAACCGCCCGTGAGTTCAGTCCTGCCCTTCTCCCCCGGCAGGGATGGGTTCAGCAAGGCCATCACGGAAGTTGGTCTGAGCAACAGTGTTTCCCAGGGAGTAGGACAGCAGGTATCAGATGCAAAATTTTATTCTTCTGTAGGGACAAGAAAAACACATTTAAAAAGTTTTTTTTTTTTTGTTTTTTGTTTTTTGTTTTTTTTTTCAGGCAGTTTAAATAAATGTTTCAGGTGTGCGCACTTAGAAAGGTATCAGCCAGGACAGCTATCAGGGCCGCGCCCACGGGCATGCCCCACTTCGGAGGAGAAGGGGTATGTTTAGGCTGTTCTTGCACTGCTATAAAAAATACCTGAGGCTCAGTAATGTATACGGAAAAGATGTTTAATTGGCTCAGAGTTCTGCAGGCTGTACAGAAAAGCATGGTGCTGGCATCTGCTCAGCTTCTGGGGAGGGCTTGGGGAACTTTTACTCACGGCAGAAGGAGAAGGGAGGGCAGGTGTCTCTCATGGCAAGAATGGGAGCAAGAGCGTGAGGAGGTGCCACACACTTTTAAATGATCAGATTGTGCAAGAACAAACTCACTATTGTCAAGACAGCATCAAGCCATGAAGGATCTGCTCCCATGATCCAATCGCCTCCCACCAGGCCTACCTCCAACACTGGGGACTACAGTTCAACATGAGATTTGGAGGGGACATCTAATCTACATCAGAGCATGAGAAAGGAGCCCATCAAGGGAGTGGGCATCAAGGGAGAGGGTACTTGTTTCAGGGGAGTCTATTTCTTCAGCAAATCAATAGCTATGAAGCGGGAACTGATGGATACTTCCAGGCAGGTGCAGCCAGGAGACCTGCAGAGGCAGAAACAGTGTGGCCAGTGACATAGCAAAAGGGTCCTGGCATGACCACGTGGCCTACCACCATGGGAAGAGATCATGTCAGAGCTGGATGCAGAGAGCTGAGCTTACTACAGCAGAGCCACCAGGCAGAGGAACCACTGGCCACCTGCACCCTTCTTCACCCCCAGACCACTGGGTCTGTGTGAATACACATTGGCCAGCTCACCCAAGTAGATTCTTTAGACTTGTTGGTAGCCAAATACCAGCCCTGGTGAGTTATTTCCTCATTCACAGGTCACGGGCACAAAAATCACGTGTGCTTATGAAAAAATCCAGCACCCTAAGAGAGTGGGAGAAGCGAGCCTCAAGGGGCAGAAGAAAAGCACACTTTTAGTAACATTTTAGTAAATGAAAAACATCTAAGTTTGAGACATAGCCTGCTTTGGGCCCACAAACAAGGCTCAGCTACAGAGCAGAAATGAAAGAGTGATCACTCTTTTCACAGGCTGCTATCCAGATACCCTTTAAATATTGCCTCTGGCTGTCATCTATTTTAGCAAATGAATGGTATGAGGTAGAGAAACCTGGGAAAAGTGTGAAAGATGGGCACAGCAACTGATCAAGCCTCCTTTTTTCTCCATTTCCCTCATGTATTAATCAGGCAGCAAGCAGAAATGGATGAAACCCCTCTGTCCAACCCAAAATGCCCACCCAACTCCTTGCATCCCTTCTCCTTCTCCAGCAAACGTGCTTCCCTCAAGGCCTCATAAACTCTACACTCTGCTTTTCCCAAACGCAGGGCTTACTATTGTCAGATTTGATGATTATTTTTTTCTTAGGGTAAGTACGTCCCCATGAAATATTTGGGATATACTTGCACTAAAATGTATTCATGGGTGATCTGAAATTCAAATCTCACTGCCTGTCCTGTATTTTATCTGGGACTCTGGCAGGGAGCAATGCATGTCGTGGGGCTTCTAGGGGAATCAATTGCTCAGAAGCAGACAGCTCGCAAATTAGAAAGCCTGGGAAAACACAAGGAGGGAGAAAATTAAATGGGAGACACACACAATGGCTGCAGTCATGATGCTTTAAAAACTTAATCAGGAGACGGTTCCTTGGGCAGAAAGTCTGGAGTCAAGAGGGCAATTATTTTTCTTCTTTTGAATTTTGCTTCTTATTCCACAGAGAAAACAGAAAATACATTTTTTTTTTCTTTAGGGTGATTAAGGCCAAAGGGAAATCTGTGCTAAAGCTCTGGCCTTACCATTTAATACCAGCAGCAAAGAAAGATTAACTTATTAAAATTTTCATAAATATTTAGGACTATGCCTCCAATCACCAATGTGGACCCCTACACAGATATCCTTGACTTCCAAGCCAACTCTTAGACTTTCCCCAGAGATATGTTTTATGTTCTTATCATTGGGAAAATTAAGCAAACATTTGAAATGAGCTGCAAAATCAGACCGAGATCTAAATAATTCACAAGGAGATTAGTAGACTCCGGATACGGAATGTTTATCAGAATAATAGCTCTCTACACAGTTTTTTCTTTTTCTTTTTCTTCTCTCCAGCAGCTGCTGCAACACTCCATACAATCAAGAACCTGTCTTCTTTAGTTTGTTTGTTTTGTTTTGCTTTTTTTTTTTTTTTTTTTTTTTTTTTGAGATAGGGTGTTGCTCCATTTCCCACGCTGATGTACAGTGGTGGAATCATGGCTCACCACAGCCCAGCCTGGTTTTAAACCTTAAAAATATACCTTCCCTGGTTTTAAATCCTAAAAATATATCTTGGTCTGACTTCTTTGACATACCTCCAAAGGAGGAAGGAGAGGTAAGTTCAGGAACTCTAAGAGTGCATAATGTGGGTATTTCCTTTCCTGGGTAGATCCCCAGTGGAGCTGAAATGGACTTTGGTGACATAATCCTAGGATAGAAGTGGCTGGGTCCTGTGTATGTCTTTTCAGATGAAGCTGAGACAGCCTGACAGAGCATCTTTTGTCCCAGCCTAGTCCATTGGGTTTTCTGGAAACCAGCATCTTGTGAGAACAGCAGAACAGTTTCCATGTTACTAAGAAAGATACTGGGGTAGAAATAGAAGCCAAGAGATGCAATGGCAACCCTCCAGTGGATAAAAGAGAAGACACAGACGACATCTGCATGGGAAATGGGAAAGAAAAAATATATAGCAAATGTCCTCAGAGACAGAGCAAGAATGAAAAGGAAAGACAGCTTCCCTCCTATCCCACATCTTCTTGCCCAGAACATCACAGGCTCCTGGAATTTAGATGAGATAAAAGGGGAAAACACACAGGAATCCCAGAATGCACAAGACAGCCTATGTATAATTCAGTATTCATTGACCAAAGTCCCACACATGACAGTTTCCAAAGCCCAAAGGACAGAAGGACAGAAACAGTAATCACTCCTCAGGTAGTCCTTTCTTCTACGAAAGAACAGACCTTTCCTGGAACCTGCCAACTGACTTCCTCTTCTGCTTCATTGGGGGTCACATGCCCACTGCTATTCCACCTATCACTGGCAAAGGAAAAGAAGTTGCAGTGAATGGTTTAATCCAATCAAAATTCACCTCCTACAGACTGGGGCTACATTCTTAGAGATGAGGGCATTAATCCTAACACCTGACCAAAGGCAAGAAGAAGGAGGGAAGACTTTTGGTTAGGTCATTGACAGTATCGCAACATGGGACAAAATGCTAAGAAGGAGGACTGCTGCATCCTCACCTCCAAAGAGAACCCAGGTAGGCATCCTCCCGCCTCCCTACACCCTGGGGCTTCTTATTTTCATATCACACGTGAAAGCAAGGAGACGGCAGGAAGGTCACCTGAACAGCGGCAGGTGAGGGGCAGTGACATCCTTCATTCCTGACTCACGTTCTTTCCATAACACTGTTTTCTCTTGGCCTGTATAAAACAGTGTTTTCAAAGGGCATTGCAAAGGTTTTTAAAAAAATATGTCAGTTTCTCATTTTTCTACCATAAAAACGCATAGAACATTGCATCACCTTTGTTGTTGAGAAGAATTCCACTCAGACTCCTTCTTTAAGAAACAACAGAAACAAGCACATATAACCACAGCAAGACACCATGCGCTCTTCCAACAATGCCACGCACAACTCACCTCACTGTTGCGACAACCGCGTGAGAAAAGCATCATTATCTCAACTTTAGTGATGAGAACTCTGTGGTTCAAACAGCTCAAATGACTTGTCCAACGTCACACAGCTGGTGAGAGTCAGAGTCAGGACCTAGCTCCAGAGAAGTATATCATAAAAGATGTTACATTTACTCCAGGAACAGAGCTTAGTGCCCAGTGGGATTAAGTGTATATATAGAGAGATTTCAGAAAATTCGCACACCTGGGACAAGGTAAGCTAATACAATCTAACAGGCAATCCGTTTATTCAAGCAAATAATTGGCAAAATAAAATTTAAAATATTATTTTAAAAATTAAAAATGGAGTTAATACAACCCCTTTGTAAATTTGTTCAGTTCTCTCTATTAAAGTTAGCACCTACCAAAGCTAAACATATACATACTCTGATACTCATCAGTCCCATCCCTAAATCTATTATCAACACAATTTTGGGTATAATTTTACCAAGATCCATGTACTCGAATGTTTAAGAAAGCAGTATTTGTAACAGCCAGAAGCCAGAAACTACCCAAATTTCCAAATGGTAGAGTAGTTTGTGGTATACATATATATGCACATGAAATTATATATAATATTATATACATATAGCTTATATAATTAAATAGACGATTCAACAAGAGTGTGAATAATCTAAAATTGCATGTAATGGTAATGGTCAGGCACGATGGCTCACACCTGTAATCCCAGCATTTTGGGAGGCCGAGGCAGGTGGATCACTTGAGGTCAAGAGTTTGATACCAGCCTGGCCAACATAGTAAAACCCTGTCTCTACTAAAAATACAAAAGTCAGCCAGGAATGGTGGTGGGTGCCTGTAATCCCAGCTACTCAGAGGCCAAGGCAGGAGAATTACTTGAACCCAGGAAGTACAGGTGGCCGTGAGCCGAGATCTCATCATTGCACTCCAGCCTGGGTGGCAGAGTGAGATTTCGTCTCTAAAATAAAAATAAAAATAAAATAAAGTTGCATGTAAAAATATGAATGAGATGAATAGATGTAATGTTGGGTGAACAAAGCCAGAGCCACAAGAAAGTATACATACTATACATACAGTGTAAATCCATTTACCTAAAAGTACAAACAAGCGAAACCAATCTTTTTGTTGGCAGTGGTTGCTAGTGGGGAGTCAGGTCGACATGGTCACAAGAAGGGAAGATGAGGAAGGCCTCTGGGGGCTGGATGGGTTCTGTCTTTCCAGTACAGTTTGAGTGACACAGGTGTGTTCAACTGTGAAAGCTCACCAGGTGTGCGGTGATGATACGGGCATGCTTCCACAGGTGCCAGGTACTCTAATTACAATATTTTAGAGGGTTAAAGGATTCGAACTTCCTCAATATTACCTGTCTTTAAACTCTGTGTATTTTATTTCTTTTTCTGTCTTCCTGGCACACCTGTGGTATCAAAAAAGTCTATGTTTTATGTATTGTTAATGTTCTTCCTTAAAAAGCAGTTTTCTTGCTGCGATACATAAATTAACCTCCTGGCATTACAATTTTCCTTTTCATGACATGGAACTGGCAGGGGAGACGAAAAAGCAAGAACTTTGCTGGAATGAGAGAGAGTGGGAGTAATTTGTGACACTGGTCGCAACCTCTCCTGGAGGACGGGTTGTATCATCATCTTTCCCACTCTGAGAGGAACTCCTGCCTCCCTGCCTGCAGCTGAGGGCTAACTTTGAACCGGTGTGTGTGCTGGGACCGCCTCCGCATGGAAGCTTTAGTTGGCCGCTGTTGGGAGTTTGGAGCCTCTGAGATTAAAACTACTGCTAATCTGAAATCAAGGAGGAAGCTAGGCATAGAGAGAGGCATCTGCCCAGGTAGCCATCTAAGGGTGTAGAGCAGGCGTCCCCTAACTTTTTACACAGGGGGCCAGTTCACTGTCCCTCAGACCGTTGGAGGGCCGCCACATACTGTGCTCCTCTCACTGACCACCAGTGAAAGAGGTGCCCCTTCCTGAAGCGTGGCGAGGGGCCAGATAAATGGCCTCAGGGGACCGCATGTGGCCTGCAGGCCGTAGTTTGGGGACGCCTGGTGTAGAGAAACAGACCCACGTACACACCTGGACGGCAAATGGGTGCAGCCTCCATGAGAAAAATAGTCAAAACCAGTTAAAAGTCTTAAAGAGTGCGCAACATCCTCACCTCAGTAATTCTACTTCTAAGAAATGATTCTATAAAATAACTGGACAAGTCTTTACTACATATTAATTATATTTCCATTGAAATTATATTTCAGTTTTGCGTGGGGTAAATATGATTTTAACTTAACTATCATCTGACTAAGTAAGATAAGAGTTAGAGTAACTTAATATAGTTGTTGTAAATTATTGAAGAAATAAAGAGTGTTTTGAAATCTATAATTTTCTGTCTGGCAGGTGAAGCAAAAGTCATTTTCTGATGGAATTGTGGAGATGAGATTCTAAGAAAAGTGTTCATTTTCGTCCTGGAATTCAGAGGCCAGTCTGGATTTATTGTATCTTCCAGAAACCAATTTATCCCCAATAGATCACACAGAGAAATATGTCTTGATTCTGCTCTTGCAATTGACACTCAGTATTTTAATTTATTTTATCCACAAAAGAAATATAGATTTTTCACAGTTTATTATGCTGCATACTCCCTAACCGACTTTCTTTGAAACAAATATATGTTTTTCTTTGCTCGAATGAGCATAATGATGTCAGTGGATAGATCACATTTACCAATAGCTCTTTTTGGAAATCTTGAGACATCTGCTGTAGCTGCTTGAGGTTTTAGCAAAAGAAAGCTGGAGCTATTAAATTAAGGCTCTGAGAGTCCCTTTCTCTGGCCGGTACAGGACTCAAGGGTCATCCATTAGCTTTGGAATTTGTTTCTGTAATCCTGGTCTCCAAGGTCATTTCTTTTCTGAAAGCTGGAACCTCATCAAAAGGCATGTGGATGAACACCTTGCAGGCTGAGGGCTTGCTGGTCAGCAACCCTGGCAGCAGGGCTGGTGAAAAATAAATTAATTTACCATACCTGCAGTTCTGACCTACGGAGTCAGAGGCAAAGAAAAAACACTGAACATCATGATCATTCATTAAGGTGTTGAGTTTTATGCCCAGGGCTCAATGCTTCTTTCCCACCGCTCCCCCACCCATTATGGAGATTTAAGTAGACAATCACATGACCATCTCACCTACTTTGAGGTTTCTATTCAAAGAGTGTTTTAAGATGCTCTTTTTATTGTTATTCAAGGAGAGTGAGACCACCAGATCAGCTACCATTACACAGATGGACATTTACAGTTCCCAAGAGGTAGGGCACGCAGCACAGGAGCAACCCAGGAAAGCACCAGGCTCAGTAAAAAGGCAGAAGGCGTGAGGGGATGGTGTGGGTAAGAGCTTCCACTGTGGTTTCTGTGGGAAACAAGAGGGGAGGCAGCGTAAATAGTAACAGGATTGATTAGTTGGAATAATTTCAGCCAGTCCTTCAGGGTAGGTATATTCTCTAGTCTTCTGGTCCCTGGCCCTGGGGTAATTAGGGCAGGTGTATAGTAGCCCTGAGTATAAGAAACTCACCAAGAAGGTCGTTGGCATCTGCACTCCAGATTGTTTTCTATATACAGAAGGAGTGCAGTCTTTTGCTATCTCCAGGAATGACCTAACCTGGGAGGGGCAGTCACTCCCTGGTCAGCAAGATCCCAGATGTCAAAGCAGTTGTTTTTGGATTCTTGGTCATGAAATGCTGACTTTTAGCAAACAGAAATCTCATTTTACCTTTTTCATTTTTGATTTTTTGGAAACAGTCTGGCTCTGTCATTCAGGCTGGAGTGCAGTGGTACGATGACAGCTCACTGCAACCTCTGCCTCCTGGGCTAAAGCAACCCTCCTGCCTCAGCCTCCTGAGTAGTCTGGACTACAGGTGCATGCCACCACACCTAGCTAAATTTTGTACTTTTTGTAGAGATAGGGCCTTGCCACATTGCCCAAACTTGTCTCAAACTCCTGGACTCAAGCAATCTACCGGCCTTGACCTCCCCAAAGTGCTGGGATTACAGATGTGACCATGCCCATCCCAAACATAAATTTTAAAAATGTGCGCTTAATACAAGGGTTATCTCACCTGTGTGGCCAGGGAGTCAAAGGTGATTATTCCTTTCTTATCCTGCAGCATCTCATCCTGCAACTGTGTGAGATGAGCTGATGTTTCCACACTCTTGAAATGCTGGTTGCAGGGGTATGTGGGATCAAAAAGTGTAACCCTATTAGAGGCATCTGGACTTCCTTACCTGCTAAACTGGCCTATTCTATTACCTGAAGAGAGAAAAATAACTCTTTGTACATATTAAATACTCAGTTTTGATCTGGTCACAGAGCCAATAAATGTGTAGTTTTTCTCAGCCCTGGACGTTTATTGGTTGCATTTAAAAAAAAAAAGAGTCTGAGGAAATTAGGAACAGAAATTTATAAGCCATTTCAGGGCAAGAATTCAGTGGACTTCTTAAAAACAATATAGGAACTAAAAAATTAGCAACAAAAGGAAGTCTAGGACCAGACGGATTCACAGCAGAAGTCTACCAGACATAGAAGAATTGGTACCAACCTTTTTGACACTATTCCACAAGATAGAGAAGGAGGAAACCCTCCCTAATTCATTCTATGAAGCCAGCATCACCTTAATACCAAAACATGGAAAGGACATAACCAAAAAAGAAAACTACAGACTGATATCCCTGATGAACATTGTTGCTAAAATCCTTAACACAATACCAGATAGCCAAATCCAACAACATATCAAAAAGAAAATCCACCATGATCAAATGGGTTTCACACCAGGGATGTAGGGATGATTTAACATACGCATGTCAGTAAAGGTGATAGTTCACATAAAGAGAATTAAAAACAAAAATTACATGATCATCTCAATCAATGCAAAAAGGCTAAATCCAGCATCCCTTTATGATTAAGACTCTCAGCAAAATTGTCATACTGGGGACATGCCTCAATAATGTAATTAAGCCATTTATAATAAACCCAAGGCCAACATAATACTGAGTGGGGAAAAGTTAAAATCATTCCCTCTGAGAACTAAAACAAGACAAGAATGTTCACTCTCACTACCCCTCTTCAAGGCAGTGCTGGACATCCTAGCCAGCACAATCAGACAAGAGAAAGAATGAAGGGCATCCAGACTGGTAAAGAGGAAGTCAAACTGTCACTGCTGACAATATGATCATTTACCTCAAAAACCCAGAAGGCTCCTCCAGAAAGCTTCTACAACTGATAAATTCAGCAAAGTTTCTGGATGCAAGATGAATGTAGACAAATTATTAGCTCTTCTATACTACACCAGTGGTGACCTAGAGGAAAATCAAATCAAGAACTCAACCCCTTTTACAATTGCTGCAAAAATAATATAGTACTTAGGAATAAACTTGACAAAAAAGTGGAAAGACCTCTACAAGGAAAATCAACAAAACACTGCTGAAATAAATCATAGACAACACAAACAAATGGAAACACATCCCATGATCAGGAATGAGTAGAATCAATATTATGAAAATGATCACACTGCCAAAAGAAATATACAAATTTAATTCCCCACCAAAATACCGCCATCATTCTTCACAGAATTAAGAAAAACAATTATAAAATTCATATGGAACCAAAGAAGAGCCTGCATAGCCAAAGCAAGACTAAGCAAAAAGAACAAATCTAAAGGCATCACACTACCTGATTTCAAACTGTACTATAAGGCCATAGTCATCAAAATAGCATGGTACTAGTATAGAAATAGACATACAGACCAACAGAACAGAATAGAGAACCCAGAAATAAACCCAATACTTACAGCCAACTGATCGTCAACAAAGCAAACAAAAACACAAAATGGGGGAAGGATACTCTTTTCAACAAATTGTTCTGGGATAATTGTCTAGCCACATGTAGGAGAATGAAACCGGGTTTTTATCTCTCACCTTATACAAAAATCAACTCAAGATGGATTAAAGGCTTAAACACCTGAAACTATAAAAATTCTAGAAGAAAACATTGGAAAAACCCTTTTAAATATTGGCTTAGGTACGGATTTCATGACAAAGAACCCAAAAGCAAATGCAATATAAACACAGATAAATATCTGGGACTTAATGAAACTAAAGAGCTTTTGCAGAGCAAAAGGAACAGTCAGCAGAGTAAACAGAAACCCACAGAGCAAGAGAAAATCTTCACAATCTATACATCTGACAAAGGACTAATATCCAGAATCTACAAGGAACTCAAACAAATCAATGAGAAAGTTGCGGGGTGGGAGAACTAGGGAAGGGATGACGGGGGTGGGGAGACTGGGGAGGGCTAACATTAGAAGAAATGCCTAATGCAGATGATGGGGGATGGATGCAGCAAACCACCATGGCATGTGTATACCTATGTAACAATCCTGCACAATCTGCACATGTACCCTAGAACTTTAAAGTATTATAATAATAATAATAATAATAATAATAATAATAATAAACAAGTCAAAAAGTGGGCTAAGGACATGAATGGACAATTATCAAAAAAAAAAAGATACACAGATGGTCAACGAACATATGAGAAAATGCTCAACATCGCTAATGATCAGGGAAATTCAAATCAAAACCACAATGTGATACCACCTTATTCCTGCAAGAATGGTTATAATAAAAAAAAAATCCAAAAACAGTAGATATTGGCATGGATGCAGTGATCAGGGAACACTTCTACACTGCTGGTGAGAATGTAAACATACAGACAGTACAAAAACAGTGTGGAGATTCCTTAAAGAATTAAAAGTAGAACTAGCATATGATCTAGCAATCTCGCTACTGACTACCTATGCAAAGGAAAATAAGTCATTAGACAAAAAAGATACTTGCACATGCATGTTTATAGCAGCACAATTCTCAATTGCAAAATTGTGGAACCAACCCAAATGCCCATCAATCAACAAGTGGATAAAGAGATAGATAGATAGATAGATAGATAGATAGATAGATAGATAGATAGATAGATGATAGAATGAAATACTACTCAGCCATAAAAAGGAATTAATTAACAACATTTGCAGTGACCTGGATGAGATTGGAGACTATTATTCTAAGTGAAGTAACTCAGGAATGGAAAAACGAACATCGTGTGTTCTCACTGGCATGCAGGAGCTAAGCTATGAGGATGCAAAGGCATCAAACTGATGCAATGGACTTTGGAGTCTTGGGGGAAACGGTGGGAGGGGGCTGAGGGATAAAAGACTACAAATAGGATGCAGTGTATACTGCTATGGTGATGAATACACCAAAATTGCACAAATCACCGCTAAAGAACTTACTCATATAACCAAATAACACCTTGTACCCCAATAACCAATAGAAAAACAAATTTAAAAAAACAAAATAGGAATAAGTCTAGACATGGAAATGTTGCACTAAAGAAGGTATTTTGTCCTCTTCATTTTTGAAGATAATTTCTTACTCACATTTCTGGTATCAATGTTAACTCTGCTACTTGGTACATGTACACCATAATCATGCCATTCGTTTGTGCCAGTCTCACTTTCTTCAGCTGTGAAATGGAGATAATAATAGGTTCTGGCTGGGCAAGGTGGTTCATGCCTATAACCCCAGACATTTGGGCGACTGAGAGAAAAGGATCGCTTGGGCTCAGGAGTTCAAGACCAGCTTGGGCAACATACCAAAACCCTATCTTTATTATAAATCAATATTAACAGATCTTCCTCATATGACCACAGTGATGGAGAAATCACATTATCTGGAGCATTTGTGACACATATGATCAATGTTAACTGGGACAATCATGAATCTTATTAGTATGGCAGATTGTATTTTCCAAAAATGGCCGGAGTATGTTCTTAAAATTTGGAGTGTTTGTTTGTATTGTTCTCTTTTTTTGTTTGTCTTCTCTCCATTTGCAACAAAGCAAAACAAGGCTTTTGTGACTGTCTTAATGGATAGAATATGTCAGGAGTTAAGATGTGGGACTATCAATTGTAGCACAGAAAAGACCCTATGACTCTGCCTGGTCATGGGGGGACTCTCAGGCTTTGAATCCAGCCGTGATGCTCTGAGGAAGTCAAGCAGCCACATGGAGAAACCCAGCTGAGGTTGCAGCGGATGGCCAGCGTCATTCCCAGGCATGTGTAAACAAGACTTTAGGTGGCTCCATCTGTACTCACTTGCAGGACTACAGCTGAATGCAGAGCATGACCCTCTTAGTCCAGCCCACGTGGATTATCCACAGGGAAAAATCAACGCCATTTTAAAGCCACTGGGTTTGGAACAATTTTTGACATAGTAATAATGCTAAAATAAGAGGCTTGTAAAATATAGGAATTCTATTAATGGTTGTGCTATTATTTTTTTCTAATTAACTAACCTCAACCACCCCTCCTCCCCAAACCTAAGATAAAAAAAATCTAGTAAATGAAAAGAAATCTTGATTCTTAACAATACATGAATCTTCCATAAAACATATTACCATGTGAAGCAATATTTCTTAAATAATATACTGAGAGGCAGAATTTTCTATCTCTGCTAATTTACATCTGTGTAGGTATATCTATACATATATATTTATACCAATACTTATATACAGATCTATACTGATAGATAAATGCATAATTGCTTTCTTCAGTTTTACCCTTTTGTTCTATCATCAGAATAAAATAACTTTTAAATGATTAAATTAAAGTACATTCCTGTACTTAATAGTAGTTTAACAACTTAAGTAGCGTATGTTCTTATAATAAGCAAGAAAAAAATGCTGAGTACATCTAAATCAACAAAATTGTTTACTTTTTTAAAGACTGTAAAAAAAATAGAGAGAGCTCAAGAGTAGATTCAGAAAATAAATGATTGAAATGATAATATACATGTTACTAGTATCTTTTAAAAATGCTATTTTAAAAAGTGTAAAGATTTCCCTAAGCAAGAGAGATTCTCAATTTACTTTGAAATGACTGTGCTTAGCTTGCTTTATGCTACTTTTTAATCTCTGTCAGTTAAAGGACCAACATAATACCTTAAGGATGAACCAGAGAGGAGTACAAAACTCAGCCCAGAACCAACATATCTTCTTTCTGAGTAGTTTGACCCACTGCATATTTATTTTAGAATGTCTTATATTTCAAATGGTAGCATTGCCTTCTCCTTCTTTACTGAAATAATATTTTAGAAATACTCTGCTGTGATCAAGTTATGGATACTTGTTAGCTATATTTGTTATGGAAACTCACTAGTGAAAGTTAATTCATCACTTTTTTTTATTGTAGTGAGTATAAAACTTAAATATCTCTTCTGAAACTGACTTTCCTTAGTCAAAAAATGTCTGCATCCATAGGAAGGTAGACAAAACAAATCTGTAACACTGAAATTTTACAGTATGTAAGCCCATAATTTTTCTGTCCAGACAGAAAGGATAAAATTTAGAATGAACAACTTCCTTTCACAAACCATGGCACATCTGCACCTTTTAAAACAGAGAGTTCTGTAAGTTCTTTGTAAACACTCACTGAAAGTATTCAGATCATCCAGGAATCCACCTAAGAACCAACAGCAGGGCCGTAAGCACTGGGTGTTTCAGTCACCGTTGTGAGAATCTGTCATTTGTATGCCTAGCAATAGTGACCTCATATTTTCACTTTTCAACTAATTTTGACTATTTTTATTTATTTATTTTAATTTGTTAATATATTTATTTTTGAGACAGAGTCTTGCTCCATCACCCAGGCTGGCGTGCAATGACGTGATCTCAGCTCATTGCAACCTCCGCCTCCTTGGTTCAATTCTCTCGCCTCAGCCTCCTGAGTCGCTGGGATTACAGGCATATGCTCTCATGTCAGGCTAATTTTTGTATTTTTGCAGAGACGGGGTTTTACCATGTTGGCCAGGCTGGTCTTGAACTCTTGACCTCAGGTGTTCTGCCCGCATCAGCCTCCCAAAGTATTGGGATTACAGGCATGAGCCACTGTGCCATGGCCTTGTTTTTAAGCATAAAGCCTATAAGCATTACTGAGACTATCCCTTCCAAATAGCACTGCCACTATGCTTTACTTGATGTACAAAATAAAAACAAAATTCAAGTGGCTAGAGATTTTGGATTTTTTGAGTTACTCAAGTCAAGATTCCATGGCGAATTGTAGTAGCTCTATGGGTCTAAATTGAAAAACATAAAACAAAAACTAAAAGACTCCAAAGATCTTCAGCTCTTCCAAGTGCTCAGGTCTAATGCTGACCAAGATGTCCTTTCTGAGTCACCATTCTTCCTAAGGTCCAAAAAAGATCCTTCAGTTACTCACAGGTTCTCTCTCCCAATCCTTCACTTCCTTGTTCAAGTCAACAAATTTACCCATGTTTCCTGCAACCAGGATTCAAACCCTGTCTTCATCAGACAGGTGAAGCTGTCTACAGTCTTACCTTCCATGATGGAATCTACTGTTCACCAGATTCAAAGCCTGTCTTCATAATACTGCCATATCCACTATGTGAAATGATTCCTGAACTCATTTTCCAATCAGCTCCAGCAATGAAGTCTCAAGGTCTCTGATAGCAGAGATCTACAGACCCAAAGGAAATATTTTTGAGTGGACATATTTACAATGAGACTAGAAGAAAATTAGACTTGAATATAAAAACTTTTAGGCCTGTATATAAAAATATCAACAATCTTGTTATAAGATTTCAGCTATCTGGAATAGTAGTCGTATGCATGTTTTAAATTCTTTTAATGCTTTCTTTCTTTTTAAACTTTTAAGTTCAGGAGAACATGTGCAGGATGGGCCAGTTTGTTACCTAGGTAAACGTATGGCACACAGATTATTTCATCACCAAGGTATTAAGCCTCGTATCAATCAATTAGTTATTTTTCCTGATCCTCTCCCTCCTCCCACCGTCCTCCTTCTGGGAGGCCCCACTGTGTGTTGTTCCCCTATATGTGTCCATGTGTTCCCATCATTTAGCTCCCACTGATAGAAGAGAACATGCGGTTTTTGATTTTCTGTTCCCGAGGTAGTTTGCTAATGATGATGGCCTCCAGGTCCATCCATGTCCCTGCAAAGAACATGATCCCATTCCTCTTTATGGCTGCATGTATTCCATGGTGTCTATGCACCACATTTTCTTCATCTAGTCTGCCACTGATGGTCATTTAGGTTGATTCCACGTCTTTGATATTGTGAATAGTGCTGCAATGAATATACATGTGCATGTATCTTTATAACAGAATGATTTATATTCCTTTGGGTATATACTCAGCAATGGGATTGCTAGGTTTAATGGTAGTTCTGCCTTTATTTCTTTGAGGAATCACGACACTGTCTTCCACAATGATTGAACTAATTTATACTCCCATCAACAATTTAAAAGCTTTTCTTTTTCTCCACAATCTGGTCAGTATTATTTTTTGACTTTTTAATCGTAACCATTCTGAATGGTGTCATATGGTAGCTCATTTGCATTTCTTTAATGATCAGTGATGTTGAGGATGTTGAGCTTTTTTTCATGATTTTTGGCCCCACGTATGTCTTTTGAGAAGTGTCTGTTTTTGTCCGTTGCTACTTTTTAGCAGGGTTATTTTCTTCTTACAAATTTGTTTAAGTTCTTTATAGATGCTGGATATTAGACCTTTGTCAGATGCATAGATTGCTAAAACGTTCCTCCCATTTTGTAGGTTGTCTATTCATTCTGTTGATAGTTTATTTTGCTATGCTGGAGCTCTTTAGTTTAATTAGATTCCATTTGTCAATTTTATTTTAAATTCCAGGGCACACTGGTGTTCCTTCAGGGCTACACAAAATTATTTGTTCTCGTATTGCAATTATCTGATTTATCAACTTTCTTTGCTAGATGCCCATAATTACTGTGGACCATAGTAAATACACAAAGTCATTAAATTCCTGATTTCTTCCTGATACTGCATTGCGGTGTCTCCTTGCTGATGAAGAGCAACAGTGTGCTCAGTCCAAGATTCTACCATTGCCATAGTCTCATCATCTTTCAAGGAGACCTTCAGCATCCACACGTACTTCTCAATTGTATGGCTCCTTTCCTCATCCACTGTAGCCATTGAGTCCCCAAGTCTCTGCTAGCAGAGATCTGTATTGCCACAAAAAAAAATGGTTCTTGTGTCTGGACATTTCCCCAATGAGAAGAGAGATTTAAAAAAAAAACTTTTTTGAGTGGACCTATTTACAATGAGGTTAGAAGAAAATTAGACTTGAATATAAAAACTTTTAGGCCTGATGAAACATAGCACAAGCTATGTTTATGTTTTATGTTTTATGTTTTGCCTGGAAATTTTTATCTCAGACCACCAGTGCCTATTTTCTTAACCTTAGGATATTTATTTTTTTTCCCTTGTCCAGTGAGTATACATAAACACAACAAAATAACCTCAATACTGTTTTATTAAAGAGTTCTTTGGATGCCTTGTCATATTTAATGCTCACTGTTTTAAAGTCATAGCCCTAGAAATAGCTACTAAATCCTTATTAAATATTAAACTGCAATTGTTTTTTTCTCTTCCTTCTCCTCCTCTTTATCTTGGCCTTTTCACTGTCTTGTTTTCTTCTCAGTCATTGTCTTTTTTTTCTCTCTCTTCCATCCTCTTACTCTCTTATCTCTTCTTTAATAAATGATGTTGGTTGGATTCTGGTTCAAGGAAGCTTCTGGGTTGCCATTAAGATGTCAGGGCTGCAGTCCGCCCCAAACCACCTAAAACTGGCTCATGTGATAGTTGTAGACTTGAGGAATTTTCCACTTCAGCCCCTCACACGGCTACCCAATGACAGCTGCTTTGCTCCAGAAGAAATAAGAAGCAACAACCTAATGAAAGCCATAGGTTTTTTGGGAATTTTATAACGTAATTTCAGGGCAGATGCCTCATTACTTTGGCTTATTAGGTTCATTGGAAAGAGTTCTTCAATTCAGCTCATGCTGAAGGAAAAGGGATTACACAGAGAGTGGACACGCTGCGGCAGGGGTCACTGATCACCATCTCAGAGGCTGTCATGGTCACCACGTGCAAACTTATGGAAACCCAGGATAGCAGCAAGCCAAAATAATTAAGCATTGGCATCAAAACCCCAAAATTAATCCCTTGTAGTAATTTCAGTAGTTGAAGCTAGAAACAGATAAAGGCACATACAAATGAGACTAAGTAAACTTTTCATTTCTACCAAAATGATGAGTCGACTCAAAGAATATCCTTACACGTTTGTTAGAGTTGTAGGAATGTCACAAAGGTGTTTAAAATATCCAAATGTTTTCCATTACCAGAGTTACATGACTGAAATTTGGTTACTTATAGATGTATTTTTGTTTCAGTTTTTAGAGTCAATTTTGTTATTGTTAATGTTGCTTTCGGTCATATTTTGACCAATACCATAGGGTGTTCTTGTAAATGTAGTACTTGTTGTATTTGGCATCTATTTCTGTGCTCAGTGTAATACTGAGCCAACAGGGAAGACCTGCAGGGCATGTGGGGCCTGATCCATCGTGGAAGGTAAGATTGTAGACAGCTTCTGTCTCTCTTTTTGGTAGAGACTTTGCTGTGCTAACTGAGAACCTGAGTTATAATAATCCAAGGAGAACACAAGAGCTCTTAGTACGTAACGGAGTCAGCCTGATTTCCTTGAGTTTCCCCAGCTTGTTGTCCTGTGGTTCATCCCACCCTAGAAATCTGAGGGAAGCTCTCAATTTGAGCCAGACTCCATCCCAGGCAGGCAAAAGCAGCCCATGTTAGAGAGCGAGGCAAGCCAGATCTTGTGAAGCCAAATGCAGAGTAAGAGAGGTGGAGAAAAAGATGTAGAAACCCCAGCACAATAGGCATGCTGCCAGCCAGCCTCTAGTCCACTGGTTTCCAGGCTCTGAGACCAGACAGGACATGTAACCCCAGCCATCCCTCCTCCCAACCCTGTGTTCAACTCTCAGGTGCCTGCAGTCACAGAGTAAGGAGCAATGGCTTGTGAGGTTCCAGTTCCACATACCATTCTGTGAGTTAAAAAGAGAAAGAGCACACTGCAGAGAGAACGCATTGATATGCACGTGGGAGGGGCAAGAGAGGTTTCCATCACACCTGCTGTCCTCCGAAATGATGTAACAAGGACCTTTGGTGTTTTTTCCTCAGTCAGTGCCAATTTCCCTGAACCAAAGTGTTTGAAAGAGGTCCATCAAGGCTTTTTACTTGTAAAATAGCTTGTCAAAGAACAGGCTTTGCTGGAGGATCAGTGATATGTCCAACTTTAAGATGAAGCAAACGTAATCATCCAAATTGAATCAGGGAGTCATCACCAAAGGAAATTGGCCCACTTTGTCATCAGGATCGTATTTCCAATAATATCAGTTATGTTTTGTCCATCTTCAATGGAAATAGCACACAATAACAATCTATAGGAGGTTGTTCTGCAGTGACCTTGAAGGCAGGGGACTTTTAAAAGGCTGAGAGTAATTGCTCAAAGCAACACAACGGATTTGGAGGAGACCCGGTGAATAAGCGCCAAGTTTTAAGGATGCTACAACATTCCAATCACTTCTCTCTCCTAAAAGCAAATGTAACCAGATTGCTGCAGGGGGTCGATTATGATATTCCAGACTCTTAGCATCCTGGCTGCTACAAGCGAAGTGAGGACAAACATGAACGTGACAGAGCAGGGGAGGTGAGAAGGAGCCTTCATTCCATATCGTTTTTATATAACTAAATCCTTGAGTTCTCTTGATATACATCAAGTATGTTTTAAACTTTCCCTGGCTTACTTTCCAGTTAAAATCATTGTTATTTTTAGAGTAATCTCATTTGAAAATCAAAGATCTAGAGTCATCACCCACTATTTTGGGCCATTCACTAGTAAAAATCTAACTCGTTTAAAACAAATGTATCAGAAATTCTTTAAAATGTTGGTTGTACTAAGTATAAATTCCGTATGAGTAAAATCTCTTAAACTTTCTCTGTAGGTGCTTCATTCACTCACTCACTAATTCATTCATATATACATATACCTATCCATCCATCCATCCTTACACAAAAAAATCCATCCATCCATCCATCCATTCACCCATCCACCCACTCATCCAACCATTCCATTCATCCATCCATCTATCTATCCACTCCTCCATCCGAGTACCCACACATCTACCTATCCATTCACCTACCCACTTATCCATCCATCCTTCCATCCATGCATCTATCCATCCATTCATTTATGTACCCACTCATCCACCCACCCATCCACCTACCCGCCTACCCATCCATTCATCCATCCATCCAACTGCCCATCCATCTATCCTTTCATTTATTCATTTAAAAGCACCTACCATGTGGCAGGCTTTGATCTAAGACCCGGGGATCCCATGGTGAATGTGAGTGACTTCCCTGCCCTCATGATGGTCACATGCAATGAAGGATTCAGACACTATGCAAGAAAAGAAATAAACAAACACAATTTTTAGGTCATGATAAAATGTTATGAAGATAATAAATGGGTAATTTGATGGAGGGAGACTGGAATGGGAGTGATGGAGCTACCTGAGACAGCAAGTTAGGGAAAGCTCCCCAGGTGAAGACATGAGGGTGCTGTCCTCTACAGAGGGAAGATGCAACTGAGACAAGCCAAGAGCAGGAGCTGCAGACACACGATCCAGCAAGGAAAAGTCCTGAGGCAAGAATAATTTTGGTTAGTTTCAGAAACAAAATGGACATAGGTATATGGTATGTGGATTTACTGCCTGAACACATTTTAAAAAGACAGTTTGTAGGTCAGGTTTGAAGCATGTAAATTCAAAAAATAATCAATGAATATAGAGAACACTTGAAGATGTTTTTGTATGTGTTATTTTTATTTCTAGTAAATTTTACCTGATCAATGCAAAGAATGCATGAAGATTCACTGATGCCATAGGTAGATCAATTTACATCACAAAAGTAGTTAGGCATTTCTACACCTGTGATTCTGCCAGGAATTTCTCCAAGTACAACTTTTGCTTGACAGTCTTTCCTGAAACCATCTGAAATCATGAGTCAGTATGTGAAGTTGTATTTATGACCAAAGGCTTAGGGTATCCACATGTAGGGTAGGAGTCAGATGTAAAACAAGCCCAATGTTGCCTTGGAAGTTCTATAGGGTAAGTAGATGCTAACATTCACTTTCTTGCCTCAGTGGCTGTGGTTCTAACCTGTATTACTGTAATTAGAAGCTTAATATTCACTTTCATTCTCTGAAAAGGTCAACGTGTTTCTTCCAATCCAATAATGGAACTTTCCACTAAGTTGGTAACACAATTCAATTTTTAAGCCAAGCTAAGCCTGGTTTTGTCTCAGCAATTGGGTTATTTAGCTTGACTCCTACAGAAAACCAAGCTCTGTCATGAGGAGATGAGCAGCTGTGAATTGTACAAGGATGAATGTAATTATGGGATTTGTTAAGTTTGGTGTAAAGAAAGTAGATTGGAAGTCTGCCATGCTTATCTATGGTAAAAAATAAAACATGTACAAATGATATATTAGAAGTTTAAAAAAAGGCTCAGACATGCAAGGAAATTTTAACATTGACTAGATATTTGATGATACTGAGATTATATTTCTATTATGAATAATTATAATATTACAGTCTTTTTAACATGCATAAGAAAGTATTTATGTATTCTATGAAAAAAACCTCTCAGAAGGGCTTTTTTAACTTTGCAAAATTTTCTGATGATGTTTTGTTTCTAATTTTTTTTCCTGTTTGCATTGTTTGTTGTTGTCATTGTTAGTAATACACTGACCTAACAGCCATGATATGTGGAATTCAACTCAGTATTTCCACAGTCATAGAGAGAGGTCATATTCATTATGCTTTATTCCTAAACAATTGAAAATTTCTCCTTTAAGAATTTTGCTAGTATTTTGACATTTAGCCAAGACTTTTCTTCTGAATCTACAGCAATGGACTCTTGCATGATGAGATTTGAATCCCACATACAACAGAAGCTTCCAAATGCGTTGTTTGGCCACAGAGAAGAATCCTTATTGAAAGATCCCTTGAATGGCATAATTGAATAGACATAATTGCAAAGCTCCGCACCATGTAAAATTGTAAATAGCACTGACAAAATAATTTATGCTCATTTATGATACAGTAGCTCATTACGGCTCCAATTGTCATTTCCTTCATTAGCTAAGCTCATCTGTTTCTCTGGTAGACATTCCTTTTGTATTATCCACAGTCCTTTTCCCAGAGAAATACTTGTGTATATCAATGAGAAGCACTGAGCACAAGAGGGTGCTGGTGACAGGGAATACAGGCACAATGTAACCTAAACAGACACTGACACCACATCAAAAGAGGGACAGGTACGGTAGAACAATGACAGGCAAATGTTGCATTAGAATAGTGCCCATTGATGCTTTGGTTTCAGGAATATCATAATAAATGCATGAAGTGGGTCACCACTACAATTATGGCAATCATGATAATGTTTTCAATAATAACATGAAGGGACAAGAAGCCTGCAATCAAGTCCCATATTCCTTGTGGATGTGTTCAAAGAAACCTCATGCCATAGATTTGTTTTACGTGAATTACTTCCCTCATCATCTAGTTTATCACTTCTTTCCACCTTGTGTCAGGTTGGAAACCGTCACTTTCCCATGTCGTCCATCCCTAGCTGCAACGTCCCTTCTTTGTTTCGAGCAGCAGGAGGTCTCTTATCTTTCTTTCCACTTGTTCCAGCTGGAGACCACCTGCCACAGTTCCTTAACCTCCCTCCAGGGTGAACAAGTAAACTGGGGAAGGGGTTCGGTTTTATTCCAACAATCCCAGAAAGTGAGAGGCTTCTACGTCATGGTCTCCAGGAGTTCTCTTCCATAGGAAACACAGCTGCCTTTAGAGACTAACATTTAACATATCTGCAATTCTGAGCTCAGGTCAAGGTGCGCCATGTTGTCTGTGGCAGTGCAGGTGCATGATGGGACACCTTCAACATTGAAGCCAACTGTATGTTTGCTCAGATGGTTAACAAAGACACTGAATAGAAGCAAATGCACTTGAACTTCAGTGGCAAGACTTCTAACTACCCTGTGGAGCCCCAGTTCCCTTCTTTCTAAAACCAGCATAACATTATTTAACATTGTGATTATAATATTTGCCATGCCTACCTTCAAAGTTGTTTTAAGAATCAAATGGCCAGGCACGGTGACTCACACCTATAATCTCAGCACATTGGAAGGCCAAGGAGGGTGGATGACTTGAGGTCAGGAGTTAGAGACCAGCCTGGCCAATATAGTGAAACCCCATCTCTACTAAAAAAATACAAAGATTAACCAGGCATGGTGGTGGACATGTGTAGTCCCAACTACTAGAGAGGCTGAGGCTGGAGAATCACTTGCACTTGATATGCAGAGGTTACAGTGAGCGGAGATCACTCCACTGCACTCCAGCTTGGGCGACAGAGTGAGACTCCATCTTGGAAAAAAAAAAAGAATCAAATGAAAGAACATATAGAAATTAGATTACATGCAGAAAAATGAAAACCTGTATGATTTTGCTTTACCTGCCATACTAGGAGTCCCCAGTTCATTGGGTATTTGAGACTCACATAACTTAATATGCTAAGTACTTACAACAGGGGCTGGGAAAGAAGAGGCACTCACTGTATGGGACTCATCTTTAGGAGGTTATATAGAACTTTTAATGTGTAAATTAATTGGTTAGCTGATATAAAGTTGGCATCTTTTGAGTAAAGTAAAGAATATACGTGTCTAGGACTATAAGATGTGGGAGAATTGAGATAAAATTTAAATCCACTGATTCCAATCACATCCTCCATGAATTTTCCCCATTCTTCCACAGAGTGTATTACCAGGACCCCTGCCTCCCTATCTGATGGGCACTCACTTGTTTATATACTGGGAGGAATTTATCATTTGTATCTCACACCATATTGTCTCTGGCAGAAACCATTAAAGATAAAGCCTCTTTGTTTTACATTGGACGGTCTGAAGAGCCAATTTCAAAAAAAGCAAATAATGACATTTTTATGACCAGAATGAATTTATTTGCCTTTTCCGTATTGTCAAATGCTCTGTCCCTATTCACTGATGTTTTAGACTCAAGTAGATTAGAGTTTCTCCTCATTTTCCCTCTTCCTAAAACCACGATTCTGATACCTGCTCAAGAAGATAACAATAGTAACAAAGTATAGCTCAGTGAGTTTGTGGAAAATTAGACACAATGGATACTGAGTTCTTGTTGAATCAAAGTTGAGAAAAAATTCTGGAGCAAAAAATAATATATCATCTAAGTGGATCCTTTCCAGTGTCATGGGAAAAACCACTGTTATTTCTCACATTTAAGTAGATCCTAATATTGACCATCTCATGGGGATTTTGTGAAGATCCTATGAAATAGTATTGGCACATGGTTACTGTTAAGTAAATGCTGACTATTACTATGGGAAAGAAATGGGCTGCAGTGAAGGTTCTCAGATGTCTTTGGATGGAGGAATTTTTTAACAGTTTTCCCTGCAGTCAGGGGGCTCATAGAGTGAGCAGCCTCTCATCTGGACCCTGGTCTTAGGAAGCATCCCTCTAGGCTCTCAGGTTGGGGGTACAGGTAGGAAGAGAGGGTCTAAAGGGCCTGGGTTATCTTTGCCAAATGGAATGTATTTCTGGTATTCACAAATCTTCTAACACTTCGCAGGAAGCTAGACACTGACATTTTTTGTAAAATATTTTAGTTTTACATGTTGAAAATTAATTTAAAAATTTTAACATTCTGTTGCAGACAGCATTGGGCCAGATAACCACCAGTGCACTGCCTTTGCTCTGACAGAATACGGTCTGTCCCCAGGGATACTGTTTCATGGGAGTATCTCAAAGCAAATGAGTGTAAAAAATGTTGCTTATATTTAGTAAGTGTAAAATGGAATCTTGGTGGAATAAATGGAATTTGGAGAATACATGAGAGCATCAGTATAGGGCTGAGTAGCATAGAGTTACGAGAGGGTTAGCCTCAGTTATATTCTGGTTTCTATTGTTATCTCCAGTTACTGAATTTACCTCTCTACATTCAATATGTTGTCAGTGAAACAGGGATGATAATGCTCCACACACACACATGCAATCATCTACACACATCAGGCTTTTGTGAAGATCTCATCGATGATACAGGTGAAATCTTTAGATCATGAGCCAAGTCCAGTGAGCTCCTATAAATGGCAGTCGTTTCCTTCGTTCAGTACTAGCTGTCAATACCCTTAATTCAGCTCAAGAAAAACAGCCTTGCCGGGTGCGGTGGCTCAAGCCTGTAATCCCAGCACTTTGGGAGGCTGAGGCGGGTGGATCAGGAGGTCAAGAGATCAAGACCATCCTGGTCAACATGGTGAAACCCCGTCTCTACTAAAAATACAAAAAATTAGCTGGGCATGGTGGCGCGTGCCTGTAATCCCAGCTACTCAGGAGGCTGAGGCAGGAGAATTGCCTGAACCCAGGAGGCGGAGGTTGCGGTGAGCTGAGATCGTGCCATTGCACTCCAGCCTGGGTTAACAAAAAAGCGAAAATCCATCTCAGAAAAAAAAAAAAAAAAAAAGAAAGAAAAGAAAAAGAAAAACAGCCTTTATTTAACTGAGACTGGCTTGTGAGCAAGACGACTCTTGGTAGCACATTAACTTTTATTTGCTCAGATTTGAGGTTTCTTTAAAGTCCAGTGGAACACAGGTCCAACTGGCACTGGTTTTTATGTATTCATGATGTACACTCCTTAGTAATTCCCTGAAGAGACATATGTGTTATGTGGGTTTTCAAGCTATACTTACTTGCAAGTTAAAACTGCAGAGAACTTTATAATTGCAGGACTGGTGGGAACTGACTCATTTAAGAAAATCTATGATGAGAGAGGTCTCCTTCTGTCTGCTTCCCTGACTTTATAGCTGTGCATCTATTACTTGTTTTTCTATTTATTATACTCATTGGCACAAAGATGCAGTCACACCTTGAGGAGGACACGCTGGCGGGAGTTAAGAGTGTGGTTAGCTTTCCCCACCCTATGCTTTTCCAATCCCTAGATGATGTTTTCCCCATTTTCCATTGTAAATGCTTACTTCAGATATCATTTTGATGTACTTTTCCCCAAAACTCTTTCACAGGCGTAATTACGGAATCTTAGATTCATGGACTGGAAGTTGATGTAGAAATTTTGTCGCTGGTTCTCCGGGGAAATAGCTCATGATGCTACTCCTGAATCCTAAGTAGCTGCCTTATCACTTAGCCTGGAATACAAGGAGAAAGAGCTTGTAAAGAGCCATTTCAACGAATGAGTTTCCTCCTCATTCTTTACAGATGAGGGAGGGAAGCCTTCTCAAAGTGAGTTGCATTTTTCCCAGTGCATAATGAATTAGCTATTGAAATATAAGAGAACATACATCTTTGTAAAATAATAAAACCTTTTATTGTCATGAAAATAAATCTTATCCTAGAAACACTTAAAGATATAAAGATACAGTTAAAACAGAGGGTAGAGAAAGGAGTCCACCAATCTATTGACAGTGGACACATTATTCCATTTCCTTCATTTCTCCCTGTATATTTTAATTGCATCCTATTCCTGTCGGTATACATGAAGACTCCCTTTGGTCAGTATTAAGTATAAACTTTTTCTGTGTTCTTATTCCATATTATTTATAAACATATTCATAAATGCCCCAAATAGTTCATGTGTAGACTTGCCATAATTAAGCAGTGTCTTAGTCTGGAGTCTTGGGATGGTTTCTGATCATTACTAGTAGATATAGCAGTAATAGTAGTAACCAACATTATTGAGCATTTGCCTGTGTCAGGTACTGTGTTCAGGATTTCATGCACATTATTGCATGGCTTTCTCAACAGCAGTTGAGACACTTTCTGTCGTCATCCCCTTGGGCAAATGAGGACACTGAGGCTTCAAGAATGTGTTTAATGAGCCCAAGGGACAATGGCTCACATGTGTTACAGGCAGGATTGGACGGTTAGTTTTCCACTTTTTTGTGTGTTTTGATTCATGACCAGAATAACAATGTGAAACCCTGTCTAGATTTAGGTGCATGACGAAGTGGGTAGAGCACTCCAAAGTGCAACTCGATTTCCAGAAACTGACCTTCTCTTTTGCCCTAATGAATCAGCAGAAGTGATGTTCTTGAATGGAGCAGGTAGTTATTTGTATCAGTTGGTTTTTTCCTCCTCGTTACCCAGGCACAGTTGCTGTTTCTGTCCGAGAGTCGGGGGTCTCATTTTGGGACCCAGAGGAACGTTCAATTTCTATTTCTATTTCTTTTCAGAAGGCTTGGGGATAGAGTGCCACTAGGTAGAGTTTGGAGTTACCTCTGAAACTTCTCAGAGGATTGGCTGCACAAATACTCTTCCACACAGAGAGCAACAGAGGCTACACCAGCCCAGAAGTCGTGAGATTGAGGGTTTAGTCTGAGCTCCACCTTGTAGTAGCTGTGGGAATCAGGGAATATCCATTTGTACTTGCTTCAATTTCCTCATCTCTTAAATGGGGAGGGCAGTGTTTTCTCCTCCTATGTCCTAGGAAGAGAGTATTTTGAGAACCAATGGGAGAATTAGATGTCCTGTTTGTTTCTTCCTGAGTTCCATTTCTGCTTCTGCTAAGAGACCCCAGCTTTACTCTAAAGATGAACTCTTTTTTCACTCACACTCTATGTCCTTCCAGTGAGGCTGAGTCAACTCTGTGGGTCTCTTTCCCTGACCTTTCTGCAGCCAAGAAAAAATACATTTACACACCCTCAATAATGGCTTTGGAGATGTATCTGTAATCTAAGCCAGACCTATCAGAGCAATGTTTGAAGATGAGGTAATCACAAAGCAATCCAAAATTGAGTACGTTTCACAGTCTGTTCCATGGAGCTTGTTCCATTTTTAGGCCATCAGTCCCTCATGGCTCTGTCATGGTGTATGCAGCTCTGGCTGCCTGGGTTGCCACTTTTCATCTTCATCCATGCGTAATCAGCTGTGTTGACTGTGGGGGCATGTGTTGCATTTACCTGCTCAGCACTCATCCTCCCCTCCACCCCAACCCTGTCCTATGTACTAACTTCCTGGGACTGCCAATCAAAATGCCCAATGCTCTCTTGGCTGAGGGGTAAGGAGCAATCTGGGCCGTGCACATGCTCTCCTCAGAAATGTAAATCTTGAGTTGGGAAGGCTGAAAACAGTTGGAGCTGCTTTATCCATGTGTTGCTGTGGCAACAAATACGTCTTCTTAGCTCCTATTCAGTTTCTGCGTTTCCCAAAGCCTGCTTTTTCTCTTTACTGTTGATGTTGTGATCAATATTATTGTCCTTTCAGTGGAATTCTATTCTGGCCTAAGATACCCAAATTTGTTTCAGAGAAAAACTGCACTCAACCTTTCCCTTCTCTATGCTGTTGCTACTCTGCTTCTTTCCTGCTCATAGAACTTGGCCATCCTTCCCTTTCTCTTATTCCCTTCTCTCCAGTCAACTTTATGAGAAGATCCCAATAGTGCATTGCTGTTGCTGTTGATTTGCAGATCCCTCTTTCAGTAAGCTGGGATGTCTTTGAGCATCTAACCGTCTGATAACCTTGAAGACCCAGTGCTGATGTCTCGGCTGGACATGAGGAGCAACCAAGTATTATTGAATGGGAGCTGTATTTTAATTGGTTGGTAAAGCAGTAAGTGAAAATTGATTAAGGATAGGAAGGTAAGTGAAGGAGAGCTGTCCCAGATCAATTGCCCCATGTTCTTTTTTAGTAATTTATTTATTTTTTGAGATAGCATTTCACTCTGTCACCCAGGCTGGAGCGTAGTGGTGCGATCTAGGTGCACTGTGACTTCCATCTCCCGGATTCAAGCATTTCTCCTGATTCAGCTTCCTGAGTATCTGAGATTACAGATACGTGCCACCACGCTCAGTTACTTTTGAGTTTTTAGTGGAGACAGGGTTTCACCATGTTGGCCAGGCTGATCTTAAGTGATCTGCCTGCCTTGGCCTCCCTAAGTGCTGGGACTACGAGCATGCGCCACTGCACCTGACCTAATTGGTCATAGGTTCTTGATCCTATTTGAAACAACACTCCAATTAAAAGCTTAAGTCAAGTGAGTTCAGATGAAAACACACAGGCCGACAAAAATCTGGATTATCTTAAAGCTACAACTAATTTTCACTTTTCTGTATATTGTCTCTTTAAAAAAAAAAAAAAAAAAAAAAGAAGACACAGAGGCGTATGTCTAGAAAGAAATTCTTGAAAAGGTAAATCAATTAACCTTTACCAGGAAGCTAGTACAAGAGAAGGGGTGGTAACACGACACCATTTGTAAAGATCAGATTTCTCGCTCCTGTCAAAAATATGCCTACAAATGCCAGGAGACAGACTGTATTTACTCTACTTTTTGATCTACAGGTAACTTCTTCATGAAAAGCGAACTTTTTCTTCTCACCCTGATATTTTTGCTTTCACATTTTTGGTTAATTGTGGGTTATCTGGCCTACATATATTAAGAACAAAATATATTTTTATTTACATAAGCCTTTTAAAATATGGAACTTTTCAAACATGAATAAAGACAGAAAGAATAGCATGACTGAGGAATCGCGTTTCCTCAATGACCTAAAAACAGAAATCCCATTTGACCCATCAATCCCATTACTGGGTATATATCCAAAGGATTATAAATCATTCTACTATAAGGACACATGCACACGAATGTTCATTGCAGCACTGTTTACAATAGCAAAGACCTGGAACCAACCCAAATGCCCACTGATGACAGACTGGATAGGGAAAATGTGGTACATATACACCATGGAACATTATGCAGCCATCAAAAACGATGAGTTTGTGTCCTTTGTAGGGACATGGATGAACCTGGAAACCATCATTCTCAGCAAACTGACACAGGAGCAGAAAATCAAACACCGCATGTTCTCACTCATAGGCGGGTGTTGAACAATGAGAACACATGGACACAGGGAGGGGAGCACTACACACTGGGGTCTGTTGGGGGGAAGGGGGGAGGGATGGGGGGTGGGGAGGTGGGAAGAGATAGCATGGGGAGAAATGACAGATACAGGTGAGGGGAAGGATGGCAGCAAACCACACTGCCATGTGTGTACCTATGCAACTATCTTGCATGTTCTTTACATGTACTCCCAAACCTAAAATGCAATTAAAAAAAAAAAAAGAATAGCATGACTAATTTCCATGCACTCCTTGAAGATTTTCTACAACTAAGCTGGGTGGGGTGGCTCACACGTGTAATCCCAGCACTTTGGGAGGCCAAGGTGGGCAGACCATGAGGTCAGGAGTCCAAGATCAGCCTGGCCAACGTGATGAAACTCTGTCTCTACTAAAAATACAAAAATTAGCCAGGCATGGTGGCCCATGCCTGTATTCCTAGCTACTTGGAAGACTGAGGCAGGAGAATCACTTGAACCCCGGAGGCAGAAGTTTCAGTGAGCCAAGATCGGGCAACTGCACCCCAGCCTGGGAGATACAGTGAGACTCTATCTGAAAAAAGAAAAAAGAAAAAAGGCTTTCCACAATTATCAATACTTTGTTTAATTTGTTTTATCTCTACTAATACTTCTCATTATTATCACCAACAAAGCAAGATTATTTTTTTAATTCCCAAACTTTAAGTAATTTTGTCTGTAAATATGGCAGTACATATTGCTAATAAAGACTCCTTTTAAGTAACGAAGATACATGATTGTACATAATGCAATCAGATTTGCCAATGTTCACTTGATATTATTCAATACCAATCTATCTTCATACTTCCCTGCTACCTTAAAAATGTCTGCTTAGAGTTCATTTAAATTAAGGTCCAAGCAAAGCAAGATCCAGATATTTTCATTGGATGGTGTTTTCCCATAAATCCCTTTTAAGTTTTTATAGTTTCTTGTACTTTTTCTCTTTATTCATGCCACTTATTTGTTTTTTATAAAAATAATTTTCCAATAGAATTTTCCAGATTCTCCATTGGAGTGTGTGCAGAAAAGAGCATAGTAGGATGGAGACTACTCACCATGGAAAATGTGGCACATGTACACCATGGAATACTATGCAGCCATCAAAAACGATGAGTTTGTGTCCTTTGTAGGAACATGATGAACCTGGAAACCATCATTCTCAGCAAACTGACACAAGAACAGAAAATCAAACACTGAATGTTCTCACTTACAGGCGGGTGTTGAACAATGGGAACACATGGACACAGGGAGGGAAGCATCACACACTGGGGTCTGTCAGGGGAAATAAGTGTGGGACAGTGGAGGGGTGGGGGACTGGGCAGAGCTAGCAAGGGGAGAAATGCCAGATATAGGTGATAGGGAGGAAGGCAGCAAATCACACTGCCACGTGTGTACCTATGCAACAATCTTGCAAGTTCTTCACATGTACCCCAAAACCTAAAATGCAATGAAAATAAAAAATAAAAAAATAAAAAGAAAGGTGCTTTTCCCAAGTTGGCCCTTGGTTGATGTCCAGGAATTTGGATTTGGGGGCTGTGCCTGACATTCCATGATAAGACTAGCTCACTGTGCGTGGACCACTCAAGCAATATGATTTATTCTGAACACCTGCTTTTCTTCTGGGAGTCTGGCATCTTGGTATGTGCCTGGCAGAAGATCTTTATGTGACTGGCTCTCAAAAAACCTAGAGTGGCGAGTCCCCAATGAGCTTCCTTGGGGAGAAACAAGGCCACCCGTTTCTACATTTTCATAGGCAGGAGAAGAATAGATTCTGAGACACTCCCGAGGGGGAGAGAGCACCTGAAGCTGACGTGGAAACCCCTGCAGACCTTGCCAGTGTCTTTGTCCCCTGGGATCCGTTGTGTATTCTTTTCACATCCTTCTTACAAATCTTAGTCATGAGCACAACTATCTCCTAGCCCTACAAAACTTTCTAGGAACACTGCAGGTGTAGCGTGGTCTTCTGCCCTCAGCAGAAGCAGATCATGTTATCACAGCATCTTTAACATATTCTTACATCCCCATGTTTTCTGTAAACTGGATTTTTTAAATATTGAGGCTCAATTGTATTGGAGGGAGGGGTAGATTATAGGTGGGCTTGTACTTCTTTTATTGCATTGTCTCGGGAGGTAGATAATAGCAAGATATTGGGCTGGGCGTGATGGCTCACGTCTGTAATCCCAGCACTTTGGGAGGCTGAGGCAGGCAGATCACAAGATCAAGAGTTTGAGACCAGCCTGGCCAATATGGTGAAGCCCCATCGCTACTGAAAATACAAAAATTAGTGGGCATGGTGGTGAGCACCTGTAGTCCCAGCTACTCAGGAGGCTGAGACTGGAGAACTGCTTGAACCCAGAAGGCGGTGGTTGCAATAAGCCAAGATCACACCACTGTACTCCAGCCTGGGTGACAGAGACTTCTCCTCAAAAAAAAAAAAAAAAAAAAAAAAAAAAGCAAGTTATCTTCCCTCCAATTATGTTCCGAATGATCAGTAGATGGAAGCATAGAATCATTTTATCACGGTTTTAAAGATGTCAAAATATGCATAGATGGCGTGTAGGAAGCCTGCTTACCAAAGATGAGACTACACCAGCTACCAAGTTCTTGACTTTCAGTTCCAAACCCATCCATTTTTTATTTCCTTTGTAATACTGACTGAAGTTTGTAAACGTTGCACATTTGTTAGCTGGAGCAACCTGCAAAAGGATTGTATGTTTCCTCCTGCTCCCAACACTCTCCTTCTTATTCCCACAAGGAAGCAGTCACCAGGCAACTCTTCCAACGGGCAGCTTCTTTGCCATGGTGCCTGGGGCTTCAGTAGTACATCGTCCAGCAAGTTTTGCTGGTGCCCCCGTGGGTGCTTTCTGGCTTGCCAGGCCCAGCCTGCTATACCTCAGTGAACCTCTCTACCTGGTCGAGAGACACAGCCTTTCCAGAGTCCGATCTTGAACTTGGAGGCAGCCCTTTCCCAAGTCTGTTCTGTCTTTGGCATGCCCCTTCAGCCCCAGAGGTAGTGCCTGCTCCCCGCCTCTGTGATTACCATATCCTTCAGATTGCTTTTGATTTTCAAGACGGAGTCTAACTCTTGCCCAAGCTGGAGTGCAGTGGTGGAATCTCAGCTCACTGTAACCTCCACCTCCCCAGTTCAAGTGATTCTTCTGTCTCAGCTTCCTGAATAGCTGTGATTACAGGCATGCAGCACCACACCCAGCTAATTTTTACATTTTCAATAGAGACGGGGTTTCACTATGTTGGTCAGGCTGGTCTGGAACTCCTGACCTCGTGATCCACCCGCCTCAGCCTACCAAAGTACTTGGATTATGGGTATAAGCCACCGTGCCCAGCCTTCAGACTGCTTTCCACCCTTCTGAGTACGTGACCCTCTTTTACATACGTCCTTTATACATGATATGCAGTCCCTCCCTTCCCTAACATGGAGAAAAACAGGGCCCAAGTAATTGCATCATCACTGGTTGCATTAGTTACTCCTCAAATTTAGTCAGAGTCCCATTGACTGTTCTGTTACCTGGAAGCTTAATTGTATAACCATAGCATATAATTTATGTGTAAAGTAATAAGGGGAAGAAAGAGAAAACAGACAATAAAAATTATTATTTATAAAAACAAACACACATAACAAGGAAAGAGAAAATAAGCAAAAACATAGAATATTCCTTTCTGCTAATACATGCATATGACATTATTCTCTTAGGATCCATTCCATATTTCCATACTGCTCCTGGTCTCAGCCAGAACATCAATTAGTCAAGATTCCTTATCTGGTAGAGTAACTCAAACCTTCATTTCTAAGGAATCTGAATCTTCAATAGTCCTACTTTTGATTGTCGCTTTGAGTTTCATTAAAAAATTTAGGCCGGGCGCGGTGGCTCAAGCCTGTAATCCCAGCACTTTGGGAGGCCGAGGCGGGTGGATCACGAGGTCGAGAGATCGAGACCATCCTGGTCAACATGGTGAAACCTCATCTCTACGAAAAATACAAAAAAATCAGCTGGGCATGGTGGCATGTGCCTGTAATCCCAGCTACTCGGGAGGCTGAGGCAGGAGAACTGCCTGAACCCGGGAGGCGGAGGTGGCGGTGAGCCGAGATCGCGCCATTGCACTCCAGCCTGGGTAAAAAGAGCGAAACTCTGTCTCAAAAAAAAAAAATTTAATATAATAATTTTTATTTTTTAACTGACAGATAAAATGGTTGATATTTACTGTGTACGCTATGATGCTCTGAAGTATATATACATTATGGAATGGCTCGATCCAACTAATTCACATACTCATTACCTCTCATAGTCCTTGTTTTTGTTTTCGAACACTTTACTATCTCAGAATTTTTCAGGAATACAATATATTATTAATTCTGGTTACCAAGTGCAATGAACCTCATTCCCTGATTGCTCCTGCCTAACTGGAATTTTGTATCCTTTGAATAGCATCTCCCCAGCTCCCTCCCAGGATCCTTGCTCTGACCTGTCAGCCTTTACTACTGAGCAAGGAAGCACCAAGAGACATCAGAATAAATAAATCACTGGGTTCCAGTGAGTCCTCCTTGCTCCTTGTGCTGAACACGAATCCATTTCCTTTTGGTAATTTGGTAATTTCCTGGCCCGACCAGCAGACGAGCTCTGTTCTTGCCTGTTCATTTAGTGACGGCCATCTCATCCTTCAATTCCGTAAAACCATTGTGGAGTCCTCTGGTGGAAGCAGTGCCAGTGTGGGGCCTGAATCCTCTGAACCTGCAGAACTCAGCTGCTGGGCCAAGACACCGTCTATGGCCTTTGCGATTTTATGATTACAACAGAGATTATTTCAGGAATTATTTTCAGAGTGAGCTTATTGCAAATTTCATGCACTGCATTTTACTGTGTTCACTGCCTTATTTCAGTTCTGAAACTGGCCAATGTGATTCGCATTGTTCTTAAATAGGAGCACATTTGGGCAGCTTTGAAAGGCCAGCACCAGGCTCCTACACCATAGGTGCCTGTGTTCAGCAGTGCATACGCAAAGCAGGCAGTGTTTCTCCAGAGCTGAGTCTGCCTTCCAAAGAGCCTGGCTTTCAAACTGCTGCTCACTCTGTGTCACTGGCATCAAATAAGTTTAATGGGTTGGCACCAGCTATTAAAAAAGAGAATAGGCTAGAACAGAACAGAATAGAGAACCGAGTAAGAAATGTCAGAGCACATTATAGGTAGTAAGGGTGTGTACACATTTAGGAACCTTCTGTTTGAGATTTGAATGTATATGATCACATACTATGTCATTAATATAAAATGTAATCCTTGCTGTGGGCTATACCATGAAATGGCTACTGCTTCTACCTAATGCAGATACCAGCCATGTATGGGTGACACAGCGATGTTAACTTCAAAGTAACACTCATCCATAGCTTTCCACTTTAACTTAATTAAAAAAGATAATTGTACTAACACACAAAACACACACTCACGCATGTATAATTACCGTCTCCCAGGCTACGTTCTAAGTGTGTTTTACTACAGACTTATTCTTCACTATCTCAGTGAATCACTACCAATTCCCTTGGAACTGGGATTATTATCCTCATTTTATAAATAAGGAAACTGAATCACAGAAAGGTAAGGTAATTTCCTGAAGGTTGTACGTTTAGGAAGAACTGGAGCTAGAATTCAAACGCAAGCAGGCAGCCCATGTTTCCCTGGGTCTGCTGGCAAACTTTCTTACCTGGTCATTTGGAGAAGAGAGGTGAATGGGATTTATTTAATAGTTCTATTTGCATAAAGCCAATTGATTTCTTAAGTGATGGGCATTTGGTCTTGGCGTAAGGAGGGAGACAGTGTTTAAATTGAGCAGCAGCTCCAAAACCCTGGCAGCATCAGTAAGAAGAACTCTGATATCACTTGTGATTCTAGCAGGGGAGTGTGTTGAGCGATTAGCAATGTCCGCCATGGGTACAGAATGAGATAATGGCGCGCATGCCACCAAGTCTGTGCCCTGAAGTCTTTCTCTGAAGCACCGTGGCCTAGGCCTAGGTTCTAGTTCCTGAAGATACAGAAGCAAACAAAAGAGACAAATGAACTTCCCTATGAAGGGAAGACAACAGAGATAGATAATAAGATGAATAGTTGAACACACATGAATACGCATACCATTTTAGGTAGTCACTTTGGATACTAGGAAGGAAAGAAAAGCAGTGCAAAAAAAAAAATGGCACAGAAGTAGGCAGTGGCCCTCTAACGAATCAGATAAGCCATCTCTGAAGAAGGGATGCTTACTACGACAGAATACAATGAGACAGTGAGCCCACAGATCGCTGCAGAAAGAGCACTTGAGGCAGAAGAAATGGCAGAGGAACATGTGACTTCCTTGGCTTATTCAAGGAATAGACAAGACCTGTCCTAAGCCTTTTGGCCGTCTATGTTTCATTTTAAACTGTACGAAAAGCTTAGCAGCACAGGCATGAGCATGCTTGAAGAATCTATGGAGGAGGAAGTGCCTTCTGTTTTCAACCTTTTAACAAAAATGTATTTATTTTTTAATGGAGTGTTGCTTTGTCACCCAGGCTGCAGTCTCCCCCACCTCCCAGACTCGGGTGATCCTCTCACTTCAGCCTCCCAAGTAACTGGGAGCTACAGGCTCCCGCCACCACCTGGCTGATCTTATTTTTTTTAGAAATGAAGTCTCAGTATGTTACCCAGGCTGGTTTGTTGCCCAGGCTGGTCTCAAATTCCTGGGCTCAAGCAATCCTCCCACCTTGGCCTCCTAAAGTTGCTGGGATTATAGGCATGAGCCACTTTATATATTTTAATTTTTTAAGTAATTTATGAGAGACACATAAAAGGAAAATGTTAAAATACCTTATAAATTGCTTATGTTTTGTCTCAGTTAATAAAATGTTTGAGGTCATGGTTTGGAATTCCTTCAAGGTCTTCACGCTGTGCCTGCTAAGAAGATATTTACTCATTTCTCTGTGGCAACCAGAAACAATTTCAAAATAAGGTCATTTGTAAAATGTAAAGAAAGTATACATTATGTGAGACTCCATCCAATGTGGCCCTAGGTTCCAATGACCTAGCCCCGTGTTCCTCAGCTGAATGTGATTTCTCCCCACAGAAGACATTTGGCAATGTAAGGGGACTACTGAAGTGTCCCAATTAGAGAATCATACTGACATCTAGCCAGCAGAAGCCAGGGACGCTGCTAAAAATCCTGCAGTGCACAACAAAGACCCTACGACAAAGAATCATGTGACCTGTAACGTCAATGGATCGAATAGCGAAGTGCTCTGATTTAGGTAGAAAGCACTGTTAACAAGTGGACACTGAATCCCTTGTCTCTGTTCCGATTTTCTGCAGTTGCCATGGAGACCAGGTGATGCACACATGCAAATTCAGTGACCGTGCAGAAGTTTCAAGGTCAGGGCGAGGGAAAAGACAGACAGTAAATGAGACTGCAGAGGCAACACTAACAAGCAGGGTTCCACAGGGACTGAACATCACATTCATCAAACTTCGGAGTTTGCCCTGGGAGATCCTCCTCCTGGAGCAGGGGAATTCCTTACCTATCAACTTCTGTGTCCATGTTCAGAACCACAGTGTGCTTGTTTTCCCTTCTTCCCCGTACTCAAGATGACACCATAACGAGAGAGCTGGCTGCAAAATCCCTTCCAAGAGATCATGGTCATCACAGTCAGGGATGTGTCAAAGCACAGGCAGTGCAGGCTGCCCAGAAATGTGGTTCCAAAATTCAGAAAGCGTTTGCTACTTACGTAACAGCTCCACTGTGTCAGTTCTCCCGGTGGTGGCCTTGACATCGAAGCAATCACCTTGAATTTTACTATCTCTTTCTAATTTTAATTCCCTGCTATTTGACATTATTATTAATCCTGAGAAGGTGCTTTTTTTTTCAAAAAACACAAAAATTTGGTATTGAGCTTCTTACCAGGGAGAACAGAAGAGTATGGCCATGCTACCTGAGAGTTATTAATGCTATTGCAGTATAGAATGGGACAACTGAGGCATCATTTGTACAGCAAGAGAATTAGCGCTCTCTCTCTCTCTCGCTCTGTCTCTGTGTGTGTGTGTGTGTGTGTGTGCGCGCGTGTGTGTGTATTAGCCTGAAAGCTAAAACCAGAGTCTCATTTTCGCTGTAATTGAAAAGTGAACTAATGGATTAATAGTATTAAGCTATCACCTGTGGAGGAAAAGAGTGTCTTCAGTGATCAGAAATTAACGTAATATACTCTAAGTACTTTTAACATCTTACACCACACACCCCCATACACACACACACAAACACACACACACACACAAACATATATGTACATAGGGTGAGTGTAAAAACACATAGGCACATCATGGAAGACAATTAGCAATTTTATCAGAAGTCTTAAGATATATATATATATATATATACACACATATATATATATATACATACATATATATGTATTTTTTTTTTTTGAGACGGAGTTTTGCTCTTGTTGCCCAGGCTGGAGTGCAATGGCTCGATCTCGGCTCACCGCAACCTCCGCCTCCTGGGTTCAAGCAATTCTCCTGCCTCAGCCTCCTGAGTAACTGGGATTACAGGCACGCGCCACCATGCCCAGCTAATTTTTTGTATTTTTAGTAGAGACGGGGTTTCACCATGTTGACCAGGATGGTCTCGATCTCTCAACCTCGTGATCCACCCGCCTCGGCCTCCCAAAGTGCCATTACAGGCTTGAGCCACCGCGCCCGGCTAGAAGTCTTAAAATATATTTACACTACAAATTAATATTTCACTTCTATGAATTTTCATAGTAATATGAAAATTTAACTGCAGTATTGAAATTATTTCCTTAGGATGTATCTAAGAAAATAATTTCAATACTGAAATAATTGAAATAATTATTTATTTCATGCTAAGGAAACAATTTCAATACTGCAGTTAACTATTGCTTCTGCCTTCCCTGGAAAGGTTGTTCCTTAGGCTACTGGCACCCAAATTCCCTTCGGGAACGTTTCTCTGCCCACCTCCATCCGTGTGTTTAGGCGCGGCTAATGCCTTCTCTGCTCAGAGAGCAGCCCCTGTGTCAGGTCTAAGGAATTAGTGAATTTCGTTGTTTTGCACTGTCATCTGTTCAAAGGTGGGAATAAGATTCTGTTAAATTCTAGGCCAGGCATGTCCCAGAACATTAATAGAACTGCGGAAATAAGAAGGTCTCTTTTTAATCAGATGTACTACTGAAGGATATAAGCTTGACACCTTAGGGTACCACCACACAGAGAGAACCTAGCTAAGAATGTATCTGTCACAGAAAAGAATAGGGTTGAGCATGTGAACCTGTGATGGACTCCTGGCCTCACCATCCATTCAAATCTTAGCTTGAGGAAGACAGACATCCTGTATATACCACTGTGCCTCTGCTAGCAAGAATGTCACTTCAGAGATGCTCACAAATGTCTGTGAGACAAAGACTTTGGGGAAAGAATCCTGATGAGGCCCCTTGAGTACCTCCATGAAGCCATTTCTCAAGCCAGTGCACTCCTGTATTTTCCAGTGTGGCATTTAACATATTCTTCTTGTGTGCATGTGTGTTTGTTTTCCTGTTTAAGTCAGCTTGAACTGAGTTTATAACAGGTAAACATTTCAAACACAAGAGATGTCCGCACAGGGGTTTATTCACTGATACTCATCTCAGAATTTGCTCTGAATTGTGTGTATTTTCTATTTCACTAGCTGGTGAGACAGCCAAGTAAAAAGAGCCCCCTGGGAGAAGCTCCGTCTGGCCTGAACACTAGGAGGAGTGTGCACGTGCAGCCTAGGGAGGTTCCCACCATTTGCAGGAGGGCAGGGCCTGGCCGCTCCTGTGCTGAGGTGGAACTGGGGATTCCATCTGTGAGGCAGGGAACCGGAAAGCAGGACTCTCGCTTTGCTGAGAGTCCCTCTTTTCCTTTTTTTTTTTTCCCTTTTCACCAAATAAATTGTATTTTTCTCACCCTTCAAAGTGTCTGCGAGCCTAATCTTTCGTGGCCCGTATGACAAGAACCCGGCTTCTAACTGAACTAAGGAGAAAGTCTGCAACAAATGGGGTCACTGTTACAGGGAGATGCTCTAGATGCCATGCATTTAATGAGCAAGAAGTTCAGTCTTGTCTAGGTTGATCCACCCATCCACTTCCCAGAACCCTTTAAGGGGCTGATGGGTGTCACCCTAACCACCTTACGTTTCTCTGAGACCCCCTGAAATTTTACATCCTAGGTCCAGTTTTTCTCTAGGTCCAGGGGATCAATACCCCCTTATGACTTGGGACAGCATTTCACAATATCCCCCTGTGTTCGCTTCCCTGTGAATCTGTGAAGTGAGTGTGTATCTGTGTGTGTTACCAAATCTGTACCATGACGTATATGAGGCTCAGCTCATTCCCAGCCAGGAAGCCTGTTTATATTTACAGTGATAGAAAATAGCATCAGCATCAATAACCAACAACAGATTTCATCAGAACATTTTCTTGTTTGTTTTTTTTCTTCTGAGATGGAGTTTCACTCTTGATGCCCAGGCTGGAGTGCAGTGGCATGATCTCAGCTCACTGCAACCTCTGCCTCTCTGGTTCAAGTGATTCTCCTGCCTCAACCTCCCAAGTAACTGGCTTAACAGGTAAGCACCACCACGCCCAGCTAATTATATATTTTTAGTAGAAACAGGGTTTTACCATGTTAGCCAAGCTGGTCTTGAACTGCTGACCTCAGGTGATAACGACCTCAGCATCTCAAAGTGCTGGGATTACAGGCATGACACCCATTGCTCCCAGCACATCCAGTAGTGTATTGTACAGTTATTAAAATCAAGTTCATTTAATGCATTCACTTACTTAACAAATATTTTGTATGCCCTGTTCGTGGATTCCCAAGCTGGCCCTGGGAGACAGTGGTTTAAAAAATATGCCTACCTGGCCTCCGAGTAACTGATACATGCTTTCTAGTGGGAGAAGTGGGTAATAAACAAATGAATAAACTAAATAATTACAAACTATAGTAAGTGTATAAAGAAAATAAACAGGAACCTGTGACAAGAAGGAGAAGAGAGGAAGCCTGTTTTCCACAGGGGTACTCAGCGGAGAGCTCTTGGAGGAGGCTTGACTCTGAGACTTAAAGGAAAAGGAAGAACCAGCTATGCATACCATGAGAAAGTCCTCTCGTGTTCAGGGAACCAGCCAGCTCCTGTGCGGCTGGCTTGTCATGAGGAGCAGGAAAAGAGTACGAGATGGAACTGAAGGAGTCGAGGAAGGAGTAGTCTTCCTGGTTTCTTTCCACCTCAGTAAGGAAGCACGATTTATGTCTGTTTATTTTCATGGGAATATATCACTGAAGAACAAGTAAGGATAAATTATTTTTTACATGCATGCAAAAAATTCATTATCATTCATGATAGAAAGAACTGTTGGAAAGGAATACTTCAAATATTCAAGAATATAATGGGTTCATGAGTGATCTTTTTGTTATTTCCTTTTGCCTATCTACAAGGGACATATGTAAAAAGAAAAAGACCCATAGTTTAAAAACAATGACACTGTAGAAAGCTTAACGCGTGTTTGTGTGTAATATGGTTGGCAAACACTGATGATTCAGCATGTGAAATGCAGGCAAACCCTAATGGGGGGCTGCTTATGCTACAGAGGAACGGGCCTGCCATTGCTGGTCTCCCATTAAGATGTGAGGTCATGTGCACAGATCCTCAGAGATGACTCTTTAATGGGATGTGGGCACCACAATATATTATACTACAATCTTCATATTGTGGCTCATATGCCATTTTAAATCTGGCAGAAAGAAACCCTTGAGAACTGAAATGGCATCTCCCTAGACCCCAGAAATACTGTCACAGGAGATATTTGGATTGTGTTAATCACTATTGAATTCCCCTTTCCCTGCCTTCCAATCAGCCCTTGTTTAAAGCTTATTTTCTGTGCCAAGCAAAGATTGCTTTCAGATAATCATAAAAACTCTTTGGGAACTAACAAATGTAGTTATTGGGTTTCACTGTCCACATCTCCACGTGAATGCTGGAAGACATTCTGTTTATCCTAATGCTACTCACTTTATAGCTGTACTCAGATAAATCTATGTGAATTTGGTTTCAATCTTCAAATACATTGTCTGAGATGAGTTGTGTGGACCACTGCTCCATGATTAAATTCTGGGAGATTCAGAGGTTTGTGATTGTGTCTAAGCCAAAAATAGTGGCAGTATATGATACAAAATTAAAGTGAGTAAAAGATTAAATAACAGAAAACATAAAAAGTGAATTGCTCCTGGGTTTACTTCCAAGATTGCAGCCAACCAAATCTCTCAACAAGATAAAATAAAAACACATAGTGTGTGTGTGTGTGTGTGTGTGTGTGTGTGTGTGTGTGTGTATGGAGTCTTGCTCTGTCACCCAGTCTGGAGTGCAGTGATATGATCTCAGCTCACTGCAACCTCCGCCTCCTGCGTTCAAAAGATTCTCCTGCCTCAGCCTCCGGAGTAACTGATATTACAGGTGCAAGCTATCATGCCCAGCTAATTTTTGTATTTTTAGTAAAGACAAGGTTTCTCCATGTTGATCAGGCTGGTCTTGAACTCCCAACCTCAGATGATCCACCCATCGGCCTCCCAAAGTGCTAAGCTACCTTTTTCAAGACATTGGAGAGCCCTAACGGAAGCAGGCCATGAGGGACAAAGACCTTGGTATAAAGGAGTCCTGTTGGTGTCAGCTACTGTTTTGCACAACCTTTATCCATTAGGCACTTACTGGTTTAAGTGTGATGGGATGGGAGGCTGTGAATCTCAGCAGAAATCCTAGCATAAAACAGGAGCCAGGTCGCATTCTTAGCAGCCTCACAAGGACAAGAAAATGAAAATTGGAGTTCATGGTCATCAGGGTAGCTAGAATTTTAAAGGCTGAGATCTAAGGGAAATGGGAAAAACAGAAATGAACTCAGAGACTCTTCTCAACTTCAGGCATTTGAGAATGCCTTATTTGCACAGTGAAAGAAGCAAAGAACCTGCAGAGAAACCTCATTAAAAGACTGAAAAGCTAAACATAGCGTTCAGCAGTCTCATGGTTTCAGGGAGATGAAAATTACAGTTAATGGTTGTCTTGATTTATGACAAGAGTGACACCATAGTACAGTGGCGGAAAGAATCATTCTTTCGATGTATGGTGCTAGATCAAATGAATATTCATGTGGACAAAAAATGAATCTTGAGACTTATCTAAAAGTTATACACAAAACTCTAAATTGCCTGCACTTCTAGACGTTACAGAAAAAATGATAATCCTTCTAGAAAGGAATATTGGAGAGTCTCTTTATGACAGTGGGTCATAAAATATTGGGTCATCAAATGTTTTCTAATTAGTTCATGGAAAGTAAAAACCTTCAAGGAAAAATATCAGTTTAGCTACATTTAATTGGGGAGTTTTACTTAACAAACAAACACCAATAATTATCTTGACTATGGTCATCTCACAATGCACATGTATATAAAAATATCATACTGCACAAACAAAATATATCAGGTTGTATTTGTTGACAATATCTCAATATAACTGTTAAAATAATAATAATGTTCACTGAGGCTCCCACATTGTTCAAAGGAGCCTCAGTGAACATGAAACAGAATTCTGCTCAGCAGAGGAATGTGAGGAACCCCCTGAAGCCAGAGGAAAGAAATATTCGAAATAATCTGTGATGACTGTATTCAGTGCCAACTATAATTTTTGTTCTCACCAGCAAGACTGGAAAACCTCATGTTTCATGAGTATTATACACAGTGCAGAATGGATCTCACTCAAGAGGTGGTGAATCAGTAGACCTACAATGAGTGCTGTTCAAGTTGCAATTAAAAAGTTGTAAAAGTAAGTTCTGAAGCTTACAAATGATTTTCATAAAATATAATGGCATCCCAGAACAAAAGCCAGGATTATTTCTAGTAATGTCAAAACAAAAACCCCTCACTCAACTAGGTAAATTGTACAGTGTCTGGAATCTGATTCAAAGTTATTAGTCATGGAAATAAGCACATAAATATGACTCATAATAAGGAGGAAAATCAATCAGTTAGAAACAAACAAAAGAGAACTGACACAGATGTTAGAATTATTAGACAAGCACATGAATGAAGTTGTTATAACTGCATTTCTTTTTTGTAGTTATCTTTATTGTTATTAGACTTTAAATTCTGGGGTACATGTGCAGAATGTGCAGGTTTGTTACATGGGTATACATGTGCCATGATGGTGTGCTGCACCAATTAACCCATCATCTACATTAGATATTTTTCCTAATGCTATCTCTCCCCTAACCCCCACCCACCTCAGGCCCCCGTGTGTGATGCTCCCCTCCCTGTGTCCATGAGTTCTCGTTGTCAACTCCCACTTTGAGAGAGAACATGTGGTGTTTAGTTTTCTGTTCTTGTGTCAGTTTGCTGAAAATGATAGTTTCCAGCTTCACCCATGTCCCTGTGAGAGAACTGAACTCATCCTTTTTTATGGCTGCATAGTATTCCATGGTGTATATGTGCCACGTTTTCTTTATCCAGTCTATCATTGATGGGTATTTGGGTTGGTTCCAAATCTTTGCTACTGTGAATAGTGCTGCAATGAACATATGTGTGCATGTGTCTTCATAGTAGAATGATTTATAGTCCTTTGAGTATATACCCAGTAATGGGATTGCTGGGTCAAATGGTATTTCTGGTTCTATATCCTTGGGGAATCACCACACTGTCTTACACAATGGTTGAACTAATTCATACTCCCACAGATGGGAGTGTAAAAGAGTGTAACTGCATTTCATATGTTCCAAGAGGTAAGTAAAGTTATTTCCTCTCTTCCTCTCTCTCCCCCAAGTAAACATTGACATGCCCATACACATACAGACAGAAATGCTCCTCAACTTACAACAGAGTTGTGTCCTGATAAAATCAACATAAGTTATAAGTCAAAAATGCATTTAATACACCCAGCATATGGAATGCCATAGCTTAGCTTAGTCATAACACTTACTTTAGCCTTCTGTTGGCCAAGATAATCTCACACAAAACCTATTTTATAATACAGTGTTAAATATCTCATGTAATTTATTGAATACTACACTGAAAGTGGAAAACTGTATCATTGTATGAGTATTCCAAGTATGGCTTCTACTGAATAAGTATTACTTTTGTACCATAATACAGTAAAAAATTCTTAAGTCGAAACATTTTAAGTCCAAAACTGTGTGTGTATATGCATGTATATATACTTATATGCATATATGTCTAAATCTACATATCTAGGTATGTGATTAATAGATACAAATGTTTTAACATGTAGAAAATCCTATCTCTCCCAATTAAAACTTCTAGAGATAAAAACCACAATATCTGAGATGAAAAATACCCTGGATAGGAATAACAACAGACTAGGCAAAATGGAATAAGAACTGTGAACACAAAATTATAACAGTAGGGTGAAATGTATACAAAATGAAACAAAAAAAGGAGAGAGAAAACAGAGAAATAAGAAGAGCTTCAATGAGCTGCAAAACAATTCCATTCACCTAATATTTGAGTAACTGATGTTCCAAAAGGAGAAGATGAAGAAGGGGTGACAGAAAAAAGTAGATTTGAAGATCTAATGACTAAACTTTTTTTCAACCAGTTTCATCAAAACTAGAAGTCCAAGAAGCTCCATGAACCTAACCCAAAGGACAAGAAGTATGAAGAAAAATACACAAAAGCACATTATAATCAAATCAGCCAAACTCAGAGATAAAATCTTAAGAGCAGTCAGAGAAAAGAAGTATTTGATACAGAGTAACAAAATAATGATGAGAATCATCTCCTGTCAGAAACAAGCCAAGCAAGAAGAGAGTGGGGCAGCATATTTTAAAAACTGAAAAAATGGTTTATGTATTAGACAATTGTCTATCCCCAGAAAAATATTTTAAAAGCAAAGCAAATTAAAAATTTCTTTACACAAAAGATTGATACCCAGTAATCTCATAACTGGGTATATACCCAAAGGATTATAAATCATTCTATTATAAAGACACATGCACATGTATGTTTATTGTGGCACTGTTCACAATAGCAAAGACTTAGAACCAACCCAAATACCCATCAATGATAGACTGGGTAAAGAAAATGTAGCACATATACACCATGGAATACTGTGCAGCCATAAAAAGGATGCGTTCATGTCCTTTGCAGGGACATTGAAGAAGCTGGAAACCATCATTCTTAGCAAACTAACACAGGAACAGAAAACCAAACACTGCACGTTCTTACTCAGAAGTGGGTGCTGAACAATGAAAACACATGGACAGACGGAGGGGAACATCACACACTGGGGCCTGTCAGGGTGTGGAGGAATACGGGAAGAATAGCAGCGAGTGGGGTCCTAGGAAAGGAATAGCATTAGGAGAAATACTTAATGTAGATGATGGGGTTATGGATGCAGCAAACCACCATGGCATGTGTATACCTATGTAACAAACCTGCACATTCTAAACAGGTACCCCAGAACTTAAAGTATAATAATTTTTTAAAAATAGCTTGCGGATAAAAGAAAAAGAATTTATCAACGACAGACCCATACTACAAGGAATATTAATAGAAATCCTTTAGGCAAAAATAAAATGATTTCAGAAGAAAATATGGATGTCTGCAAAGAAATAAACAATACTAGAAATGATAATTGCATGGAAACGTACACAAGGTTTTTTTTCTCATTTCTTATTATAAATTTCTTTAAAAGATAATTGACTATTGAAACAAGTACAAAAACAATGTAATGTGGGTTTTATGCAAAAGTCTGGTAACTACTGCAAAAGGCTTAAGGGAAGAAATAGAAAGTTTCTTACACTTATGTAAAACAGTATAAATCACGTTAAAGTATACTGTGATTTTCCTTTGCCACACTATGGATATAATGTAGACCATTATGTTAACTGAAATACCTCAGAAATGGACAGTCAAATACAGCTTGTTTTCACAGGCAGGAGCTAGAAAAATGTGCACATGGACATACAGAGTGGAAAAACTGACACTGGAGAATCCAGAAGAAAGGAAGGCTATGAGGGGAATGCAGGATGAGAAATTACTTAATGGGCATAATGTACACTATTCAAGTGATGGCTACACTAAAACCCCACACTTCACTACTATGCAATATACCTTTGTAACAAAGCTGCCCTTATATCCCTTACATATATTGAAAAAAGTATACTGTGGTAAGTTAAAGTTTTGTAATTTTATAATAATAAATAATTTTATAATTTTATAATAATATATAATTTTATAATAATCTTAAGCGCTGAAGAATGCTATATCATAATAACAAAACAAAGATTTAGTTAACCAGCCAACACAGAATATAAAATGGAATCATAAAAAGAGTCAATCCAAAAGAAGGCAGGAAAATAGGAAAAGAGGAAGAAAGAACATTTGAGGAAACTATAACATAAATAGAAAAATGATAGATTTAATTCTAAGCATATCACTAATTATATTACATGTAAATGTAAAAATACTCCAATTAAAAAGGCAGATATTTTCATTTTGAATATAAAAGCAAGGCTCAACTATGAAACCCACTTTAGTATAAAGAAACATAGAGGTTAACATTGAAATAATGGAAAAATTCATGCTAACACCAAACAAAAGAAAAGTAAAATTGATACATTAATATCTCATGAAGTAAATTTTAGAGAAAAGAATAGCATCATAGATAAAAAAGTTTACTTCACAATGATAAAATAGTCAATATATTGAGAAGCCATAATAACCTGCAATATTTATGCTATTATTAACAGAACCTGAAAACATATGAAGCAAAAACTGATAGAATTGCTAGAAGTAGATAAACCTACAATTATAATCAGATATTTCAGTATTCATTTCCAAAACTGATAGACCTAATAGAAAAATCTGTGAGAATATAATATACTTGAACAATACCAATAATGAACTTGACCTAATTGACCTTTATAGAACAGTCTACCAAAGAACAGCAGAAAACAGTTTTTTCACCTGCACATTGAATAATCACCAAATTAAACCACATCCTGTGCAGTAAAACAAGTTTCAGTCAATATAAAAGCCTTTCGGTAATACAAAACATATGTTGTGACCACACAGGAATTAAAATTATAATCAATAACAGATTATAGGAAAATTTTCAAACTTTTTAGAAATTAAATATGCAGTATTAGATTTCTATAGGTCAAAGAAGAGAAATCTTAACACAATATCAAAATCTACAAGATGCCAATGACCTATGATTTGGGAGGAGGAAGTTTAAATGTCTGTATCAGAAAAGAAGAAAAGCTCCTTGAAGACTTCAGCTTCCATCTTAAGAAACCAGGGAAATCAGGTAAAACTCAAAGTAGGCAGAAGAAAGAATATATTTTTAAAAAGAGCTCAGAGTAGATGTCAATGAAATGGAAAACAGAAAAAAAAAAGCGGGGGGGAATTAATCTAAAGCTTGTTTTTAAAGAACATAAAAACTTACTGATAAGTACCTTTCACACTGATCAATGAAAAGAGGCACATAAATTCATAATACCAGGGAGCAGAGAGATGGCATCACTACACATTCTAAAGATGCTAAAACGCTGACAACAGTATTATGAACAGTTATGCAGCAGTAAATTTGAAAACTTATTATATTAAAAAATCTTGAAAAACAAAACTACTAAAGCTCAAGTCAAGAACAAAGAGATAACTTAAACATTAAGCCCCAGATCTAATAAGGAAATTTGCATTATTCTTTTAAAAACTTCTTTAAAGAAAATTCCAGTTCCAGATGGTTTCACCATTGAATTCTTCCAAATATTTAAGAAAGACACAATACTAATTTTGTAAATTTACTTTAAAACATTGAAAAAAAGAAACTATGAGGCCAATATGGCCCTGATACAAAAACCAAACAAAACTTTACAAGAAACCTAAAGACCGATATCCTTCATGAACATAAACATAACAATTCTACATAAAATTTTAGCAAAAATCATAATACCTCCAGATCCAGTGCTGTTCATCTTAGGACTGCCTCGGTTGGTTTAAAATCCATGTATCCATCAATTTTTTACTTCATATCAACAAACTTCTAATGCAAAGTTATAAGATAATCTCACTCTATGTTAAAAAGCATTTGGCAAAATTCAGCATTCATTCCTGATTAAAATGTAAATAAATAAACTTCTAACTAAACTAATCATCAAAGAGACTCCTTGCAGTCCGTCAGAGGCAACTGCTGAAAACCAACAGCTGACATCATTCTAACTGGTAAAGTCTAAATGCATTCCCCATGAAATCAAGAACAAGACAAAAATGGCTATTTAGATCACTTATATTCAACATTGCGCTGGAAGTTCTAGCCAGTGCAATAATGGACTTAAAAGAAATAAAAGGGCCGGGCGCGGTGGCTCAAGCTTGTAATCCCAGCACTTTGGGAGGCCGAGGCGGGTGGATCACGAGGTCAAGAGATCGAGACCATCCTGGTCAACATGGTGAAACCCCGTCTCTACTAAAAATACAAAAAATTAGCTGGGCATGGTGGTGCGTGTCTGTAATCCCAGCTACTCAGGAGGCTGAGGCAGGAGAATTGCCTGAACCCAGGAGGTGGAGGTTGCAGTGAGCCGAGATCGTGCCATTGCACTCCAGCCTGGGTAACAAGAGCGAAACTCCATCTCAAAAAAAAAAAAAAAAAAAAAAAAAAAAAAAAAAAAAAAAAAAAAAAAGAAAGAAAGAAATAAAAGGCACCCAGGTGCAATGAGATTAGGAAAACTATCTTTATGCAGCCTATAGAGAGCGGAAAAGTCCATGAGTGAAATCCCTCATCTCTATAAGTAAACCCACTGGACAGAACACTTGCAGGGTCCAAGCGCAAGATTCTGCAAAATCAAGCTACAAAAATATTTTCAAAGAACAATCAGATACCTAAATTGAAATTCAAAGATACTGCATGCTGTCAAAACAGTCAGACATCCAAACTGAAATTCCTTTTATAATGAATCCAAACTATAAAATGCTTAGAGATAAATAATAAAAATGGGAAAGACCTACATTGAAAACTGTAAGAATTTGCTGGAAAAATTATAAATGAAGAGATAGATCATGTTTATTGATGAGAACTCTCAATATGGTTAACATGTCAATTTTTTCTAAATCAATTTCTGATTCAATGAGATCCCAATCAAAATCCATGAAGACATTTTAAATAGAAATTGACAAACTGATTTTAAAATGTATATAGGAAGGCAAAAGACCTGGAATAACCACAACAATATTTTAAAAAAAGAACAAAATTACTACTAATCAAAATCATAACATGCTTTTTATACAAAACAGTACTAAAGAGAATAAAAATGCAAGCCACAGACTAGGTGAAAACATTTGCAATCATAAATTTGACAAGAGGTTTGTATCTAGAATATAAAGAACTCTCAAAATTCAAGAAGGAAAAAAATGACAAGAGTGAAAAATGGGAGGAAGATTTGAACAGGTGCTTCACCAACATAGTTATATGGAGAGCAAGCAGACAAATAGGTATTTGGCATGGTTAGCCATGAGAAAATTGAAAATTGGAACCATAGAGAGCCATTACTACACATCTATATAAATAGCTAAATTTCAAAAAGAAGAATGGGGCCAGGCATGGTGGCTCATGCCTGTAATCTCAACACTTTGGGAGGCTAAGACACGTAGATCACCTAAGGTCAGGAGTTCCAGACTAGCCTGAGCAACATGGCAAAAGCCTATTTCTACTAAAAATATAAAAATTAGCTGGGCATTGTGGCAGGCACCTGCGATCCCAGCTACTCGAAGCCTGAGGCAGGAGAATCACTTGAATCCAGGAAGCAGAGGTTGCAGTGAGCCCAGATCATGTCACTGCACTTTACCCTGCACCACAGAGCGAGACTCCATCTCAAAAAAAAAATAAATAAAAATAAAAAGACTAATGACAGGGATGTGAAAGAAATATTCTCCAATGACTTTGGAATACAAGTACTTTGGCAGTTTCTTCAAGTTAAACATATGCTTCTCATATGAGCCAACCATCCTGGGCATTCACTCAAAATAAATGGAAAAGTATATCCATAAAAGCTTGCACATGGATTTTTACTGCAGCTTTATTTGTTGATAACCTCAAACTGGAATCCAGCCAAGTGTCCCTTAACAGGTTGATGGATTCACAGAGACTGGTATCTTCATACAATGAATATTAATTAACAATAAAAAGAAACAAAATATTATTAAATACTACAAAATGGAGGGAGTGTAAAATAACTGTGCTTAGTAAAATAATCTAGGCTGGGTGCAGTGGCTCACCCCTGTAATCCCAATGCTTTGAGAAGTCTAGGCAGGAGTATGGCTTGAGGCTAGGAGTTTGAGACCAACATAGTGAGACTCTGTCTCTACAAAAAAGTTTAAAATTTGAGCCCAGGAGTTCAACATTGCAGTGAGCTATGATTGCACCACTGCACTTCAGCCTGGGCAACACAGCAAGATCCTGTCAAAAAAACAAAACAAAACAAAACAAACGACTCCAGACCAAAAAATAGTGCACATTCTATGATTTCTTTAAATGATGTTTGAGAAAAATGCAACCTCATTTACAGTTGCAGGAGGCAGAGGAGGGGTTGTCCAAGGAAGCTGGTGTGAAGGGGTGTGAGGGAGGGATTAAAAATCAAGGTGAATAATCTGTCTGAGGACATCCTCAGAAAGGACATCTTTCTGAGGCTCATTGTCTTGATGGTAGGGAGTTGTTCACAGGTGCATACATTTAGCAAAACTTAAGAAATTTCACACTTTCAATGTGCACACTTTATGGTGTGTTAAATATACTACAATAAAGCTGTTAAAATATACTTGTCTGCAATTTATTTGCCATTTTTTTCTGTTAACAAACAAACAAGATGTAATAGAAAAGCTTTTGCAAAGAGCTGAGTCGCCACTGTTGTGGCTCCCCACACATTGGAAATCTATATTTCTTTTGTTGGTGGGAAAGGAAGCTTATTTGTTTCCTTCCTGAGCCATGGAACTAAAATATGTTGTGATCTGTGGAAGACACAAGAACACATTACTACCAAATTTAGCAGCCATCATCAATAACATCTCTGAAATCACAGTTTTCTGTGCTAGTTGTATGATTTCTAATACAAATCAAAATAAATATCTATTTTTCCATAGTCTACTCTATTTCCTAAAAATCACCTCTGTATTATCAGTTTTCTGTTCTTTGTGGAACATGATCAGAGCTTACTTTCCTTAGCAAAGTGCCTGTCTCCATCTCATTTTGCTTCCTCTCTTACATCACCTATTATATTTTATCCAAATATGGTGATAATTAAAAAAATGTGGGTTTGCTTCTTAATTTTGACTTTCTAATATTCCAGTGGAGAGCCAGACGCAGTGGCTCATGCCTGTAATTGCAACACTTTGGGAGGCTGAGGCAGGTGGATCACCTGAGGCCAGGAGTAGATAGAGACCAGACTGATCAACACGGTGAAACCCCATCTCTACTAAAAATACAAAAATTAGCCAGGCATGGTGACAAGTGCATGTAATTCCAGCTACTAGGGAGGTTGAAGCAGGAGAATCACTTGAACCCGGGAAGCAGAGATTGCAGTGAGCCGACACCACACTGTTGCGCTCCAGCCTGGGCAACGAGAGCAAAACTCTGTCTCAAAAAATATATATATATATATCATGGAGATTGCACCTGATTGCTTACTAAGCTTTAGTGTTACCTCTGGGCTTCTAAAACTCTATCTAAGTATGATCTAGGATGATCTAGGCCAGGCATCCCCAACCTATGGTCCGCGGGCCGCATGCGGCCCCCTGAGGCCATTTATTCGGCCCCCTGCCGCACTTCAGGAAGGGGCACCTCTTTCATTGGTGGTCAGTGAGAGGAGCACAGTATGTGGCGGCCCTCCAGCGGTCTGAGGGACAATGAACTGGCCCCCTGTGTAAAAAGTTTGGGGACTCCTGATCTAGGCTGCCTTGCTAGTAGAGTTCTCATTTGTGTCTGCAAGTGAATGTCAGGTGCATGAGGTCTGAAAGGTAGAAAAGCAGAGAAGGCATTGGTCTCCAGTGCCAGGTGCAGAAATGCATGTGGGGATTGGTGGATGGTGAGGATGAAGTGGTGGCATCATTTCCTGACTTTTCCCTGGGCATTAGCCACTTGGGTTCCAACATAATTTGCAAAGTTTCCATCAGCCTTTTTGACCTTGCCTGCTCAGTCCTTCCCTCGTTGGGTCAACCTTAATTCCCTACATGAAGCAATCCCTGCTAAAAGCATCTAGCGACTTTAAATTTATTGTCTGGATCAGTTATTGTTTTCATATTTGGTTGGCTGGTCTTGCCTTTTAAGCTACTAAACTTTGTGGGGTTTCTTAAATTGTGGTAAAATACACATAACATAAAAATTTACTCTTAATCATTGGTTAGCATACAGTTCATTCACATTGCTGTGCAAATAATCTCCAGAACTGTTTTCATCTTGCAAAACTGAACTGCTACACGTCTCCCCTGCCCACAGCAACCACAATTCTCCTTTTTATCTCTATGGATTTCACCATTATAGGTACCTCATATAAGAGGAATTATACAGTATTTGTCTTTTGTGACTGGCATATTGCACCTAGCATGATGTTTGAACCAGCTGCATTTTGTCATATTTAATATATGGATCCTTGGCCTGAGGAATAAAACAAGTGCTTGATTTTTGTTAACATAAAATAGATTCCTTTCCTAGGATTCTAAATAGTTCTACCCATGCAAAAAGAAAAAAAAAAAATCACATGCTTTGTTTCTTACTTCTTTTGCAGTTTTCAACTACCCTGATAGATCATGCATTCGAGGGGCTGCCGATAGCTGAGGATAATATGCCAGAGAACGTGTGCCCACTGGCAAGCCCCAGGAAACCCTCCTCTTGTTGTATTAGGTCTCTGAAATCAGACACTCTCACCCATGCTGAGTGTTATCTAGACATAATTTCTCTCTAAATTCTATTACTGGCCTTTGGCTGCAGAAAAATAAGTTAATTCACATCCATGTCAATAACTCAGTCACCCTAAAATTGAATCAATGAATGTAATTAGGTCTCCAAGTATGCTGTAATTTGGCAATGATGGTACTCATAGTGAGGTGGTGAGATTAATCACTGGGTGTCATAAATGGAATGTGCTGGTTCATGAGAAATCCAGCACAATTTCCCTGGCTGGGATGAGGATTGCCAGTTGTGGGTCTTCTTGGACAGTGCCGGCCCGTATTCTCTGAGGGGAGCCTGAGTGAACAACCATGAAAATATGCGAATGTGAATGCTGGCCATCACCTGGAGATTCAGGGTCAAGTGAGTCAGTGTTCTGTTTTGGCTGCCGAGGTTTTGGAGGATACTAAATGTCTTTATGAGCCTAGGAAACCTGTGGTCCCTCAACTATCCAGATCAAAGGAGGAAAATTCGAAATGAAAATACTTTGTGCAAACTCTAAAGATCATCCATGAAAAACTAACAACTTTGTTCTGCACATGAATATTCTGAGTTTGGTTTTCCGGTTTACAAACCCACAGTGGATCAGAAATAGCAAGTTACAAAATGAAACAGAGCAAAGTATACATGAAATGACAATGATCAATATGTAAACTTGAGAAAATAATGCAAAAACAGACCGGGCATGGTGGCTCACGCCCGTAATCCCAGCACTTTGGGAGGCCAAGGCTGGGGGTGCATCATGAGGTCAGGAGACTATGCTGACTAACACAGTGAAACTCCATCTCTACTAAAAATACAAAAAATTAGCCGGGCATGGTGGCTCGTGCCTGTAGTCCCAGCTACTCCGGAGGCCGAGGCAGGGGAATTGCTTGAAATCAGGAGGTGGAGGTTGCAGTGAGCTGAGATCACACCACTGCACTCCAGCCTGGATGACAGAGCAAGACTCTGAGAAGGAAAGAAAGAAATAGAGAGAGGACAGAAGGAGAGAAAGAAGAAGAGAGAGAAGGAGAGAGAGGAGAGAGAGAAGAATAGAGAGAAGGAGAGAGAGGAGAGAGAGAGAAAGGAAAGGAAAGAAAAGGAAGGGAAAGGAAAGGAAATGAGGGAGGGAGGAAGGGAGAGAAGAAAGGAAGAAAGGAAGGAAGGAAGGGAGGGAGGGAGGGAGGGAGGGAGGAAGGGAGGGAGGGAGGGAGGGAGTGAAGGGAAGGAAATAATGCAGAAACAGCAGGCATGGGACCTCCAAGAACATCTCCATTTGGGCCACTAAATGTAGGAGCTAATAGCTCTACAGACTGCAGCAGGTCTACAAATTCCACCACACTCTGAAGAAACATGATCATAATCACAATGTTCAGGTGTCCTGAGGAGACTGATAAGCCTTTCAGTTTATGGAGTCGTGGAATACAGGAATATGTTTAAACACGGTTCTACCTCCCTCACTTATCAGCGCAGTCATACATGGTTCTTAACATGTAACAGGCATGGTTATCTAGCACTTGACTGTGCTCACTTTCAGTCAAAGAAAATGAGGCTCAGAGAAATTAACTGTCTCAAATCACAGAGCCATTAAGCAATGAAGTAATGAATTCAAACCCCAGCAGCTGAGCCCCAGCCCCACTCTTAAGTACCACAACACACAGCTCACTTGTGACACTTCCAGGTAGCCAAAAGCTTATTCTTTTGGAAACACATCCTACTCACATCTAGAATAAAATTATTGGAGTGTGATATGTCTTTAAAAGGAAACTAACTAATGTAACTCTTTGGAGCCCTGGGGAGCCTGTGCTGTTCTCATTAAGCTTAAGTATTAGTGAGTTGATTTCAAAGTTTATTAAATGAGTAAGTGTGGGAAATAAATTAGGAAAGAAATGGTTCAGATGAATAAAACTGGCAGAAACGTAAGTTTTAAGGTTATAATGTCCTCATGTTACAAAGCACTTGTCTGCATGCTGATGTGGGCCCATATATATTGAATTCCTATGAACTGATGGTTTTGCACACACATTACATCTCTTTGGAAAGAATATACACATATACTTGATCAAGAAGTTTGGTGGTAGGAGAAGAGATTGGGCTGCTGAGTGCAGGTGATTGGCATATTCTGTGGTATAAAGATAACCGGCTGTGGAGTAGAGGGCTGGATTTGATTGCTGTCTCTGCTATTTGTAAGCTCTTTGACCTTGTATAAGTTAACTCCTTGTATCCTTCATTTTCTCATCTGCAAGACTGAGAAAACAGTAATATGTGCTTGCCAAATTATGAGGGAGGATTACATGAATTGGTGGTCTTCAGGTATTTCTTAAGACATGGTACTAGATCAGGGGTTGGCAAGCTCTTTTCTATAAAAGGTCAGGCTTTGAAATACTTTCTACATGCCTGGCTACCAGGACAGAAGTGCAGTCACTGAGGTACTGAATTATTTTCTTTTTATGAGAAAATAGCCATATAAAATATAGAAATTAATGGGCACAGTTGTGTTACAATGAAGCTTTATTTACAAAAACAAGCAGGGGGACAGATTTTTGACCTCAGTGATGTAGCTTGCTGACTGCTTCACTAGATAAATGTGGGTTAGTAACATCAATGGATTTTGATGAGAAGTCAGTAGCATACTACATGAAAAGTGTATGATACAGTATCTTGCCCACAAAAGGTGTTTAGCAAAGGATAGTCATTATTATAAGGCAGATATTTTATGTGTAACCTAGAAAATCACATCTGGCTTTTGGATAGTCAGACCCTCTGTTCTTGCTTCTTAATTTTCATCAGGGAAGGTTAAGAGACAAGGTTAACTTAGCTAAGAAGCAACTATGGGTGGGAAGAAAGATAAGGAAAATGACAGAATTTTGTTACAGTTTCAAAATTCCTAGTTCAAAATAGGAAGAAAGGCCAATATTCTCTTGATGTGGCCTTCCCTGACTTTGCAATATTTTCCCAGAAGGCTGTAGACCCTTTCCCCTTTATATAACATTAAATAACTACCTTATATTAGGAACAGGTGTATTAATGGGGGTGCTTAGGGCAGGCAGGGAATAAGCTGAATGACATGAATTCTTCCCTTCATAAATGGGCATCACTCCATGAAAACACAACATCATTTGTTGAATGTAAAGTAGACTAGAATTTCAGACCTGGAAACATTTGCCTTCAAGCATCAAAATAATTGAATACTGTAATGGCTCAGCACCTGGCTTAAAGTTATAATACCAGGATTTACATTATTCTTAGCCACAGGCATATTTTTCACCAGCTTTTAACAACCCACCTCCTTTTCCCCTTCCCTCCCACACAATAACTGGATGACTTGTCCAGATCTTAGGCAACAATTCTCTTAGCACATCAGCTCCTGGAAACAAATGCACTTAACCAGAAAAATAGGGACATCAACCAGCAAAGATGCATCCTTAGTTAGTAGAGCTTGAAATAACTACAATCTGTAAAGCACAGTGAGGAAAAGAAGTTTCACCTGCCTGCATCATCAGTCGTTGACTCTCCATCTGACTTGGAGGGTCTCTGAGGGACCGACCTGAGCCTGAGAAGAGGAGAGATTTCCCCTTCAAGAACACACTGGGAACTCACGGACCTCCTTCTCCATGGTGCAGAGCGCAGAGGTAATTACATAATTGTCTGTTCCATTACTTTATTCAAGAGTCACAATCTCAAATTCCATCAACCACCAGAGAAATGGCATTGGTGAATGAAGTAGGTCATTTTAGGGACTTCAATTAATGGAAAGGGTTGTGTCCCAGTAAAGAGATGAGCCTGGACTCATACAGTCAACTGTTTCTATGCTGGCATGTCCCACTGTTTATTGATTTTCCACATTTTCAAGGCAGCAGGAAATGTCATTTTTAATACTTTTATTTTTGGCTTTACAGAATTACTGCAAAGATAGTGCAGAATTCCCATAAAACCAATGGGGACACCAATTGCCCCTATTACTGACATCTTCCATTAGTATGGCATATTATTATTATTATGCATTAGTATAATTATTATTATTATCCATTAGTATGGTATATTATTATTATGCATTAGTATAGTACTATACATAAGTATAGTGTTATACATATGCATAGTATGTGTAATATACATTATTCATTACTATTAATATTAGTAATAATTATACAGTCATGTATAATAATACAAACTAATAATACATATTATACATATGTATAGTATTATACATTGCTATTAGTATTAGCAATAATTACTATGGATTAGTATGGCATATTATTAGCATGTTGTATTTATTATTATTAACTGAAGCCCATATTTTAGCCAAAAGTATACATGGTAAATGTTCTGGTATTTAAATATTGATCACTGTGATAGGCAGAATAATTGATTCCCCAATACACAGGTAGCATGACTGGTCTCCAAACATTTCAAAGATGTTCTAATCTTTGGGACCTGGGAATAGGCTACCTTATATGGCAAAAGAGACTGTGAAGATGTTGCTGAGATAAGGGTTAATCTAACTGAGAGACTGAGAGCTTGTCTTGGACTATCCTGGTGGATCCATTGGAATCACACATGTCATTATTTTAAGGAGGCAGGTGGGTCTTAGTGAGAGGAGCTGTGATGAAGGCAGCACAGATAGGAGTGATGTGGCCATGAGCCAAGGAACACTGGCAGCTTCTGGAAGCAGAAAATGGCCAGGAGACGGATTCCACCCGAGAGCCTCACAAGAAATAGAGCCCCAAAGACACCTTCATTTAGCCCAGTGAGACCCACCTTAGATTTCTGGACTGCAGGGTAATACATATGTGCTGTTGTAAGGCTATGCTAGTGGTAATTTTTTGCTGTAGCAAAAGGACCTAATACAGGCATCAATTCAATGAGAAAGAAAACACTCTTTTCCATCAAACAGACTCATCTGCTAGGCTGCCACTGTGCGGAGAGGGCATGTCTGCTGTGTGACACTAGTCTCAAAGGGGACTGAGACTGTTCCCCCTCTGCATCTCAGACCTTAAAACAGCACCTGATACAGAGAAAAGCCTCAGTATGTATGGATTAAAGTAATGCTTTCAGCCCATGAAAAAGTGCTATATCAATGGTTGATGTCTTTGTACAAGGAATGACATGCATTCTTTATTCTTTGGCAAGAAGTGTAAGAAATATCAACTCTATCTCTGTTCACTTAGGGCTTCTGAAGTGTTTATCCTTATTTCCAAGCAACTTTTAATTTTGTCTTTGCCTTCTTTTTCTGGAACAAAATGAGATGCATACTTAACATTTTGCAGGTGAAGTATCTTTGCAGATGGGTTGACTATGCTTTTGCAAATTGTGCAAACAGAGAGAGCACCTTTTCAGACTGCATTGTCTGTCTCTTCCATTTCAAGAGTCTAAGGGAAAAAAATCTCATTGGCCTCTTTTGATTTCTCCTATTAAGATTTTAACTGTGAAGTTTTTCTTTTGCCTGGGTAGGCCCCTGGGATACGTGCCTCATCAATTGAAATCCGAACAAAGATAATGTTAGACTAACAAGAGAATCATCAACACCATTACTCCTTAAAACTCTGCAAAGGCCAGTGGGTTTCCACCATTAGACTTCAGTTTTCCTTTGCAAAGAGAACTCAAAGTCCGTATGAGAAGACACTCACACACACACACACACACACACACACACACACACACAGAGTACACAAATGGGAACCTCGGGACCAATACATTAGTTCTTCTCCAGCGAGCCTCTGATGGCAGAAAGGGCTTTTCTGCATCTCCTTCCCCGTCTTACCCCACCTGCCGCCCTGGTCCCTTCCCCTGCACGAACACGTGGTGGACCCACCTGCTGCACACGCGGCCTGTTTTCCGTTTCCTCTTTGACACCTGCACGCCGGCAAGGAAGGCACAGCCTATGCCATCTCGGGAAATGACAGCTTGGGCGTTTTCCTGCAAGCGTCACGTTGAAATGTGACCCCTAGGGCTGGAGGCGGGGTCCGGGTTCGAATCCTGGCGGCAGACCCCTCAGGAGCGGCGCCATTTTCTTGGTGACGGTGAGTTCACAGGAGAGCTGATCGTTGCGAGGGGCCTGGCCGCCCCCTCTCGCTCTCCCACCGCCCGGCTCCTTCTCGCTCTCGCGCCCACCCCGCCGTGTGAGGAGGCGCTGGCTCCCCTCGCCTTCCGCCAGGACTGTAAGCCTCCTGAGGCCAGCACCGGAGGCGGATGCTGGTCCCGCGCTTTACGTGCGGCCTGCGAAACTGGGAGGCAGATCGACCGCTCTCGTCACAGATTGCCCAGTCTCCGCCAGTCCCTCTCGGTGACGTGGACATGGCTTCGCACGCTGTCCCGAGCGCATGCCATGATGGCGGCTCACCGGCGACTGACTCCCCCGCACAGCCCTGCGTCCCGCGCTGCGGCGGCGGGCGCGCGCCTCTCGCGAGATCCTGCGTGGACACGGCCCGCCCCGCCCCCCGGAGTTCCGATTCCGTAGACCCTGCTCTCCCGAGACCTTCCAGAGCCCGCTCAGGTGGGGCGTGGCCAGCACGCCTGACAATCAAGAAACGGCTCTCTCTACTGCCACCTTCAGGAGAATCCCGGCGCTGGCGTCCGGTTCTCACGGTGCCGGGGCTCTGCACCCCTCCGAGGAAGCGACCCCACCTGCCTCTCCGTATTGTGAGTGCATCGGGACTCCCCTGGAGTCCGGCAGGGTCTTGACTGCAGGTTCGCAGGAAGCGGTAGACGTGACTAGCGATGATTCATTCACGTTTCATCGATCGAGTCCGCTTCCACGGATGGTCTGGGTGCCGGGCCGCGGCACGGCAGGGTGTGCGTTCTGCCCACGCTCAGGTCGCATTGCAGCCCTGTCTTTTGCTACCTGGGTGAGCTGGGCCGAATTACAGATCATCTGCACTTCCGTTTTCTCCCCTCTGAAATAAGCCCTACAGCGGCATTGCCCTCGGACTTGTTTTGCAAGGAATTCAATAAGTATCTTGCATCATGTGTGCAAGACACACAGTTGGGCTTAGAAAAAAATAAGTAATAATAATGCTACTACTACAGTTATAGAAGGGCTCAGGGTGACTCTGAGCTGTGTGTTAACCACTGTGATTATTGCTAGTAATAATATTTTTAAACATTTGTTTATTCCTTGATGTACACAGTAAGGCCCCCTTATTTGGGGTTTAGCTTTTACTGGAATTAGTTACCACAGTTCAAAAATGATAAGATATTTTAAGAGAGAGAGAGAAACCTCATTCATATAACTTGTGTTACAGTATATTGCTATAATTAATCTATTTTATTACTGTTATTGTTAGTCTGTTATGGTGCTTAATTTATACTTTTACAATTTTAATTTTTTGTAGAGATAGGGTCTCACTCTGTTGCCCAGGCTGATCTCAAACTCCTGGCCTCAAGCAATCTTCTTGTCTCTGCCTCCCAAAGCACTGGAATTACAGACAAGAGCCACCATATCCGACTTCCTAATTTATAAATTAAACTTTATCATAGTTATATATGTATAGGAAAAACATAATATACGTAAGGTTCATACTGTCTGCAGTTTCACCCATACACTGAGGGTCTTGAACTGTATCTTCTGCAGATAAGGAAGAATGACACATGTATGTGCCTCCATGTGAATATACACATATAGATGTGGGAGTAGGTGGGGGTGGATAAAGATATAGGGGCATACAAAAACAGACATGGAGGTGTATTTTTCCTCTTTAAAAATCAAGCACTTAGGAGAAAACAGAACTAACAAACTGGAGCGTAGATCTGAGGAAATTGCCCAGAATACAGCACAGAGCGACAAAGCCCTGAAAAATATTCCACGGAAGTTAAGAGACATGAAGGGTAAAACAGGCCGGCATTCTGTAAGGAGAGAGAAGAAAAATGAAGAGGAGCAGCATTTGAGGAGCTGAATCTAAGCATCATCTAAAATTCATTTTCTTAAATGCATCTTCGGATTCAAGAATTTACGTCAAAACTCCAAGCAGAATTTTTCTAAGCCCATATCTAGATAGTGCTTGGTGAGTAAATTCAAGCAAGCTTTAAAAATGTAGAATAGTGAAAATAATTTAAAATACAATAAATTTAATGATTTAACTTAAAAATATTAAAAATCAAATGATGCTAAAGTTCCAAGTAATAATAATATATAATTATAATAATTGGGCATTGCATATTTTAAGTTTATGGTGGTTAAGTACATATAATTTGAAATTATGCTACAGTACCCTAATATTTAGATTTTAAAAATCAAGCATAGTACAAAAGTCACTTAAAGATACAATTATATATGTCCTTTTCAGGGACATGGTTGGAGTTGGAAGCCATTATCCTCAGCAAACTAATGCAGAAACAGAAAACCAAACACCCATTTTCTCACTTATAAGTGGGAGCTAAATGATGAGAGCACATGGATAAATGGGGGAACACCACACATGGGGGCTTGTTGGAGGGGGATCGATGGGGGAGGGAGAGCATCGGGAAGAATAGCTAATGGATTCTGGGCTCAGTGCCTTGGTGATGGGCAGACCACCACGGCACGCGTTTTCCTGTGTAACAGACTTGCGCATTCTGATTTCATCCCAGGAACCTAACGTGAAAGTTGAAGGAAAAAAATACAATATAGACAGAATACAAGAAAACTAAGAGAAGAATTGTGTACATTAAATACCAGCCAGGGAAAACCTGATAAAGTTTTACTAAATTTCAGAGAAAATAGTATTCTAGGCAAAAATGTTCTGGATACAAATAGAGTACTAAATAACAATGTAAGAAACAGCCTACAAGTTTGTGAGAAGTCCAAAATTCTAAGTAACTAAGAAGGTAATTTAAATATAAGTTGCTGTATGTATTGTCAGAAATGTTAGGTGAATTTAACAAATAATTTATAAGAGTAGAAAGGTTTATCATACCTCACCTGGAAGTTGATGTGCCAAACAAATGTAAATTAGTAAGAATAAGCAATAGTTGAACAAATTTAAACTAAAGGACTTATATAGAACCAGTTCCCATAAATGAAAAAATATGCATTTCCTCTAAACACAAAATAGCATTTCTAATGAGATAAAAGAAAAACTTTAAACAGTTAATATAAAACAAAACACTTTTTTGAGCCGTAGATTTGATTCACATAAATTCTTTTTAGGTATTTATTGATCTAACTTCTATTTTAACTTCAGGGATGCATGTGCAGGCTTATTATGTAAGTAAACTTGTATCATGGGGGTTTGTTGTATAGATTATTTTATCACACAGGTATTAAGCCTAGTAGCCATTAATTGTTTTTCCTGATTCTCTCCCTTCTCCCATCCTTCACCCTGTGGTAGGCCAGAAAGTGTGTTGTTCTCCTCTATGAAGACGTTTTTTATTCAAGACAGAGTCTCACTCTGTCACCCAGGCTAGAGTGCAGTGGCACAATGTTGATTCATTGCAGCCGCAACCACCTGGACTCAGGTGATCCTCCCACGTCAGCCTCCCAAGTGGCTGGGATTACAGGCCAATGCCATCACACCCGGCCAATTGTGTACTTTTTGTAGAGATGGGGTTTTGCTATATTGCCCAAGCTGGTCTTGAACTCCTAGGCTCAAATGATCCCCCTGTCTCAAACCTCCCAAAGTGCGGAAAACACACTTTAAAAGTAAACCAAACCTTCATAAATTTGGAATTTATATAAAACAGGAAGCTACAATGCAAAGGAGAAACTAAATTTAGAGTTAAGCCACAATGAAAACAAGGCCTATAGATCCTGAGACAGGCGCTGAAACAGCATGTAAAGAACGCATCCCCTTACATGCATTCTAGAAGTGAAAATTTAAAAAAATAGAACAAAAGAACAACCGTGAGTAGAAAAAAGAAAACAACTGGAAATAGAGAAATTAGTTCAAAGGAAATCACAGGAGCAATTGAGAGAATAAATAAAACCAACATGAAATCTTCAAAGAAACCAAGGAAACAGTGAAACCATTTGAATCATTGACCAAAAGAAAATGTGTGTGTGTATTTGTGTGTGTGCCTGTGTGCATGTGTGTGTTTAATAATAAAGGTAAAGACAAGAGAAGAGACGGCTGTAGATAAATTATCATCTGTGGAGAAAATCAGAGATAGCTTTCCTCCTCATTCTTGAACTTCCTTCTCAGCTTCAGTAAGAATGGTGACTCTCTTGCTGGGCACCTGGGAAGTAATTAAACTTCAGTCTCATTCAGCCCTTCTAAAAAACAAATAAGTAACCCTATATGACAGACAAAACTAATGAAATGTGTGGCATTAGAGAATGATTGAGATCACATCTGACATTAGGAAAGGAATTAATTGTTAGAAAAATATGCTAACACTGGCCTTTGAAAACTTATCTCTGTTGTAAGAACCTATAAAAATGAGGGTAATGCCAAAACTTCTGAGCCAGCATTAATGAATTAATGAGTGTTTTTCTTTTCTTTTTTTACTTTTTTTTTTTTTTTTTTTTTGAGACAGAATTTTGTTCTTGTGCCAGGCTGGAGTCAGTGGCATGATCTCAGCTCATTGCCACCTCTGCCTTCCGGATTTAAGCAATTCTCCTGCCTCAGCCTCCGGAGTAGCTGGGACTACAGGCACCTGCCACCATGCCCAGATAATTTTGTATTTTTAGTAGAGACAGGGATTCACCATGTTGGCCAGGCTGGTCTTAAACTCCTGATCTCAGGCGATTCACCTGCCTCAGCCTCCCCAAGTGCTGGGATTACAGGCGTGAGCCACCACGCCTGGACTGTTAATGGGTTACTGATAGAAAAGTTGTCTTGAAACCAAATCAGGTTGTGTGTGAACTTCTCCTTCTTGAATACCTTCCTGTGCTCACGGGAATCTGCACGTGCTCTGGTGCCCACACTCTGCCCTTTATGTATTGGTAGGAGGAGAACTCTTATGGTGGCAATAAGATTGAGAAGAAAGGGATTAACAAGACTTAAATGAAAAGAATTTAGTAGTAAGAATAATTTTTAAAATACTACATCTGATATTTTTTACAATATCGAATTTGGTCAGTTTGCTGTTGTGTGCAGGGGTTATACAGAAGTTTGCTTTTCTGAACAAGAAAGATTTATAAGAAAATTATTAACATTTACAATAATAATATTATGTTAAGTGTCCATTGGGCCAGATGTCTAAAAAATAGTAATGACTTATCTCCAATCTTTACAAAATCATAGCAAGGGAAATGTTTTCCCATTTCTCAGGTGTAAAAAGCTCGAGGCAGTCACTAGTTACAGAAGAGGCAGGATTCTCAGTCATGTCCCTCCAGAACTAGTCTGGCTCTTTAAAATTCATTGTTATCTTTCCAATTAGAGGGAAAAAGTGTGTAGACTGACAGGTGACTTCTCAACCAAAATAATTAACAATATCTCAGCAAAAATTATTATTTAAGAATAGTGAAATAAATACTTTTCAGACATATAGAAACTGTCTTTTTACCAGAAGACCCACATTAAAGGAAATATCAAGGGTGTTCTTCAGGAAGAATGAAATAATCCCAAATCTTGACAAAAGACACACACACACACACACACACACACACACACACACACACACTCCAAACCCACAAACAACAAACAACAACAATAACACAAACCTAAGAAGGAATTAAATAATCACAAAGGGTGAATATGCAGAATGAATAATGACCACATACAACAACACAAATACCAGTAATCACGTGAGGAGTTTAATCCACACACAAACAAAATTAAATGTATGCAAAATTACATTTAAATCAAAAAGTACATAAATGAAGTTAAGCAATTCTAAGATTTTTGCTTTTTCCTGGTTATATCATATAACCTTTAATATGTCAATCATCCATATTGCAATCTTTATGGCGATTACTTAAAAATAGTAACATTATTTATAATTTCCTAATTCATAGGGAAAATATGTAAAAAAAATTTCAAATTTTAAATAAGAAAAAACAAAACAGGAAAGACAAACAGAAAAGCAAAAGCAGAGTAAGTTGACAGCCCAAATATATTAAGAAATGTATTACATATAAGGAGACTGCATCTAAATTAAAACAAAAATGAACATCTCTTTGAATTAAAATAAAATGATATTTATAGCAGATTCATTTAAAGCAGAGATATATTGAAAAAATTAGGCCATGCAAGCAATACCAAAGAAAGATTTTGTGTCCAGAAAAATATCTGAAGAATTAGTCTTTAAGATAAAATTTACAACTAAAGAGACTTCATAAAAGTTTAAAATCATTGAGAAAATAGAACGATTCTTAATGTGCTTGCATCTAAATGGTTTCACCTCAAAACGTGATTATTTTGGGTGACACTGAATACGTGCTTCTACATGTGTTCTGATTTATTTTTTAAAATCTACATCTATTAGTCCGTTTCCACACTGCTGTAAAGATACTACTCAAGACTGGGTAATTTATAAAGGAAAGAGGTTTAATTGACTCACAGTTCCACATAGCCGGGGAGGCCTCAGGAAACTTACAGTCATGGTAGAAGGCGAAGGGGAAGCAAGGACCCTCCTCCGTGGTGGCAGGAAAGGGCAGTGTGAGTGCAGGAAAATTGCCATTTATAAAACCCTCAGATCTCCTGAGAACTCACTCGCTAGCACGAGAACAGCATGGGGGAACCACCCTTATGATTCAATCACCTCCTTTCCTTGACACATGGAGATTACAATTCAAGATGAGATTTGGGTGAGAACACAGAGCCAAATCGTATCACTGTATTTCTAATTGTTTACAATAAATAAATGAGGAACTGCTATAGGATTAAGTAAGAAACTACTCATATTTGTTGAGTGTGTGATTAACCCCTAGCAAGCACTCAATAAATGGTAACTGGCATCCTTGCACATGTCACCATCATCATTAACCTTTCTATAATCGAAACAGAACAATGGTAAATTAGGACAGGGAGGAAGTGGAATCCTGCAGAACAAATTGTTTTAGCTATAATCTATTGATAAAAGCAAAGTGTGAGAGTCGTTTGTCTCACCCGGCGTTTATAAGCCATCCTCCCTGAGACATTTAGGGCTCATCAGATGCAAGTCATGGAAAATGCAGAAGTATAACCACTGTTGAGTATTTCCGTCATTCTTGTCAGCCCTGTCTTTGATCTGGTTAGACTTAGCTGTGTTTCCAGAACTCCAAGTACTTGATCATATATTGGAGTCACGTGAGGGAGACTTGGCCTTGAGGACTGGGGCTTCACAGACCAGCTGGTTATTGTAACTCTCACAGGGAATTCAGTCCAGAGCCCAGAACCTAGGTTTCTGTGAGTAACTCCTGACATCTGCTGGCCAGTGTGCTCCTGGCCTGCTCACTGTGTGTTGAGATCCAGAGGATGTTCACTCAGGAGAGTATCTCTCTGTGTTGGATTTTTTTAATATTCAGAAAATTTTATTATTGTATTTATCTCAAAGAGATAATAAAAAAGTTCAACTATTAAAAGGCCAGGCATTCTCTAATTTTCATGAACTATAACTAGAAATGATAAGGAAAACAAATGCCCAAACATGCAAATAACCATCAAGTTAAAGTGGGAAGCAAAATCTCAATTACAAGCCGTTTAGGAATTAACAAAAATGACGTTGCATACCAAATTATAGAAAGGCAACAGCACTGGAACCCGTGGCAGACTCATCAAACTGAAAGGATGATACATTGCCTTGCTGTTGTTTGGCTGCATGAGAAGTTCTTTGGCGGTAAGTTCTGAGATTTCGGTGCACGCATCACCCAAGCAGTGTACACTGCATCCAATATGGAGTCTTGTATCCCTCACCCCACCTCCCAACCTTCCCCCTGAGCCCCCAAATGTCTTACATCAATATTATGCCTTTGCGTCCTCATAGCTTAGCTCCCACTTATAAGTGAGAACATACGATATTTGGTTTTCCATTCCTGATTTACGTCACTTACACATTTGAGAGAGGTCACAGCTCAATTAACCCTTCAGGCTCATGAGTCCAGAAGCTTTTGTGCAGCCAAATGGAAAAAAAAATGACACTTAAAAAGTGTGTGGAAGCCCTAATGACAGGTTTGCATAAAGGGTAAGAGCTTTGGATGTTGAAGATTGTCTCGTAAACCTGTGCTTATCACTTAGTGGCACATCTGTATCCCAGCTAAATAACACCTCTGCACCTCAGTTTTCTTGTCTGTGAAATGGGACTGAAAATAGGACCTACATGATAAGATTATTATCGGATGGAAGAAGGTAAGATATATGTATATAATATGTTAGAACAGTTCCTTGCAAAGAACAATTAATATGTGAGTCATTATTAAACCCTAAAATTGTGACTCATACCATTTAATAAACTATTAACCAATCTAGTTTACTGCACAATGTATCTCTCACATACATTTTTTAAATTCCTAACAAATTATGGGGGCTTTTTCCATTCTGCCAGCACTGCAGGCAGCTGCAGATCTCTCTAGAAAATAGTAAATGTGCTGTATATAACAACCTATTTTATACCCTGCTTTTATTCTAAAATATGAGAAGGCTTCGGTGTAAATATGGCTGAGAAGTCTTTTATTGTTCCTATCAATGTGAAAATGAGCTTGTGTAATGCACTCTGATTGTATCTAAATCATCGCCACTCCTGGTCAGTTTCACATCGTCTCAGACAAAGAACATTGGGCCTTCTACAGTAATCGCACATTAATAGGCATGCATTAGTTGTACACGAAGAGCTTTTTTAGTGGATTAATTGAAAGTCTCGCTGTGCAAGCTTGAGGACCTCAGCTAGTGACATTGAACATGCACTCCTGCAATTAATGATGAATAATAAAAGCTAAATAGCGTAATGAATCCCACTGCCAACATTTTGCTTCGGAAAGTCACCAGCCTGAGCCATTCTCATGTCAGAACTTGGAACCCCACAGAAGGGCTGTACAGCATGAAGACTGAAGCATGGATCCTATAAGCAAGCCAGTGAGGTTTAAGTGCTGGTTCTGCTAGTTACTAGCTATGTGACCTGGCAGGAGTTAAGGATGCTCTCTGAGCATCAGTTTCTTCATCTGCAAAATGGGAACTACAGAAATAGTTCCTATCTCATTCAGTCACTGAGGACACAGCAAACCAGCATGTGTGTGAAAGCACCCAGCATAGAGCCTGGCATGGAAAGAGTACAAAATAAGTGCTAATTATTATTATTATTATTATTATTATTATTAATGTATTAATTGGGTCCTCACAGGAAATGCATGGTATACTCGAAATGGAATTGAATTTAATAAATTTAATAAAGGTAACACTTAAATAGATTAGACGTGATTAAATAAAGGGAGATGGCACTGCACCGAGGACCTAGCACCAGTGGGAAGCCATTGCACTAATCCCATACCACACCCCAATCAACGGAACAAGAGGAGGGGACAACTGCCAGACCATGCAGGAGCTTTGGCATTAAGAAGGCCTTGGTCACGCCTATAATCCCAGCACTTTGGGAGGCCGAGATCGAGACCATCCTGGTCAACATGGTGAAACCCAGTCTCTACTATAAATACAAAAATTAGCTGAGCATGGTGGCACGTGCCTGTAGTCCCAGCTACTCGGGAGGCTGAGGCAGGAGAATTGCTTGAACCTAGGAGGCGGAGGTTGCAGTGAGCCGAGATTGCGCCACTGCCCTCCAGCCTGGGTGACAAGAGAGAAACTCCATCTCGAAAAAGAAAAAAAAAAGAAGGCCTTGGCATCTGAAACCTCACAAGCTGTGGCCTTTGTAAAAGGAACACAGACAATGCCAAGTCATGGCGAGCAGGGAGAGAGAGAGGGTGATAAATCTCTTGACTTCTCTCTTCTCTTGACCATGAAAACCCAGCACCTCCAATTAGAAAATCTAACCAGAAGCCAGAGAGCAGAAGAGGCCAGGTGACGCAATCTGAAGAGGTCAACCTACAGGTTAGAGTAATGCAGGGTGCACTAGGGTTAGGAATAGATCTGGGGGCAGGGGAAGCGGGAATATTGGCAAATATCAGTCCCCAAGGACAGTGGTCTTGGGGCCATCTATATTATGCATGCAATCAGTATGAATAAACTGAGCAAATATTACCAATATAGCTGCATGCCCCATTGCCAAGAAACACTAAGGGAACAAATATAACCATGGAAGTGACTCAGTGCCTTTGAGTCTGGTCCTGGACTGCAGACAGGAAGAGTGATAATCCTAACAAAAACAACCCGAATAGAAATAGTAACAGCAACTGGCAATTCCATAATACTTTGTAATTTTCAAGTCACTTTCATGTATATAACCACATTTCAGCCTTGTAAGAACTCTATTGGAAGGTAGGTATTTATTTCCATTTAAAATGAGAAAATTGACGATGAAGTGTTCAGTTGGCAGGGATCAAAATCCCTTGTACAATTCTTGCTTAAATTTCCTAGAGAATGCATGAAAAATGTTGATATTACATCTTAGTATTCAGGAATACAAGATGTGGAATTTACTTGTTTTACTCAAATCATGTGTTGTGAGGCTTGTGATCTGTCAAGCTCTGTTTTAAACAATGGAGATTCAGCAGTGACCAAAATGAAGTCTTGCCTGTTTTTGAGCTGCAGTTATTTTGCAAGAGTCTGGAAGTCCTTCAAGAAGTTGAAAGACTTATTTATGACCCAAGAGTCCCAAAAGAAATGAAAATATATATCAACACAAAATCTTGGACATAAATATTTATAGCAGAATTGTTCATGATCGCCAATGAGTAGAAATACCAACGATGCTTATCAGCTGAAAGATAAATAAAATTGTTTATCCATACAGTGAAATATTACTTAGCAATAAAAAGTAATGGAGTACTAATTTATGCAACAGGAAAGAATCATTACATTCTACACATTAAATCATTACACTAAGAGAAAGAAGCCAGTCACAAAAAACTATGTATTATATGATTCCATTTCTATGAAAGGGTCCAGATTAGGCAAATCTAGAGAAAAAGTAAGTAGATGAATGGTTATTTAGGGCAGAAGCAATGAGTGAATGAGAAGATTGGGAGTGACAGTCATAGGAGCACGAAGCAGCTAAATGCCCAGAGAGACAGAGGTGGGACCCCGGTGACCCCCACCTCTAAGCTGAAGACAACTGAAAGCCTGAAAGACAAGCTACAGGCTAAATCCTTGGACTGGACTGAGAACTTGTCTTCCTGTTTGGCACACCTTCCTCTGATTCATCCCCGCCCTTCACCTATTCTACATATAGCTACCCTTGCCTAGTTGGTTTTCTACATTATCATGCCAACCTTTGGATGGTGTCTTCCCTTTAACCTTTTATTGCATACTCACAAACCAAGCAGCACACACTCCCCATCCTGTGCCTATAAAGACCCCAGACTCAGTCAGTAGAAGATGATATGGCTGACTTCAGGGAAGGAGATAGCCTGATTTCAGGGAAGAGACAACCTGACCCTTGGAAAGATGGCCTGCTCTTCCTGTGCCCTCTCCAGCTCCCCTCTCCACTGAGAGCTGTTTTCATCACTCAGTAAAGTTCTTCACATTCACCATCCTTCCATTGTGCAGCTTCATTCTTCTTGGATGTTAGCTAAGAGCTTGGGACCCACTAAGTGTGGGTACCCAGAAAGTCTGTCACATGCCAGCCCTTTGACGCTGGTGGCAGAGGGCAGCCACTCTGTGGATGAGTCAAAGGGCCAACTGAGCTGCTAACACGCTGCTGTTCTTGGATGGCCACACTAAAGGAGCTCTGTTACACCTTTTCTGGGGCTTCAGGATCATGGGCACCCTCACCTGGGTGCCATCATGTTTGCCTCAAGGCGACATGCCTGCACTGGCCCCTGCCCCACGCAGAGCTTGCTCCTGTGTTGGTGCCCAGAGCAGCCAACCAGATCCCACACTTGCAAGCTCACTTGCTCCCTCCTGCAAGGGGCTCGGCATGGCAGACTAAGTAGATAGGGCATCCCTTCCTCGAGTCTGGCAAAGGGTGCTGAGAAAATCCTGCATCAACAGCTAAGGGATGTGGGGTTTCATTTTAGGGTAATGAAAATGTTCTAAAATGGGTCATGTGATAAATGCATAACTCTGTGGATATACTAAAAGCCAATTGTACACTTTATATGAGTGAATTGCATGTTATATGAATTGAATCTTTTTTTTTTTTTAGATGAAGTCTTGCTCTGTCACCCAAGCTGGCGTGCAGTGGCACGATCTCGGCTCATCACAACCTCTGCCTCCTGGGTTCAAGTGATTCTCCTGCCTCTCAACCTCCCAGGTAGCTGGGATTAAAGGTCTGCACCACCACACTCAGCTAATTTTTGTATTTTTAGTAGAGCCTGGATTATATCTTAAGAAGGCCTTTCTTTCTAATGCACTACCCCTTGAAGCCTGAGATTCTTATCTAGTGAGATATTGAAACTTTTAGCCACACTTCTCTTTGTAAACCTCATATACTGTACTTGACCTAGAATATAATAATGGTGAGAAATTTTGGATGTTCATCTCCACCCAGATCTTATGTTGAATTGTAATCCTCAATGCGATGCTGGAGGTGGGGCCTGGTGGGAGGTGTTTGGGTCATGGGTGTGGATCCTTCATGGCTTGATGCTATATTCATGATAGTGAGTTCTCAGGAGATCTCCTCATTTAAAATTGTGTGGCATCTCCCCCTGCCAACTCTCTCTCTTGCTCCTGTTTTCACCATGGGAAAGCCAACTCTCACTTCACCTTCTACCATGACTGCAAGCGTCCTGAGGCCTCTGCAGAAGCTCATGCCAGAGCTCTGCTTCCTGTACAGCCTGCAGAACTTTTCTTTATAAATTACCCAATCTTGGGTATCTCTTTATAGCAATGCAAGAACAGCCTAATACAAACTGGTTTAGAAGTTTTACATAAGCAATTACCTTGGATGTCCTACTGAGCTGTATCTTTCTAGAAGCATTCATGAGAAAAAGTGAACACACACACATACATACACACAGAACAGCCTGTACAGCCTGCAGAACTGTGAGACAATTAAACCTCTTTTCTTTATAAATTACCCAATCTTGGGTATCTCTTTATAGCAATGCAAGAACAGCCTAATATAAATTGGTTTAGAATTACGTAAGTAATCACCTTGGATGTCTTGCTAAGCTTTATCTTTCTAGAAGCATTTAGGAGAAAAGGTGAACACACACACATACACACATGCACACACACACACATATTCTTAGACCTGATTCTTCCTCCAACTTTACAGTAATTTCAAATTAATAGAACTATGATTTGTTGAGATGATTGGGAACCTTTGCAGGAAAACAACTTATGGAGCAGTACATGTTCCTTCTGATATTCTCATCAGCTTCTTTTCCAAGGAAAAGGTGACTGTTCTTTTCACGTGTTCTTCACTTTGTTTTATTTTATTCTTTGATAGTAAAAATTAAAGTGTCTTTAACTTTTGTGCCAACGGCTTTGTAGATTATATCATTGCCTTGCTTAGAGATAAAACGTCCCTGTATATCTGGCCTTGGGAAAATCTGGAAGTCCAGGGCAGCTCTCCGGAGCTAAACTTTTATAGGCATGTCTGCCTCTCGCTGTCCTGGAAAATCATACTCAGGCTACCATGTCCCCAGTCATAGGAGTCACATCCTAATGCCTACCAATAGCCCTATGGAATCCTCTTCCTTTGAAGGTTTGGGATAAGAAGATGAACACTTTCTTTCCCTTTGGAGATAATAGAGGTAACAGCACAATTGATTTTTCAAAGAGAACCCACCTCCAGGAATCTTTCTTCCTCACCTCTCAAAGCTTCTAAAGTTCTAAAGGAAATAAAAGATTTCAATAATTGTGAAAAAGTATTATTTCTTTTGAAAAACCCATGCATAGCAGATTCAGCTTATTATTTCATAGTTTTTCATCTTTCTTGACACCTGGTTGGAACCTGAGTTTGGCATCATTGCCTGCATCTGTCTCTGCATGTTGTTCTGTCTGTGCAGCTGGAAGCAAGGGCAGCGCAGACTGCGGGTGGATTTCTGTGGGGGTCTGTGTGAGCATAGGGTCCATAGACTGCAGAGGGACTTAGGAAAGGCAGGAAATTCTCCTTTCCAATTTCCACCAAGAGGAGCCCTGTCAAATCCAGGGCAGTAATAACATCCATCAAGTTGGAAGTTCTCTTTCAAGGGCCATGGAAATGTGGGTGAAGTATCGGTCTGATCCTCAGGACAGTCATCCTGTATGATCTCACTGTGCTGGACTCACAAGCCCTGTCTCCACCACCAGACAGAGAGGCCCTAAGGAGCAACCGAGTTTTTCTAGTTCTTCACATTCTATTTCCTGCAGCCTCTATTTGGGGCCTAGCCCAGGAATAAATGCACGGTGGATGCAGAGAGTGGAATAATAGCTTTGAATGAATACATTCATCCAGAAAAAAGGAAAAATATCATAATCAATGAACTGAATATTCATGCCATGATGTTATTTTCCAAAAACCAACAAGTTACAGAAAGTAACTTCTCTTGAAAGCAGAAAACACTGAAGGAAGAAAATAAGGAAAGAAATATGTGAAAAAGAAATGAAATATATGATAGAAAAAAATCATCAAATACAAAAGATATTTTATTGAGAATACTAATGAAATTGATTTGAATCTAGGAAGACTGATGAAGAAAAATAAGAGAATGAACAAATCGCAAGTATTCAGAATGAAGATACGGTATCATTAAAGATCCTGTATGCATTTAAAATAAGAAATTTATAATATAAACAATGTTATTTTTAAAGAATAAAAATTCAGATAACAGCAAAATTTCTAAAACAAAATTGAGATTATATAATGAATTTGACACAAGAAGAAAATTGTGATATATCTGTGTTTAATAAATGAAGTATATCAGCCAGTATTTTTCTTAGAGCCTTGTCTAAGCTAGTCCTAATTCTCTAATTATCTTCTATATCATCATCCAGTTTTATTTTTAAAGCAGTTATCACTACCCAAAATTATATCATCTTCTATATATCGATGACCTATCTCCTTTCACAAAAATATAACTCTTTTTAGATACTTGAGACATTTTTAAATACTTTATTGTTGATTTTAGGCAGTGGAGAAATAAGCTATATTATTTTATGGGCAGATAGTCTATTGTATTTTTTAAATCGCCAGACTATGTGTTTGTGTCATTATATTTATTACAAGCATTTATTTTAAAATATTTTATTTTGATCCTATTGAAAAATTAAGTAATAATGAATGAGAGTCCTCGCTGTCTTGAGCAACTCCACAATCCTGGTGTCTAGAGTAATTCTGACCCACATCAAGTACTCAAAAATAGTGTTCAAACAAACAAAGGTACACATGAAGAAATAAATTTATTCATATTATAAATAATTTCACCATCTAAGAAAACTTTATGGCAGGAAATCTTGTTACCAGTATACAATGGTGATCACAAATACAGAAATGAAAAAATTCCATCCAAAGAGGAGACGTTCAGAGATTCTCTCTTCTCACTCTCTTCCACATTTCTTGAAGTTTCCTTTCAAAATACTCTCTTGTAAATTATTGAATATGTTAGATTTTTTGATACTTCATGACATTAAGTCCCTTTCTCACCAGACTATTGTCGTCTCCAAGTCTGTCTCCTCTGTCAGGTGTTCCTGGGGTTCCCCGTGAGGAGGGTCCTCACCAGCATCCCTCTGGCCTGTGAACCCACAGGATCTACAGTCAGAAGGTGAGAGATGGAAGATCTGGCTTCCCGAGCACTCCTGTAGGGCTGCATTTCATAGAGTCATAGGGGAAGCCTGCTAACATTAAAACGCTTTAGTGTCTATTCTGAACTGTGGTTCTCGGAATTCAGGACCAAAGTTGGACTCTGTGGATCAAGTTATCTGCATAGAAAAGCCATCCTGGTGATCACTGAGGAAAGAAGAGAAATTAGCAAAAATATACAATCATGTCTTAGTAGTAACAATTGTATTTTCTGTCTACAAAGGCTACCTGAAAATATCCACAGACTACAAAGGTCATCAAGTTGACGCATGAATGTTTACCTGTAAGTCATCCAAGATTTACCTCACTAGTTTGTAAATACTATACACCTACCCTTTTGTCTCTATTTTGTTTTAGGAATACTTCCAATCAACCAATTTATGAAAGAGGGACCAGAGGAGAAAAAGGCCAACCCTTCAACACTGTGATCCATTTCTGGCCATACTCCCAGGAATTATAATTATAAACCAAAACAACAATCCACTCATTAACATCCACAAATAACTTGCAGTTCAGAATGAAGTTACTAAACTGTCTTCAGCCAGAGGACCCTCCAAACCACTTCGTTATCATGATTAGCATGAAAATCAAGTTTCAGAGAGGTCAGAAGAATGTACATAATCTTCTTGCAAATATTTAAATATTTATTGAATATCCTAATTGCATATTCTGAATTTTTTTTCTGGAATACATTTAAGTATAGAGAGTTTCATGATTTAGTCATAAACACTAAAGGAACACAACCATGGCACTTGTCAAATAAAGACATAGAACAATTACCCCAATGGTTTGCCAAATCCCACATTGAGAAGCCTTCTGATTAGGAGAAAGAGAAGCCAAACATTGAGTTTCTTCCCTCCTTTAACTCCCTATCTCATGAACTAGATTTTGTTTTGTGAGGGCACCAATGAACTCTCATCTCAGTCCTTTCTTCATCAAGGGCTAACCTTGTTTTAAGGACTTAATGGAGGGGTACTAAGATTACAGACTCTGCGCTGGACATGGTGGCTCACACCTGTCATCCCAGCACTTTGGGAGGCCTAGGCAGGTAGATCACGAGGTCAGGAGTTCGAGACCAGCCTGACCAATGTGGTGAAACCCCATTGCTATTAAAAGTACAAAAATTAGCCGGGCAAGGTGGTGGTTACCTGTAATCCCAGCTACTCGGGAGGCTGAGGCAGGAGAATGGCTTGAATTTAGGAGACGGAGGTTTCAGTGAGCTGAGACTGTGCCATTGTACTCCAGCCTGGGTGACAGAGTGAGATGTTGTCTTAAAAAAAAAAAAAAAATTACAGACTCTGAAGTCAAAGTGTCTGAAATTCAAACATCAGCTCTTGTACTACTTAAGAGTTTTCTAAATTCAGCAGCTTCTGGTGGCTCATGCCTGTAATCCCAAGACTTTAGGAAGCTGAGATGGGCAGATCACTTAAGGCCAGGAGTTTGAGACCAGCCTGGCCAACATGGCGAAACCCTGGCTCTGCTGAAAATACAAAAATTAGCCAGGCAAGGTGGTGCACATGGAATCTCAACTACTTGGGTGACTGAAGCACTAGAATGGCTTGAACCTGGGAGGTGGAGGTTGCAGTAAGATGAGATAGCACCACTGCACTCCAGCCTGGGGGACAGAGTGAGATGCTATCTCAAAATAAATAAATAAATAAATTCGTATAATTCACATTACCTCCTAACTATTCAATGTCCTCATCTGTAAAAGAGGTGTTGAGCATGTTGTACAGTGTAATTAGATTATGATAAAATAATGCAGGAGAATCAGTTGCACTAAATAAAAGCTCAGTATATTTAAAGACTTACTATTTTTGTTTGTCTCTGTAATTCATGAAATTAGGAGCGAGTAAGTTTTGGGCTGAGATCTGGCTGTATGCTGTCTTACTGGGAAACTCCTGAAACACTTTTAAAAGTATTTTATTGCTGGTTTTAGGAAGTGAAGAAATCAGCTGTTTTTTTTATGGGCAGATATTCCACAATATTTTTTAAATCTCCAAACTATGTGTTTATGTTATTATATTTATTATAAATATTTATTTTTAAATATTTTGTTTTGATTCTTTTGAAAAATTAGATAATAGATGAAGATGGTTATATCCCAATAGATTTGTTGGGGGTGTGAACTGAGCTTGGGGGTTACTGAGAGCAGCTGCTGCCAGTGGTCAATAGCCACAGGAGGGCTCATCTAAGCATGCCACCATGCCCTCCTTACTGCTGGCTCAAAAAGCCTGCTTTTACGAATCTGCTACTATTTATTATATTATTGTTTTATCACTTAAAGAATAGAAAACGTAACCAATATTTGGAAAGACCTAACTGAAATAGATAACTATGGAAGCATGCCTTTCCCTTGTGCGTCCAGAAGCACCAGGTGTGAAGTCTACAGGACACAATCAGGGGTTAAATGAGAAAGAGACATGCTAGATTTGGTGGTTGACATGGAGGACTGAGCTGCCACAAAGATGACAGTTGATTAGATGCAGCATCACTATGTTCTAAGAAAGTGATCAGATGAATCAGGCCTGTGACAGGAGAAATCTCTGGGTAGATCCTGATTAAGCCTGGAATAATTGATTGTCCAACCAGAAATTCCAGGTCTTGGTACCAATACAGTGCCTTCATGGATATCCAGAAGCCAAGTGGAAAAGGCTTCATTTGCATTTAAATTAAATTTGCGTACATATTTTAGTAAAAATAAATAGAGATAACCACAGTCTTGCCTAGAGTTGATCTTCTTTGGCAGGAGAGGGATTAGAAATGACCTATGTTGTTGTGAGCTCTCTCCAGGCACCCCGAGAAGGGCAAGCCTCTGAAATCATGCATTTTCCAGGGAACCACACTGTGAGATAGAATGAGTTAAGACTTTCCTTCCTCTACTTTTTCAAACCACAATGAAAGATAACCTTATATATTTTCTAGAAATTTCTCAAAATTCTAGAAATGGCCTCAGTTAGAACAGAATGAAATGTGGATCTGATTAAAGTTGAGAGATTGAGGAGGTGGAGGCAGAGCACGACAAGAATCAGCAATTCAGTTTGCAGTTGAAGCCACCAACTAAGTGCCTGCTCCTGGAACACCAGGCTCATTTCCACTACGTGCTCCCAAAAGGACAGGTGCATTCTACAGTAGCAGAAAGAAAGTTTAACTTCAGGTTAGGGGATGCGCATTTCAACAGGATGGCAGTGGAAGTCTAGTGTGGGGTCTTGGTTAGGGAGGCCCTCTCTGGAATGGCTATCATGTGATCTAACCAGGACAGACAGCAAATGTTGTGATGGTGATGGGCAGCTTCCAGATGAGTGGGACCTAAAGTCCAGCCCAGACGTGTGAGCTCAGGGCTGCCAGGTATGCAGAGGCAGGGTCAGAGCAGCCTCACTCACATCTGCAGCAGCCCATTCGCATGCATTCTATGTAAATGGAGCCCCCTGGGGTTGTGGCAGGTGTGGATGAGGTCCGCGTTGGAAACCGAACATGGCATAGTCTGGCAATTTTGTCTGTGAGATGGTGACAGTTAAATATCTTCTTCGTCCTTCCTTCCAGCTCTGTACAATCAATACTTTTCAATTTCATAAATTCTAAATACTCAGTTTTCCCTATAAACTGAGTCTTCAATCACTTCATCTTTACTTGAAAAGATCCCCTCTATCAGGGAAAATGTATGTTCACCGTTATTGATGAAAAAAGTCAAACTCTGTAAAATATTTGAAGAGGTTTATTCTGAGCCAAATATGAGAGACCATGGCTGACCTAAGGCGTGGTGTCAGGAGTTCCTGGGAATATGTGCCAAAGGTAATTGGGTTACAGCTTGGTTTTATACATTTCAGGAAGACACAAGACATTAGTCAATACATGTGTGGTTTACATTGGTTTGGTCCAGAAAGGCGGGACAACTCAAAGCGGAGGCCTGAGGGTCATAGGTGGATTCAAAAATTTTCTGATTGGCAATTGGTTGAAATAGTTACTATCTAAACACGTGGAATTAATAAAAAGGAATGTCTGATTTAAAGTAAGAGGTTGTGGAGACCAAGGCTCTTATTACATAGATGAAGTCTCATAAGTGGCCATGCTGTGACATGGTAAAAGCTCCATAAAACTGCACACCTCAACCATACCTTGGCTTTCTGTTGAAACTGCTCTCTATAACCCAAATGTGAATAAGTGATTAAGGACTGTAATTTCCACCCTACCCAGACAATGTGTAAACAAATGCTAATCTTGACTTTTGTGAATCACTTTAGTAACAATCAGAATGTCAAAAAGTCCCCTGGCCCTCGGAGAGTCTGGAGCCCCTCACCCTCATCCTTGCCCAGGAATCCACTGGAATGTCCAGAGCCCCTCACCCTCATCTCCACCCAGGGGGTGATTTACAGAATCCACTAGCCCTCAGAACGTCTGAAGCCCCTCACCCCCACCCCTGCTTCTCACCCTCACTCCTGAGGTGGTTTTACGGGTATAAAAGGTCTTGACACCCTCCTTTTGGGGCCACAGGTTAGAGAGACGTGAGTCCTCCGTAGCCACTGGCAATAAAGACCCTGCAATTTGGCATACTTCTGTCTTCGTGTTGACTTTCTATGCTCGGGCCAGTACGATAACGCTTTCAGGCAATAGATGGCAAATGTTTCCTATCCAGAGGTTTAAAACATTCCAGACTCTCTGCAAGAGACCTAGTCAAGGAAGGGAATTTGCTACAGAATGAAAATATCCCTCGCAAGAGATAGCTGTGCAGGGCCATTCTAAAATATGTGAAAGAAATACGTTTTGGGGTAAAATACATTGATTTCTCTCAGAGCCTGCTATCTGCCATGTGATAGATGACAGTCCGGTTGGAATTTGGTAACTTACTGTCTCAAAGGGTCTGCCGGTTAGTCTTGAGATCTCTGTTTTAACGTTAATGCTGGTCAATTGTATCTGAACTTCGAAGGGAGGAAGGTATAATGAGGTATGTTCAGCTCACCGCCTCCCTCGTGGCCTGAACTGGTTTTGCAGGTTTCTTCGGAATTCCCTCAGCCAAGAGGGATCCCTCCCTGTTGGTTGGGGGGCTTAAAATTTCGGTTTTGGTTTTCAACCCTCATATTTGTTCATACTGAGGTGTTTTTCTCAAATATGTCGGTGCTCCTGAAAATGAAGTGACAGGAATATGGCGAATAGCTATGTGTTTGGTGAGTGGTGTTTCCAACGGCAAGGAGTTTTCGGATTTTCCAGAGGAAGTAGCTAGCGATGTGAGTCTTCACTTTTCCAGTTTGAAATAAAGATTATGTGCCTGGCACATACTGGAAAATCAATAAAATTCTGTTGAATAAATGTTGTGGAAAGAGATTTATAAACATTCAGAGGAAAGCTGAATTTTCCTGAAATAATCCCTATTTCAGTTGCAAGGGATTTATACATTAAAAAATATGAAATATTCTTCTATTTTTTTCCCTTTACATCTCACACAAGTGCACATGTGTTCTGAGAATCAAAGGGTCAGCCTGGTACATGTCTGACATATCAAGTAAAGAAATTCTCTGTAATTTTTAAAGAGATTCAGTATAATTTGTGTTCAGATGTTCTGAAATGTTCATGAATCACTTAACTCGTGACTGACTCTAGAAATATTTGTTACGTCTTCCGTGAAAAGTGTTGGTCACACACCTGGAATCTACTGCCTGCTCTGGCCTGCCTAGCTAGGCCCTAATATCTTCCAGAGACTCCCTTCTCAGCATCACAGCCTTGGACAGGGCAGGTCTGCTTGACCCTGGAGTATTCTAGTTCCTCTGCAATCACTGGTTCAGGAATGTGCAGACCTATGACCTTACTCAGGTGAACAAGATACAAGGAGAATTTTAGTAGGGGAATTCTAGTAAAAAGCTTTGCTCTTCTATAAAGGATATGTAGGGAGCTACCTGCTGTCTTGTTTATGAGGAACTCTCTATCTTGCTTGATAGCACTTGGAATTGCGGGTGTTACCACTAGCATAAGGGAGGGAGAAGCCATTCTGAGGGAGGATGGCAGTGCAGAGATGAATGGGGCCTCGCACAAGCTGACATTGCTGAGCTGTTGGCTTTGCCAACTCAGCACCCCCACCTCCTGCCACCAGATCTTCAGGCTTTTTAAGAGAGAGAATAAGACCCTTCATTGCAGATGTCTGATGAGCCAGGATTTTCCGTGGCTACAGCTGAAAGCATTGAAAAGATACAACTTATTTGTGTTTTGCTTTCTTTGACATGTCTCTATTATAGAAAACTAATTGTATTCCAGAAATATCTGGAAGAGTTGATGCCAGCCATATCTCTCCTATTATCCATAAACAAAAGTTTGGCAAGACATGCCTCACAGTAATGTATGCATAGACTTGTAATCCAACTTAGGTCAAACAGTCACTCTCATCTTTAAAGATGACTGGGTAAAAGAAGAGTAAGTCTGTCCCTCACCTTGAGTTAGGCTCACCATTGCCCAAACAAAGAACACGCAACTTGAAGCTTGAGAAGGAAAGCAGACTGAGTATCAAATAGGCAGCTGTTAGAGAATGCCACTTAGCGGATGTATGATATTGAGCTGGAGCCTGGAAGTAGCTAAGGCTGGAGAGGAAGCTGGGACGAGACCATGAGGCCGTGGCTAGGCTGGGTGGCTTTGTCTGTTCTGCGAGAGCAGAGGAGAAGCACATGGCCCCATGATGGCACACCCCGGGCACACTCAAAGACTGTGAGAAGGAAAGAGGAGTTATTTTCAGTTAAACATGATCACTTGACAAGATGTCCACACTGTGATAGCTAAAGCCGATTTTATATGTTTTGTCTTGGAACTTGTCTTGGACATTTAGGTATTGAAAACACTGAGATGAACAAGACAGAGAATCGCTTCATGCTTTTATTTCCCCCCAAAAAGGAAGTTGGTTCATAAAATTGCTCTCCTCAGGAGGAATAAATTATAAATGGGATTTAAGTTTTCATTAGTAATATATTATTGGGTAGCTATGTTGACATAAAGAACTTCAGCTTTAACCAGGACATTCTCTGAATTTCTCAAAATGCCAATTTTAAACATAATTCAATGTTACTAATGTTTGAAAACGCAATTTAACACATTAATTGGGATATAATTCATAGACCACACAACCACATATTTAAAGGGCACTATTAAATGGTTTTATTAGGTTCACAGTTCCCAGCAAAATCTGATTTTAGAACATTTTCACCCCGTAAAAAGACACCTTGTACTCGCCTGCAGCCACTCCCATTCCTGTCCATCTCCACCTCCAGGTGCTAAGTAATGACTGACTTACATTCACTTTAGAAGACTCCACTGGAGCTCTTCCTCTGGCCCTTGGAGAGGGAAATCTGTTCCAAATCCTCTCGGCAGTTTAAAAAACCTGGCCTGTCTTCTCAAGGACCTGGAAGCCATTCCTTTGAAATGTGGCCATCCAGCAATACGTGCTGTCCTATCTCCCTGTCTCTGTGGGAGGGAAGAAGCCTCACTTCAGTGGGAGTCTTGCTCCAAGTCTTAAAACTCCTTCCTGTAGTAAAGGTACGAGACACTTCACTTTTCCTCTGGGGAAAGCTGATTAGCCAAGACAGGTGGCCTACAATTCTCTGACCCCAGGTCTTAACACACACACACACACACACACACACACACACACACACACACACACATACACATACTTTCTTCAGAGGAGCTATACTCAAACTGAGTTCTGGTCTGTTCACCCTATTTCAGTAGCTTTGAATGAAGCCTTCCTTACTGTTTTAACTCTGCCCAGTGCAATTTGGTTTTGATGATTCCATTCAAAACGGTGGCTGGAAGATACACTGGAATCAGGTTTGGAAACTCGAATGCATGTGTGAATGAGATGAGCAAGGAGAATCTGGCTGTATACAAGATGGGATGGGGAAGATGCTGGAAGGTGGAGACCCCTTGCCTCACTGCAGTGGGGTGAATAGTGTCTCCCCAAATTACATCTAACTCCCAACTCCTGGCACCTGGGAATCTCATTTTGGAAATAGGACTTTTGCCCGTGTAATTGAGTTAAGGATCTTGAGATGATACCATCCTTGATTTAGGGTGAGCCCTAAATCCAAATATTGGTGTCCTCATAAAATAAAAGTGGGGAAGGCTTGAGACACAGAGAAGGAGGCCTGTGACAGAGGCAGAGACAAGATGCAGCTGCCACCAGCCGAGGCAGGCATACTTGTCACGGAGGATCCTCCCCTGGAGCCCTCACAGGGGTGTGACCCTGCCGACACACTATTGCAAACTTCAGACTTCCTGCACTGTGGGAGAATAAACCTCTATTGTTTCAGGCTGTTAAGTTTGTGGTGTCTGCCTAAGGAAATGAAGATACCCACTCAAAGCTTCATGGTTGTTACTCCGAAGAAATGTGCCAGGAGATCCCTTAGGTTTGCCAGAGTGACGGGGTGAGCAGTGTGATGGGAAGGATGGTAACGGAACAGGTAACTAAAGCTGACTCAAGTCGAAGCAGGTGACCAGGGGAATAGATGTGAACTACTGATTAGAAGTGGTGGGAAAGTCGTTTCTTAAAACTCCGAGTAAGTGAGTGAAGAGAATCGGGAAGTTAAACTTTGAAATGGAGTGCAAAGAACGGGGGAGTTGAACAGGCTGATACATTGGTTCTTTGGAGAGGATCTCAGAACTCCTTGTACTTAACAATTTATAGACTAAAATCTTAGAAGAGAAATTTATTAAATCCTACAAATTCAAGAAGATTTAAAAAAAAGAAAATATGATTGTAATAATTCCTCTGAACGTCCTCCTAACTGGAGACAGGCTCCCTTGCTGTTGTGTGTTCACTGTTTCCATTAACCTAATGAAATCTACACTTGCAAATGAAGTCCTGGGGTCCCGAATAGATGTTCAGAGTCTGGCCTCATGCTAATATGTTATGTGCCAGCCCATATCCCTAAACAGACTCACGGAAATGTGTTAAGCGATATAACAGAATAAAAGTCATGTTTAATTGAAAGATGGGTCTTTTTTCTTCTATATGAGGAAATAAAGCAATTGAACATTTCTTTGCTCTTTATACTAAATTAAGTGCTAACATGTATAGAGAAGTGAAAAAATGCATTCCGATGACGAAGGGACTGAGTCAAATGCACAGCCAGCGTCCTTTTAGTGAATAAGAAATCTGAATCAAAACCCACAAAAATATTTTCAGCAATCGGTTGACTTTTATTTTATTTGAAGATAATCTCAGGCATCTGTTTTGCATTGGAATTCATTTTGTTTTGATTTGTTTTCCTAACAAATCACCCATTCCGTTTTGCACAGCACAGTGGCAGGTAACATCCCGTTTTATAAACCAGTGTCTACCCGTTGTCTTACAAAATGCCAGCTACAGGTGCTGCATACCACATAGCGTTAAGGCAGTGAAGTCTGTGTTCCAGGAACTTCAGAATTCCTGAATGTGTTGGTGTTGATAAAAGGGGATGAGATGAAGTAGAACGATCGGAAACTTCGAGGTTGGTCACGTGTGTCCTAGCTCTTTGTCTGTGGTAAATCTCAAGAAAACAATACACTCTTCTTGGGCTTCGTTATCTCAACTGTAAATGAAACTATTAGATAAAGTCAGTACAGACAACTTGTGCTTTCGCTGGAATATGAGATGATTTTAGGTGTCATCACTCATGATGTTAAATAATATGAGGAATCACTTCCCACTAGCATCTTCTTTTATCCTTCTGGTGATATGAAAGAATCATCGTTTTTGTGTTAGCTTTTGCTCTCCTATTTAAAAGACAGAGAGCAAATCCATGTTCATAGTTTTAGAAGTAAGATTATGTAGGTAGAGTTCTATAAAATTGTCCATCTTTGTTGTATTTATTTTTACGGCAAGATGTAATGATTTTTCAGCTTAGAGGTCAATAAAGGCTTCACTTGTAAGTAGATGAATTCAAATACAACACTGTGTCAACTAAAAGGTAAATACTGAGAAATAGAATAGGTAGAACTCAGGTGTGGCAATATTTGCAGGTAGTGCATAAGTCAATGATGTTCATGGGACCCTGCACAGTGGTGTGTTAGGACCCTTGCCATGTTAAATTGGACCTCTTCCTCTATTGTGATTCAACTTTCTTTCTAAAAGTGCTGTAGTTTTCTTGGAAGTGGAAAAATAAATATACCTAAACACACACAAGCTGCATGGATTAATTTCTCTTGCAGGTAGACGTCACCATGTGACTCAACATCAGCCAACAAGATGGAAATAAAGGTGAAGTTATCACATGACATCTACAAGGACTAGTTAGATGAGGTGGTGACTCTGGTGGCAATTGTTCTTTTGCCTTTTTCACATTCCTGCTTGTCCTGTCTGGGATGCTGAAGTGATGGCTGGTAAACAGAGGCCCTCTTGTGATGTTGAGATAAACATGAGAATTAAAGCCACGGACTACAGATGGCAGAGAAGAGAGAGAAAGATAGGATGCAGGCTAGTATAGATGGAACTGAGTTTCTGCTATACAAGTTCTACCACTAAGCTTTGAATTTCATGATATGTGAGAGAGAAATAAACTCCTATTTTAGAAGAGTTACCTGCAACTGAAAGGAATGCCTAATTGGCACAGCCTGTGTGCTTCAAACCTTCCTGAGATTTAGGTGGAAGGCATATTTAGTCTTTACCCATCATTCTGCTCACATCCATTCACTCAATCAGACTCCCAATCAGCCTCAATCAATCTAATCCAGATTCTAGAGCAAGCCCCACAAATTATAGATCGAATATCCACTTACTGCAAGAGAGAGATTTAAAGATACTTCTACCCAAACACATTTTAAATCTCTAGCATCTTTGAGGTGGTCATTTGCAGTGGTTAATAGGGTCTAAATGACTTCTGATTCAAAGCTCATTCCATATTACAATGTAACGGTGCAAAAGTTAGGGTTGTTAAAAAATTATTTTACATTCTGGGACACATGGGCAGAATGTGCAGGTTTGTTACATCAGTATACATATGCCATGGTGGTTTGCTACAGCTATCAACCTGTCATCTAGGTTTCAAGCACCACATGCATCAGGTGTTTGACCTAATGCTCTCCCTCCCCTTGACCCTCGGCCGCTGACAGGCCCCAGTGTGTGATGTTCCCCTCCCTGTGTCCATATGTTCTCATTGTTCAACTCCCCCTTATGAGTGAGAACATGCAGTGTTTGATTTCCTGTTCTTAAGTTAATTTGCTGAGAATGATGGCTTCCAGCTTCATCCATGTCTCTGTAAAAGACACAAACTCATTCTTTTTCATGGCTGCATAGTATTTCATGAGTCTGGATTTGGTTACAGATAGAGCTGAATGAGACTTAGCTATATCTAATGCGTTTTGATAGTTATATCAATTCTCCTTTTTTTCTGCTTTTATGAATGAATGTACAAAGAAGAAAAAAATTACAAATGACCCTTTCTTTACAAACTTTTAGGGTAATTAAGTTCAGCTATTAAAAAGCAGATGTTTGCAACATTCATAGCAATTCGTCTCGGGAAATTAAAAATGCTTTAAAACTGTAATCATTTTGATACCATTCAGATATTGTATCTTCAGCTGTGAGATAATTCTCAGTAATAAATGTCAACTTGTAAAAAATGCTAAACAAATCAAATCAAAATGGCTTCTCTAAAATAAATTAGCTCCAATTATTTATTTAAAAAAATTTTTTTCTTATGCCGGTAGAAATAAAGTGAACATTTTGACTCATTTCTTCATTAAAGTTTGAATTTTCCAGTCACCAGTATGTTGTTCTTTCTTACAAATGTTTGTGTGCCTGGAATGAGAACATTACCCCATAGAATATTTTGTGGTGGAAATCCTTTCAAAGAGAAAGCAAGCAGGATGCCAGCTTAGAATGACTATACAGGCAGTAAATTAAAATGCTAATAGGTGTCGAGGAAACAATCTGAGTTTGGCAGGTTGATCTTAAGGCAATCCGGCGTGGTGAGGGCAGTGGCAGACAAGGGAACTTCTGCTCTGCCTAAAATGGGGCACCTGGGACACAACTTCAGAGGCTTCTTTTTTTGTGACATCTTTTAATATGCAGGAAAAAGTGAAAAACATCTTGTATTTTAAACACTGTCATAACAGCAACATAAAATACACTTCCGTGACCTGTATCCTATCTGTGTGTGTGCATGGGACTTGCTGACCTCAGTCTTTTAGGATTAGTGAATAATCAGAGACGTCAGGAAAGAAAGGGACTGGACAGGGAAAGTGTGGCACATATACACCATGGAATACTATGCAGCCATAAAAACAATGAGTTCATGTCCTTTGTAGGGACATGGATGAACCTGGAAACCATCATTCTAAGCAAACTGACAAAAGAGCAGAAAATCAAACACCGCATGTTCTCACTCACAGGCGGGTGTTGAACAATGAGAACACGTGGACACAGGGAGGGGAGCATCACACACTGGGGTCAGTTGGAGTGGCTAGGGGAGGGACAGCAGGGGGTGGGGATCTAGGGAGGGATAACATGGGGAGAAATGCCAGATATAGGTGATGGGGAGGAAGGCAGCAAACCACATTGCCATGTATGTAGCTATGCAACAATCTTGCATGTTCTTCACATGTACCACAAAACCTAAAATGCAATTATATATAATATAATATTATATATATATATATATATATATATATATGTATATATATATATATATATAAAATAAAAAACAAAAATAAAAAGAAAGGGCCGGATATAAGTGGAAGTTGACTTCTGGTCTCAGAAGAATAAAAAAGACAGAAGGGATCCCGTTTTTCAATTTAGCTTCCTTCTTTAAAGGAATAGCGAATGAGTTGAATGAGTTAAAGCTAATAAAAGATACATTGTTATTAATTCAATTTTTAATTTTTACCAGAAAATAACACAATTCTTATTTATCACCAACCTTCCCATATAAGAATATTCTTTCTAATTTTCTTCCCATTTTCCCATCCATAAACATAAATCCAGAACAATGAAAGTCAATTCCTGCTACCTGGCACTGTTACTTATGACCCATGTTAAATATGCAAGTCTTGCAAATTATTTTACTCTCTATACAAAGAAAATAACATGAGTATTTATAAGGGAGGACAGCTCCAAATATAAATGACAAAACTCTAACTCAACCATAAAAATATGTTTTATTCTGCCTAACAAGAAGTCAAGCAGGAACGGCTTTGGGAGAAGTTGATCCTGGGGCTAAATATTGTGCCGAAGGTCCCACGTTCTTTCCGTCTCTCTGAGCCTTCATTCTTGGTGATGACTTTGTCCTCACACTGGCTGCAGATGGCTGTAGCAATCCCAAGTGTCTTATGCAGCTGTAACAGCAAACACAAGAAATGACCATTTTGTCCTGTGGAATCTGAACATTTATCTCCCAGGTACCCACAAACAGAACTTCCTTGTCACTGGCCAAAACTGGGTCACATATCCATTTCCACTGTCACTGGAAATGAGGATCGAATTAGCCCATCCCTCGAGCTGGAGTGAATTGAGATTCCCCTGGAGTACATGCTGTATCCAGGAAGAGTAGATACCTTAACCAAATCATAATTCAGGACAACAGTTGGTGGATAGGCAACCAAAGTGTGCATAGGATTATTATCACAATTGCGGGTCCTGTCTTCTAGTATCCCATTTTCCGGTTTGCATAAGTCAACCAGATTCACCGTGCCAGCTCATTCTTGTTTCTTGATTTCACTCAAAACAATAAAATCCAGAGATTCTACTTAAAGCCAAACAACAGCAACATAAAAGAAAAGCAGTAAAAAAATAATTGATGCAAAAATCCAAAATGCTGACACCACCAAATGCTGGTGAGGAGGTAGAGAAACAGAAGTCTCATTCATCGTTGATGGAAAAATGCAAAATAGTATGTTCATCTTGGAAGACAGTTTTACAGTCTCAAAAAACTAAACATATGCTTACTGTACAGTCTAGCATTTATGCTCCTTAGAATTTACCCAAAGAAATTGAAAACCTATGTTCACACAAAAACCTACACACGAATGCTTATAGCAACTTTATTCATAATTAGCAAAATTTGGGATGTCTTTCAGGAGGTAACGGATAAACAGATATATCTGGACACTAGGATATTATTCAGCTTTATAAAGACAGGCACTATAAAGCCCCGAAAAGATACCACAGAACTTTAAATGCATATTACCGAAAGAAGCCGATCACAGAAGGCTACAGCCCATATGATTCCAACTGGGTAACTTTCTAGAAAAGGCAAATTAAAAAGGTAAGTGGTTTCCAGGGACTGGGAATATGTAGAGATAAGTGTATGGATCACAGAAGATTTTTAGAGCCGTGAAACTACTCCGTGTGATAATGTGATGGAGGGTACAAATCATTATATGTTTGTCAAAACCCATAGAATGTACAATACCAAGGGTTACTGATGTAAACTGTGGACTTGGGGTGATAAGGATGAATCAGTGCTGGCTTACCCGTTGTAACAAATGTACCACAATCATAACAAACACTTACAGGGGACGTTGACGGTCCAGGAGTCTGTGCGTGAGTTGGCGCAGGAGGTATGAGGGGCTTTCTGTACATTCTCCTCATTTGGCTATGAACTTAAAATGGCCCTAAAAACCACATTTTTTGTTAATTTTTTTTTCAATCTGACTTTTTTTAACTTTTATTTTAAGTTCATGGGTACAGGTTCATGGGAACTAACCCCTGCAAGTTCATTATATAGATAAACTTGTGTCACAGCGGTTTGTTGTATAGATTATTTCATCCAGGTATGCCTGTTTCACCTAGGTGTAAAACCTAGCACTCATTAGTTATTTTTCTTGGTCCTCTCCTTCCTTGCACCCTCCACTCTCTGGTAGGACCCTGTGGCTGTTGTTTCCGTCTGTGTCCATGTGGTCTCATTATTTAGCTCCCATTTATAAGTAAGAACATATTGTATTTGGTTTTCTGTTTCTATGTCAGTTTGCTAAAGATAATGGCCTCCAGCTCCACCCATGTTCCTGCAAAGGACATGATCCTGATCCTTTTTATGGCTGCATGGTATTGCATGGTGTATATGTACATTTTCTTTATGTAGTCCACCACTTATGGGCATCTCGGTTGATTCCATGGCTTTGCTATTGTGAGTAGTGCTGCAATGAACATTAGCATCCATTTGTCTTTAAGATTAGAATGATTTATATTCCTTTGGGTACAGACCCAGGAATGGGATTGCTGGGTAGGATGGGAGTTCTGTTTTTAGATCTTGGAGGAGTTGCCACACTGTTTTCCACAATGGTTGAAGTACTTTACACTCTCAACAGTGTTTAAGTGTTCTTCTGTCTCTGCTGCACCTGCTATTTAAAAATCATGTTCTTCAAGCATCACATTTTATAAAGGCAAAACCTGAGTCCCAGCTTAAAAGGAAAGCATGGGTCAGAGGAGACGCCAGGCTTGTTCTAAGTGCCCTGGGTACCTGGATGTCCACTGGAAGAAACTGCTGGGAGGTTTTCTTCCTTCTGCTGACAGGAAGCGATTATAACAACGCCCTTTCAGCTATGCCTGTTACTTGTATTTCTGATCCAGATCAAAGCAAGGCATTAAAAATGGATTTGTGGGGAATTCATGTTTTGAAACATTAACTGATTTTTCCCTGGTATTTCTTCTTACTCTTCACTCTTTTTCACACGTGTGGAGGTCAGCTCATCTGGCATCCGTGGCATTGGAGAAGAGACGGCGTGCCAAAGAAAAGCCTCCTGGGCTTTAAACTTCTGAATTCTAAAATAACTCAGAGCATAGGATTGAAAAGTTGATAAAGTTGAGGAAGGTTTTCTTGTCTTCAAGACCAGGCAGGTTACAGAAAATAAAAAGAGAGAACCTGAAGGAAACTGAGGCTCTGGTGGGAAGGGCTGGTTACATCTTAACCTTTGTCTTAATCTTGACTTTGGATGTCACTGGGGGTGAGATTTCTGAATTGATGAAGAATAGCATTCAGGTATCTAATAGCATGGGTACTTATAAAAAGTAATATAAGTCGCTGAAATGAAAAAAGAAATGTACGTTTTCTCTATACTTGGCCTTGTAGATTGACATTTGTACCTCTACAGGACCAGAGAAACGTAAGTTGAGTCTTCATATGTCCCTGGCAAAGAGGAAAACAAAGATTATAAATGTTGAAGTCTTCGAAGTCCTAGATATTCTCAGATACCTCGAGACTGATTACCATAGAGGTGAGTAAGACAACACACAGCTTTTTCCAGTGTTGACTTTGATTAGACTACATTAGCTTCCCCATTCACCATCGCCTGCTGATTCTCGTATACCAGAAGCCTACAGTGATAAAAGCGATGTCATGATAATAAAGCAAAAGGGAGATCCTGCTAATATCTGGACGTGGGACCCCAAGCTGATTACTGTCCTCTCTGATCCTCAATCCTGCTACCCACAAAAGGCGAGTGTGGCTGATATAGATCAGCTTTTAGTTTCTTTTGGATTAATTGTGCAATTTTATGGTTGCAAGTGTATCATTTGTAATGTGTTCTGAGCTTGAATTTATATTTATTTTTGCAACTTTATAGTGATTTTCTATAATGTCTCACAATTAATTTTATTTGACATGTGAAGAAACTTTGATATATCCAAAGCTTTAGATAGTATGTTCTTATGGATCAATCCCTGGATTGAAATTCATTTTTTTAAACCAAAAACTTGAATATAGAAGATGAAATAGACTCTGAAAACGTGGAGCTTTACAACTTCTGGGCCAAGTGCAGTGGCTCATGCCTATAATTCCAGCACTTTGGGTGGCTGAGGTGGGAGAATACTTGAGCCCAGGAGTTTGAGACCAGCCTAGGCAACATGGCAAGACTTGTCTCAAAAAAAAGAAAAGAAAAAACTCAGAAACTTGGTTTGGCATGCATCTGTGGCCCTTGTTACTTGGGAGGCTGAGGTGGGAGGACCACTTGAGCCTGGAAGGCTAAAGCTGTAGTCAGCTGTGATCACACCACAGCAATCCAGCCTGGGTGACAGAGTGAGACCCTGTCTCAAAGAAAATAAAAGAAGAATCTGAATATTCCCCAGATTTGCCCTGGAAGTGCTGAAGAACAGCGTTGGAAAAGAGAAGACTACAAGCTTCAAAGGCTGCCAAATACAGCAAAGTGGACAAGAGCCAGGTCCTTGTTCCGGGTTTTTTCTAAGGGCTGGGGCTCCTCCGCATTCTTGGTGATGTCCTCTCGACCTTTTTCTGTTTCCGGTGCTGAGTCTGCAGTTAACATGGCCTTTTCCTTCCACTGGGGACGATCCAGCAGTGAGTGTCCGGGCGGGTACAAGCAGCACCCGGGTTGTGCATGCACCTAGATGGGTACAACTAACACCAGCCACCCAGCAAGACAGAGGGATTCAAGAGGTCAAAAGACTGAAGTAACCTCTTTCCATAACAAGAGGAATAAATAATCCTGGCTTTCTTGTATCTTAATTAATGTTGTACTTTTTAATGCACCATCTGTTTAGATTTTTTTAGCCTTACCAAGAGACAAGCAGTATTGACATAAGAATTGGGTTAGAATTTGTTCCCTGAGGAATGATCTGGACAGTTTCAGGGTTTAGTCATCTGCCTACTTCAGAGCTCAGTAAATTACAGTGCCTAGGCTGACGCTTGCCTGCTCTCTATTTTTGTTAATTCAATTTTTCTTGGAATGCGACACACCCATTCCTTACATATCATCTGTGACCCTGAGATGCAGCAGCAAAGCTGAACATTTGCACCAGAAACCACAAGGCCTGCAAAACTGACAGTAGTTACTGGTAGGGCCTTTACAAAAGATGTTGGCTAACCCCTGGCTCACATGTTTATCAGCATTGAGGCACAGCAAATGAATGTCACATTCTTATTTCTAAATAAATTCCTACAAGGTAAGGGGGTAAGTAACCATTCTGGCTGAATAGCGTCATGATGAGCAAGTGTATCTCTATTAAAACCAGCCGACCTGGAAGTCTTGCGCATCCTTGTCCCTGGGAGGAAGCATTGTGTGCACAGAGGCACACCCCTCAGCTGCCAGCCTGGCAGGATTTTCTTAGAGTATTGGGTAGTTGGAAAACAAAACAAACAAACAAAAATCCTTGTTCATTGCTGCTCTTTGCCAATATGTTTCTTTCCATGTGCACACATAGCAAGAACTTCTCATGGTACAGCCAAATGACGATGTACTTAGAAGCGTCTCACCACCTATGCAGAGTTGAAGAGTGTCCCCCAAGAATTCCCATTCTTCCTGGAGTCTTAGGACAAGACTTTTTCCGGAAATAGGGCCATTAGGTCACCACAGCTGTGATTAGTTAGAATGTGTTATATTGCAAGAAGGTGAGCCCTTGATCTCACATGTCTGGCGTCCTTTTGAGAACAAGAAGACACAGGCTTGCACAGGAGGCAATTGATGTGAGCAGGTATACATAGGGACAAGGCCAAGTGACGACACAGGCAGAGATTTCTGTGATGCATCTAAGAGGCAAGAAAGGCCGAGAACCACCAGCAGCACCAGAAACCAAGAGATGGGCCTGGAACAGATTCCCCCTTCGATCATCCAGGGAGGGCACAGCCCTGTGGATAACTTTAGGCTTCTGGTCACCAGAAGGATGAGGGAGTAACCTTACGGTGATTTAAGGCACCCCATTTGTTGCACTTTGTTGAGATGACTCTTAGGACCCTAATATAAACTCTGTACGACAGCTCTGAAGGTCATCAGTGCCTGTGTTCATTTTCTATTGCTAATAACAAATTATCCCAAATTTACCAGTGAAAGATAATGCACACTTATGATCTGACGGTAGGTGAGAAGTCCAACATAGGTCTCACTGGGCTAAAATCAAGGAGTCGGCAGGGATGCAGTTCAATCTGTGGATTCTAGGGCAGAATCCAAGTCTTTGCCTTTGCCAGCATCTAGAGGTCACCCACACTCATCGGCCTCTGGCCCTCCTCCTCCATCTTCAAGGCCAGTAACTGTAAATTAACATAAGTACTGTGTTGTTGTTGTTGTTGTTGTTGTTGTTGTTGTTTTAAGCCTGGTTGAGTGAAGCAGTGGAGTGGAGAAGAACCATGAGGCCTTCTTATGTGGCCGCCTCTCAAATCAGTCTTCTGTACTTACCATTCCCTCTGTGCACAGCTGGAAATGTTCTTCATTTTAAAAACTCCTGTGATCAGATTGCACTCACCTGAATAAGCCAGGATCATTTCCCTATCTTTTGCGTTTTTTTGAGACGGAGTCTCGCTCTGTCACCAGGCTGGAGTGCAGTGGCACTATCTTGGCTCACTGCAATCTCCGCCTCCCAGATTCAAGTGATTCTTCTGCCTCCGCCTCCCAAGCAGCTGGGACTACAGGCACGTACCACCATGCCCAGCTAATTTTCATATTTTTTCAGTAGAGATGGAATTTTACCGTGATGGCCAGGATGGTCTCTATCTCTTGACCTTGTGATCTGCCCACCTCAGCTTCCCAAAGTGCTGGAATTACAGGCGTGAGCCACACGCCAGCCCATTTCCCCACCACATCTGCACAGTTCCTTTTGCCAGGTAAGAGCGTCTATTCATTTCCTGAAGAGTTAGATTCCAGCAAGTTTGAGGGATATTATTCTGCCTACTCCAGCCCCTTTATAGACTGTCCTGTCCCTCATGGTGTCTGACTTCCTCCAAGAACTTCAAAGCAAAGGGCTTCCCTTTTGTGTTTCTTCACTCTTGGATGCTCCTTGATCCTCAGGTGAATCTGCCCAATGTGTCTCCAGGAGAATTCCCACTGTATATTTCAGGGAAACCAAATAGATGTCTCTTTCCACTTCTACAAAAATATACATAGGAGAGCTGCATGGAAACTTTCTTAAAAGCTTTCGACATCTCCCCTTTCCATTCTCCTCCGGCTAACCAGAAGCAGGTGTGATGGTCCAGCCACCAACTTGGACCAAGGGAAGGCAGAGCTCTGCATAGTGCTATGGAGAGAGGATGTCTGAAGGAGCCTGATCCCAGTGTCCTTCAGGCTGATCCAGATGCGTGTGCCATCCAGCCGGACTTTTATTATATTAGAACCAAGTATACTTTTATCTTATTTAAGCTGCTGTGTGTGTGTGTGTGTGTGTGTGTGTGTGTGTGTGTGTTTAGATATGGCATTATCAGATTTTTTTTTATTGCATTTTAGGTTTTGGGGTACATGTGAAGAACATGCAGGATTGTTGCATAGGTACACACATGGCAGCGTGATTTGCTGCCTTCCTCCCCATCACCTACATCTGGCATTTCTCCCCATGCTCTCTCTCCCCAACTCCCCACCCACACTGTCCCTCCCCCATTTCCCCCCAACAGTCCCCGGTGTGTGATGCTCCCCTCCCTGTGTCCATGTGTTCTCATTGTTCAACACCCGCCTATGAGTGAGAATATGCTCATTGTTTTAAATCTGTCTGTTAATAGGAAGCCAAACTAATCCTATCTGATGCAAGAAAGAGAATAGAATTCTAAGAAACCCATCTTCATTGGCCAGTAATTTTCACTTAGCAACATAGGTCACAGTAATTCATCTTTCCTGGAGTATTCCAAATAAGGCATCAGTTTAGAAATAAAACTACTGGATAGAGGTTTCAAATTAGCAGTAGACTGACATTTTTGTGTCCATCTTTGTCAAATATATGTCCTAAGAAATTGTTTCATTAGCTAGCTATCAAATGAGTGATAGTATCTATACTTAGATCTGGTTTATCTTGGTCCTAGGGGCAGCTGTTTCTTCTGGAGAATCTGCTTAGAAGACAAATGAAAAAATAAAAACTAAAGTCTGATCACACTTAAGAGTCTAAGGCTCCTGGCATGTGTCAGTGTCCTCGGCTTTGCTGCTGGGAAGTTGATGGGAAGGAAGCCACATTCGGGGGCCAGGACAGCCATAGACTAGCGTAAGGCAGGAGCACGGAGCTGGGATGAGGACACGTAGGAGGTCACTGGGGCTTAAGGAGCCAAGTCTAGGAGGTGGTAATATTACCCTATGTTTGAGACCAACTGAGGCAGAGGAAGGATTACTCAGGGGTGGGGGAGATGATAGTTAAAGGAGCAAAGGGTGAGAGGAAGTAATCAAACTCTTGCTCCAATGTGTGACAGATTTAGTCCACACAACAACCTCTAAGGATCAGGTGGCGTCAAACCATTTTACAGATGAGGAATTGGAGGCTGAGAGCTGAATGTTTATCAGTCATACATGTAGTGAGTAGTGCAGCCAACGTATGAATTGAGGTCACTTTAACAGCAGAGATTATGTTCTCTTCACCATACTGATAACAATGGACCATGTTTGACGGAGGCTATCATCTGCCTCCCTCTAGCTTTGGAGTTGGTTGTTGGGGCAGCTGTCCTCAAAGTGCTGCCCTCGGAGACCGGTCCAAGCAGGGGACTGTGTGTCTGTTGACCACCACTCACCTGCTCCAACTCATTATCACGCTGAGGTTCAAGAGTGCCACTGAAAGCCCATTGTCCTGAACAGGTCTGTCATTTCCCAAGTTGGAAAGTTACACACACACACACACACACACACACACACACACACTCACACACACACTTTACTCATCTGTGGATTCAACATCTAGGTTGTTCCCACGTCTTGCCTCCTGTGACTAACGTTGCAGTAACATGGGGATGCTAGCATCCCTCTGAGTTTCTGATTCGGTTCTGCGGGAAGAAGCTGTTCCAGACCCTGGTACACAGCATCGTGCCTATAGATAACGATGCTGTATTTTACACCTAAAATCTATTAGGAGGATAGATCTCATTTTAAGCGTTCTTGCCATAATAAAAGAAGAGATAGCATTTTTTTAAAAAAAGAGATAGCATGGGGAGAAATGACAGATACAGGTGAGGGGACGGAAGGCAGCAAAGCACACTGCCATGTGTGTACCTATGCAACAATCTTGCATGTTCATCACATGTACCCCAAAACCTAAAATGCAATAAAAAAAAGAAAAAATAAATAAATAAAATAAAAATAAAAATAAAAATAAAAATAAATAAAAAAAAAGAAAAAAAAAAGAAAAAATCTATATCTAAACAGTCACATTTAATTTATTTTGGTTGTCAAAAAGCAGCTCCTTTCTGTCTTATGTTCAGCCCATGTGTCTAAGAAGGCCAAGGCACCAGTACTTCAGATGATCCAGGTTGTTAAACTTGGCAAAGCATTTTATTTTCTTTATTTAAAAATATAGGGTACCAATCTGTCACTTAGGCTTGAGGGCAGTAGTGTGATCATAGCTCACTGCAGCCTCAAACCCCAGAGCTCAAGCAATTCTCCTGCCTCAGCCCCTAAATACCTAGAATTCCAGATGCAGTCTCAACACTCAGCTAATTTTCTTTATTTTTCTTGATTTTTATTTTTTGTAAAGACAGTATCACCCTATGCTGCCTAGGCTGGTCTTGAACTTCTAGCCTCGAGCAATCCTCTTGCCTCAGCCTCCCAAAACGTTAGTATTACAGGCGAGAGCCACTGCACCTGACTCATCAAGTGTCTTCTGTGGAATGTGAAGATAAGACAGAAACTTCCATACACAGCTCACATATATTAAACGTGACCCAGTACCAGGCATTCTGCTAAGAATTTTCACATCTCACTATTTAATCTTCTCACCCCACCAGGTAGTTATTACTGTAATTTTATTGATGGGAAAATAAGTGTTAGAGATGTTTAGTGACTCATCAGGGTCATGTGGTGCAGACTGGTTGAGACAAGGGTTTTTGTGACATGCATATCTGTGTTTTCAACGCTCTGATATGAAGACAGAGCACCTGTTCAATGAGGGGAGAAATGCCAGGCATTGCGGAAAGATGAGCACGACATTTTCAGAGAGATACGTCTAAAAATTTTAGTTCAGTGAGCTGGGCACAGGTAATCCCAGCTCTTTGGGAGGCCGAGGTGGGTGGATCACCTGAGGTCGGGAGTTTGAGACCAGCCTGGCCAATATGGTGAAACCCCATCTCTACTAAAGATACAAAAATTAGCTGGGCACATGGTGGCAGGTGCCTGTAATCCTGGCTACTTGGGAGGCTGAGGCAGGAGAATTGCTTGCACCTGGGAGGTGGAGGTTGCAGTGAGCCGAGATCACCCCATTACATTCCAGCCTGGGAGACAAGAGCGAAACTCCATTTCAAAAAAAAAAAAATTAATTCAGTGATAGCTTAAAGGAGTTTTGGGAGAACTGAAAATTACAAGCCTTGCTAGATGTTGACTAGAGAGTAGAGCTGAAGCCAACAGCAGGAAGTTTCAGTGAATCATTTTACTAAGGGACCTGTGGACTCAAGCGCTTGCCAGAGAAAAATACTTCCCATCATGGTATAGAGATACGGAGTATGCTAGTGAATATTTATGCACCAGCTAGCATGACATTTAAGTTGAATCTTGACCTGGCATATATATCATCATCATAAAATTGAGATTCGTGTGTATCATTTACCGAGAAGGGCAGAGAGGTTCCCTGGATATTAAAAGGTTTGTTTCAATAGCTGCAGGATCATTGCCCTATAACATCGAGACGACGAATGCTCACCATTGATGTTTGTGAAGATGCCTACTATAGAAAAATATGTTTGATCCCTTAGAAATAACGCATGCTTCACGAGAAACTGGTTTAACCTCCAACGTCGTGATCATTATCCGGTAGCCTGTGGCCTCCCTGAGTTTATTCTGTCACTCCGATGTTACAGAAGTTACCTGGCTTCACTTCCGAGGCAGGAAGTAACACGACTCACTGCCATCATGACTTTCCCGCTGAAGCTCACACGTGAGTCCCTTGCAAACCCAGCCCACTCATTTCCAAAAAGCAATACAAGTGTCCGTTTCCCTCACTGTTCTCTCTGCACAGAGACAACGCCATCCTGCATCTTCCAGTTCTCGTAGTCACTCTCTACTCACCAGGGGCTGGAGTTGCAGGGATGCAATAATACCTGGGAGGAAACTTCAAACATGAACCGTGGAGAAGAGTGCTCAAGAGCGCAAGCTCTTTGTTAGGCTTTTTGCACAAAATGTTGTACTGGGATTATAAAATCAGAGAGAGTCTATAGACAGAATTTATTGCAAATGATTTTTTAACTGGAGGGAAATTGAATGTTACATTATGGTTCCCTTACTCCATTTAAGTGTGTGTGGTGCACATTGTAAGACGCCACACATAAACCACCTGCCCCCATAAGGACTTGTGTTCATTATAAACAATGTTTGTTTTATAACTCACAGTGCCCTCTGCCCAGGGGGCTTCCCATCATGTTCACGAGAAGTTGGTGAAGATGACTGTTTCGGTACATTGCAACAGGCCACGTGACTGAAATTTCATCAAGAGGCCTCACAAAAAAGTTCTTCAGAAGCCATTTTCTTTCACCCACGCTATTTCCAGGATGCCAAGGGTTTCATTACTTTTCTCAACATAAATTAGAAAGTTTAAAGAGCTCTTAAAAAGAACTATGTGCACTTTCTGTGCTGAAGTTGTTTCTGTATTTATACCACCCTGACCTCCAGTTCTCATCCCTGAGAAAACAATGATGTGTTCCAGAAACAGTAACTGACACTATGTACACGGAGTTTAAAGCACTCTGCTATGAGCAGGTGGCACATCATTCTGTTATCAAAGATTCAATTAATTGGGTGAACCCTGGTGCAAAATTCATTTTAATGAAATGGCTTTGGAAAATTATAACTGGAAAAAACCGCGATCAGTATCTTTCTTCAATAACTGTCTATGATTGCACTAAATCATAATTACATTTGAAAACCTAAATTTTTTTTAAAAAAAGCTTTGTGCAAATAAGAGAAATAAAAATTACTGCAACGCGAATGAGCAAACACAGCTGAATTAAAAATGCTCCTCTTTCATTAATCAATACATTTTTCGTAAAATGTTTATTTTACTTTTTTGAACAAACATAACTCAAGTATTTTACATAATCATGGGAGCAATTGGGCTATGACAGTTTAACGCTATTCTGCAAGGCCACAATTTTTCTCAGGCCCAGATGAGCCAAATTTGCATGTTGTTTTCTTGACTTCTTAATCGTAGACCATCTCTGAGACCAGTATTCACATACCAGAATTTCACATGCAGCTGTAGAGTTTTACTGTCTTCCACCTGAGAATCCTCCTTGTACCAATTTCCACTAAATGCTCCAAGCCCGAGAACAAAGAGCCCCAGCAATGGACAATAGACACGGAATCTACCTGGATATGTATTTCCTTCACTTTTACACTCATCTTAGCTGAGCAGAATCACGTGGTATGAAGATTCTCTTATGTGGATTTATAAGGACTGGATGACCACAATTACATGTTTTGTGAACGAGGCTTTTTAATTTTTCTTGATTTCCATAAAGAATGTGATTTCAGAGACAGAAATCAAAGGAGAAATGAAGTGGCCTACACAAGGTTGACAGATGCTCCCAGGAAAACTGAGAAACTCTGTTTCAACCAAAAGTCACTGATGTAAGAGTCCACTGCACTGATCGGACTCAGAAACTCACTGTTTTCCCATTAGACCCCACCACCTCTATTTTTATCAGTAGGAAGTAGAATCCTCTCCTTAAAGATGTGAAAAGTATGTAGGGGGAAAGTGTGATTTTTAGGAGCTGCTTTGTTGAGAATTAAGACGAAGAAAATAGTTTGTCTGTTAAGTGAATACATTATAGTATGAGTATTGTATTTGGTTGAAAATAACATCAATCTCTACATCAGTGGCATAAATATGTGGCGAGTTCTGTCTTCTTATGAGATGAGGCAGTTTCTGGTCGTTGATGTGGCTCAATGTCACCATCAAGAGGCCAGTATTCTACTCTCTTTTGCCTCAATCACTATCAACATGTGACATTTTGTCCTCATGGCCACAAAATGGCTCCTCTGTCTCCAGACATCACAGCTATATTCCAAGAAAGAAAAAGGGTAGCATATCAAAAAAAGTGGGGAGGAGTTGTTTTTTGTCATTGTTGTTGTTGTTTTGCAGGAGACAGAGAGGACAGATACGTGTTCCAAGTACTTTCATTTTGCTATCATTGGGGGTCATTGGCTCAAAGTAAATCCTACAGTGACTCAGAGTTACAAGAAAACCTGTGAAGTATTTTGTTTTTGTTTATGTTGTTTTTGATTCTGGTTTTTCTGTCTCTATAATAGAAGAATGATTCTGATGTGCTCAACCCAAATTGTCTTCCATAGGCCTTGAATTATGAATTTAGAGATGTTTTCAGGATCTTGAGATAATAAATTAAAAATCTTAATTTTTGTACGGATTGAATTTGATTTCAAGTAAGTTTAAACACTATCTCAGATATTGATTTTAATAAATGACGGTGTTTTAAAACATGTTCCTTTATCGTCTCTACTTCCTCTTCTCATTTTAGACTTATTTATTTTACAAATGCATTGCATGATCCAGGAGGAGAGAGTACGGTATTATACAACTTTTTATCCACTAAAAAGTTTTATGAATAGCACAATGGCTGTCCTGGAGCAGGTATTTAATAAATGTTTGAGTGTCTGATTGAAACACACACATGCACACCCACACACACAGGGTTAAAGTGAATGAACATATTCATTAAAATTAACATGTGCTAATTAGAAGACAGGCTGAATAAATGCTGGCAAATATAAGTTAGCTACCTAAAGGTAATAAGGCAAGATAAGAACAAAAGACGCATAGGAAGAACTGCTAGTCTGAGCCAGCATTGCCATGTCAGCACCATTTAAAGATAAATGAAGTTCTGCTTCTGGTCAAGATGGACTAAGGGGTACACATCATTTAAAAAATTATGAAACAACAGCTGAAAAGACACTGGACATCAGGTAATAACAGAACAGTGATCCCCAAGATATGGAAACAAGCATATGAGCCCTGCAATTGCCCTAGTTTGCTGCCCTTAGAGTGTCCCCAGTTTGTAGCATGTGAGGGGAAACTGAGGTAGAGCCTGGAAGAGTCTCTGAGCTGAAGAGACAGAGCTGGTGGCTGAGGGAGCATGAGGAAGTCAGAACTGATGGGGAAGGGTATGAAGTGAGGAGACGACCCTGAAGATCTGAAAAGGCGCCCCTGGAACGTTGAGTGGATTGCTGGTCCACACACTGCACATGGGTGAGGAGGCTTCCTGTACCTGGAGAAAGAACCATTCTAAAGGATAAGGGGGAGTAGTGCCTGGTGTTCACTCAAGGGTGAAAATAGTACCTGTTTCCAATGCTCAGACCAGAAAACTTCATAATCCATGGGGCATTGAGTAGAGTGCTCAAGAAAGTCTTGCTTCAATAGTAGGATAAGAATTAGCCCTAGACTGAGTGTATTAGTTCATTTTCATGCTGCTGATGAAGATATACCCAAGAGTGGACAATTTACAAGAGAAAGACGTTTAATTACGTTTACAGTTCCACGTGGCTGGGGAAGCCTCACAATCGTGGTGGAAGATAGGAGGAGCAAGTCACATCTTACATGGATGGCAGCAGCAAAGAGAGAGCTTGTGCAGGGAAACTCCCCTGTATAATACCATCAGATCTTGTGAGACTTACTCTCTATCATGAGAACAGCATGGGAAAGACCTGCCCCCATGATTCAATTACCTCCCACTGGGTCCCTCCCACAACACATGGGAATTCAAGATGAGATTTGGGTGGGAACACAGCCAAACCATATCACCAAGTATTACTCCAGTCCCACCTAAAAAAATCATAAAGGCAAGACCCAAATAAATCAAATTGTTTCCGAAAAACTGAATTGAATCCCAGAACAATATTCAAAATGTGCTAGAATATAAAAATATCTAGTACTCAAGCAAGGCCAAATGTTTAATGGCTGGCATTCAAACAAAGACTATCAGGCATGAAAAAAAGACAGAAAATCACCATCAACCATGAGGAAAATAATCAGTCAACACAGACTTGAACTGACATGGAGTTAGAATTAGCAGAGAAGAGTATTAAAGCAGATATTATAAATCTATAATGTTCAAAAAGTTAAATAGAGACATGAAAGATATTTAAAAACACAAATTGGACTTTCCAAGTGCCTGAGATAAAATACACACACTACTCACACACACTCACACACATACATGTGCAGGGAGGGGTTAATGGTGATTAGACATTGAAAAATAAAAGATCACTAAATTTTAATGCATAACAATATAAAATACCCAGAATGGAGCCTTGAGAGAAGAATCCCTCCCCCTACCCAGCCAAAATGGAAAGTACATTAGTGAGATGTGGAACAACTTAAAGCTGCTGATCATGAGAAGAGAGAGGTAAAGAGAGGAAAAGTAAATATTTGAAGAAATAATGGGCAAATGCTATTCCAACTTAATGAAAACTATAAACCCACCAATCCAGGAAGCACAACCAACTCCTACATTCTATGTGATCATATTTCAGCTTTATCCAGCACAGTGGGAAGCAGTGTATGCAACCAACTGGTGAGTGGAATTACATTGCCACACATGAAAATATACAGCAATATTGGTTGATAGAGGTTCATTTTAGAAAAATTACCTTTTATTATTTTTTAAATTTGCTCTTATTTATAAAAGTTGTTCATGATTTAACACCAAATATCACAATGAACAGCTACTCGCGTGAGAAAATGTTTATGTTGATAAGAAAACTCACCACGGAATAACTGGTTGCAAAATCCCTGAATTGCGTATGGCTGTCTTTGGTGTGTGGAAATGCATATGTGAGGTGGACTCCAGCAGAAGGCAGCAACCAACTCTGACTTCATTAACGCAGCTAAGGTATATGACCTTAGTCATATCGCTAATATTATTTTAATGTATAATTCAAGATGGCTACTTGAATATTAATTTCAGGCAAAATGTAAAGGGAACAGAGTTAGGTCTTAAAAGTATGGGCTTTGTAGGAGGACTAGCTTGGTTCTAATTCCAGCTCTGCCACAGCTGTTTAGTCTTGGGTGATTTATTTAAACTCTCTGTGGCTCAGCTTCCTTCTGTAAAATGGAATTTAAAATGTTAACTGCTACAAGAAAAAGAGATGTAAATATTGTAAAACACATTAATAAAATCTATTAAAAGTTGAATTATTTAGAAAGAGCCCATTGAATCTGTGTCTGCCATTATATGCCTATTTCAATATTAAATCAATTCCATTGTGTTACTACATCATAGGATTTTTTTTTCCTTTACATCTTATATTTCAAAGGCAGGAAGTTGTCTGTACTTTTCCTTTCTCATTGAGACAGTTACTAGTAAAAATTCTTGATTGGGGGAGAAGCACATAAACCTTAGCCCACTTAAAACTAAGACACTTATTTTAAATGGGGCAACATGACTAAATTTCTCTTTGACCAACATCCTTACCCTACCTCAAATTTCTCCATCAGGAAGGAGGCTAACCTCTGATGAGACTATGCGCTAGTGATATTTTATCGATTTCAATGCTTATCTACTAAAATAAAAAATCTTCTTTATTGAGGTGTGATATATATGCAGTAAAATCTATCCTTTTTAGTGTGCATTTCTGAGTTTTGACAGATGCACATAGTTGTGTAATTACCACTAACCTAAAAACACAGAATCATCTCATTATCCTAAGAAAGACTGCACATTTCTTTGTCTGCTGCGTCTGGGGGGGTCATTCACTCTCCAGAGCCCCAGACCTCACCCAGGGGCCAAATCTCCTCTCCTGTAATTATGCCTCCTCCAGAACGCTGTAGAAATGAAAACATATGGTGCATTTACTTATTATAATGAACTTCAGATATATCTATGTTTTTATAGGTTATTAGTCATTCATTCCTTTGATGTATGGTAAACACAGGAAAATGTGTTTAACATAATTAGCCATTATTGAAATGCTGATTAAAACTACAATGAGATACCACATTAAAACAACTCACAGCCCGGCGCGGTGGCTCAAGCCTGTAATCCCAGCTCTTTAGGAGGCCGAGGCGGGTGGATCATGAGGTCAAGAGATCGAGACCATCCCGGTCAACATAGTGGAAACCCCGTCTGAACTAAAAATACAAAAAATTAGCTGGGCATGGTGGCACGTGCCTGTAATCCTAGCTACTCAGGAGGCTGAGGCAGGAGAATTGCCTGAACCCAGGAGGCGGAGGTTGCGGTGAGCCGAGATCGAGCCATTGCACTCCAGCCTGGGTAACAAGAGCAAAACTCCGTCTCAAAAAAAAAAAAAAAAAAAAAACAACTCACATTACCAAGAAAGGAAGAAGCAGCAGAGCAGCTAGAATGCTCATACAATGCCTGTGGGAACAGCAATTGAAACAGCCACTGTGGGAAAATGTCCAAAAATGTCTTACAATGTTAAACATGCACTTACCATGTGACCAAGAAATTCCACTTTTTAGTGTTTATTCAAATGCAATAAAAACTTACATTGAGGCAAAAAACCCTTTACATGAATGGTTGTGTGGATATTTCTTTATAACCACCCCAAACTGGAAATACACCAAATGCTCAAAATACCACCTCCATTCTTCACAGAACTAGAAAATGAATCCTAAAATTCGTACGGAACCAAAAAAGAGCCCAAAGAGATAAAGCAAGACTAAGCGAAAAGAAGAAATCTGGAGGCATCACATTACCTGACTTTAAACTGCACTGTAAAGCCATAGTAACCAAAACAGTATGGTACTGGTATAAAAACAGGCACATAGACTAATGGAACATAATAGAGAACCCAGAAATAAAGCTAAATGCTTACATCCAATTGACCTTCAACAAAGCAAACAAAAAGAGTAAAGTGAGGGAAAAACGCCCTATTCCGCAAATGGTGCTGGGGTAATTGGCTAGTCACATGCAGGAGAATGAAACTGGATCCTCAACTCTCACCTTATACAAAAATCAATTAAGATGAATCAAGGACTTAAATCTAAGGCCTGAAACTGTAAAAATTCTAGACCATAACAAAATTCTTAAATGGGTGTCATAATTCCCAACTCTTTTTTTCCCTCTTCTGAAGTGATTGATGAAGTTCTACTGAATGTTTAATACTATGAAATCTGTTGAGTGGACAGGCTGTGGGGTTACTGACTCAGTTACCTGGAATCCTCCTAGACCTACGATTCACTCCATTCTCTCATTCCATCCAGAGACAAAGCACATCCGCTTTACCTAACAACAATCACGTAATCTGAAAACTTCGGTGGATTTGATGGTAACGTCCCCACCAATGTTAATGGTTCTCCCTGCTGCTCACTCTTATTGGCTGCTTGTTCCTCTCTGTGAGACACTTTTGCTTTCCCCTTCTCAGGTCATTGCCCATGGCCCAACATTAGCATATTCTTCTCGTCCTCACCTCTGTAGCCCTATCTGCCTTGGAGCTCCCTGAAGCCCCTCCACCTCTCATTCCAGCCAGCCTGACTCTCTTTCTCTCTCTCTGTGCAAACTGTCCCATTGACGTGGTTGGCTGCAGTCTCACCCTCTTCCCTTCTCACCATGCTTCCTGTACCTCCTCTCAAGTCTTTCCTTCCCTTTCCCTGTTCCCATGTCCCTCTCAGTGGCCACGTTCATTCCCATAGCCACCGTCCCTGCCATCCTGGCTCCCTTCAATGTCGCCTGTTCTCTCTTTCTCAGACTCCTCCCTCCAGAGCATCAGCCCATCACCAGGACACAGAAGAAACGAGGTAAAGGAGGGGAAACACAGGGAGGAGGACAAGGGTCAGTGTAGGGCAGAAGAGCAACATCCACTCTGGAGCCGGCCAGGTGAGCTGGATCCCCCCCGCCACACCCCACATTCCTGCTAAGAACTCCTGGAGGAGGCTGTGAAGAGTCAGACCTCGTAATCAACCATTTCCTTTCACTTTGTTCACACTCTCCTTTCTGCTCCTGGTGGCCAGACACCACGCCTGGCTTATCATTGTATCCGCAATACTCAGCGCAAAACCTGGGGCACAGCAGGGCATCTCCAGTACCTGCTCAGTAGATGAGTGAATGGAGATGCCCTGCTCCTGCTTGCAGACAGGGAAACGGGGATCTGGACGTGATGAAACGTGATGAAACGTGATGAAACCCCACCTCTACTGAAAATACAAAAATTAGCTAGGCATGGTGGTGGGTGCCTGTAATCCCAGATACTCGGGAGGCTGAGGTAGGAGACTAGCTTGAACCTGGGAGGCGGAGGTGGCAGTGATCTGAGATCATGCTGCTGCACTCCAGCCTGGACAACAGAGTGAGACTCTGTCTCAAAACAAAAATAAATAATAAATGAAAAGTCAAAAAAAACAACAGATGCTGGTGAGGTTGCAGAGAAAAGACAACACGTTCACACTGGTGGTGGGAATGTAAATTAGTTCAGTCACTGTGGAAAGCAGCTGACAGATTTCTCAACGAACTGAAAACGGAACTACCTTTCCATCCAAAAATCTCATTTCTGACTATATATCCAAAAGAAAACAAATTGTTTTATCAAAAAGACACATGGACCGTCCTGCTAATGGCGACATCATTCGTGATGGCAAAGACATGGCATCAACCCGGGCGTCATCAACAGTGGAGTTGATAAAGAAAAGGTTCAGACAGGGAAACAGAAAGCAATCATGTTTCACAGAGGGGAATATACACCATGGAATTCTACTCAGCCATAGAAAGGGATGAAAACATGTCCTTTTCAGCAGCATGGGTGCAGCTGGAGGCCATTATCCTAAGCAAACTCATGCAGAAACAGAAAACCAAATATCGCATGTTCTCACTTATAAGTAGGAGCCAAACATTGGATACTCAGGGACATAAAAGTGAGAACAACACTCCTAGAGGTAGGAGGCAGGAAGGAGAGAAGGGGAGAAAAAGCTCCTGGGTGCCACAGTCCGTACCTGGGTGACGGGATCATTTGTAACCCAAACCTCAGCATCACAAAATAGAACCAGGAAACAAACTCGCACGTGTTACTTCCTGAATCTAAAATTAAAAATCCCAATTAATCCAGTAAATTATAATGGCACTTAAAAAGTAAATTTGCATATATACCCCCCAAAAAAGTCCTCTTTTGCAAACATCCAGTATGTTGTTGTTAACGCTAGTCAACCTACGCTGTTAGGAACCATTAGAACTGAGTCCTTCTCTCTAACTATCCGATTAACCATTAACCAAGCTCTCTTCAGTCTCCAGCTCTCCCACCAGCACACCCCCTTTCCAATCTTTGGTGTCTGTCATTCTTCTCCTCTACCTCTATGTGATCAATTTTTTAAGCGACCACGTAGACAACCATGCTATAAGGTATTTTGACTCCCTGTCTTACAGACCATGAACCTAAGGTGCTTTGACAATGCCTACGTGCAAGTACCCTGGAGATAAAGCTGTCTTCCTTCTGTCCCTTCCCACTCAGGCAACACCTGCCTCCACCTGCGAGACCACAGTGACCCCTGCTGTCTCCTTCCCACCCACTACGCCCCCAGGTTTAAAGGGAGAGAAGTGTTCTGACCCCTGTGGGCAGCCAGATGGGGAAAAACAAATAAGCTTACCCAAGGGTCCTACAGGAGCAATTCTGAGTGAGCATGAAGTCATTGTTTCATTCCAACTTGAAACAAAATGAAACACCCGATACCAGTACACCAGATAAATGCCTGGCCTAGAAAATGCACACCATTGGAATTCTTTTTCTTCCTCTTTTTTCTTTTCTTGATAATGTGTCTCATTGATAACACAGCAGGAGCGAGAAACTGGATTAAGACCCTTTGTCACTCTTGGTTAATAGAGCATTCTTTTTCTACTCCGCAAAACTAGCAATGGAAAGAATCTCATCTGTTAGGAAAGGTCTGCTATCTACCTAGTTAGCTTGTGCTCAGTGCCGTAGGAAATGTAAAAGTAAATGGCAGAAACTCTGCTCTCAGCATCCTCACAGTCTAGTAGGGAGATTATTCTAACGAGGATAATATCCACAGGACCTGAGGGCATGCTCCCTGCACACCGAGTCTTGTCTAAGCCCCGTCTAGTGTTAATGCGTTTGAGCATTATCACAGTTACCTGAGGAAAATACTGTTTTAAAACTCATTTTACAGATGCATAAAACCAAGGACCAGAGATGTTAAATAGCACCCTGGAGGGCACAACAAGTAATTTACAGAAACAATATCTGAACCCAAGTATGGATTCAGATTCTGGGATTTCCAACTTCACACCCTACATCTTCCATAATGACACATAGCAGAGGGAAGGGGTGACAGCAGAATTCAGCCAAAGTTCACCTGAAGTTATTAGGGATAGGGGAAGTTGTCTGAAAAGAAGCTGAGTTTCTGATAGCAATTGCAAGATGGGTGGGATTTGAATATGCCTGAGAGTACAGGGACTGTCTCTTAGGTAGAAGAGAGAGTGGAAGAGGAGGAGAAAAGTGAATGTGGAGACCTACGTGAGGGTTGTGAAGACCCTGGGTGTGGAAGGCTAGGAAGGCCTCCAGGGTGGTCCCCCGCAGCTATGAGGACGGGGACCACGATGCTGATGTGTGCCTGAGGGGCTCTGAGGAACAGAGACACCAAGGATTCTGCCCTGCCAGCAATAAACACATAAAAATAATTCATATAGGCAGAGAGGAAGTCATTTTGCTAAAATGTCATAAAAACAGGTTATAGAGAAATAGGTACCATGTCCTTAAAATAACTTAATCATGTAGGTAGTTTGTAATCAATGTTTCTAGTGAAAAAAATTAACATGCTGCAGAGAAAGCTCATGCTCCTGGGGTCAGCACGTCACTCCCCCGGGCCCTGATGTAATGACCGTGGTCAGTGTGCTGCAGAGCCTTCCACGTCTTCTCCTGAGATTTCGCTAACATATTTACCCACGGATAAGAATTGGAGCACATCATGTTTTGTCTTTTCTTCCTAACAAAATATCATCCTGCATGGTCATTTCATAATGTACTTTAGCACTCAAAAATATGGCTTAGGAGTTTTTGCAACCTCTGTATTTGTAGCCTTTTTTTTTTGTCCCCCCAACTGTCTCAAAGTGTTTCATGGAGATATAAAGGTTTTGTTTTGTTTTTGAGTTGGGGTCTCACTCTGTTGCCCAGGCTGGAGTGCAATGGCGTGATCTCGGCTCACTACAACCTCTGCCTCCCAGGTTCCAGCGATTCTCCGACCTCAGTCTCCGCGTGGCTGGGATTACAGGCATGTGCCAGCATGCCCACCTACTTTTTGTATATTTGGTAGAGACAGAGTTTCACCCTGTTGGTCAGGCTGATCTGGAACGCCTAACCTCAGGTGATCCACTGGCCTTGGCCTCCCAAATTGCTGGGATTACAGGCATGAACATGGTGCCCAGACACAGCTCTAAAGGTTTATCAGTCACTTCTGTCAGTGACACACTGGCTGTTTCCAACTTTTCAGTTCAGTCAACAATGATGGGATGTGTTTCTGAGTTTGTCCGTTATATATGCATGTGGGTTTTTCTCAAGGTATTAGAAGAGATTAACTTGAAAGGCCAGAGGGCTTACCTATTTAACAATTTGATAGGTACTACAAAATGGTTACTGCACTGTAACTATGCCAATTCACCTACCACTAACAGACAGAAATACCCCATAATTTTTCACAACTGGACAAGATTTGCTATTATCGGCTTGGTTGATGGTTTTCATTTGCTGTCTGTTAGGTGTTAGTGAGTGTACTAGTCCATTTTCACACTACTGATAGACACATATCTGAGACTGGGCAATTTATGAAAGAAAGAGGTTAATGGACTCACAGTTCCACATGGCTGGGGAGGCCTCACAATCGTGGCGGAGGGTGAAAGACACATCTCACTTGGTGATAGCAAGAGGGAAAATGAGGAAGAAGCAGAAGTGGAAACCCTTGATAAACCCATCAGATCTCATGAGACTCACTATCATGAGAAGAGCACAGGAAAGCCCAGCTCCCGTGATTCAACTACCTCCACTGGGTCCCTCCCACAGCACACAGGAATTCTGGAAGAGAAAACTCTAGGTGAGATTTGGGTGGGGGCACAGCCAAACCATATCAGTGAGTTTCATTGTATTTTCATATTTAATGGCCATTTGCATGTCTCCTTCTTTAAATTGCCTCTACATTCTTTTTTGCCCTAAGAGTCATCAAAGGGATGGACGGGTACTACCTTAGGGTCACATAGTAGCTAAAAGTATTGTGAAATAAAACTATGTGAGAAACAGTCTTTGTGGAAGCAGTAAGAAGACCTAAGCTGTCATTACGATTCATATTTGATGGACATTTGTTACGTGTGAACCATTATGCAAACTGATTTATAGATATGAGTCCCTACGTTAATTCCAACAGCAGCCTTGTGAGGGAGATGTTATGGTCTTCGTAGTAGAGACGACAGAACTGAAGCTCAGAGACATAAACTTACTTGTCTAGGGGCAGAGTTGGGAAGCATAGAGATAGTATTAAAACCAGGGCCCTGCTCTAACCTGCTCTGTCTGCAACGGCCTTAGCAACCTAACTGACACCAAGGGACTGGGGAATGAGCAGGGATAATGTCTCTAAGAATCATAAGAAATTGCGATATTAATACAAAAATCAGCCCGGCATGATGACACATGCCTGTAGTCCTAGCAGCTTGGGAGGCTAAGGTGAGAGATCACTGAGCCTGGGAGGCAGAGGTTGCAGTGAGCTGAGATCATGCCACTGCACTCCGACCTGGTTGACAGAGTGAGAATCTGTGTCCAAAAAAAAAAAAAAAAAAAAAAAAAAAAAAAAACATTCTGTCTTCTCAACTATTTCAAACTTTTACAAAGTCTTCTTAAATCTAGTTGCACACTTTATTGTAAAGACTGCTTCATCAAATATTTTACTGGACACACAATCTTTCTTTGATATTGCTAGCATGGTATAACTTTTTTCATCTTTATCTCTGTTTCAAATGAGTCTCCTATAAATATCATTTCATTTTGATTCAAAGCGGCATTTTTTTTGTTTTAATTGTTAAATTCAGTCTCTTTCCATGTAATGAAATTCTTAATATATTTGGACTGTCGACTTACTCTGCTTTTGTTTTTCTGTGTGTCTTGTCTATTTTATCTTTTCTTATTTGAATCAGAAAATATTTATTTACATATTTTCTGTATGAATTAGTAAATTATAAATACCATTATTATTTTTAAGTTATTACCATAGAGATTACAATGTGGATAATTCATATGTCAAATGTTATATTTATTGTGACTTTTCTTCTGTCTCAAAAAAAATAGAAATCATGGATTTAAGAAGCTGAAAGTTTTGCACTGGTTTCCTGATGTAACTGAAGATTCACATTTTACTATATTGCACAAGAGTCAGAATACACCACCAACACGTACCAGGTTAAAATTTGAGTTCAAATCCTAGCTTTATTACTCTCAAGCTGTGTGGCTTTGAGCAAATCGCTTGTCTTCTCTGAGCCTGTCAATGCATAAATCAAATGAGAATAATATTTGAGCTTAATAATTTAAGGCGTTTGTGCAGATGACCAAACCAACTATAGAATAAAGCCTTGAACACACAGCCTCGTCGCGGCCTGCATCATCAGTGCTCAATATGGTTGGCCGTGGTCATCACACATTAGCAGCAGCTGATGGGGTGTTTATGAAGCTTGCTGGGCTGCATGCAGAAACCCACCTCTGTCTCCTGAGTGAGTCGGGCTGCAGGTGAGCAGGGAATGATCCAAACACCCAGATGTCACAAAGAATTGATCATTTCTGATCCCTTTCAGCCTGAGCACTGGAATCATCAAATGTGAAGCTTCATTTTTAATACTTGCCTCCACTAACCTCAATTCAGCTTCTCCCTAACACATCAGATAGGCTTCCTTGAGAAGAGCAATCTATTTGAAGCCTGTCATGCCCGTCCCTCCTCAAATCCAGCCTTTGTCTCACGCCTGCAAAATTTCACGTCCTCAATTTCTAAAGCCGTAGTCTTGGAATGACTGCATGACTGGGCCAGTGTTGTTCTTCTCCACCACCCATCCCACCACAAAACCTGTAAATGTCTTTCAGTCCCTTTGTTCCCAAAACTAAAAGAGGCTTCATGTGGTAGCCTTGAAAGACAACATTTCCAAATCAGGAGAAATCCTAGGCATGAGAGGTTGCTCTAAGAACATTCCTCTCCTTCTGTTTCATTCATGATCTGGGAAAAAATATGTGTCTCTCATGATCACACACACACACACACACACACACACACACACACACACTACACAGACCTCTCACTGGCCGCTCCCTGCACTACTCTCTGCCATGTTGGCCTTTGCCCATTTTCTGGTAGCACGTTTTGCTTCCACATGACTAGGCACATACATTAATGCATATTAGAACATTCTGGCTCACCTGGGCTTGTTTTTTTCCCCAAAAATGTAAGCCTTGCCAACCAGGCTGTGACTGACACCCTATAGGAACGTTCCTTTCTTAGGACATCAGAAGTGGCAACAGGGTAGAGAAGCCACCTCGTGTCCTTTGTATGATAATAGGGTCACCACCGTACAAGGAGTCCTTGCTGTGTTCAGGCATGAAACTGGGGGATGTCACAGAGATCATTTTATTTAATATTCTTCACAACCCTGTTTCATAAACAGCATGTTCAGCTCACTTTCTCAATTAACGTCGTGGTCAGCTGGATTTGGAATCTGATCTCCAGCAGGCTAACCCACGTGTGCGCAGCTCAGCAGCTGCCCCATTCTTAGATTAGCTGCCTCATAAAGAGACCCAGGGACGAGAACTGGGCTTTCTCATGCCAGAACCATCAGTCACTGGCAGCGAGCCACTGTGTAGAGGGACCTAAACTCCCAGGCCCTCTAGCCTTTCTCTGACCCTTCCTAGTGACAGAAAGTTGATCCAGTGGCCTGAAGGCACTCTTTACGGGAAATTAGCTGGGGCAGGCTTCAGAGGCCGAAGGGATCCAGGGAGAACCGAGTGAAGCAGGAGATGCAATGCTCTCTGCAGAAGCTACTCTATTAAGGAAAGAAAAAACCACCCTCATGTGAACCTGACAACACAAAGCACAATTTCCAGAGGTCCTCAGCTGGTGAATAGAATACTTACGTGTCAGGAATCACAGCACCACCAAGGCATGGCACTATCAGTGCGAGCCTAACCCAGTGAGTCAGCTGACAGCACACGACGATCGCTGATCAATGCAGGCACCTGCACACTTTTGCTTGAGTAGTAAGAAATTATTCTTAAACAGAATCCCTATGTGTATCCCGAATAGACACATACAGATGTATAAGTATGTCTATTGGCACACGCACGGACACAGCCCTGTGCAGACATCTCAGATAGAACCGGCTCCAGATAAAGGAGGAGTGAGGGTCTCACGTTAGAAGAAGACCCTGCAATTTCTCCCACATCTGGCCTCATTCCGCTTGGCATAAGTCCAGTCACCCTCCTGGTACTGCTGGAATACCCCGCCTGTCTGTAGGTTCCTGAGCACCTCCACTTTCTGTGCCCTCAATCATGTCGGGGTCACCACCTGAGACCTGGGTCAACGCCTGCAGAGGTCTGACCTACAGACCCTGACTCAGTGACGGATGAACGAATATACTCTCACATCATCACAGTGTTTCCAGTGGGCTAGGGATGGCCGCTGGCTGCTTTCAGAGAGTATTGCAACCAATTGACCAACACCCTCTGTCCACACGTTTATTCATAACAGAGGCTCTAAGTTAACAGGCTTGTGGATAATTAACATGGTTAAAAGAGTGGTTATACGAAGGATAAAAGCTTTAGGTTCCAGGCCCAGAGTAAACACTATGAACAGGTAATTCCCCTTTGATCTTTCACTGAGAGAGCCATCCAGCACAAAGTTTACATATTAAACAGTGCAGACAAAGGGATGTGGGGAAAACAGACTTCACTGGGAAAGCCTCATCTACTGAGAACCAGCTCAGCTGGGAGACTCCCACCCAGGTGGGCTGAAGGCTGCCTATCAGACAGCCAGACAGCCAACAGAGCGGACCCACCCTGGGGACCAACAGCCTGAGAGCCTGGGGGGCTTGCAGCTCTCCAGGACTGAAGCCCTGAGCAGAGATTCATCTACATATTTATTTGCTCTTTGACAGGTGATTCTTATTAATACACAGGTGTTTTACATATCCACACAACGCAGGAATATACCAAGTTGGCAGCTGTCACCCACCTACCACTAATTACAAACTACAACGTATCCTCCACAAAGGAGCCATCGGGGCAGGGTAAACTTAATATTTCTCAACACTCGTCCCTATTTTCTCCCTAACTTAATGGACCCGCTGGCCACCTTTGGCCTGCCCCAATAAAGCCTTTTGGTCTATCAAAAGGTAATAGCCTAATCTATAAGCTTTCCTAAAAGTTAATATCTTTAACATTTTGCCAGCCACCCCAAGTGAACAGCAACATCTTTCCACAGGCATAATTTATCGCTTATTTCTGCCCAGAGTTTTTCAATTATATTTAATTGTCTGCCTCAGGAATTGCAAGCCACCAACACACTGGCTCAATCCAGCCCAAAACACCAGTTATTAGAATTGAAATGATGAGTGCTGCTACATCGTAAACATCTTGAAATCTTTTTTCCTTGTCCAGAACATTTTATAACATTTTGTTCCCTTTAGAAGAGCATATACTAAGGTAAACCACAACGCCTCACCACTTTGTACTGCCTTGTATGTGATTGATGCACACATTCTTTTCCCTGCCCTAGACATTTGCACATTCAAATTTGCTGCTTCTCATGTACATATCGGTCTCACTTGTCAGGCTGGGAGTTTTGAAATACTAAAGAGATTTGTCCTGTTTACGCTTTATGTCCTAAGTAACAAGCACAGTGGATGAATCTTAGTAGATACTCAATAACTTTTATCTTTGAGTTTTTACATAATTTATCAGTGACCGTAATTTTATTTACTGTTTCAATTATTATGGGTCTAGTAGCTTCTGACTGCTCTCTAAAATCCACTATGTGACAAACTTGGCAATGATGAATGCATTTCAGTCGTTGCAGACTACGTACATTAAAAATATTTAGTATATGAGTGTCCAGAATGAGCTAACCTCAGAGATCACAATTTATGCCAACCAAATTCCCAGAAACTATATAATAAACTAGAAGACCTTATATTCACTTGAAACAAACATTATAGTTTATTGCAACTGTAGCAAAAGAACAAAACTGCTGCTATGTCTCTTTGAAACTCACCTGAATACTTGGGTATGTGTGTTTGTAACTGTGAGTGTGTGCATGTGTGTGTGTGTGTGTGTGTGTGTACAGAGGATGGGATTTGGGGATAGGAAAACAGAGATGATGGTAAAAAAATATATTTAAAATTTTTAATTCTATTTTTATATTTCTCTACTTTTTCCCTTACAAAACCATAATGCTTGCTTAGTCTAAAGAAAAACAAGTTCATTAATAAAAACAATACTTCTTTGTCCTATATTCATATCCAGGAAGTCTCTATTGCATTTTTAGCCCATGAACTTTGAAAGATAGAGACTAATATCAGAATTTACTAGAGTTTTTTAGAATTGAAATGTAAGTATTGCTGCATCATAAACATCTTTTTTTTTTTTTTTTTTTGAGATGGAGTTTCGCTCGTGTTGCACAAGCTGGAGTGTAATGGTGTGATCTCAGCTCACTGGAATGTTCATCTCCTGGGTTCATGCAATTTTCCTGCCTCAGCCTCCCGAGTAGCTGAGATTACAGGCGTGCACCACCAAGCCTGGCTAACTTTGTAATTTTTGAGACAGGGTTTCACCATGTTGGCCAGGCTGGTCTCGAACTACTGACCTCAGGTGATCCACCCACCTCAGCCTCCCAAAGTGCTGGGATTAAAGGCATGAGCCACCACACCTGGTCATAAAGATCTTTAAGATAAGTCTGGAGGAGTTACTAAGATAACGTTCCTGACAGCCCAAGTGTATCATTTATTTTGCATCTCCTGTTTTTACAAGACACGCAAGTGTCTTCGAGTCGATGTAATCTCTGTCCCTTTCTTAGCATCACACACTTTGAAACCTAAGAAGCCAACGTTGAAGTTTATTGGCAACTGCTGGCGTTTGAATAATAAATAATGCTACATCTTAAAACAGCTGTGAACTTTTTGTGTTGTTTTTGTGCAAGGTGGTGCTCCTGAGTACAGGGCAGAAATGACCCAGACTTCCGGGCTGCAGTTATCACAACACACCCTTCTGGCTTCTCAGGGTGGGGACCTCTGGGGCCACTCTCCTCTGCCTCTGTGACAGATCCTACACACGGGCCTGCCCTGCTGGAGGATCTAAACCACACCCCATGTAAAGGAGAAACTCAGAGATCAGACAAAAGTCCCAGTGTCCCCTAAGGAGAAGCTAGCACAGTTATGTCAATTTTACATTGAATTAGCAATTTACCAAAGTACAATGCATTGGAAATAAAGTTTGTTATTTAGAAATGAAAGACAGAAAACTGCATAATATAAATAATTATGTGAAAAATATAATTAACTCTGTGGGTTTCACATGTGAAATTGTTTAAAGCTCTTAGCTTCTCTCTCTCTCTGCTTTTGAAGATTTGATGTAATCAATAATATCCCATGAATTCTTCTCTCCTAATTTTCTGTTTAACGGGATCTACCAGCTTCAGTGTTGATGCTTTTTGTTATGTTGATTCTTTCAACTGAACTCCAAAGATAAAAGGTACTTTACGTCAAAGAAATATGAAGTTCTTTTAGTAAGTGGTGTATCAATGGCATATTTTCAGATATGCAGCACAAGAATGCCGCTCAAACCCTGTAAGATGTTTCCCTATTTGTTTTTAAATCCCCATAAATCAGCCTTTGTTTTATTATTTATTCATTTTTTGTGGGGCGACAGAGTCTCACTCTGTTGCCCAGGGTTGGGGTGCAGTGGCATGATCTCCACTCACTGCAACCTCCACCTCCTGGGTTCAAGCAATTCTTCTATCTCAGCCTCCAAAGTAGCTGGGATTACAGAAGCACACCACCACACCTGGCTAATTTTTTTGTATTTTTAGTAGAGATGTTGGCCAGGTTGACCAACATGTTGGCCAGGCTGAACTCAAACTCCTGACCTCAAGTGATCCACCTGCCTCAGCCTCCCAAAGTGCTGGGATTGCAGATGTGAGCCACCGTGCCCAACACCCATAAATCAGCTTTTGTGATCAGATCTGATGGTGTTTGTGTGTGGAGAGAAACACATTTGCACAGGTCCATAAACGTAGAGGCTATGAAGAAGCCAAATACTGGGTAGAATTTTACTCACAAGAATACAGGAGAATTGACAAAAGGAAGATGAGTTTACTCAAGGTTTGTAAGTCATAGTAAGTTCAGTCCTGGTCACGTGCATTGTCACCATGTGTTTTGTTGGTTCTGTTTCCAGCACCCACCCCACAGCACTGCTGTAGCTAACACAGCTGAGAAAGAAGGAGTTTAAGGGGTGGAGGGGAGGGCTGGGGCCAGCTTCGTCATTAACCCACTAGTCTCTTGGTCATTCCCACAGGATGGAAACCCGAAAGGCCCCCGTTTGCTTTGCTGGAAGATGCACTAAATTTCTTTCCCCTAAATTCTGCTGAAAAAGCATATGAGTTTTACACCCTCAGCATGCCTGGGGATCACAATTTGGTTTAAAGTGAAACAATTGTGTCCCCTAAAGTCCCTGAAAATTCATGCACGGCAAGCTATGAGTGCAGGTGCCATGTGGGGCAGGCTGGCATCCAGTCCTGGTCTTGGGACCCCTGCCTGGTGTCTCCACTTACTAGTCCCCAGTTTTCTTATTTATATTCATAGAGTAACAACATGGAGAAAACACACGGCACTCAACTATGGAGGTGGGGCATGGACACAGGACCAAACCGAGGACTAGCTAACACAGGGCAGGGGTGGAAGAAGCTTTCCATAGAACATGTCCATCAGTGCACAATGTCACTTTGCTGCTGCCATGGCGACACCTGGGAGTTACTTCCCCTTTCCATGACAATGACCCCATGACCCAGAAGTTACCACCCCTTTTAAAAAAAAGTCTGCATAGTCTGCCCCTTAATTTGCATACAATTAAAAGTGGATATTGATAGAACTGTGGAACTGCAGCACTGCTCTGAGCTGCTGCTCTGGGTGCACCACCTACGGCAGAGTCCTGCTCGGCAAAGCAATGCCACTGCTGCAGCCACTTCAATAAGAGCTGCTGTCTAAACACACCAGCTCACTCTTGAATTATTTTCTGGGTGAAGCCAAGAACCCTCCCAGGCTAAGCCCCAATTTCAGGGCTCACCTCCCCTGCATGACTACTGCCCATGTGAAGGTTAACTGTGATCGTGTCTGCAGACTTTATCCCCTGTCTCTTAGGCAGTGCTCCATAAATGGTACCTATTATTGTTGTGGTTTCACCACCTGCATTTGCCTGTAGCACACAGTGTCTGAGGCGTCATTAAAAATCTTGTGCTCTTTAGTTATTATAGCCATCTGTAAATCTCCCCTTTCCCAGATGAACCTGACTTCCAAGTCAAAGCTGTGCAGCCAACAGTGGCTATGGCTGAGCTCACACCAGCTTTTCTGTTCTAAAACCACACGTACTGCCTTGAATCAACCTCATGGGTAGGTTGAGACCCAGCCTTCCCAGCCCAACATGTCCACGTGTGTGTAAAACCAAAAAAACAAGGAGCGACAGGGGAAGAGAATCCTGCTGGAAACAGCTGGAAATAAATTATTTCCTTAAACCTCAGGGTAAACCTGAGCCCATCTTTCTCTCACCCTTCTGTCATTAGCAATTACATAGAGGCCACCCGTAAGAGCCACAGAATGGTGGCTATAGCTTAGATACAAAGGGTGGATGTGTTTTGTTTCATGCAGGAAGGAGTTGTTAACTTTCTATTGTTGAAAAGGACACACACATTCGAAAGTAGAGAGAATAGTATCGTAACCTCTAAAGTACCCGTCATTCACCTTAAATCATTATCAACTGCTAGCCCGTCACTTCACAGAACTTTCTCAAACCATATAATTGGCAAATGTTTGATGTGGAAACAACAAAGCAATCTTGATAATTATGCATTGGCTTCCTGCAACTGCTCCACACATTTATCTTATCCATTTAGTTTCCGAAGGCATCTGAATTTCAGAGCTTGATACTTCTTCAGATGCTTCTTGAGATACAAGGAATGGCTCCTAATCTTGTGGAGCTTGTTATCAATTAGCTTTAAAATGTGAAAGCAAAATTAAAATAAACCGTAGATGGAGCTAGCCTCCGTACTCACTGCTTCACAGAAGAGGACCATCACTCTGCCCCAGGTGGTCCATACAGACACAGCGGAGGAGACGGCCCAGGGTGGGCATTAGAAGCAGCAGAGTTTTGCAGCAATTGGGAGAGATGGAGGCTCTCCGTGAGAAAAGCTGTGCTTAGCAGAGCACAGCGGGCAGAAGACATTATGCAGACAGCCCTCAACTTACACAGTGCTGGTCCTAGCATTGCCAGGGTCAACTTTCAGCAAAGGGTTCATTTTTCAAACCCTGGGATCCCTAAGGTGACTCCATTTATGGGACTGGAATTCCGATTCTCTACTCCACGTGTAGACATAATCACGAAGTCTTTTTTCTTTTGAGATGGAGTCACCCAGGCTGGAGTGCCATGGCGCAATCTCGGCTCACTACAACCCCTGCCTCATGGGTTCCAGCAATTCTCCTGCCTCTGCCCCTCAAGTAGCGGGTATTACAGGCACGTGCCACCATGCCTGGCTAATTTTTGTGTTTTCAGTAGTTTCATCATGTTGACCAGGCTGGTCTCGAACTCCCAACCTCAAGTGGTTCACCTGCCTCATCTTCCAAAAGTGTTAGGATTCCAAGTGTGAGCCACGACACCCAGACTTACCAAGTCTTACTACTTCCATCTCCGTGGCCACCTCTCGAACCTATGCCCTGATCTCTAGGCCACCTCCTTAACCTGAATTCCAGCTGCAACATCTCTGCCATAAAATACTGCAATGGCTTTCCCGCAGGGCTCTCTACTTCTACTCTTGAGCTCAGGATGACATGCACACTGTGCTGTCTGGCTGCAGGCCTCCTCATGACCCAGTGTCTCAGCAGCTCCATCAGCGGTCGTCTTCTTTCTCAACACCACAGTGGGAGTCTCCTGCTTTGCTGCATTCTGAGCCTGTTCACAGGCTGTTCCCTCTGACGACCCTGCTTTTCTCTTGTCCCATGCCACTCCAGTCTCTGCTGACACGTCACCGATTCTGGGCTACCCAGCCTAACTCCAGGGTATGGAGGCCTCCGAGCTGCGTGCTTCTAGGTCACCCTTACATAACACCACGTTTTATCCTGTTACCTACTTCACCTGCCTTTCACTGTAGCTTGTGAGCTCCTGAAAGAAAATGAGATGACTGTCCCGTTCACCATGACAAGCCAGCATTAAGGCTGATGTCTTACGTGGAGTTGAATTACGACATGAATAAATGACCATGAATCAATGTTTCTTCTGTACCATATTTCCCATCTACCCAATACAATGAATGTTTTTGGATTTTATACTTTTTCTTGTTTCCGGTTTTGACCCTAAAACATACCATTGCATTTTCCAGACTCCGTTGAAGTGTATGACCTTAACAGATTTGAAGAGCATATTCAAGAGTTCAGCTGATTTTGGGCAGATAGTTATATCACTTTTTATTCATTCAACCTAGAAACTCATTTTTTTTCTAAGAATGACCCCCTTTTAGACAATCAAATTTACCTTTAAGCAAAAAATATCATGGAGTTGCTGGATCATATAATTAAATTACGTACAATTTAATTGAGCTCCCATAGAAGAAATAAAGAAAACAGGAACACTAAAACCAGAATGTTAATGCTTCTGAGGCTGAATTGTAAAAGCAGGGTAATTTCACCTCTTTTAAAATTTTTATGTAATATAAAAGAATCTTTAAAGATGAAGTGTTATGGTTATAGTTTAAAAATCCAACTAAAAGAAAAGGTTTTGCTACTAAGTGCAAAATAACATTATGCAAATTTTATGAGGATAAAGAAGAAAAATCTATATTAATCTCAATAGGCATAGGGGAAAAAACACCTAAAATTAATCATTGTTGTTGCAGTTCTTAGAAAACCAGAAGTCTACATTACTGATGATTTTAAAAATACCTGGAAAATTGAACTGTCCTTAATCTGAAAGATGGGGTTTGCAGCTACCTCCATGGACCAAGTGACCAGGGCCTGTTTCTGAACTAAAACTTTTTTTTTAACGTCAAATGGTTGTGACAGAAGAGGAGGGAGGAGAAGGAGGAGGTGGGAAAGAAGGGAAGGAGGTAATAAAAGAGGAGAATATGTGATAGAAATTACACGTGGCCCACAAAATCTAACATATTTGCTACCTGGCTTTTTATGGAAAAAATGTTTGCCAACTTTTGTGGTAAAAGATAGCTACAAAGAATTGCACAAGTATTATACCTAGTATTCAGACGCCAAAATCTATCTTCCAAAATACAGAAATGGCTTAAGCCTCCTGCTATCACCACTTCAACATTGAACCAAGGGTCAATTCAGTAAACAAAGCAAGAAGAAATATATCCTTATTTATATGGCTGCATAGTATTCCATGGTGTATATGTGCCACCTTTTCTTTATCCAGTCTGTCACTGGTGGGCATTTGGGTTGGTTTCAAGTCTTTGCTATTGTGAATACTGTTGTAATAAACGTATGTGTGCATGTGTCTTTATAGTAGAAGGATTTATAATCCTTTGGGTATATACCCAGTAATGGGATTGCTGGGTCAAATGGTATTTCTGGTTCTAAATCCTTGAAGAATTGCCACACTGTCTTCCACAGTGGATGTTCTTTGCAGGTACATGGATGAAGCTGGAAACCATCCTTCTCAGCAAACTAACACAGGGACAGAAAACCAAACACCGCATGTTCTCACTCATAAGTGGGAGTTGAACAATGAGAACACATGGACACAGGAAGGGGAACATCACACACTGGGGCCTTTTGGGAGGTCGGGGGCAAGGGGAGGGAGAGCATTAGGAGAAATACGTAATGTAGATGACGGGGTGTTGGATGCAGCTAACCACCATGGCACATGTGTACCTATGTAGCAGACCTGCACATTCTGCACATGTACCCCAGAACTTAAAGTTTAATAAAAACAAAAATTAAAAAAGAAAAAAAGAGTATAAGGAATGTAAAAGAAAAAATAAAGTTTCTATAGTTTATAGAAATATATGTATGTATGTGTGTATAGCATACATATATATTTATGCTATTTAAAATATATAAAAGTTTAAAAATAATATATACAAAATATACATTATATAACATATTTCAGAAAAATGTTATATAATATAACATGTAATTATATATTATTTTATGTATAAAAATAATACAGCATTAATATATATGTCTAAATACATACACACATGCACACATGCATAATTATGAAACATCTATAATAATCTATAGAAAAACTATTTGATTAAAGAGTAAATTTGGCAAGTTTTCAGGTACCAAATCAATGTAAAAAACCAATTTTTTCATTTAGCAGCATTTTGTTTACTGCAGCAACAAATGTGCTATAAATAATTTTTCAATGCTATTTACAACATGATAAAAACAAATATCTAGGAATAAAACTAACGGAAGGTATGTAAGACCTTCACAATATAAATAGTTTAAAAATTACTCAGAGATACTTTAAAAATGCATAAAGTGATATAAAGTATTCAGAGCTTGGGACAATTGAAAGTGCAAATAAGTAAATGTCACCAAATTGATCCACAGAGTCAATGCACAGCCAATCAAAATCTCAACAAAATTTTAAATCAGAATGTATGCACTGATTCTATAATGCGTATAGAAACGTAAAAGGCCAAGAATAACAAAAACCATTTTGAAGACGCAGTACAGAGTTAGAAAACATACTCCCAGATGTCAAGGCTTAGTTAATGTTATACTAATTCAGACAGTGTGATATGCATGCAGGGTGAGATAAACCAGTGAAGCCAGGCAGAGAAGCCAGACACCTACTCACATGTAATGGCCATTCAATTTATGATATTCTGTCAATGCAGAGAAGTAGAAAAGGGTAATTTTTTGTGTGATAAATGGTACAGAGTTCCCTAGATATTATATGAGGAAAATTATTTCCATACACAATAAATAAAAGCAGTTGTATTGTGTAGATCTAAAGTGAATATCAAACCAGTAAATGTTCTAGAAGAAAACATAATATCTCCATGCCTTTGGGATATGCAAAGATATCTTAAACAAGATACAAAAAACAGTAACAATAAAGTTAAAGAATTACAAATTTGCTGATGTTAGAATATGAAGAGAAGCCATCAAGTAGGAGCAAGAACTTTCATTATACATGTATTCATCAAATGTCTCATATCCACAACATACAAAGAATTCTAAAATCAAAAAGAAAATGACATAGAACCCAACAGAAAAAAGAAAAAGATACGTGAGTTGTCAACCACAAAAAGTATCCAAGATGTCATATACATGTCTAAATGCGCATATCCTCATTAGTTACCAGGACAGTGAAAATTAAAACCTCAATGAGCTATCATCACCTATGTAACTCGATGGCTCAAATTCAAAAGCTGACAACGTGAGGCTTTCCTGAAGATACTGAGCAAGTCAAACAGTCGTAAAATGCCAGTAGGAATAAAATCTGTTTTGACTACTTTGGACAACTATTTTAGCAAGAGCTCCTCAAGTTGAACCAATATACACCCCATGGTTAAGCAATTTCAGGTTTTGGACTACATTCAACAAAACTGCACACACATGACCACAAAGACATGTGCCAGGATAGTCATAGCAGCACTTCTCAGGAGATCTGCATCCACTGAAAACAATTCAAATGTGTCTCAACAGTAAAATGGATAAATACACATTAGTGTATTCACACAATGATAAGCTATACGTAATACAAATGAATGAATGAAGGTCACACCCAGTCACAGGAATGAGTCTCCCAAATAGTCTCCAATATTGGACTCCACAAGGAAAATCCTTTAACCTTTTAAAATGATGGTCGTCTTTAGGGAGGATGAGGCCAGTGATTAGAGGGGGCTACTGTGGCATTTTCTGGATGTCCCTAAATGTCTGTTTCCTGACATTGACGGTGATTGCATATGTGAACCTCTGTCCACTTTGTGATAATTCAAGGCACGATGCACTAATGATCTCTGTGTGCATATGTGTTTATTGTTCTACGTTTTTGAAAACACATAGTGATGATCAGTGGATCACACTATGTTCAAGCAAAAGCTTTAAAGTGTAAACATATTATCCACCCCATAATGCTAAAAAAGTATTACAAATAATGGAAGGAAAAATTGCTTCCAAAGCCTATCTCTGGTATCTTAGGACCACTTAATAAGTCCTCAATGTTTTGCATTATTTACTATGAATTATGGTGTAATATTCTTCTAAAGTAAGTGTGGAGGAAAAGGAGGTTCAGATAAAATCTCGTAAGTCATGAACAACATAATTTTGAAGTGCTAGTGGCAGCCGTAGTCTTATCTATGAAATCTGCTTGCATCAGTCTCCAGCCTATATTTTAATGGATGAGAGTAAAATTTAAAGTATATATCTTACTGCAAGCAGAGGGTACCCATAATTATGATTATTTAACATGCATTCATTTTCTGGAGTGTTTGTCCCCTGAAATACTCAAATTCACAAAAATGATCTGTTAAAGGACTACCTGATGGGTAGAAAACACATTTTATTATTGATTCTGTGAAAGGCAAATATGTTTTTGTTAAAATTTGGCATCCAAGACGGGCGCAGTGGCCTGTACTTCCAGAACACGCCTGTAATTCCAGCGCTTTGAGAAGCCAAGGGGGGTGGATCATGAGGTCAGAAGTTCAAGACCAGTCTGGTCAAAATGGTGAAACCCCGTTTCCACTGAAAATACAAAAATTAGCTGGGTGCAGTGGCAGACACCTATAATCCCAGCTACTCGCAAGGCTGAGGCAGGAGATTCTCTTGGACCCAGGGGCTGGAGGTTGCAGTGAGCTGATATCACGCCATTGCAGTCCAGCCTGGGAGACAGAGTGAGATTCTGTCTCAAAAATAAAATAAAATAAAATAATTGGCATCTACTGTATTGTTAAGGACTAAAAGGGTCTCTTTTTAGACCAGCAGGGTTGCTCATCAGGACGCTGATGCAATGTGTCATGACCAATGTGAGTGATGGGGTCTCTGCAGCTGAGCCACAGGGGTCAGGTCATTTAGCCTGCGTGGATATAAATTTTCCATTATCCTGGAGCAAAAGTAGGCACAGGCATGTCCACTCTATTCTTTTCTATTATAAAAGTGAGTTTGGTTATTGCAAAAAGAAAAAGATGACATTTACAGAAAAGATGACTCAGCAAAAATATGAAAGGTTTTTCTAACAAGCTTTGACTTTTTCATTAGTCATAAGAAGGGCACATATATCAGCTATCTTAAGAATTTCATGCGCAGGAGTTAAAAATTAATTGCTACTAAGAGTGCTTAGTGCAGAAACTAGTAAACATGATCAATGCGAATAATTTCACATTATACATAGGGATGGTTATTTTCATTTTCCAGAAACTGTGAAAAATCACAATAAAAATGTCAAACTGTGGTAGAAAAAGTTGGTATTTGGGAAGCTGAGAGAGGATGTTTATGCTTATCTTTACTAACTTTTGTACCTGTTTATTGTCTAAGTTCCTTTGCTTGCAAGCTCTCATATTCTAATTTATTTCTCCAGACTGTAAACCATTTTCTTGTGCTCATATCAGCTTAATCATGTCTAATGGAGTTCCATTCTTGGTTTCATTCATCAGTCTGCTTTGCAACAATGGAGGTTTGGTGACAAGAATTCCTCCCCATCCATCAGCAGCCACCCAAAGACCTCCTTCTGGAGTCAATTGTTCCTTACCGTTCTATCACAAAGGGAGTCCTCCTTAGAACTCCCGTGAACACGGATCATTGCACTTGGCTTTATTCATGCAGTGTAGGATAGAACAGAACTCTCAAACTGAACACTCACAACCTCTTCTCAACATATCCACCTTAGAGAGGAGCCCACACCCTGCAATTCCTGCAATGCTGTCCTGGTTTGAGAGTCCACCTGATGTTGAAACGATGATGAATATCAACACTAGCAAAGATGCTGAAATAGACGTGACTTTCTTTCAAAGCAGTCAGTTGTATACACGTACTATGTACCTATGAAAATTAAAAATATAAAATTGGTAAAAAGCAACCACTTCAATTATTCTAAATGCCTAAGAATATACTTACAAAAGGAAAAGCCTACGAGTTGAAAATGCATTCAAACTAACTACTAAACTAAGAATGTAAAAGAGAGCTTTACGTGATATCATTTTATGCCCATCAGGTGGGGATACTGAGAAGGATAGATTAATTCCAAGGCTTGGTAAGAATGTAGCATAATGGGATCCTTGCCACTGCTGGGAGCAAAATGAATCTGGCTTAGCCATTCTAAAGGGCAAATTAGTGAAATCATAGATTATTATGTTTAAAGAGAAAAAAGAGATATATATCCTGTTTAAATATTTGGAAGTGTATTTATGTTATGTGTTTTGTTACTACAATTATTATTATTATTATTATTTTAATTTTAAAAAGATATAATACATAGAATTGGCTGGGTGCAGTGGCTTACACCTATAATCCCAGCACTTTGGGAGGCCAAGGTGGGTGGGTCACCTAAGATCAGGAGTTCAAGACCAGCCTGGCCAACATGGTGAAACTCCATCTCTACTAAAAATACAATAATTAGCACACGCCTGTAATCCCAGCTACTCGGAGGCTGAGGCAGGAGAATCACTGGCTGGAACCTGGGAGGTGGAGGTTGCGGTGAACCAAGATTACACCATTGCACTCCAGCCTCAGCAAAAGACAGAGAGAAATGAAGAAAGAGAGAGAGAGAAAGAGAGAGAAAAAAAGACAATAAACAGAACAGATTTCAGCAAACAGTGAAGAAGTCATAACTGATTGCTTTTCCCGTTATTACATTGTGCTCTATGAGGAACTCTATTTGTAGTGAGTTTTAGGTTTTCTAAAACAGAAGTTAAGCCTTTTGAGAAAATCAGGTGTGTTTAATCTCTTTTCTGCCTTTTCTCAGTTCCCTACATATGAATGTTTGTGATGGAATCTGGGCAACAAATTTAGATGAGAACAATTTTTGCAATCTACCCATCTGACAAAGGGCTAATATCCAGAATCTACAAAGAATTAAAATGGATTTACAAGAAAGAAACAAACAAGCCCATCCAAAGTGGCAAAGGATATGAACAGACACTTTATGAAAGAAGACATCTATGAGGCTAACAAACATATGAAAAAATGCTCATCATCACTGGTCATCAGAGAAATGCAAATCAAAACCACATTGAGATACCATCTCACACCAGTTAGAATGGTGATCATTAAAAAATCTGGAGACAACAGATGCTGGAGAGGATGTGGAGAAATAGGAACACTTTTACACTGTTGGTGGGAGTGTAAATTAGTTCAACCATTGTGGAAGACAGTGTGGTGATTCTTCAAGCACCTAGAAATAGAAATACCATTTGACCTAGCAATTCCATTACTGGGTATAAACTCAAAGAACTATAAATTTCTCTATTATGAAGACACATTTACACATATGTTCATTCCGGCACTGTTTACAATAGCAAAGACCTGGAACCAACCCAATGTCCATCAACGATAGACTGGACAAAGAAAATGTGACACATATATCCCATGGAATACCACATAGCCAAAAATATGATGAGTTTGTGTCCTTCATAGAGACACGGATGAATCTGGAAACCAGCATTCTCAGCAAACTGACACAAGACAGAAAATCAAACACCACATTGTATCACTCATAGAGCGGTGTTGAATAATTAGAACACGTGGACACAGGCAGGAGAGCATCACACACTGCAGACAGCGGGAGAGTGGGGAGGGTGAGGAGGGCTAATACCAGATACAGGTGTTGGGGCGAGGAAGGCAGCAAACCACCTTGCCATGTATGTAACTATGCAACAATGCTGCATGATTTGCACATGTACCCCAGAACCTAAACTACAATAAAAAAAGAGAGAGAAATACAAAGATTCTTTTAAAAAGAAAGGAAAATACAGTCTCTGAGCCCAGATTAATGGGATTGGTGTGGTGGGATTTCTGGTGGCAGAAAAAAGCCCAGATTGAAGGAATATTTTAATATTCGTGAGAAAAGGATTGCAAACTGAAATGAGTACAAGGCCTTCTTTTCTTGGAATCAGCAGTTCTAGTTTACCACTGATGCTGACTTGAGAAAGACACAGGCACAAGAAAGACCCCACTTTACTATAAGATGATCAGTAGGGCAAGCAAAGTGAGTTATCTAGCGTCTCAGCCTAGAGAGGAATGGATGTGGTGAAGCAGGGCCGTGTATCTGGGGTAATGCCCAAGATTCGTAGCCGCACGCCAAGGAAATCGAGGACGAGGACACACACAAGGAGTGAGTTTAAGAGCCGAGGTTTAATAGGCAAAAGAAAGAAAAAAGAGAAAAGCTCCTTCTCCTGGAGAAAGAGGGGAGCTCTCCAGCGAGTCTTCCAGTTTCCCAGTGAAATGCATGGGGTTTCACAGATGATCTTGAAGAGGCAGTGTCTGACTTACATAGCTCCCAAAATTGGTTGGACCAGACGTGCCATTTACATAATGCACAAAGAAGCTGGTTACCCCACCCTCATCTTTGACTATACAGATGGCGTCTCTACCTGGTTGGTGCCATGTTGCCTGCTCCTTTGATGTACACGTGGTTGACAAAGAAAAGAGAAGATGAAGGTCCATGCTGAACATGCCTGGCCCTCAGGTAGCCTCCTTCCTCTCTTCTTTCCCTTCCCTTCCCTCTCTCCCTCCCTCCCTCCCTCTCTCCCTCCCTTCCTTCCTTCCTTCCTTTCTTCCTTCCCTCCCCACTCCTTTCTGCCTTCCTGCTTTTTCTTTTCTTTCTTCTTCTTCTTCTTCTTTTTTTTTTTTTTTTTTATTGAATGTCTTGCTCTGTCACCCAGGCTGGAGTGCAGCGGCATGACCTTGGCTCACTGCAACCTCCACCTCCTGGGTTCAAGCGATGCTCCTGCCTCAGCCTCCTGAGTAGCTGGGATTATAGGCACTTGCCACCACATTCAGCTAATTTTTGTATTTTTAGGAGAGATGGGGTTTCACCATGTTGGCTAGAATGGTCTCGATCTCCTAACCTTGTGATCCAACCCCTCGGCCTCCCAAAGTGTTGGGATTATAGGCGTGAGCCACCTCGCCCAGCCCAGGCAGCCCTTTTCTATTGGCACAAGTGCTGGCATTCACCCGTGCAAGCTTCCAGCTTGCTTATCTATGTCTGCAGCTCCATTTCACAGGCTGCTCTTTGTTAGGAAAGAAATGATTTGGGGGGCTGCTTTTTGTTAAAAGGGAAACCTCACTGAGGACTCTCTTGCTTTCACTGACTTCCTAAATAATTTCTTTTTAGCTCCTGTAGCAGTGGGGTGGGGGAACCGGCAGACCAGAGTCATTGGGTGCCTGAGGTGTGGAAAAGTGTAACGGCAGCCCAGCTGCCACCCCGGGGCCCTGCAGGAATGCAGCCTCGGGCACCAGAACCTCAGATGCTCTGGGAGACAAAGGAAGTCTGGATATTTACGCAAAATCTTAAAATGTGAAAAGACTGATTTGAAACTATTTAAAACACTTCCTGAGCGTAACAAAATGTGCCACACGTCTGCAGAGACTTGGTACAAAGAGCTACTACATCTCTTTTGGAGTCACAGGCTAGAAATGACCCGTTTGGCACCTGTGCCATTCAGATTGGATCTGAAGACTGGGAAGAGAAAAGACGTGTCCAAGGTCACTGTGAGCTGCTGAAAATAAGTGCACACATAACCCCATGTTCTCAGGCCAGGATTCTCCCAAGGGAAATGGGGCAGAGGTCCAGGATACACAAATAAGTTGATTCCTATATGGAAGGGAGATCCTGACTTCATGCTCATAAAGTGTCTCAAGTGAGCACCCTTCAAGTTAAATACATACATACTTCTTAGATTTATGTTGTGAGTTACAATACCTAATAATATCACACTGTATTTCATAAGGGTTAACAGCATTATTTTTAAAAAATGTAAACTTTTAAACACACTACATTTTTACTATCCTTTTGGATATTCATTCATTTTAAACAAAAAGTCCCAATGCTGGGTGTATTTCAGGTTATTTTGACCTACTGTGAGTGACAAATAAACCTTTGATGCTTAACTTCTGTCATCTGTATAATAACGATGGTGTAATTACTCCTAGTGTTTTGATGAGAGTTATTGTGTTATTGTGAAACATGGCCAGTCATTGTCAAACCCCCTACATTTACTAAGAAAGAAATAATATTTTGTACATAAAAACTTTGATAATGTGCTCTCATCCAAAAAGAGAAAAATGAAAAATTATTTTTCTCCAACAGTGTGAGCTAATGCATAAGACATAACTCTCATTGTTTTATTTTGGTAAAGGCATTATATTCACAAAAAGAGGGTCATAACTCAGTTCTATGTTCTTAAAAAAAAATTAAATTCAATTGCTCATAATTGGTTTAAATGTTACCATTTGCCTAATGCATGATTTCTTTATTAAAAGGCAAAGACAGAAAAACACATTACCTCATTTGAAAAAAGCTTCAGGATGAATCTTTCCTGTAGCTTCAGATGATTTAAAATCAATCTCCTATAGCTTGTCCTACTTTCATATTCTTAACAACAGACAAAATAGTTTCTTTTAATTTTAAGTCAAACTCTTTTGAGGACACATGATTGAGTTGCGTTGCTATTTTCAGAGTGTATTCACGGGCTTCTTTTATCTAATCCTACTGCAGAGGGGATAAAGACACCACTGCAGGTATTTCTCATGCATTAACGTGAGCTCAGCCTTGACGCCTCCAGTGATGGAACATGTGTCCCGAGCATATCCATCTGCCCAGCACGCGTTCTTGTGTGTCTGTCTGTGGTTGATGGCCCTGCACAAGAACACGCCCAACTGCAAGAAAAACCAGGCAAGGTTTTCTTTAGGAAGAGAAGAGAAGGCAGTGGAACTGAAGCTCTCATCAGAAAAAACGATGTCTGCTTTTCCAATGACTGTTTCCTGGTTATCTACCACTAAACCAGGCTGTGGCTGTGGGAGTCAGAAAATAACTAGAACACTGCCCCTAATCCTTGTGGTTTGAAGGGGAGAATGTGGCATCTGAGGGAAGGGCCATTGTCCAGGCAGGCACAGGACATGCAAATGCTGCAGGGAAGAGCTGATGAAATTATAACCTGTGGGTCCGGACTCAGCTTTCTCCTGGAAAGTGAGAATCCAGGCATTTGAAAGACCTGGGTTTTAAGTTGGGTCTTGCTGGATGTCTTTTGTCCAAAAGGGAGTGAAATTTTCATTCTTGGAGGATTTAAAAAATAGGGGGAGAAAGTATCTTTCCAGACAAGAATCAATACCAAAACACCCTTTGCTAAGAGAAAACAGGGAGAATGTTTCTGCTTTTCTGAGTTGTGCTCAGTGACCAGTATTCTTGAGTTCTGTGTGTTTAGAAATGAATGGCCGAGCCCTGAGTTAGGGGCCACAGGCTTGTGCATTACCCCAAGCTTCACGCACCAAGGGTTGAGAAAATATGTTACGATGATGGATTTTTAGGTAATTAGAAGTTTAGACTCAAAAGCATTCACACAGCCAAGAAAATTTCCTAGGTGAACATGCATGTCATAGTCACACATGAGCAGACACACACACACACACACACACACACCCCACTATATTAAGGACACATACTACACATGCTCAAGCTGTGCTTGTGGACTCAGTGGGAACAGGTGTGAGAATATAGAATGCAACCAAATTAATAAAATAAATAAAACAAGAAGGAGATCTTACACAGACCACCGATGTGTTATAAACAGAAAAGTTTAACGTAATTATGTGCATGCAGTCCAACTTTTTAAATAGGGTAAAAAATAAATGAATGACTTAAATTCTACAGACCATCAGACATGGAGTGACTCACACCCTGAGCAGAGGGATCTGAATCACCAGTTAAGTAAACCAGTTAAACAGACAGATCTGAATCACCAGTTAAATAGCTCATAGGTTAAAGGTCAAGTTTCTGGGAGGAGAAAAATGCTGGAACAGGATCAATGGTTTCTGGCCTTGAGAAATTCAGTTTCTTTTTAGTAGAGACAGAAGTCATAGACAAGACTGGAAGTCACAAGCTCAAATGCCTACAGGGGCTTGGCAGGTTAGACAGATGAATGAAACCAACTGGTGGGGGGCAATAGGGCATGCTGGAGACTGTGGCTCACTGAAGAGCTCCCATGCTCTCTACAGATTGCAGTGGCAGCAACCTCATCTCCAGCTGATTGTGGCTGTTAGAATGCATGCCAGTATCACCACAATTCAGATTCTCATTTTTAAAGAAAAGTTAGATATCTTATATTTAATGTAAAATCTCCTGATGATGAATGCAAAGTTTTTTTAAACCATCAGGCAAATCAAAGGAAACATCTGTGAGCTCAACTCAGTGGGTTTACTGTCATACATTTGCAACCTCTGGTGCAGAGGAATGTTTTGATCCTTCCCTGAGTCTCCTTCTGGAGCCAGCACATGGACCCTTGCACCGTGTGCCCCTGTGTGTGCATCGATTTGTTAACAGAATCCTCTTCATAAAGTGCCTCAGGTTAGGCGTGCTAGACACGTGCTCTAAGACGGAGGTTCACCGGGCAGAATTCTCAAAAGCAGCATCTGGGAGGGAGTCAGGAGGAGGAGTGACCTGTAGAAGGTGGTGATCTGTGCTGAGTTGTGAGTTGTGGCATCAGCCTCCAGGAGTCCCAGGGGAGACCTTGAGGCTGAGCTGGCTTTTCAGAGTTGTCCTCATCAAGGCAATGGGGCTGGGTCTTTACAAATAAACCATTTCTCTGCCGCCTACCATTACTGGATGCAAGCTGCTTTGGGGACGGTGTGTAACTTTGAGAGACACTTTCCTTTGGCCAGCAACATTCCCAGAGACTCAGCTCTGAGCTGTCTGCAGCGAATGCTCTAGCAGTTCCTGGTGAGGGCATGTGGGTGGACCCTGCAATATCTGCTACATGTCATGCTCAAATGGAAGGGGCCAGTCCCATTTTTCAAATTATAAGAATGGTGCTTAAAATGTTTTTTAGGGGCCAACTTAAATGTGTAAAATTTTAGAGTTAGAATTTACATAATTCACCTATTTCATGTGTGGGTATGGGAGTGGGGATCCCATTTAGGGCTTCTTGCAAAATGGGCTTGAAAATTAAATTGAAATTTAATAAATCAATAGGAGAAAAGCATGCAAATGTATTTAAGACAAGTTTTACATGGCATGGGAGCCATCATTAAAAAAAAAAAAAAAAAAAAAAAAAAAAAAAAAAAGACTTAAGCAGTTAGAGACCCTTACTTATATACCGGTTTGGACAAAGAATAGAAACTTGTGGAGACGCAGCTAAATTGTGTGGGAAGACATAAAAGATCGGAGTTATTTTCACGAAGTCTGTACTGAATTCTTTTTGGCCTCCACTTCTCGTCCTTGAGGATAAAGATGCCATTTATTTTGCTATAGTGAAGGTGTCTATCACGTGGGAATTTCATCTCCTGCTTTTAAGAAACAGAAAAGAGGTCAGAATAATTTTCCTGCACCTGCTATTTTCCAACTACGTTTAACTCAAAACAGTCAATATGCCAGGGTAATATATTTTTAACGTTTTCATTTGTCTAAAATCACCTATACATAAGTAATTAGGCATTTTCAATGTGTGAAATGATTTAATTCACATTCTTTCCATGTCTCTTTAACATCAGGATATTTTTTCATTATCCTTGGGCTCATTGAAGTAACTTTTAAAAAGATGTATCACTCCTCTTGGTAATATGAGGAACAGCTCCTTGTGTAATTCTTTTCTGGAAATACTGTTTTCAGACACAGATACCCATCTTCATTACACCAAGCCATTTTTTTCAATTTATCTCACCTTAAATGCTTGCAAGTAAGAGGTCAAACTCCAAGTATAATGACAATATCCATACCAAATGTCTCTGTCCTTCTTTGTCACAGAGGGTTATCTAAATGGCGGACACTTCTTAAAATGGCATTGACTGAGATCATTCCACAGTGATGTATCTTATCGTAACCGTGATGAACGGGGCTTTTTCAGGGGTGGTTTTGCAGAAACCTCACCTATTTGTTCATAAAAGATACTTTCAGGCCGGCGCGGTGGCTCACGCCTGTAATCCCAGCACTTTGGGAGGCCGAGGGGGGTGGATCACGAGGTCAAGAGATGGTAGACCATCCTGGTCAATATGGTGAAACCCCGTCTCTACTAAAAATACAAAAAATTAGCTGGGTGTGGTGTTGCGTGCCTGTAATCCCAGCTACTCCGGATGCTGAGGCAGGAGCATTGCCTGAACCCAGGAGGTGGAGGTTGCGGTGAGCCGAGACCACGCCATTGCACTCCAGCCTGGGTAACAAGAGTGAAACTCTTGTCTCAAAAAAAAAAAAAAAAAGAAAGAAACTTTCACTGCCACCACCTTACAATGGATACTAAACAAACACAAATATATTTCCAGATGCCTATGGAGAATCACAGATCTACTCAAACTCTGATTTCATTTCTGAGGCTATTCAGCTATAATCATATTCTGAGTTTTCTGGATACCACCCAAACAAGGTTTAGACAGAGCCAGTGCTGAGAAGGTCCTGATTATTACTAGATTCTGTTCCAACTTCATTAAGACCACCCACTAGTGGTGACTGGACTCACATTGCAGGGACTGTGGCAACCACATTAGCACAGACCAATTGACTGTGCCAAGCATTGTGTTATCAGAAGGTACATCGGCTGCCTCCAGTTAAAAAAAGAACGGGGGGCAGGAAGTGCCATTCCCGAGGATTTTTGAAACATACCTCCATGTTTACATTCTTCCTGATACACTTACAGGATTATTGCCAGTCTTTTTTGTTTTGGTTTGGTTTTCTTTGAGATGGAGTCCTGTTCTCTTGCCCAAGCTGGAGGGCAGTGTCGCAATCTCGGCTCACTGCAACCTCTACCTCCCAGGTCCAAGCGATTCTCCTGCCTCAGCCTCCCAAGTAGCTGACATTACAGGCATGCACCACCATGCCTGGCTAATTTTTGTATTTTTAGTAGCCACACGGTTTCACCATGTTGCCCAGGCTGGTCATTAACTCTTGGCCTCAAGTGATCCACCTGCCTTGGCCTCCTGAAGTGCTGGGATAATAGGTGTGAGCCTCGGGGCCAGGCTGCTCACTGCAGTTCTTAGATCCCCTAAGGACATGTAGAGAGCTCTGATTTCCACAAATATGCAGAAGAAGCTTCATTTCAATTCCACCCATTACCGTCTTTCCATTCCTGTACCTAGCACCTACCTTCCTGACATCGATAAGGAAACTGAAGCACTAGATATTTTAATAAGTATATGCTTTGTTTGACTTACCGGTTCAGAATGAGAAATGCAAATATTTAGTTAGATGATATTTAGATGTAACGTTTTGGGCATAAAAGTTTTGGCAGAAACGAGACAGCGCCTACTTGGCATTTATTTTCCTCTCTCTCCATTCTCAAAGCACCTGTCACTTTTTTTTTTTTTTTTTTTTTTTTGAGACAGTCTCGCTCATTTGCCTGGTTGGAGTGTACTGGCACGATCTCAGCTCACTTCAACCTCAGCCCCCGGGTTCAAGCAATTCTCCTGCTTCAGCCTCCCAAGCAGCTGGGGTTACAGGTGTGCGCCACCACACCAGGCTGATTTTTGTATTTTTAGTAGAGACGGAATTTCCCCATGTTGGCCAGGCAGACTGGTCTCCATCTCCTGACCTCAGCACCTGTCACTTGTAATGGAATCCCTGAAACTGCAAGAAACCATCACTTCCAGGTTTATTTCCCAATTTTGTGAAGCTCTTGACACCTGTCCCTCAACAGAGACCTTCTGAAATCCTAACCAGCCAGATGGCGCTCCTGTATTAGTTCAGTAAGGGAGATTTACATAAAGAAATCCATCCCAGGCACCACGGGGAATGGGCCCAGGGACCAAGGATAATGATGAAGATTTTCCTTATGTTTAAGTAAAAGTGATATTGTATTATCATCAATTAATGGGAACAATGACAACCTGCTCTGGCATCATGTTGAAATGCTTTTAGAGGTAAAACTGAGTTGCACCTACATTAATTCCGTGGGCCAAAGCCAAAGGTTTTATAACCTATCCGAGTATTTTGTAGGGCTTATCTACCCTCAGAACAAAGTGTGATATTAAGAGAACAGAGTTTGATTTTTTGTGTGTGAGTAGCTGCACTTAGAATCAGATGGACTTAAAAAAATTATTCTGTCTTGTAGGTACAAGCAGTTTCTCAGCTAGAAACACGAGCAAAGCAGGTGTGTGAAATCTGAAAGGATTTTCAGGTTCTTATTGAGTCAAAGGAATGAGATATGGCTGGCAGCCGCTCCCTGGGCATACATCTTGGAGATGTCTTAGGATTCAGTCCTGCAACCTAAGACAACTTTATTTTCACTCTCTGCTCCAGGGAGGGCAGTTGTGGATATTTTTTATTCATGTATGGTCATGTATGATACTTAACCCAATTTCAAAACGCTAAGGTCAATGGATCAAATACAAAGTTAAAAAATGGTTTCCCTATACAATGTGAAAGTGCTGGGAATAGGGTATTTTCTCAAAATTCATTCAGAAGGCCAACCTAGAATATGTCACTGTGCACGATTGCATGGACACATTAAACTATACTTTGAAAAGAATTCAATGTTTGTAATAGAAAGAAAATTCAATTCAAGTATACCAGAGGGCATTTTATATATTTCATCTTTTGCTAAATACTAAAAACCAGGCATTCATTTTAAGTAAAATAAGTTTTGGAGTAAATTTAGTCACTCAGCTCAAAGAAAAAGAAATCAGAAGCTAAGAAATGTGGATAAAATTCAGATCGATTTTGAAGTCACCATTGTGTAGACTCAGGTATGCTCTATTTGTATGTATCAACTTTAAAAATGATGATGTTGAAATAAATATATGCTTGAAGCAATGTTAAATAGAAGCTTAATAGTTGAAGACAGTAGAGTCTGTTTCTTATTTATCTGAGTATTTTTCTGGCATGTATTACAGATAAAATATTTATTATTTATCAAATGAATGAATGAATGAATGAATGACATCAAAATACATGCATAAATCAGATGAAATAAGGGCAAAGTTAGGATACAAATGAGAAAAAACCTTACGCTGGATCTAGGCTCGAATCCTGGTTCTGCAACTAAGTCCTCACATGATGCTGGAGAATGCCACAATCTGAGTGTCAGTTAAACCTTCTACAGAATAAGGGACCAGCCTGTGTGACCTGGGAGGTACTGGGCTTTCATTCATGTCATGATGCTCCAGCGGGTGATTGGGGAATGGACGCACTTAAAATTCTGAGCTGATAACGGCATTCAGGAAACTTTTTTTTTTCTTTTTTGAGATGGAGTTTCACTCTTGTTTCCCAGGCTGGAGTGCAATGGCGTGATCTTGACTCACCACAACCTCTGCCTCCCAGGTTCAAGCAATTCTCCTGCCTCAGCCTCCCAAGTAGCTGGGATTACAAGCATGTGCCACCATACCCAGCTAATTTTGTATTTTTAGTAGAGATGGGGTTTCTCCATGTTGGTCATTCTGATCTCAAACTCCCGACCTCAGGTGATCCACCTGCCTCTGCCTCCCACAGTGCTGGGATTCCCGGTGTGAGCCACCACGCCCAGGCAGAAAACTTTGTATATCTCCATTACTCTGGCTTCACCAAGAGCTAGAAGAAAAAGAGATGAGACTGCTCAATTGGATTTTTTGGTTCCCACTTCTCAGGGGACTAATTAAGAGAGCATGAATGAGCACCAATTGTGTACAATAGGAATATGGACATTGTTTCTGTATTTAAGGACAAGGATGTTAGCAGATTCTGATTGAGCAGGCTATGTAAGTAAACGTGAATGATCCTGGTTCCATGAAGCTAAGACTATTAGTGAGAAAAGTGTATCCTCTCATGCAGTTATCTGTTCATTCATACAGCTAGACTCTAGTTAACACCCACTTCATCTGGCATTGTGCCAGCATTGGAGACAAAGAGATGACTCTGACGGACCTCACACACTAACTTTCTGAGGGAGAGGAGAAAGTGCAGAGTAGTCTCTGGGACAAACAGCAGGAAGTGTGGGAGAGCTGTGCATGAGTTGGGATAAAACTGTGCATACAGCTGGTGCCTAATTCAGCCTAGCAAAGTGAGGGTGGGAGGAGAGAACATGAAGACCACTATGGAAGATTCTTAGAGGATACGGAGACCAAGCAGAATCCTGAGCCAGGTTTAGCCTGATGAATAACTTTAAAATGAGTTGTAGTCCAGCCTTGGTGTTTCACACCTATAATCCCAGCACTTTGGGAGGTCCAGGCGGATGCATCACTTGAGTTTGAGACCAGCCTGGCCAATAGGGTAAAACCCGTTCTCTACTAAAAACACAAAAATTAGCCTGGCATGGTGGCAGGTGCCTATAATCCCTGCTACTAGGGAGGCTGAGGCAACAGAATCATTGGAACTGAGAAGACAGAGGTTTCAGTGAGCCAAGATCATGCCACGGCACTCGAGCCTGGGCGACAGAATGAAACTCCATCTCGATGAAAATGAAAATGAAGATAAAATAAAATGAAATAAAGTAAGTTGTAAGTAAAAAGATCACCATCTGACAAGAGGGGCACCTAACAGTGCATTGAGGAGACTGCGTTAAGTCAGCATCTTTTCAGTGTCGAGAAGGCTGAGAATGATGAGATATGACCACACACATCAGGAGGGTGAGATAAAGGGGGTCCTGGAAGACCTGGTTTTAGAGCTGTTGTTACAATTAAATTTTGTGTTTTCCTTTTTATTTGGCTTTATGGGGGTGTAACTGACAAATAAAAGTTTTACATTTTCAAGGTGACTAATGTGACACATTGACACATATATATTGAGAAATGATTATCAAAATCAGGCTAATAACATTTGCATCATTTCACGTAGTTACGCTGTGTGTGTATGTCTGTGATAAGAACACTTGATATTGACTCTCAGTAAATTTCAAGGTTAAAACACATTATTATTAACAATAATCACCATGCTGTACATTAGGCCCACAGAATTTATTCATCTTCACCTTGCAAGAGAATTAAATTTTAAAATGCAAGTAACATGCTCGGCTTAGCACCTGGAAGAAACATTAACTGTTGCTAGTAATAGTGTTGGTCATGATCATGTTAGACGGAGGTGGGAGAAGGGGAATAACAAGGACGAGGAAGAAAATGGGGAGGAAACATAGGAAGTTGTTTTTATAGTTCAAAAGAAATAGGAGGGAAATTGATGTCTTAGCCAAAGGAGGGAAACATGGCCCACAATCACCTTTTTACAGTCAACAAACTGAAAAAACAATTATTCCTGTAATTGGGCAAATTATAGAAACAAATTCTCTGGAATTGGACAACTGGCAGGGTAAAACTGTGAAACCTGAAAAAAGAAAAACAACAGAGAGGCGCTCTATCACTTCCAGTGTCTGGGCTGCACAGCAGGGACAGTCAACCCAGACGGAGCCTCCTGTTCTCACCGAACTGAAGAGAAAGAGGTTGGACTTTGGGAAAGCTGAGGTGCCTAGAACTTACAGGACAGACACCTGGAAGGACGGAGCTGTGCAAAGCAAGAGTTTCAGAAATCTGCACATAGGCACATTTGGGTCTTTGGCTGATAAAATTCTCCACATGTATTGGGAAAAACAAAACAAAAAAAAAAAAAAAAAAAAAAAAAACCTCACAGGTTGAATAAAGAACAACTTCTGGGGAAATTAAAGTTGCCAGGGAGCTATATGACGAAAATTACCAGAGGTCACAAAGGGCTGGGAATGATTTTGTGAATACATGAGGCATTCAGTAGAGAAGAAGACCCATACCCTAGAAGCAGAGCTAAATTAGCTATAGAGTAAAGGATACTTTGGACAAGTTCTAAAAGTGGTTTAAAACAAGATTTAAACATCAAATTCATATAAAAAGAATAAAGTTCAATATATTTCATAAAAGTACAGAAAATCTAGCATTCACCCCAGGGAAATTTAAGCTATCTAGCATTCAATTAAAAAATTACAAGACATATGAAGAAGCAGAAAAACGTGGCATAAACATAGGAAGGAAGGAAGTCAGTAGAAATAGACCCATAAATGATAGAGATGATGGAATCTTCAGATAGCAGCATTAGGAGAGTAACTGGGAAGAGCATACTCAAGGATTTAATGAAGAATATAAGCGTAATGAGAAGAAAAAGTGGAATCTGTATTAAACTGCTTTATACTGCCTCAAAGGGCACTGGAGCTCTGTTTTTTGTTTTGCCTTTTTTTAAAAAAGACACATTTCTCTCCATGCTTCATTTTGCAACTTTTTCTTTGGATGCAGACCTATAATTTTTGATGGCTGAAGAAAAGTAATGTCTTCTTCTATAATATCTACATAACTGTTAACCCCTTCCACTGAAATATTTGTGTGGTTGTCATATATTTTAATTTCTGAATGCAATTGGAGTCCAAAAAAATAAGGAGAGGAATTAGAATTCAGAAAGTTTTAAAGTAATAATGGCTAAAATATTCCAAATTTTATGAAAACTATGAAGGATAGATTCAAAATGATAAATAAACCCACAGCCAAAGAAACATAAAGAAAACTACATTGGGACTCATTTTAATACAGTTTCTGAAAACAAGTAATAAAAAGGGATCTTAAAAAGAGCAAAAGAAAATACATGTGTATATATATTATGTTCTACAGAATATACTTACAAAAGACTTTTCATCAGAAACCACACAGTACAAAGGAAAAGAGTGTAACATCTTTAAAGTACAAAGCTGTAAGGGGGGAGAAAACACATGAACTTAGAATTGCGTATGCTTTATAAATGTATTTCAAAAATAAAGGCCAAACCAAGACTTTTCAGACAAAGTCTAAAATAATTCATTCAAAGCAGGTTTGCAATACCATAAGAGAAATTCTTTTGGGGGAAAGATCTCCTACACATGAGAATGAACAGTACTGGAAGTGAGTAGGCAGGTAAATATAAATGTAAATATTTTCTAATTTCTAAATTAAGGCTGTAGAAAATAAAAATAAATAGAAGTTCCTCTTCAAAGCTTTCCTCTTAGTTCATTATAAATAACAGCTTCTTTAAAAGCTAATGTACTCTAGACCCTTTGCTAATACTCCTGAGTAGCTATTAGTTATAATAAAGAAACAGGTGTCTCCAACGTTCTTAGTTCTTACGGTTTAACCTAGATATTTGTCCTGACATGCCTGGACAAGCCCAGGTGACTCTTAGATCACAGCTTATTCCTCTTCCTTATTTGGAAGTAGTTGTGCCCCTCTAAGCATTCCTCAGGTTACTTCCTCTTTTCCTTTGTTCTCCTCTGCCTTTATCTATTTGGGAAAGTTTTAAGTTGTTAGCCAACCAGGTGCAGCCTAGACTGTGAGGTCCAGTTCCAGCCGATGGAATCAGGACAGAGCAGTTGGCGGATGTGTCAGATGTAAATAACCCTGCCTCCGTTGTTCAGCGTTCTCTCTTAGCAAACTGCTGGTGAGCGTACCCTTTCTGCAGAAAGTAAAGTTGTCTTGCTGAGAGAAAATGTATCTTTGAGTGCTTCTTCTTTTGTGGCACTGAAAATTTACAGATAACAATGCAAAAGGTAGTTGACTTTTCAAAGTCTAAATAAGATAAATGAATTACAGCATTTATAATATTTGTGGAAGTAAAATGTCGCAAAAAATGGCACACATTATGAGATGAGAGGAACAGAAGTATGCTCTTGCACATTTTCAGACACACATGAAAATTTGTCAATACTATTTGAAGGTAGGTTGAGATAAGTTACAATGATCATTGTAAATTTTAGGGTGCTCAATTTTTATTTTCCAAAATTGATGTGGTACTTTCTATTTCCACACACATTTTAGCATCAGCTTGGCAATTTCCACAAGGAACATCTTCTGAAACTTTAATTGGGATTTTATTGAATCTATTGATCATTTTGGGAAGATTTCAAATCTTAATACAGAGTCATGAGCTCCTTGAGCATGAGATATTATATGTCTTTGTTGATTCAGTTCTTTCATTTCTCTAAGCAGTGAGAGCACAAGTCTTTCACAAATATCAGATTTATCCTTAAGTATTCAATGATTTTAGATACATTGTGAATGGTATAGATTCCTTAATTTCACCTTTGAATTTGGAGGATACTTTTTGTAAAGCTACTGTAACCAACAGAGTACACTATCTGTTTGCATTTGTGTGTCTGTGTATAATTGATGACAGGACAGAGAATATACAAATGTAGCCACACATATATGGTTTTCCTAAGTCTGACAGTGTAACTCAATAGGAAGTAAAGTCTATTCAACAAATAGTGGGGGCACGATTCTGTATACACAAAAGTAAAAATCAACCACTACCTCACACAATACTCACAAATTGACTCAAAAGTATTGCACATCTAAAAGTAAAAGTTAAAATCAGCATACAGTTAAATAACATATACAGAGAAAAAATATGATCATTGGCAGGCAAAGATTTTGATCAATAGAGCACAAAAGGTAGGAACATAAAAATTTGGTGAATTTGATGTCGTTAAAATTAAAAGTGTGTACTCCTTGAAGGATATTATTATGTAAATTAAAGGCAAGTCACAGACTAGGAGAAATAATATTCATGATTCATGTGTCTGACAAATGACTTACATCTGGAATATATAAAGTATACTAATATTAAAGCTCAGTAATAAGATAAACAATCCAGTAGAAATAGACAAATGCTTTGAACAAACATTTCACAAAAGAAAATATACAATGGACAACAAGCAGGAGGCTGAGGCGGGCGGATCACCTGAGGTCAGGAGTTTGAGACCAGCTTGACCAATATGATGAAACCCTGTTTCTACTAAAAACACAAAAATTGGCCGGGCGCGGTGGCTCAAGCCTGTAATCCCAGCACTTTGGGAGACCGAGGCAGGTGGATCACGAGGTCAAGAGATCGAGACCATCCTAGTCAACCTGGTGAAACCCCGTCTCTACTAAAAATACAAAAAATTAGCTGGGCATGGTGGTGCGTTCCTACTAATCCCAGCTACTCAGGAGGCTGAGGCAGGAGAATCGCCTGAATCCAGGAGGCGGAGGTTGCGGTGAGCCGAGATCGCGCCATTGCACTCCAGCCTGGGTAACAAGAGCGAAACTCCGTCTCAAAAAAAAAAAAAAAAAAAATACAAAAATTAGCCAGGCATGGTGGCATGTGCCTAAAATCTTAGCTACTCAGAAGGCTGAGACAGGAGAATTGCTTGAACCCGGGAAGTGGAGGTTGTGAGGAGCCAAGATGGCACCACTGATATCTGGCCCAGGCAACAAGAGTGAAACTCCGTCTCAAAAGAAAAAAATAAAGAATGCAACCGTTTCTCTCACCTACCTGTGACTTGGAAGCCCCCAGCGAGGGGCTCGCCTTGAGTTGACCCTGCCTTTCTAGATGGAACTATGGCACTTCTTACATATATTGATTGATGTCTCACATCTCCGTAAAATGTATAAAACCAAGCTGTGCCCCCACCACCGAGGGCACATGTTGTCGAGACTTCCTGAGGCAGTGTCATGGGTGCATCCTCAACCTTGGCAAAATAAACTCGCTAAATTAACTGAGACTTGTCTCGATTTTTGGGATTACACATCCTTTACTTATCTACTCAAAAGAAATAAAAGTATATATCCATCCAAAGACGTGTCTATGAGTGTTCACAGCAAGACTGATTAGTAAGAGCCCATAACTGGACTCAGCACAAAAGTCTACTAATGCATGAATACTGTTAACAGAAAAACTTCAGCCAAATTTAAGAGTGTAATTGAGCAATGAATGATTCACGAATAGGGCAGCCAGCCTCCTGAGCCAGAGGAGGCTCAGAGACTCCAGTACAGCCATGTGGTGGAAGAAGATGTATGAACAAAAAAAGGAAAGTGATGTACAGAAAACAGAAATGAGGAAGGGAAGCAGCCAGGTTGGTTACAGCTCAGCATTTGCCTTATTTGAGCATGCTTCAAACACTTGGCTACATTTCATTGGCCAAAACTCCGTGATTGGCACAAGCGTAGGCTATGGTCTGTTTACACCTCCAGTTGTTACAGTTCACGATGCACAGAAAACCTTTAAGCCGAACTTCAATTATGTAAGGAGGCAGCTTTAGGCTAAACTTGATTTCACAAAACATAAACAACTTGTGGCCTGTTCACGCAAAGGAATACTACTCAGGAACAACAACAACAAATTACTGACAAATGATATCGCGGATAAATCTCAGGAACATTATGCTGAGCAAAAGAAAGGAAGATAACACATTAATGTGTTATTTGGAGTCCTCCAAGAAGCAGACGGACATTCAGATGGGATGAGACTGTGCAAGAGCTGCCGAGGACAATGAGGTCACAGCAGGGAAGGCAGCGACCTCCTCTGCACCGGGATACCAGCTGAATACCTGTGAAAGATGGGGGCGAGAGCATTTTGTAGGAAGAGTCTCAGGCTGCAATGCAATTCTGAGAAACTTCCATCCAGGTCAGTAGGGTGAGTCTTCAAGATAAAATATTTGGTTGCAAGTGTCCATGGGAGTGGGCTGGCACCTGAACCCTGGCTGAGCTTGGTTGTCGGCTTGGGGCAGGCTGGGGTTAGGTTGCCTCAGGGCAAATCCAAGGATGGGCCGGAAGACACAGTAGCTGGGACTGTCAGCACTGGAGAGCTGAGCAGTGCATTTTGGCATCTGCCACAGGTACATACCATGTGATTCTGATATGTTTTCCGGTATGTGTACAGAAAACATTTAGGGCAAACTTAAATACATAAGGAGGCAGCTTTAGGCTAAGCCTGATTTAATAAAAATTGCCTGACAGAAGGCAGAGAAATGCTGGGTAGAAGATGGTTCCCCAGCAAAGGGCCCATCCTCAAACCTGAAAACCCATGGCCCTAGACGAGAACAGACCTTTGGCCTCCCACGCACTGCCCCCCATTCTGTGACTATATAAGCCCCAAACCCCAGGCTCCACAGAGAGACAAACAGAAAAGAAGAATGGCAGACCAATCAGAGAGAAGTCACATCTGAATGTGAGAGGAGATCGGCTGGAGGGCAGTGGAGAGATCAGATGCTGGATGGCCAAACTTAAGGGGAATATCATCTTCCCACTCCATCTCCTTTCCAGCTCCCCATGCATCCCACTGAGAGCCACCTCAACCACCACTCAATAAAACCCCCACATTTATTCTTCAAGTCTTTGCATGACTTGACTTTTCCTGGATGCTGGACAAGAGCTCAGGATACAGAAAGCTGTCACGCTGGCCCTCAGCCCCTGCCAAAAGGCAGAGGGTCCACTGAGCTGTATAACACTTATGCTGTCCATGGATGATAAAACAAAAAGAGCACACTGTAACACACACCGACTTGGGCTTGAAGAGTCACAGCCTCCCACCCCTGGATGCTGCCATGGGGCCAGAGCCCAGGGGTGCTCAGCCTGGCTCCTGCACCTTCTCATCTGCATGCTCCCGCTCCAGTCAGGGGTTTGAGTGCACACAGTGCGTGGCTGCACAGAGGAGCTACACCCCTGTCATACTTCCTGTGATGGGGTCAGGGAACTCCCCTGTTTCAATTCCATTTATATGAAACTCCAGGAAAGAAAATCTAATCTTTAGTGAACTAAAGCAGATCAAGTTTTCCCTGGGTCCAGACCTGGCTCAACGGCAGGGGGAAATTAAGAACAAGCAGAAGATAAACTTTGGGAGTGATGTCAATGACCCGCATCTTGACTGTGGCAATACGGATGCACACATTTGTCATATAAGCAGATTTGAAGCGCAAACATTGATTATTTAGGACAGAATGAGACAACTTAGGTAGAATAACTTATAAATGATGAACGTTGGTTTTCCCTTGGGGAAGTGTAACAGAGTATCCCCGTTTTTCTAAGAAAGAATGAGTTACTTTTTAAAGTATTTTGTTATTATTTTCTCTTTCCTCCTTTCCCACTGTTTCCCAGTACCTACTTAACTTTTTAGAAATGCACCTATAACTTTACCCTCCCTTCACCAGACCCTCCCTACAGGGCAAGCTTACCCTATGCTTTCCTCTAAGCTCCAGAGTGCAGCTCTCTCCCCGCCAGGGGATTGCCTCAGGAGACAACAGGCAGCTTACAACCTAAAAGTATGCCCTCAAAGTAACTCTCTTCCCCCTGGAGAGTATCTCCAGACAACAGCCAGTTTATAGCCTAGCTCTGCCAGCCATGGTGCCAGCTTGAGCACCCAATAGACTGACCCTCCAGCCACTTGCTTCCTGCTCTGTATTCTGTTCATGCCCAGTGCCCCTTTAAAAAACCCCTGGTTTCCTCCCCAACAGCAAAGCCTTAAAGGTGGGAGCTTGTACTTCATCATCCTCTACACTAAGCTATTTTTTTTTCCTTTTTGAGACAGAGTTTTACTCTTGTTGCCCAGGCTGAAGTGCAATGGCTCAATCTCAGCTCACTGCAACGTCTGCCTCCCTGGTTCAAGCAATTCTCCTACCTCAGCCCCCCAAGTAGGTGGGATTACAGGCATGTACCACCAAACCCAGCTAATTTTATATTTTTAATAGAGATGGTGTTTCACCATGTCGGTCAGGCTGGGCTTGAACTCCTGACCTCAGGTGATCTGCTTGCCTTGGCCCCCCAAAATGCCAGGATTACAGGTGTGAGCCACTGCACCCAGCCAGAATAAAATCACTGTTTTTACACAGGACCTGGCTCTTGTTAATTGGACTGGGAAAGTGGCAAGTGACTGTGTTTCAGTTATAAGTGGACTTGGAAGGGGCTGGTCATTGGGTAATTTTCACTTTATATATTCATGCATGAAATATGTGTTATCTTTATAATAAAAAGTTAAAATTCCCATAAACTAGAAAAGTCCTTTCTGATTGATTTTTATAATTAAAATGCACACTATATACTAGAGTTTTTCAAACCTATGAAGCCATGGTTTGGGCTTTACATTGCATGAGTGAGTTCACAGAATCCAGGTTTTATTCGGGTGCCGCCATTGCTGTATCTTTTGAACATCTCCAGGCTGGAGCGAGCTTGCTCTGACTTGCCTTTGAAAAGCCACCTTCAGTTTTCTCTGGTTAATAATTAGAAATTTCTCTTTGTCCATGGGCCCCAAGGAGATGCCACCCTTTCTCACTCTTCCCATTTTCTAGTTGATCGATGCGAAGTTGAATCCTGTCACTTTGAAGTTTTATTTAGCGATGAACAGTAGATTAAATAAAAGGGTGTCTAATGATGAATATGACACAATTTTTTAAATCCATGTCTTCTCAGGAATTGGTTTGTATTAGCTACAGAAAAGAAGCCCATAGTATATCAGACTCTTGCTCGCAGATTTCTCATTAGTATCTATCAAGTGAGATTCAGCTAAATGATATGTCACCAGAGTTTCTGCAAGGAGAAGTTTTTGCTGAATTTCGCAATTGATTCCACGGATTATTACCGAACCAACTTGAGTAAAAGATAATGGAAACAAATTGTCTTAAGCCCAACTTCAGAAATGTTCTTGGGAACGGCCTTGGGCAACCCTGGCACTCTCTGTGTGGCTCTGAGGCCCATTCAGACAGTTTGCAATTGCACGCTGCATTTGTGAAACTTTTTATTGTTGTTCTAAAGACCTCTTTGTTCAGATTGTCTTTTAACAAGGTTCCAAAGCTAACTAGCGAGAAACAAAGGAAGGAAGGGCTTGGCTTTTGTTAAGTGTGCCACTTTTTGTACTTTCCATAAATGGTTTTTTTTTGTTTTGTTTTGTTTCTCACATGTATTTGGAGCATCTGCTCTTCACATCTCTCAAATAACAGGAGCCAAGATAGAAATCTTCTTTCATTAAGAAGACATACGATTTAGGAAAGCACTTGTAATCAGGAGGAAAGAGCTACTGGCTATATTTTTTTTTGTCCCCAAAAGAAACACAGAGGAAAAAATGTCATTAAATGTCTTGAACAGTTTTTAAAAGTGGTTATTGAACATCTTCTACAATTCCAATCCAGCCAGGCATGGTTGTGAGGCCAACATTATCAACCCTGTATCATACTGCAAAGTGTGTGATTAAGAGCTTTCCAGGAGATGATGGGCACTGAATCTGTTACTCAGGTGTTAATACGGAGAACAAATTAATTACTTCATTATGGACTTTCCAATGAACTATGAAGATGGTCTTGGTAATGGACAAGAGTGGGGCAAGGGGCCTGATCCTTGGACCTGTTATATATAATGAACTTCAAGGTCCTCTTCAAATAATCAGCATGTCAGTATGTTCAGCTCTCTTATTCTTTAATTCTCCAATTTAAAGTTTAACTTCCTATGCCCCCTTGTCCCTAGTTTAGGCAAACAACTTTCCTACCAGTTCTAATCAGTAGTTCACCTCTGTTACCCTGGTCACCTGCTTTGACCTGAGTCACCCCTGGTCACCTGCTCTGGCCTGTCCTATAACCATTCTTCCTGTCAAACTACCCACCCCGCTGCTCCAGCTCATACCCCTGCTCTCTTTAAAATAGCCAATCAGAATTGGCCTAGACTATGTGATCTAACCCCAGCCAATAGGGGAACGACACAGCAGTAGGGGCTACCTGCATCAGGAATAAGAACCCCTTCCCCTCCCTTGTCCAGGTGTATACTTGCCTTTGCTCTGTCTGTGAGATGCACCCTGCTGTAGAAGTAAATTGCCTTGCTGACAAAATTTATATTTGAGTGCTATTTCTTTTGCTGCACTGAAAATTTGCGTATAACAGGCCTTGAAAAAACAAAATGTTTTGAGCATCATTTTGATCAAAGAGTATATCTGAGGGTTTCCTAAGAGTAGACTTTACCATAAGGAGACAGCAGACCCACACTTTTTCAATTCTGAAAATAAAACAAACAAAGCAAGCTCACTCATTCATCTACACAGTCAATAAGCACTTATTCATGGTGATGAATTTTCTATCCCATAAATTAATGAAGAATAAAGACCACTGTAGAGAGTTTATAATGTAATATAGTAACTGTTCTGTTAGGACTTGAACCTAGTACATGGGAATGGAAAAGCGTCATAATGGACCTTCTAGAACATCCTCAGAAAAGGCCTAGATTCCAAATATCCTCTTTTAATGTTCTTCTTTTTAGGGGCACAGTTGTTATGGGCTGTGCCATGGTCCCTACATTCATTTTGATAAGATGTCTGTATGGTGGGATTGAGAAAAATATGAACAGGCTGGGCACAGAGGCTCACCCCTGTAATCCCAGCACTCTGGGAGGCTGAGGCAGGCAGATCACTTGAGGTCAGGAGTTTGAGACCAGCCTGGTCAACATGGAGAAAACTTGTCTCTAATGAAAATACAAAAATTAGCCAGGCATAGTGGTGGGTGCCAATAATTCCAGCTACTTGGGAGGCTGAGGCATGAGAGTCACTTGGGTCTAGGAGGTTGAGGTTGCAGTGAGCTGAGATCATATCACTGCATTCCAGCCTGAACGACAGTGCAAGATTTCATCTCAACAACAACAATAGCAACAACAAAAACAACAAAAAAAAACAGTGTGCAATTGACTTATGTAAGGCTCTTCAAACAGGCTCTGTGGATGGAGAAATGACCCTGAAAAAGTAGGGTGGAATATGGTTCATTAAGCCCTCATAAAACAGCAGAAAAGTTGTAACTGGATTTCGCAGAAGACAGTGGCCAAAGCTTCTGCCCTGGGAAACAAATGAAAGGACAATGCCTCCCTCTTGCTCATCAGCCCCTGGTATCCAGGGCCCCAGATAGCTGACATTCCAATCTTTTGGGAGAGTACAGACTGGGCCTTGCATTTAATAAGGAATAAAACATATAAACATTGAACTAGATTATGTCTCAGAATGTCTGAATTTCTGTCCCTTTCCCATTTAAATGATCAGATTATCCAGCCCAGATCAAGGAGGCTTTCTTAACTTTGGCAGGTCATTCAACAGTCTTAGGAAGTCTTAAGTTCCCAGAGGAGGAGACTCCAGTGGTGACTTCTTAAACCAAGACAGAGAGTCTGGGAGGTGAAAGTATGGAGGAGCTGGGTAACAGAAGGTGGTCCATGCTGGAGCAGCAGGAATTGTAAAAATCCCTGAGGACCAAGAAGGTCAGTTCAGGGCTGCTAAAGAATTATGCCTGGCTGGAGGCTGGTGTCAAATGGAGGCAGCCACAAATGATGAAACAGCAGAGCTAAAATGTGCCAGACCTCCCAGGGGCTTGCTAGCTACCCAAATACATTTTCATTCTCTCTTGGAGCAATGAGGAGCAGTGGCAGATTTTATAAATTTGAGTGGCAGGGTCACCGTAACCCTTTAGAACATCACTCCAGGCAGTGTGTGGTGAATGAATTAGAAGAAGGTCGGTTAGACTCTGCTGCAGGTGTCCAGGTGAGGATACTGGGATCTAGAGAGAATAACAGGAGTGACGGGAAAAGGAGAATTGGGTGCATTTGAATGTCATTGAGAAGGACTGCATTGCATTCATTGAAGCTTCCAGGACAGCATAACATTTTTATTTTTCATTTAATTTAATTTTATTTTTTTGATATGGAGTCTTGCTATGTCACCAGGCTGGAGTGCAATGGCACAATCTAGGGTCACTGCAACCTCTGCCTCCCAGGTTCAAGCAATTTGCTGCCTCAGCATTCCGAGTAACTGGGACTACAGGTGCATGCCACCACACCCTGCTAATTTTTTGTATTTTTAGTAGAGACAAGGTTTTACTGTGTTAGCCAGGAAGGGGTCATCAATCTCCTGACCTCATGATCCACCTGCCTCAGCCTCCCCAAGTGCTAGGATAACAGGCATGAACCACTGTATCCGGCTAATTTTTTAAATGTACAAGTATACTAGTATCTTACTATGCTCAGGAATAAGTAAAATCAGATTAATATGCAGCTTCCCTTCCACTGAGCTGAACTGCTTAGGGTGGGTTCAGGCCTCCTTGGTGGTCATTAGGAGTATGAAAGCAATCAAGATCACTGCCCCACTGCAAGTAACCTGAACCAGTTTCTTTAAAGAAAAAGAAAATCAGTTGAAAACATTGCTATATCCCAATCCTGAATGTTGAAGCAATTTGTGAACACTTTTCAGTTGATTTACCCAGACTAGGAACATATCAGCAGGAGAAACAAGTTTGCATTTCTAAGCTATTCTTCAGCATTCAGATTCCAGAAATATCTCTTACTGCAAATCTGACCCAACCCCTTGAGACCATCAATCACTGCAGGGCAAACCTCTGCCCTAAACTTCGCTCACTATGTTGATTCATACCTAATTAGTAATCACTTTATTTCCAGATGACCTTTTGTAACTACCCGAGGGGTTCTTTCTGCCCACTGCTGCACAAATAAAGACCACAACATTGCAGTAAAGAAAGGGTTTAACAGTCGCGAGACCAGCCATGCCACGTGGGAGACAGAATTAGCACTCAAATCAGTCTCATCCAAACCTCCTAAGCTGGAGTTTTTCAAAGATGGGTTGGGGTAAGGACCAGGGGGTGCTGGCAATGGGGGCTTGCTGCTCACTGGTTGGTACAGAGATGAAGCAATAGGAGGTCAAAGCTGTCCTTTTGCATTGAATCACTGCTGGGTGGGGTCACAGGGGGGAGATTTGTGGTCCACATGGAGCCATGGTGTCAGATATACAAAAAAAAAAAAACCTGAAAAGATATTATATTTCAAAAGGTCAATCTATAATAGTGGTGTTATCTGCAGGAATGACTGACAACATATTTCCAGTCTTCAACAGAATTCAGATTCCTCTCTTCCTCCAGCCTTATGGCCTTTCATTAGCTTTACAAAGGTGGGTGAGTTTTTGGGGAAGAGCTATTATCATTTAAACTGTTAATATAAACTAAACGTCTTCCAAAGTCAGCTCAGCCCAAAAGCCCAGGAATAAATTAGTAAAAGGCAAGATGGGGGTGGGTTAGAACAGATCTCTTTCACGGCCACAATTTTCTCACTGTTACAATTTTCGCAAAGGCATTTTCCCTTTCTTGGTATAAAATCACTGCCAGGAGATGGCCTGTAAACCCAAGCACCAGAAAAGCCGTCAGCACAGCTCATTCTTACGGGGACCCTCTACCTGGTGGAGCAGGATACCAACCGCACGGTTTTCTCATCTCGCCTTGTAAGTACTGGGAGAGGCACTCTGCAGCCTTTTCCTCTGTAATTTGTCACTTTTCCCAGGAGCTCGAATGAAATCCCTGGCCTAACATATCCTGTTTTTGTCACAAAGCCTCATGTGCTTTCCTCCTCTAGAGAAACCACTTTCCCTCCTAATTGGTCCTACCCACGATGTGCTCCCTGTTACACGTCCCTTTCCAAGTTGCTTCTCCATGCTGGAGAAATAGCAGACCACCCTCTACTTCTCACCTGTACTCTCCTCTCCAGTGATTCTTTCATCTCCTTCTCATTTCCAGGTGACAAGATAAGCCTCTGTTCCTTCTCCCACATAGACTTTTCCATCTTATAAATGCACACCACCAATTGAAAATTCCTAGCTAGTTACCCTCTGCTCTGCTCTTTTCTAAGCTAAAAGTATTTCGATTACATTAAGTTTCCTGGTTTGCTCTCTTTGAATCTACACCAAGACCAAACAGGGATTTAAAAAAAATCATTGACCCGCATAGGAATTGTTGGAAACGGGTTTATAACATGGGGAAAAACCCACACGGAGACAATGGATGACTCAGCAAGGCTGGTTTACCTCCTGCAGGAAGCTGCAACTCCCTGGCAGTCTTGCCATGAGAGCACACCTGAACAAGGGAGACAGGGACATTTGTAACTTTCATAGCCTGATGCAGTCACTCTACTGCTGTGTCCAGTTTCCATTGTCTGGAACAGGATCTCACATTCTAGGCTTGACCTGATTGGCTAAAAACTTGGAAATTGTTTTAAGGAAGTAAAGGCACAGAACAAAGGAAAAGAAGAAGTAACTTGAGTAATGCTTAGAGAAGTGACAACATTTCAAATAAGGAAGGGGAATAAGCTGTGACCTAAGACTTGCCTAGGCTTGTCCAGGCATGTTAGGGCGAATATCTAGGTTAAAGTGTGAGAACTAAGAACACGGGATACACTTATTTCTTTATTATGACTAACAGCCACTTTAAGATTATTAGCAAAAGCTTTAAAATAAATTAACCTCTAAAGAAACTATCATTTATTTGTAATGAACTAAGAGGAAAGAGGAACATTTTATTTATTCTTATTTCCCACAGGAATCATCTCATAAACTCCTTTTTATGAAAAAGGAAACTGAGACACGGGGTGGTTCAGTGATGGACTCGAGGTCACGTGGTGATTTAGTGACAGGGCAACACAGCCAAAGACTTCAGTTGGCTTCACGGGATCCAGTCTTGTGCTCTGTTGTGGATGGAGAAGCCAGCTATCTCGGTGTGTCCACGATTCAGGGCATTCCTGGGAGGCAGGAGTTTACTGCTAAATCCAGGAAGAGTTCCAGGCAAACTGGAGTGATTTGGCCACCCACGTTCTGTATTAACACGGGAGACAGGCCTGTTGTCGCTTCCAGGGCAGGACAATGGAGTGGCCAAGAGTGTGGACTGCGGAGCCCGACTGCGTGGGTTCAGACCCCAGTTCTGTCACCGCCTGACTGGTGACTTGACAAACTGCTCAGCGTCTCTGGGAACAAATTCGTGCAGCCTCAAAAACGGCCTGAAAGCCTACGTCTGACAGTCTACCTGTGACGATTCAGTGAGCTGACATGGATAAAGCACTGGGAAAGGGCCTGGCATAGTGTCAGAGCGGGTTCCTTCTCAGCAATGCTTGTACTTGCTGTATGTCACCAGCCACCGGCCCTGAGGTTCCAGTCCCTGGAGCTGGGCCAGGGACATAAGTTAGACCCCTCACTAGGACTCAATAGTTAAGGGGGTGCCACAAATCTCAGCATCCAGATACATACTATTTTAATGCAATAGGTTAAGACATCAAAATGAATGCAAAAAATTCATGGTGGACAAAGTATCAAAAATGTAAATAAAGACAGAGTCCACCAGTGGCATGCTGAGATATTGAAGCCCATGGCAAAAGGAAAACTGTGTGCCTTACAGATAGGCTTTATGGAAATGTTCATAATTTAATGAAAGTTTTAATGAAAATATTATTGATGAGTCTACTCTCATTAAAGCCAAGAAAATGAAATAATAGTAAATTTCATTTGGAGTATAAGTAAAATATCGATAATTTTTTAAAAGGCTGCAACTTTTAATACACCTGCTTGTCAATTTTTAATCTTTTTTCAATGAGTTTAATGTTCCAGAAAAAACAATGATGAAAAAACACGTGAAAATAGGTATGCTTTGCATATGCGTTTCTCACTTAGCACAATGTTTGTAACATGTATCAGTGCTGTGTTCCTTTTCACAGTCAAATAACATTCCACTGTGTGGCTACATCATGCCCATCCATTCAACCGTCGATGGACATCTGCACTGTTTCCACCTTTTTTCTGTGACTGGTGATGCTCTAACATGCACCGTTTGAGTATTCACTTGGGTAACTACGTATAATTCCATCTACATCGAATATGCAGAAGACGCAAATCCACAGAGAAATAAAGGAGGCTGGTGGGCCTCAGGGGCTGTGGCAGGCGGGAATGTGCAGTAACTGCTTCAGCACCGCAGGCTTCCTTTCGGCATGATGAAAATATTTTGCAGCTACATAGGACTCTACACCATGGAGAATCTACTAAATGCACTCAGATGTTCGCTTTAAAATGGGTAACTTTATAATACAACATTTGACCTTAATAACAATTTAGATTAAAGTATACATTGGGGTGGATATTCTTCCTTCTGCCTGGGACTTCAGCATGGCTCATGCTGGTGCACTAGGGAGGGTGCTGTCCATGCTGCCCTCTCCTGGGAGTCTCTCCATGCCCCGAGTTCCAGATCCAGCCTCATCCCAGGGAGCTTCCAGCCAGCACTTCAACAGTGGAGATCATAGCCAGGAATAGGGTGTGGTGCAGTCCCAAGCAGACGTACTTGCACATGGACAAGGGACCCCTGAAGAGGCAGGTCCTTTGAAATGGAAGGAATGCTCCAGGGAAGGAGCTTCAGGCTGAGATGGAGCAGGAAGGAGGAGGAATGCAGGTGAGTTTGGACCGGTGATGCGTGCCTGCACACCTGTGAATCACACGACTCAGGGCCTGCCTCGGGGTCACGCTGAGCACAGCCACAGCAGACACACCCTCACCCTCTTCCTGCTCTCTTCCGCTGCTCCTCATTTGTTCTCTAAGGCAAAGAATAATGAAGATGAATGTAATATTCACAACATCTGACATTTTCGGATAACTCACTAGGGTCAGGATTGTTCTAAGTGCTCTATATTTACAAGAACCCTACAAAATGGGCAAGATCATGTTCCTCATTTGACAGTGGGGCCAGGGCTCAGAGAGGGTAAGGAAGTTGCCCATTAGCTGCACAGCTAATGAGGACAGGACTGGGGTTTGAATACCAAATGCCCGCTTCCAGAACTCCCTTTCTCAAGCATACATAGCCCCTTCTGCCTAACGTCCTAAACCAGGAACCTGGAGTCATCCAAAACCCTGTAATAAAGGATTCGGGAAGAAATCACTCAGCCAGAGAGTAAGGATATAGGAGTCCTCAGTAAGACTTTGCTCTTTAATGAAAAGCAGTCCAAATCATTTTCTAACAAAGAGCAGCGTGTGAAGTTGAGCTGCAAACATAGACAAGCAGGCTGGGGGCTTGTGCAGGTGAACCCCTCACGGGGGAATCCCAGCAGGAACTAAGGAACTAGACACGTTCGAAATGGTGGCTCCATCTCCCCTTCTCTGCCAGCCACGTGTACAGTAAAGAGCAGACAAGACAGTGCCAGTCAACTGGAGAGCCCATTTGCATAATAAGACTAGGGTGGGGGCACCAGCCTTCCCCGGGCTCTATGTAAACGTCATACCTGATGGAACCCATCTGTGAGCCCTGTGTAAATTGACACCACCTCTGCAAACCTGACTATAAAATTCGGCACATTTGCGGCCAGCTGGTCCTTTCCACTTGAGACCCCTCTTTCTATAGAGAGCTGTTTCTCTTTCTCTTCTCTTCTGTCTATTAGATCTCCGCTCCTAAACTCCTCATATGTGTTCCTGTCCTAAAGTTTCCTGGCACGCAACGACAAACCCCAGGGTATGTACCCCAGACAACAGAACCACTTGGCCTGGACCTCCCTCCCTTCCTGCCAGTCACTGATGTCTTTTCAGTTCCACTGTGCCAGTAGAACTCCATCACACACCTTTTTACTGACGTTCCTGATTATTATTAGCTGATCTCTGCTCATTTTTGTACCTTAATTATTTCAATGCCTCATTACTGCCAAAGGGAGATTTCTAAAATATAAATATTTTCCCCAGGATGGAAATACAGAAATGCACCTGCTTCTTCTGCTCAGCAGCCTTTGGATAAAACTCCAGCTCAGCACGTAGCTTCTCAAGGTCAGCAGGTCTGGATTTCCACGCCAGCTCCTGCGCTCCAGCCAAGCCAGATCATTGCCAAGTGTTCTTTCATGCTTTGTTTCTCAGAATTCTGCCTCTGCTTCCCACCTAGAGTCCATATTCACTCCACCTGTTCCTTCCTCTTTGCCGGGCTCACTTCTACCCATTCCTCAATGCTTAGGGCAGCTGTGACAGCCATGGGCTCTCGGGAATGACCTGTGATCCAGTGGGGCTGAGCAGGGCTGAGCGTCTGCCTTTGTGTTCTCACTGTTGTCACAGCACTGGTCAAACAGGAGCTGGCATGGCCTCCCCACTGCCTCCATGCCCTTTCTGGGACTACTACCTTAATCCACGATCAAGAAAACACAGGCTGGGTGCGGTGGCTGTTGCCTGTAATTCCAGCACTTTGGGAGGCTGAGGCGGGTGGATCATCTGAGGCCAGGAGTTCAAAACCAGCTTGGCCAATATGGTGAAACCCCATCTCTACAGAAAATGCAAAATTTAGCTGGGCATGGTGGCGCCTGCCTGTAATCCCAGCTACTCGGGAGGCTAAGGCAGGATAATTGCTTGAAACTGGGAAGCAGAGGTTGCAGTGAGCTGAGATTGTGCCACTGCACTCTAGCCTGGGGGACAGGACGAGACTAGGTTCCCCCTCTCAAAAAAGAAAGAGAGAAAGAAAGAAAGAAAGAAAGAAAGAAAGAAAGAAAGCAAGCAAGCAAGCAAGCAAGCACATCACCCAAGCTCCTGCTCCAGGAGGTATAGTTAGAGCTGCCCCCACTGAATAGTATTCAATGTTTCTGGCCATGATGGTAGACTCAGCATGTAGGGATGGACTAACCCAAGCTGGGTTTTATTACCATCACTATTGATGTCGCTGGAACAAGTGAAACCGTCTTTGCAAGATTATGACTGAAACAGTGAAAGAGATCTAGCCTAACTGATTCCATCTTTGTTCTAACCTCCAAGCTGTCCTTGTTCCGTCCTTCGTGTAGGGTGAACTAACTTTGGGAAGAACTTTGTTTGCAGTTTATAGTTTAAAACAACAATGATAACAGCCCTTCCCCTAAACAAACCTCCTTCTTGCTTGGGAACTAGACTGCCTCTATAAGACTAAGAAATCAGCCACGTGATTAGAAATTACAATATAGGAGTTATATGGTTGGAGACAAGATTCTGACGCCCTAAACTGCTCCTAAGATCAGTGCTTAAGATATTTTGAAGACCCAGCACTTGATGGACCAACTGGCACCCACTAGACTGATAAGCTGGCTCATCTGATCTTGTGGCCCCTATCCAGGAACTGACTCAGTGCAAAAGGATAACTTCCGCTTCCCACGATTTCATCACCTACCTGCTCATCAGCACTCCTGGCTCACTGGCTGTTCCCCAACCACCAAGTTGTTTTTAAAAACTCTGATCCTCGAATGCTTGGGGAGACTGATTTGAGTAATAGTAAAACTCCAGGCTCCCACGCAGCTGGTTCTGCATGAATTACCCTTTCTCCGTTGCAATTCCCTTGTCTTTATAAATAGGCTCTGTCCAGGCAGAGAGCAAGGTGAACCCATTGGGCAGTCACATAAGCGGCTCTCTTTATCCTCAGTTGCTGTCTTTATTTTGGTATGGCTAAGGCATCGGCAGTCCGGGGTCTACGGGCCCCTTTTTGGAGAAGAATTGCCTAAAGGTAAGACCAGTACAGATTAAAGCAGAGATATGAGGCAGAGACAAAGACGTCACAGCCTGATCACGTTAGTTGAGCCAATCTTGGAACACATGGGGATTCTCAGTAACGTGAATCAACCCATCTCAATGACCATTACCTGCAAAAAAGAAAATCCTAACAAATTTAGTTTTCGTACTGTTGGTGTTTGGATCTGTGTCCTTTTAAACTGAGAATTTCTTCTAAACCCAACATTTAGGGTGGGAACAGTAGGCAATATAAGCTTGACTAAACTTGCTTAATGAGCAAATACCACACATTTGCGATGCAGTCTTCCTGTTCCTGAAATCAGCCTTGCTCTTTAGGACAAGTAGGGTCCTGTTTCTAGCCTTCTTCTTCTTTTTTTTTTTTTTTTTGAATCGCCCTCCTGGAAAGCAGGGGTAGCATCTCACTCCCTTTCAACCTAGATTTCACGAGCCACATGGAAGAAAGCTTCAGTCGCTGGAAAAGACGTGGTATTCTCCACCTGGGATGTGCTCCCAAGGCAATGAAGAAATGCATAGGGCAATTTTGCCCCAAAATTTATCTTACATATAAATGGCAAGCAGCTTGACTCTGTCTATTTGTCTTTATAAGATGGTCCCTTGATCAATAATCAATACCCATCTTAGTGAGCAACCTAGAGTCTTCGAAACAACTGGGTACATACTCGGCACTGAATCTTGGACATCGATGTCAGTTGGTTACCTGTTTTTTTCCAGGGCCTCTTGCAGCAGCAGGATGATGGAGCTGTGCCCACTTAAGGAGCCACATGGGAAAACAGATCTAAGTCACTGGTTCGGTTCATCTTCCCTCTGCTGATAAAGGCATACCTGAGATGGGTAACTTACAAAGAAGAAGAGGTTTAATGAACTCACAGCTCCATATGGCTGGAGAGGCCTCACAATCATGGCAGAAGGTGAAAGGCACGTCTTACATGGCAGGGGCAAGAGAGAGAATGACAGCCAAGCGAAAGGGATTTTCCCTTATAAAACCGTTAGATCTCGTGAGACTTACTCATTACCACAAGAACAGTACGGAGAACCCCCACCATGATTTAACGATCTCCCACTGGGTCCCGCCCATAACATGTGGGAATTATGGGAGCTAAAATTCAAGATAAGATTTGGGTGCGGACATAGCCAACCATACCAGTCACCTTATTAAAAAGAAAAACATACATGTGTGGTACCAAGAGAATAATTTGTAATTTCTAAACAATACACATCACTCATCACAGTGTGGATATTCTAGATATTGAAGGTACAGTGCATAAACGTGATTATTTTTCATTACAGTGCATAACTTGGTGACTTAACACTGAAATTACAACTTCCTAGAGGCAACATGAAGCCTGTTGACTTCAGGGCAGCCATTCGGATGAGACAGGCAGTCCTTCTGCTCCACAGCATCAGCCGCTGTGGCAACTGACCCCTGCTCACCCCCCTGGGCTCAGAGGAGGAGGAATGACACTGGCACCAGGCCCTCACTTTCATTGGGCTGTAGGGTTTCACAAGTCAGTTCCATTCCCTTACACTGTTCCCTTCCAAAAGAAGCCTATGGACCTCTGTGGTGTGGCCACCCATTGGCAAGTGGGGAAACTAAGATTTTGGGGAATAGAGCACAGGGATGTGGTCACAGAGCTGGGAACAGAAGATGCCAAGATCACTGGATCTTCTTACTGTACGTTTCTTCCTTTCTTCTTGTTACCAGCCCACCCCTCAGATAACTCCCCTTGTTATTCTACCATAGAGTTGCCACTGGTTGGTCAGGGAATCCTACTTTGGAAGAAAGATGTGCAACATTTTCCTCCTAGTTGCGTTATTTTTCTTACAAAAATTACTGATGGGGAACAAGCCCAACAGGCGTGTAGGCCTTAAAACTTAGGGGATGAATCACATCTCAGTGCCTCACCAGAGAATCTGCTGTTTCCCTGATTAACGGAATCTAACAGAGTTCTTTTGGAAAGTTGTTTTAAGGTTTTTGCACTGACATTGAAGAGAAGTGTGGTCTGAAGAGGGCGACTGTCGGTCGGGGCTCCATTGTGCAGATTCTGAAAAGAAAGTGCATCTTGATCTAAGTAACATAAAGGGGAATTTTTACAGTCTTCTTTGGTGGATATTTTTCATCAAGACTTGAGAGGCAGCAGCTGGGTGTGGTGGTTCACGCCTGTAATGCCAGCACTTTAAGAGGCCGAGGTGGGTGGATCACTTGATGCCAGGTGTTTAACACCAGCCTGGCCAACATGGTGAAACTCTGTGTCTGCTAAGACATACAAAAATTAGCTGGGCAAGGTGGTATGTGTCTGTAATCCCAGCTACTACTCAGGAGGCTGAAGCAGGAGAATCACTTGAACCTGAAAGGCGAGGGCTGCAGTGAGCCAGGATCATGCCACTGCCCTCCAGCCCGGACAACAGAGCGAGACTGTTTCAAAATAAAAATAATGGAGAGGCAAGAATCCAGTGCGTGTGTGTGTGTGTGTGTGTGCGTGTGTGCGTGCGTGTGTGCGTGTGTGCGTGTGTGTGTGTTTCTACATTAAAGTTTTCAGCCTCCAACGGAGCAATTCAAAGCCAACAAAGTTTTAAGAGCTGAGAAGCACTTCTCTGTAAATCATGTCAGGTTTAGAGAGAAATTAATATTTATTTTGCAAAATAAAAAGAAATCTCAGAAGTTAATACTGAAAAGCAATTTTTGCAGTTCCTGAGGCGGTATGTCTGTTTATGACAATTCAGTTTATTAAAAAGATGAGATGCATTTTCAATAAAATGCAAAACAAAATGAAAAGCTACACCAGGAAGAGGGCGGGCTTCAGAACGAGACGTCCTGTCCTCACGTCTGGCTCTGCCTCTCGCCTGAATTTCTTTCTTGAGAAACAGCGTATACACCGAGCCTGCATTTTTCTAATGTGAAAATGGGGATGGCAGTGCTATGGTGAGTATGGAGTGAAAAATGAAGAACGCACGGAGGAGGGATTAAGGCAGATGCTGTAATGAGTTTCACATTAGCCAGGATTTTCCAGAGAAGCAGAATCTCTCTTATCTCCTAAGTCTGGGTAGGGTCACTTCTGAGATTGTGAACAGTTTAGCTCAGATCAACCAGGCTCCAGGGGAACCCTCACTAGGTCCCCTCATAAAAGCTGCATGGATCGAAAGGATCAACAAAATGCAGAAAGGAGACAGGACGGGACAAGACCCGGGAAGGCTGAACAAGGGTCTCCCTGTCCGATTTCTCTGAGTAAGCCCTCCCCTGCCTCCACAGATCGGGCGATTCTGGGTCAGTGCTCAGAACAACCTGTCACAGCTTCCAAAGGGCCTGGGCCACTGAGGCACATGTGGGAGAAGCTGCTTTAAATGGTTATGTCAGCAGTTACTGTGTGAGGGGATCCAGCTGTCCTGGAAATGTCTGAAAGGGGACTCAGACAGGAGAATGACCCATCCTGTGCCCTCCACGGCCTGGCCCTGGGGCCTGTCTGCTCTCAGCACCTGGGCTGGGAAAGGGTACACTTTCCTTTTCTGCCCGATGCACACGGGATGCCTGCCCTCTACGTGATCAGATCAGCTTCTCAGATCAGCCTCTTTGCAGGGCAGGGAGGCAGGGAGGCCAGGTCATCTTTTTACTCTCTCGAAGCAGATGGAAACCCTGAGGCCTAGAAGGGCCAGAAGTGTGCTTGAAAACCGGAACCCTGCATATTCATTCAAGTTTAGATCATGCAGTAATTTAAGGATCATGTAAAGCCAGAAATAGCACAAATGCTACCTGGATTTGTAAAAAGTATGAAGGTTGAACAGTGATCAGGTTGTCAAAGTGTGGTGTGAGTTCCACTGGGAGAGGAGAGATAATTTTAAGGAGGATGAATAAGCATTTGCTTTTGTTCCCTTTGTTGTTTTATTGTGAATATTTAAAAAAAAAGAAGAAGAGCTGAAATAAATGTAGAGTGAACATCCATATATCGACCACTAAGTTTCTACGACTGCTTATAGCTTGTTGCATTTGCATTTAAGCTTTGTTTTTATTTTAATAGTTAGCTATATTTTAATTGCATGCTAGGGGAAAGTAGAATTAGCACATCGAATGCATCATTTCACAGATATTTTGGCTTAGGACAAACCAAAAATAAATGTTTACGTAAAGAAGACAAGTTAATTAAATAAAATCTACTAACTGATAAAGTAGTTGGTACCCACAGAGGCAAAGCTGTGAGGTTGGCCCCTAAATGACTGTAATTAGAGGAACAGAATCTCAGCCAATGAAACTCCTTAAGTTGGAAGCATTTTGGCAATGGCTGTAGCTCTTTCGGTTTTGTATCTACAGTCTGCAAAGCTAAGGCTGATGGTGAGCATGCTCATGGTATATTTCAGAAAACATAAACCTGTTTGCGTATACGTACAGGAGCCTTTTCTCAGTAGCGTCTTTCTTTACCGAGCAGGTGAGCTGCAGACACACAGCTCACCTGTGGCACCTGCGGACGTGGCACCTGTGGACACACAGAAGTGCCTATTTGGAAGCAGAGCACCCAGGAGTCTGCCTGTCCCCGCATGCCCTTGGGAGGACAAGCTCTGTCTTCTGAGGGGCAGAAGCTCAGGCATCTGTTCTCATGTAAATAGGGAATCCAAGAGCGTGGGTAGAATTGAGTCCAGTGTCTCTGCAGAGGCAGCTGGACAAGGCTTCAGCTCAGGGGCAGGGGCTGTGCCTTGTTCACGAGGCTAGGAAGGGACTCCTCAGATCAGCCTCTTTAAAGGGCAGCTGCAAAGTGCTTTCCTTCCAGGCTGCCTCTCATCCCATCAGGGGGATGGTGCTGACCCTTTTTCCTACTCTGTATCATCTCATGCACACACATAAATCAATAGCGTAGCAGTCAGCAAAAGGATCTGTGCAGTGAAGAGCATATTATGGCACGGTATCTTCATAATTGGAGGAAATCAGTAAGTGACCAATTATATATTAACAGAGGACATCCAAATGCACCATGAAGTTTCACTCATCGAGATAGATTGCCCTTGATCAGGAGGTCGCTGTTTACCAGCCCTTCATTCCATTCATATTTGTGTATTGACTGTCCTGATAGGATCTATTGTGTTCTCACTTGCTTTTCCCTAAGGCTCATGATGACATACGCACAAATATACATAAACCTAAAATAGGGGAAAAAATAAACAGGAAAAGAGAAAAAAGGAGGAAGAAAAAGCTGGAAGCAAACGAATTCCCAGGACTAGGGTTTGAGCCTGAATCTGGTCCTACCTAAAACCCACCCTACCCTGATTTCTCAGCTCACATGGCAGTTATTGCTAAGCTGGAGCTGGGTTTCTGTCACTTACAACGCAAACATTACTAAACTGTTCTACGCAAGACGGTATGGCAGGTACTCGGCACGGTCCCCACCTTCAAGGACATTACAGTTTCTCAGAGAAGATGGGAAGTAAATAATGAAATGTATTATTTTTCATGCGATTGAAGCAGGGCTTGGCCATAAAGGGGAACCATATGCCCTGTGAGTATGCATAAAGCAAAGTCTGTAATGACTTACAGGCTGGAGTGAATGGAAGTTACCGGGCTCAGCCCCAACCCGGAGAGAGCTGCCGCTGTCATGCCCCCACTCCACTAAACCACCATCCAGATTTCCTGCAGGGAGGCCTGGAGGGCGGATAGGACTTAGCCTTGCAGAACAAGTTGGCTGTGGATACATAATGATCAGGAGCTAAAAACACATCTGAACGTTCCAGCCCCGACGTCTTTCTTGAGTTCCAAACTCATCTTTCTAACCACTTATTGACCTTCTCTACGGAGTTGTCATATAAACATCTCAAATACAACTTGTCCTTAGCTGGAGCCTGTTCTCTCCACCCCACAACCTATTTCTCCCCAGTCTTCTTCATCCCAGCAAATGCATCTGCACTCTTCCCAGCTAGGTGAAAAATCAAACCGTGGACTCCTCCTCTGCTCTGCTCTTCTTACATGCCTCACATTGATCTATCAGTGGATCCTCTGGAGTCCACCTCCAACATCAACCAGAACTCGGCCACACCCACTTCTCACCACCTCCATTGAGAACTAAGCTCTGAGTTTTTATCTTGCCCAGATTCCTGTCTAAGAGGTCTGGGGAGTCATGCCCTACACACCACAAATTCTCATCAGATGGTTTTTATTTAACCCTTTATATCATGGCTTACTTTCCAATCTGACTCTGGCATAACATTATGAGACAAGGAAGAAAAGAAAAATATTTCACTTCAAAATATATTTCCTAGCCATATCTTGAAATGGCCCTACAAAGTCTCTGGGAAAAATTCACATTCTACAGAGAGTTCTCGTTCCCCTTCGTTTTCTTTCCTTCCTTCCCGGATCCAGGAGATAAGCAAGTAAGAGCCTGGCACCCTTTCAAGTTCAATAAGAAACACTTTACAACCTGCTCTCTCTCAGATGTCTGCTGAGAGCTTCCTCTGCACAATAAAACTTGGTGTCCACAATCTTGTGTCTTAACCTAAACATTCCTTTCTATGGATCCCAAGTCTTCAGACAAATGCAACCAATTGTCAATCAGAAAATGTTTAAATTTACCTACAGCCTGGAAGCCCCGCTTTGAGTTGTCCCACCTTTCTGAATGAAACCAGTGTATTTCTTTTGCGTGTGTGTGTGTGAGATGGAGTCTCACTCTGTCGCCAGTGCAGTGGCATGATCTCCGCTCACTGCAACCTCTGCCTCCTGGGTTCAAGCGATTCTCCTGCCTCACTCTCCTGAGTAGCTGGGACTACAGGTGCATGCCACCACACCCAGTTAACTTTTGTATTGTTAGTAGAAACAGGGTTTCACCATGTTAGCCAGGATGGTCTTGATCTCTTGACCTCATGATCTGCCCATCTGGGCCTTCCAAAGTGCTGGGATTATACGTGTGAGCCACCGCACCCCGCCAAAAGCAAGGTACTTCTTAAATGTATTTGATTGTTGTCTCACATGTCTCCTTAAAAGCTGTACCCCAACCACCTTGGGTATATGTTCTCGGGACCTCCTGAGAGCTGTGTCACGGGCCATGGTCACTCATATTTGGCTCAGAATAAATCTCTTAAAATTTTTTACAGAGTTTGACTCCTTTCATCAACACCAGGATCCCATTTCAATCCCCTAGCCTCGCACACCTGGATGATTACACTTGCCATGACCTGCTAACCTCAGCTCTCCAATTTACCTAACTGCTCCCATCCACTCCTTCATCTGTCCTCCACACAGCAGCCAGGGGACAGCAGGCCTTCTCAAGTGCATATTGGAGCTCATGCAACCCTAGACAGGTTCCCATGTGACTCTAGGCAGGTTGGCTCAAAACTCCTCAGAGCTGACGTTCAGAATACAATGCAATTCCCTTAGTGCAACCACGAGGCCCCCTGCCCCCTGCCCCTGGAGGCTGCTCTGGTCTCATCTCCTTCTGCAGACCCTATTGCCATCCTTTGACCCTGACACACACATCCTTGCTGTTCTGCGTACAACCCCTCTGCTAGCAACACACTCCACGCGCAGGTACTTCCTCACATCCTCTCTGCTCACAGCCCACCTGGGCACACAGAGAGCTCCCCGCCCTTCCACTCCCAAGGCCACCCTCATTCCTCTCTGTCTCCTTACCCAGGTTTATTTCTTCTTAATACTCATCACCACTTGCCAAATGCTTCAATTGTTTCTTCACTCGTTCTTCGTCTGCATTCCTTGAGACAATCCTAGCTCCTCAAGAGGAGGAACTTCTCTCTGCTGTGTTCACCACTGCAGCCTCAGGACCTGGGACGGTGTCTGACACAAAGCAGGTCTCAATAAATACTTGCTGAATGGGTGGAATTGGGGATCCTGTGGGCTCAGTGGCTTGAGCTGCATTGCAAGGGCAAAGGGCGTGAGCCCGGTTCAAGAACAGAGTTGTCCTCCTGGTCTGAACCTCCTTGTTGGATTAAACCAACCAGCACCTATTACGGATGCTGACTGCTCTCCCTGCATCCGCCCGTTTTTTCATTTTCTGATAGAAATGAATTCGTATTCTGTGTTGTCGTGTGTTAGTTACAAATTACGCTGCTACATTTTATAAAGTTTCCAGTGCTTCCCCATATCTTACAAAAATGATTGAGGAAAAAATAAAAACTGGTCTATTTAGATTGACTACAGGGATCTTTGATTGCCTAAAACAATATAGTAATTTCCAAATCTGCTGTTGTCTTCCTCCCACTATCCTCATACAGCAAGCACAGTGAGCTTCTCAAAATGCAAATATGGCCACCTCATCCTCTGCCTGAACCCTTTGGATGGTCTCGTCTTGTTTTCATAAACGCCAAGCAGCCTCAGCACCTGAAAGTTTGTGCCTAAATGAAGCCCAGTCTTCTACAAAATCCTACGGGGTACTGCAGGGTCCTGAAACTTCATTTCCTATCTTCTGTGGCAGGTGAAACTTTAAAGTGGCCCTGTGACCTCCACCCCTGGATGTTACTCCCATGATCAGGCAAAAGAATTTTGCTTTCCAGCACTTTGGGAGGCTCAGGCAAGGTGGATCACCTGAGGTCAGGTGTTCGAGACCAGCCTGGCCAACATGGTGAAATCCTGTCTCTATAAAAATACAAAAATTGCTGGGCGCGGTGGCTCACGCCTGTAATCCCAGCACTTTGGGAGGCCGAGGCGGGTGGATCACGAGATCAAGAGATCGAGACCATCCTGGTCAACATGGTGAAACCCCGTCTCTACTAAAAATATAAAAAAATAGCTGGGCATGGTGGCGCGTGCCTGTAATCCCAGCTACTCAGGAGGCTGAGGCAGGAGAATTGCCTGAACCCAGGAGGCGGAGGTTGCGGTGAGCCGAGATCGCGCCATTGCACTCCAGCCTGGGTAACAAGAGCGAAACTCTGTCTCAAAAAAAAAAAAAAATACAAAAATTAGCCAGGCATGGTGGTGAGCACCTGTAATCTCAGCTACGTGGGAGTTTGAGGCAGGAGAATCACTGGAACCCAGGAGACAGAGGTTGCAGTGAGCCAAGATTGTGCTACTGCACTCTAGCCTGGGCAACACAGCAAGGCTCCACCCCCCGCCCCCGAAAAAAAATTGCTGATGCAATTGAAGATGCTACTCTGTTGACCTTACATCAGGAGATTATCCAGGTGAGTCTAAGCAAATCCCAGGAGCTCTTTAAAAGCCAAGAGTTGTCTCCAGCTGGAGAAAGGGAAAGTCAGAGTCAAAGCAGAAGAAAGATTGAACATGTTGTTCCAGCTTGGACAATTCAGGGTACCTCCTGGGAAGCAGTTCAGGTGACCTTTAGAGGAAGAGAATGGCTCCTGGCTCACAGCCATCAGGAAAACAAGGAAGATCTCTACAGCTGCAAGAAATGAGTCTTCCAGTCACCTAAACGAGCCTGGAAGCAGATCCTCCCACCAGAGCCTCCAGGTAAGAGACCACCCTGGCAGCTGCCTTGATTTGGGCCTTATGAAACCCCAGCAAATTACCCAGTGGAACAAGAGCCTACGGAACTGGGACATGATACACTGGGTGTCGTTTTAAGCTGCTAAGTGTGTGTGTGTGTGTGTGTGTGTGTGTGTGTGTATTATATAAAATCCCCTTCTGTTACATGTTCTCTTCTCTCTTCCTAGCCTTGTTACCTACCTCTTCCCGCTCAGACCTCAGTTTAAGCTTCCCTTCCTCAGAGACACCTCCTTCCTCCTTGTATGGATCCAGGTCCCTGGACCTCCATCCATGTCCTCTTCCCTCCTTGCCCCGGTCACCATGTCATGTGTATGTGCAATTGTCCAGGTCAGTTTCCTGTCCAATCACTCCCCCCTCTCACACCGCCTGCAGCCAACCCCTTGGGTGGGAGTCAGCCTGGGATTGGAAATCTCTTGACTTTCTGGATGCTCATGTATTGCTGTGGGAGGGCTTCTGTCAAGAGCATGCTTGAGAAGACTCATTATTCTGTTTTAGTTCCTTTTAGCTTGACTCCTTTGCAGTGCCTATGAAACAGCTACTTTGTGTGGGGTATATGTTCTGGGGTTCATTGTCTCATGCCGAGAAAGAGTTCAGGACAAGGACATGTGCGGATGGGTTAAGGAGCAGAAAGTTTAATAGACAGAAGAAAGGAGAGAAGAGAGCATCAGGGGGAGAGAGAGAGAGAGAGAGAGAGAGAGAGAGAGAGAGAGAGAGACCTCTGAAAAGTGGGAGGCAGCAGACCACAGCAGATTTTATATGCAGGCTGGAGAAGGTGGTGTCTGATTTACATAGGGCTCAAGGATTGGTTCAATCTGGTATGACCATTACATATACATGAGGAAGGCCGGTTGCCCCACCCTAATCTCATTATGCAAATGGACTTTCTAGTTGATCTGGGCCATCTTGTCTGCTTCTTACTGTGCACATGGCTGGCAGAGAGAAGGAAGATGGAGCCTCCATCCTGAACATGATTGGCACAACTGCCAGTATCTATGTCTGCAGCTCGATTTTATAGGCTGCTCTTCATTAGAAAGAAAAATAATTTGGGGCTGCTTTGCATTAAAAAGAAAAGCCTTGCTGAGGACTCCCATGCCGTTACTAACTGCCTAAGTGATTTCTTCTTAACTCCTATATTGCTTAGAGAAATGACAGGAAGTGTGGTTAGAAAACCCAGTGCGCATGGGGGCAAGGGGAAACTCAGGTGTATCCACCACAGAGCACACCAGTCAGTGACTACGTTTTAGCTTTGATTTCTGCTAAGTGAACATTATACCTTTTCTAAAATACCTTGGACACCACCCAGAGCCTATCAGTTTCTGGTTGACTTGTGGTTTTAGTCTTGTCTGAATTGCCAATGCCCATTTTCCTTGCTCTCTCATCATGATCTTTGTGATCATGCATTGGTACAGCACACTGTTGTGTCTGTTTCATCAAAGGCCTAAACAACTTTGATGTTGGAATTTGAAAAAGTATTTGTAGGGCAGGCATGGTGGCTCACACCTGTAACCCCAGCATTTTGGGAGGCTGAGATGGGTGGGTTTCTTGAGGCCAGGAATTTGAGACCATCCTGGCCAACACGGTGAGCCCTGTCTCTACCTAAAATATAAAGCCAGCAGGGTGTGGTGGCAGGTGCCTGTAATCCAAGCTACCTGGGAGGCTGAGGCAAAAGAATTGCTTGAATCCGGAAGGTGGAGGTTACAGTGAGCTGAGATCATGGCACTGCACTCCCGCCAGGGTGACAGCGCAAGTCTCTGTCTCAAAACGAAATATTTGTGGAATATAGAGAAATATTTTCTTGTGTGGCCAAATTGCAATATCATTTCCAGGTTGTCACAGCAAAGACTGAGTTACCTAGAAATGTAAATGAGCCCAGGGACAAATATCACCCCAAAGTGAACCATGATGATCACTTTTAGAAGTTAACTGGGCCAGGTTAACTTCTAGAAGTTTAGAAGTTAACTGGGCTGTGGTGGTTCACACCTGTAATCCCAGAACTTTGAGAGAACACGGTAGGTGTATCACCTGAGGGCAGACATTCATGACTAGCCTGGCCAACATGGCAAAACCCTGTCTCTAATAAAAATACTAATAAACAAATATATACCATTCTGAGATAAATAGGCTATAAAATTAGCTGGGCTTGGTGGCAGGCACCTGTAATCTCAGCTACTAGGGAGGCTGAGGCAGGAGGAATGCTTGAACCCGGGAGGTGGAGATTTCAGTGAGCCGAGATGGTGCCACTGGACTCCAGCCTGGTCTACAGAGCAAGACTCTGTCTCCAAAAAAAGAAAAATTTAACTAGCAGGTGGAAGTACCAGCATCTTGCAGTTGCTCCACCAATAATGTACGAGACAGCTCTCTGAGGACAAATAAAGACAAGCCAGTACGTATCTTCGAGAGCTCAGGGGAGGTTTTATTGGAGAATAATTGGTGTGCTGTGGTGTTGGTGATACTGTTGCACCTCTGCATTGAAATCCGGCCTTTGACTCTCACGAGCTGTGAAATCTTGTTAAGTTACTGTGAAGTCTCTGCAGGCTGATGCCCTCACCAGTAAAATGTAGGTGATAATTAAACCTACCTCATTGAGTTGAGGGAATTAAATGAGAGAGTCTTCATACATGATTAGAGAATCACCTTGCACACAGCACTCAGCAAATTCTAGTAACAGTGTATTATGTGGTTTTTATAATGCTGTAAAGACACTGTCCTTGAGACTGGGTAATTTATAAACAGAAGAGGTTTAATTGGCTCAGTTCCACTTGGCTGGGGAGGCCTCAGGAAAATTTTTTTATTTTTTATTATTTATTTATTTATTTATTTTTTATTGCATTTTAGGTTTGGGGGTACATGTGAAGAACACGCAAGATTGTTGCATAGGTACACACATGGCAGTGTGGTTTGCTGCCTTCCTTCCCCTCACCTGTATCTGTCATTTCTCCGCATGCTATCTCCTCCCACCTCCCCACCCCCCGTCCCGCCCCCATTTGCACCCAATGGACCCCAGTGTGTGGTGCTCCCCTCCCTGTGTCCATGTGTTCTCATTGCTCAACAGCCGCCTATGAGTGAGAACATGCGGTGTTTGATTTTCCGCTCTTATGTCAGTTTGCTGAGAATGATGGTTTCCAGGTTCATCCATGTCCCTAAAAAGGACACAAACTCATCGTTTTTGATGGCTGCGTAATATTCCATGGTGTATATGTACCACATTTTCCCTATCCAGTGTATCATCGATGGACATTTGGGTTAGTTCCAGGTCTTTGCTATTGTAAACAGTGCTGCAGTGAACATTCGTGTGCATGTGTCCTCATAGTAGAATGACTTATAATCTTTTGGATATATACCCAGTCATGGGACTGCTGGGTCAAATGGGATTTCTATTTTTAGGTCATTGAGGAATCGCCACACTGTCTTCCACAATGGTTGAACTAATTTACACTCCCACCAAATTACAATCATGGCGGAAGGTGAAGGGTGAGCAGGCACCTTCTTCACAAGGTGGCAAAAAAAGAGAGCAAGGGCAGGGGAAACCGTCACTTGTAAAACCATCAGACCTTGTGAGAACTCACTCACCGTCATGAGAACAGCATGGAGGAACCACCGCCTGCTCCAGTCCCTCCCACAGGCCTTTCCCTTGACATGTAAGGATTATGGGGATTACGATTTAAGATGAGATTTGGGTTGGGACCCAGAGCCAAACCATATCATACAGCAACTATTGCTATTTTCATAGTGTAACTGTTTCTTCAGAAGCTTTGGTAAAACCGCTATGGCCTTTGTCACACAGATACAGACTTGCATGGTAGAGGAAATTCTTTACCCAAAGTTTTTTGGTTTTGTTTTGTTTTGTTTCCCCCCCTAAGGTTCTAGCTTTAATTGACGAATGTCTTGTGTAAACTCTAGTAGTACCTCGACATCCGCTATCCTGGTTATCAACAGTTAGGCAGCTTTCTGTAATGCACTTGTCTAAATATTTTTACAGCCTATTGATCTCAGGATGGTATTTGTTTGTTTGTTTGCTTTTAGCATTGCATGGCTGGAAACAGCCATTTGGTTGTCATTTTTTACTTTACTGTGACAAAATACCATCAACTGGATGGTTTAAAACAATAGAGCTAGGCCGGGCAACAGAAGGTCACTCCTGCAATCCCAGCACTATGGGAGGATGAGGCAGGCAGATAACGAGGTCAAGAGATCGAGGTCATCCTGGCCAATATGGTGAAACCCTGTCTCTATTAAAAATACAAAAATTAGCCAGGTGTGGTGTCCCAGTTACTCAGGAGGCTGAGGCAGGAGGATTACTTGAACTTGGCAGGTGGAAGCTGCAGTGAGCCGAAATTGTACCACTGTGTTCCAGCCTGGGCAACAGAGTGAGACTCTGTCCCAAAAAAAAAAAAAAACACCAAAAACAAACAAACAAACAAACAAACAAAACAAAACAAAAACAAAAAGCTTTGTCACAATGACAGGAGGCCAGAAGTTCAAAGTCAAGGCGCTGGCAGGATTGGTCCCTCCTGGGGTCTCAGCTGGAGAATCTGCTCCATGTTTCTCCTGGAGATTTTGTTGCTGCTGTAAATCCTTAGCGTTCCTGGGACTTCCTTTGCATCTGCATATCTACATGTATCTCTCCAGCCTGTCTGTGTTCATGTGGTCTCTGTATCTCCATGTGTCACCTTGTCCTTTGATAGGGACACTATCACTGGATTTAGGATTCACCCTAATCCAATATGACCTTCTCTTAATACAGCTTCAGACCCCAAATAAGGCCACATTCTGAGGTTCTGCATAGGCATGAGTTGTGGGGGATGCGCTTCAACCTTCTCTGGGCACCAGTGTTCTTGATCTGGCAATGCTGCGATCCAGGCCTGAGCTTTTAATCAGACCGCTCCCCGGGTAAGCAAGGCAACATTTCGATTACTGTCTCAACAGCTTTTCTGTTAATTAAAGCCAAGCTCACTTACAAGTGATGGTGGTGGAGGATAAAATCCATTGACAAGATAAACTAGTTGATAAACTTCAACTAGGTCCTTCAGAGGCTTTTTCCATGTGTTTAAAACTGAAAGCCGATTGCAATGTCAGCTGTAATTATCCAAGCCCATTAAGGCCGCAGGCAGGTGGCACTTAAAGAAATTGTGCAGTTGCTGAAACTGGTCTCTGAGAGCCTCCCACATGGCCCCAGTCTGAGCTCAGTTGAAAACACATCTTAAAATAGATCAAAGGCAAATCTCCTGCAGCCGCCAGGGGATGAGAAAGTGCACAGAAAATGACAGTGACAGGCAGCTTAAAAGCACAGAGGAAAGTGGTTTCTTTCTGCCTCCATCAACCCAGCCTATAAGGAATCACCTTTCACTCTGTTTTGGACCATGTGTCTCATCCCCGTCATCCTCACTGTCACCACCATCCTCACTGTGCTTAGAATTTCCCCATGCCACCTCCATTCCCTGTCAAGGAAGAGCTTTTTCTGGAGCTTCTGGGAATGCCGTCAGCTGAGCGTCTTCAGCTGCCAGCTCCTTCAAGGACAGCCTCACCTGCAGAGCGCTACCTCTCCTAAGGCATGTCCCACCTGGGTAGCCCACATCCAATGACTGACTGCTGCAGGTGCTTAAATGCACAGCGGGTTCAGCCTCACAGTTCAATCCCCGATGGAATACTCCCCAACTCTGCTGGGCTATTCCATTCCAGAGCCTGCCTGTACGATCAGCCAAGGCTCTCCTAGGACCTGCCTGGATGGCATCATCTCCTGTCCAATTCTCCTCCTTTTCAACCACTGTGATAGTCCTAAGGACATTATTAAATAAACATTCTCAACATGAAACCCCTTCTTAGAACATTTTCCAGGGAGGCCCAATCTGCAAACATGATCATGGCTAACCTTCTTCAAGCATTAAGCTCTGACCATGATCAGCAATGACATGAAGACTTGTATTATCACATTTCGCTCACAAAAAAATCCATGTGCTGTGTGCTCTTCAGCGGATTTTACAGTTGGGAAAGCTGAGGCTCGGAGCGTATAAGTGGCTACCTTATAAGTAGTGAATCTTGAACTATGAGCCCACTCTGTAGATACCCGATTCCCACACAATTTAAATATGCCATTCTGTTTTCTGTTGTGCAATACCGGGCATTTTAATGGGAGTCACTGTATATAAAGTTACAATGTTAGACTTTGAGCTCCTAGAAGAAAATTAGAAAGGCAATCAGGTATTCTTATGTCTTCCATAACCACCTTTGTGTTTTCTATCATTCTTTCCAATTGCAGATGGTAAAGGGAGTTCCACTCTAAGGCTCTAGTGGACACTACTGACCTTATTCTAGGAAAACAGCCAGAAGCATATCCGGTGCACCTGCTCATGTCCAATGCATCGTCCTTCCTGTTTCTTGCATACGTTGGACTCCTGCAATTGTGAAAGATGTTAACACACAGCCTCTCTTGCAGAGCTGATGCTCACTCCTCCAGGGATGATTTAAGTTCTAGAAAGAGTTGTTGCCTCTGGATGGGCCCCGTTTGCCTTGCTTGGCACATGATTGCATGCACACACACTCCATTCATAGAAGAAATTTGTAGGTGCTCTGAGCAGCAAACAGTATGCATCAGCTCCATTAACAACAGCAGTGTCTATAAAAATGACATGTTTAGCCTGGGGTGGAAAGAACCTAGAAAAGGCTGGTCACATCCTAAGAAATAACATACACAGAAAAGAATTAGTCAGCTTTTGTTTCTCTGGGAGCCCTTAAAGTATAGCCTCCAGAGCTCTCATGGGCATGAGATTTTTTTCTCAGATGCCCTGCCCGTTGGTGTCTATACACATCGTCTTTTCAGGAGAAATGTATTATGGATCCACCATGCATCACAAGGAGAATCCCAAGGACAGAAGTGAAATGCGGTAGAGTTCTATCTCCACAGGGCAATGGACAGGGTACCCTGGGATCTGTGGATCTGTGTTGGGTGCCCAAGACCAGCCCAGGTTTGAAGATTCGCTGGGACGATGCACAAGACTAAGTGTTCAGTCATCCCCACAGCTATGATTCATTATAGCGAAAGGACATGAGAAAAACTGGCAAAGAGAGGCTGGGCACCATGGCTCACGCCTGTAATCCTAGCACTTTGGGAGGCCGAAGCGGGTAAATTGCCTGAGCTCAGGAGTTCAAGAGCAGCCTGGGCAGCATGGTGAAATGCTGTCTCTACTAAAAATACAATTAGCACAATTAGCAGGGTATGATAGCATGTGCCTTGTAGTCCCAGCTACTTGGGAGGGTGAGGTGGGAGGATTGCTTGAACCCCAGAGGCGGAGGTTGCAGTGACCCAAGATTGCACCACTGCACTCCAGCCTGAGTGAGAGAGTGAAACTGTGTATCCTAAAAAAAAAAAAAAAAAAAAAAAAAAAAAAAAAAAAAAAAAAAAAAGGAAAGAAAGAGAGAAAGAAAGAAAAATTGGCAAAGAGAAAGAGTACATGGGGCAGAGTTCAGAGGAAAACAGTAGCAAGCTTCCAGAGTCCTCTCCCATGGAGTCAGGATGTGTGTAATTAATCCAGTGATGAGTTGTGATGACCCATGTGAAATGCCGTGTACAGAGGATGCTCCTTAGAGACTCAGGGACCCAGATGTATATGGGGAGCTGTCACTTGGGTACCCACTGCCTAGCCTGTGCTAAAATTCCAGATCTCAGAAGGAAAGCAGATGTTCAGCCAAAGCAATATGGTTTGGCAGGCAAAGTGAGCCATTTGTGTCAGGAAATGGTGGAAACTCTCCCAAAATCTGTTGCCCTATGCCAGCCAAGGGCTGACCTTGCAAAACAGCCACAGACCTGTTTTGCTAGCTCCTTTCTGCACAGGATCCAACATGGATCAATGACTATATCCAGAAATGCACGAAGAGCCTCATGGGCAAGGCGATATGTGAGTCAAGCCCACACCAGGCTTGGCAAGTGGGCCCCATCGTGCTGGCTGGTCAACTGCATGGCATGGTGGAAAGTATTGTATGGCTGTGCTGGTGCCCTGGGACAGACTGTGCCATGATCAGCTAGTGATGTCTGCTGTGGACCCAGGAGGGCAGGGTGATGATGATTTCCAGTACCTTGCATCCTTGTTTGGCACCATCATAGCACCCTACTTTTGGTTCTCCTGTGTATGAGTAACTCACATTCCCTCCTTTTCAACACTAACTCGGCACACTCATTGTGGCTGTTCTCAACAATGTCCTTTCTCCTCCAGGCTTCCTCCAATGATATGACCACGAATATCATGATGCTTGTCAGGCCAGCGGGGTCAGTTGCAGATACTATCAATAGGAGTGGAACACTGTAATCTCACAGGCTAAATGTGGCCCAAGGAAATACTGCATTTGGACAGCACTGTCTTCCTTAATTGTGAGATTTCATGTACGAATCCAGCTTTCTGGATTTTCTTGAATAAACAAAAAATATGACAACATTGAACTTACATTTTCAAATGGGAAGAACTGACCATAAATATTGTGATTGTGTAGGGCAGGTGTATAAAAGAGAACTAGATTGGTGGTTACCAGAGGCCAGGAAGGATAAGGGAAAGAGAGAAGAAAGATTGATTAATGGGTACAAAAATACAATCAGCAGAAATAAGACCTAATGTTCACACGGCAGGAGAATGACTATAGTTAACACTGATCTATTGTACATTTCAAAATAGCTATAAGAGCATAACTTGAGTGTTCCTGGCATAAAGAAAAGATAAATATTTAAGGTGGTAAGAATCCCAGTTACCCTGATTTGATTTCAAAACATCATATGAATGTACCAAATTATCACATGCAGCCCCAAAATATATACATCTACTATGTATTCATAAAAAATTAATTTTAGCAAAGCTCTGCGTGATAAAGTATAGTCATTTATTTGAAGATAGGGGTTTTCTAGGCCAGGAAGTAGTAAATTCAGAAGCTCTGTCTTGGGAATGGACTTAGATTTTTGCGCAGAAAACAGGTGGCCAGGGTGGCAGCAATAAAGTTAACGAAATGAGATGCAGGGGAGCGGATGCAGTACTGGTCATATTTTCTTCCCCATCTCTTGGATTTAGCACTGAAAGGTTGGGATGAAGGTGAAGTACCATGCCGAAGCTGCCTCTTCTGGGCTCAGAAGAGGCGATTGTTAAATTTCCCAGAATTCTGTTAACTGATGGCTAAACACAGCCATTATTAAAAATTAAATTGTGTTAGAATTATATCCTGCAGAAAAAAAATTAAATTGTGAAAACTTAAACAAATGATAATGAAAGAAAATGTAATCCATTATCAAAACTCATCATTTCCAAGTTGTTTTGTTTTACTACATTTTCCTATTATGTATGTTCTTAAAGGAAGTAATGCATAACCGTGTGACTCCAGGTTCAGTGATGCAACATTGGAAGCTTGATACCAGCCTTAGTGGAGATGTTTACACCGTAGAAATAGGCAAACACTATAAACCAGGACTTGATTATTTTGTGGATTGGTTAGACTTAAGAAAGTAATGGAGAAAAAGTTTAAAATGTAAATTAAACTTAAAAGTATATTGAGTCTATGGCCATTTCATTGTCAATGGCATGAAGGGTTGAGAAAATAAATAACTTTCCAGTGTTCAAAAACTATTATCTAATTCAGGAAAGAAGCCCCTGATAGCATTGATGAATGAGATACAATTCCAAGTTACATGTTAGTTGTTTCATTTTCATTTTTCTTGTTAACGTAAATGAAAGTATCAACTGTTACTTGTGTCAGAATCATAGGTCTTCTTGAGTGATGTAGCAGCTTCTTTGCTGAATCCAGTAAGTATCAAGCATTTATCATCGTCTGATTTTGCGACACAATTGTTGTTGAAAACAATTATAAAAACTGATAGTGGAGTTTGCAAGACATAGCAAGTCACATTGAAATTAAACATGTAAACTCAAAGTAAATTGGCTATATAAAAATTAAAATAAAGCATATTATGTATTATGATTTATAAATTAGGTACTATATGGCCTTTATATCAGTATAACTAATAACAATCTTCACAGAGCCTACTGTCAAAAATTCATCAGTATACCATAGCAGAAAGATTATTTTGGATATTTAATTAACTACAATTGAATTAATTCTAATTATACATGAGTTTACTAAAAAATAAACAAAACACTTTGGCAGAGCAATGGTGCCAATACCAGATATAGATGTGTGCCCAATAAATATCTTTATAGTGAATTTATAAGTAAAACAAAAGCCAGTTTATAGTGCATTCCATTAACTTTAATACATGTAGGCTTCCTTCTGTACAGCTAATGTGTGTTCAAGATTGCTGTATTAAATCAAAGTAAAATGTCTAATACTACATATGGATTATATTCGTTTTAACCTGAAGAGCTATGCAAAGAAACCAATAAACATTTGTAGAATAAAATCTAATTTTTCTCAAATAGAATCTCTGAAAGAGCATTAATACATATTTGGTATCTTATAACTCAAGCCCAGAATAAGCTTTCATTCTTCTGAAACAAAACATTCTCGTTTGTGAAATAACAAGAAGTTTAGCGCGGAAAGTTGTTACTTTATCCATATGAAGCTGTGGTCACTCACTGCCATGGGCATCGTGAGTACCCCACAGTCAGATGGGGACTTGGGATCACTTGGTCAGAGAGTAGAGCTTTCTAGAACCAGGCTAACCACGCCATTCTCTGTTCTCAGTCTCCTCAAAACACTGCAGGCACAGCCTCAAGTCTCAAGGAAGAAATAGTCTTTAGCCATGAGATGCTAGAGAGGCTACACATTGACACTCAAAGGCTGCATCCAACTTGCAGCCTATTTCCTTGGTCTTCTGTATTTATTTTTCTAATGTTTTGAGTTGGTTGCCAAAATCTAAACATTGAAAGTTTTCGCAGATTTCTTTTCTCTCTCTCTCTCTCTCTCTCTCTCTCTCTCTCTCTCTCTCTCTTTAATGGAGTTTCACTGTTGTCTCCCAGGCTGGAGTGCAATCAATGGCATGATCTTGGCTCACTGCAACCTCCACCTCCAACCTCCACCACCTGGGTTCAAGTGATGCTCCCATCTCAGCCTCCCGAGTAACTGGGATTACAGGCTTGTACCGCCACATTCGGCTAATGTTTTGTATTTTTAGTAGAGACGGGTTTCACCACCTTTGCGAGGCTTGTCTCGAATTCTTGACCTCAGGTGATCTGCCCGCCTTGGCCTCCCAAAGTGCTGGGATTACAGGCAAGAGCCACCCCACCTGACCTACATTCTCTTGAAAATGAAAGATGTGGCTTCACTGAGACCAACCTACACACTTAGCTACCATTTGCTGCCCATTTGGGTGGTACCTGTGCTCTCCAGCTTGGTCTGTTCTTTACCAGGTCACCCAGGCTTGGAGTGTGGTACCCCAGAAGGAGGGAAATTCAGGAGGTGGCTTGTTGGTGACCCGGTATTTCCATGGGTGCTTGAGGTGCTTGTAATTCCCCATCCTGGACTGTGATCCACCACATCGTAGGACTCTGGCCCCGATGGGAGTGTCTGCAGGGTAAAGTCGCTCCACTTCATGTGGAATTCCATGAGCCTGGCCTGTACACTTCCTTGTCAGCAATATTTCAGCAATTAAGACTTCCTTTGGGTCTTTTCTGCCTGGAATTTATCCATTTCTTTACAAACACGTCCCTTTGTACTTCTTGAGTTAAGCTAATACGATTTCCTTGACTATCTGTCAAATTAATCCATTTGCTGTCACCTTGCGTTTTGAGCCAAACAAAAAATACATATGAATCTTTATAACAAACCATTGGTGCCTGAACATGATGAAATCATGGGACTGAAAGGGAGGCTTTTCATTTATCTCAAGATGCATTCAGTAAGCCCCACTTGATATCACATTTTAACAGGGAGTTGAACAAAACCCAGCTGTGCTGCTTACTGCTAAGCCCATTAAATTGGTTAGTCCTTTTAAAATTTATTATTTGTTCTCTATTTTTATTTGAGAAAACTTCCCTTATTGCAAAAAGAAATAGTTCACTCCATGCAGTAGCCTTTGTCCTAAAAACTTACAGAACTCCTCACAACTTCTTTTCTGTTACTAAGTGACTACATCCCATTTACCTTGTAATAGTTATTTTACCCACCAAGTAAAGCAAGGGAATTATGACAGTTGCTGCACACACTTACACGCACACACATAACATACACACACACAACATACACAACACGTACATGCATGCACGCACATATAACACACATACAAACACGCACAACATACACATACATATATGCACGCGCACACATAACACACATACATGCACACAATGACATACACATATACATACACACAACACATAACACACACATATATACACATAACATACACACACACATATAAATGCACATACATAAACATACACATATACCCATGCACACATCTATCTAGGTGCACACACATAAATGCACATGCATGCATGCATACATGCAGACACACACGTGTGCACATACAGGCATACACACATGCACACACATACACACATGCACACACATAAATGTACATGACCATATATACATGCATGTGCACATACACATATACATTCATACATGAACATACACATACCTGCATACACATACACACTGTATGCACACAAACACATGTGCTGGCCTGCACAACCACACCAGGTATGAGCACAGCATTGAAAAGATCCCATGCTGGAAAAGATCCATGTCCTTCGCAGGTAAGACTGGAGGGAATGGATAAAGAAAATGTGGCACATCTACACCATGGAATAGTATGCAGCCGTAAAAAAGGATGAATCCACGTCCTTTGCAGGGACATGGATGAAACTAGAAACCATCATTCTCAGCAAACTGACACAAGAACAGAAAACCAAACACTGCATGTTCTCACTCATAAGAGGGTGTTGAACAATGAGAACACATGGACGCAGGGAGGGGAGCATCACACACTGGGGCCTGAGGGACGAGGACTAGGGAAGGAATAGCAGGGGGCAGCGGGATAGGGGAGGGATAGCATTAGGAGAAACACCTATTGTAGATGATGGGGTGACGGATGCAGCAAACCACCATGGCATGTGTACACCTATGTGACAAACCTGCACGATCTGCACATGTGCCCAGAACTTAAATTATTTTTTAAAAAAGAAAAGATTAGAGAGAGCCTGAAGAGGGCACCACCTTGCTGAAGCTCAAGAAACCCACCAGTTCCACAGCTGCATTCACCTCTTGGGCCTGCCCACAAGGAGAAGGTGGCAAGAATGTTCCAGGCTGGTACAGAGGGCAGGTGACCGGTGGTGATCTGGATCCCCCCCCACCAACCAACACTGAAAGAGGGGATGCCTGTGAAAGAGACAGTGGGAAATCCTTTGTCATGGAGATCCTTTAACAACCACTGTCATCAAAGGGATCAAAGGGACAGTGCCTCACAGAGGTGAAGGCTGTGACCCTGAACGTAAATGTGGCTTCTACACACATGTTCCCTTGAGAGAGATGGAGGCAGAAGATCATCCATCGGTTTGGAGTTTAGGGGGCCACCCTCAGTCTGGGCTTTTCACTGAAACATTGCAGACATGAAACCCGCAAAATAATTACTTTTGTGGTTTGCTTCTAAAATTGTACTTTCCAATAAAAGCGGCCCTTTTAATGAAAAGAAAAAAGCAAACACACATAATAAAAATCCACTCGAAATGGATTCATTTTATGAAGAAGTTGTCCTTTTCATGAAGAACTGACTTTGACGACTGAATTGTAGTAGTTAAGCTTTAAGATTTTTTAATCAGAAATGTTTTGCTCCCTAGAAAAGAAGGGCCTAAAGCCTGTGAATTTTCCCAGTCGGGGGCATTACTTCCAGTCAATTACCTAGGGCACTGTTCAGATTCTCTGCCAGGGCAGGCGGGTCCCTCCCACACTTTCCAGCCATTAGTGTCTGCAGGTTTGTCCTCTAAATGGCAGCAGGGGCGTGGCGCGCTATCCTGGCGGATAGAGGGTATTTTCAAAACCAAGCTGGCTTGCGTTGGGGCTGTGGTTACTCACGGAACTCTGCTTCCAGCAGAATTGTGAAAAGCTGTGGTGCGCCTCCCCGTGAGGTGAGGTTTCCGTCCTGGGAGCCTCCTGCCAACAGATGCCACCCCTGTGCCTCCTTCTATCCGGAGGAGGGGCTTCATTGTAATGAGAATAGAAAGGGCGGATCTGTGTTCTGGAGGGCTCAGTGTCAAACAGCTGTCACTACGGACGGCCCAGACGTCAGTTGTGTCAGGAATGATGGAAAGTGGCTCCAGGAGTAACACAGCCCCGTGACGCTGGCACCGGGCGCCGGCCCTAGGCTTCTGCGCTTGGGGGTTTTTATGATTGAATGTATAACATCAAGAGTTCCTACACAGTGGCTGAAAATGCAGCCGGATGCTATTGTGTTTATATTTGCATGCAAATGCACGAGAGACTCAGGAACAGGGAGGGGCAGAGAGGCAGAGGGAGAGGCAGAATAAATGAATAAACAGACTGCGGGGAAGGGTTCCTCCCAGGAGGCCCCCAGAGCCACACCCTGGGCTCACATTCCGGTTCTGCCCGTTGCTGGCTGAAGGCAGCTTCTCAAGTTCATTGGGCCTCGGAGGGGTTCACGGTTAAGCAAAAGACAACAACTGGCAATGCCTGGAAAACAGGTTCTAAATTCAGCTTTCAGTCGACGCCCCTGGCGAGCCAGCCCATCCCCACCCCCCGGCTGACAGCGTGGCCCCGAGCTCCGTCTCGGCTTCCTCCCCCTGCTACCCTCCGCCTTTGAGGATATTTCTTTAACCCTTTAAGCATGTTTCTCTGCTGGTAACGTGCAGACCACAACAGCACAAAAGGTGACACTTCTATGTTCCAGCGCTTTGTACAGTTCCTAGAACACAGCAAGTGTCTGAGTCCGCTTGGGCGGCTATAGCGGCAACATAAAAAAACGCACCGAGTGGCAAAAAAACAAAAAACAAAACAAAACAAAAAACACAGAAATGTGTTTGTCATGTAAAGCGCGGTTCTTTTTCCTGATTGGATTTTCAGAGTTGCTCAGCTCTGCCTCAACGTGGTGAGCTCGGGGAGAATTCACCAGCATATAAGGGTCCCTTGAGGAGGACTCTCATAGGCACCCCCAGACCATCCTCTTGCTTGTCTCTCTTTCTTTCTTTGTCAGGATATACTGACTGCAAAACAAACAGCTCCGAAATCTCGGTTTTCAGCAGCAAGGAGCTATGCCTTCTCCACTGCAGAGTCCAAGGAGGGTGAAGAAGGCTCTGCTCCAGGCAGTGATTCGGGGACCCAATCTCCTCTTAAGCTATTGCATCTCAATCTGCAGCCTCCAGAGTGTACATGGTGCCACACCCTGCAGCACCTTGGACCATGGAGACAGAGCATCCTGCAGGGGGCTTAGGGACCAGATCACATCGTTTCTCCCACAATGCCTTGGCAAGAAGGCAGTCACATGGTCCCAGCCAAACTGCTAGGGAGGCTGGGAAACATAGGTCCAACCATGTGGCCTGGGGAAAGTCAAGAGGGTTTGGTGAACACATTTTCTCCGCCTCGGCCCCAGACTAAAGGCCATGAGCCTGTTCTGCCTTCTCTCCTCTCCCAGCCAGTAGTTCATTGCCCTAACTGTGGATCTTCAATCAGAGCTGGTCTATTTCGTTTTGTTTGTGTTGTTGTGGTTTTTTTTTGGAGACAGTGTCTTGCTGTATCACCCAGGCTAGAGGCTAGAGAGCAGTGGCACCATCTTGGCCCACTGCAACCTCCACCTCCTGAGTTCCAGCGATTCTCCTGCCTCAGCCTCTCGAGTAGCTAGGATTACAGGTGCACACCACCACACCCAGTTCATTTTTGCATTTTTAAAATTTTAATAGAGATGGGGTTTTGCCATGTTGGCCAGGCTGGTCTTGAACTCCTGACCTGAGGTGATTTGCCCACCTCGACCTCCCAAAGTGCTGGGATTACAGGTGTGAGCCACCGTGCCCGGCCTCATTTTTGGTTTTGTTGTTGTTGTTGTTGTTGTTGTTTGTTTTCTTTGTTTTTTGAGAAGAGTCTTGCTCTGTCACCCAGGCTCGAGTGCAGTGGCAGGCTCTCTGCTCACTGCAACATCTACCTCCCAGGTTCAAGGGACTTTCCTGTCTCAGTCTTCCATGTAGCTGGGCCTACAGGTACTCACCACCACACCTGGCTAATTTTTGTATTTTTAGTAAAGACGGAGTTTCACCATGTTGGCCAGGCTGGTCTTGAAGTCCTGACTTTAGGTGATCTGACCACCTTGGCCTCCCAAAGTGCTGGGATTACAGGCGTGAGTCACTGCACCCAGCCACAAGCTGGTCTATTTCATGGGGCCTCCAATGACAGCCAGGTGTGGCCTTACTTCATTTTGGAAGCAAAAAAAAAAAAAAAAAAAAAAAAAGATGCAGGGTTTTTTTTCTTCTTGTTGTTGTTTTTCCTATTGCTGCAATGTAACTCACCCTGGAGAAAAGTCAGAACTGTCAGGGCAGTAAAATGAGAGGCATTGCTGGAAGATCTCTGCCTTATCAGCTTCTAACATTCCTTAATGGCTGCAACCGACAGGGGGACTCAGGATCAAATAATTAATTGCTCTAGTTAATGAGGGGATAACTGCTGTCTTTCACTCGGCTTCAGATTTTATTTGGGGAAAGGCAATAGCAAAAAAAGCAGTAACATCCTTACAATAGAAAAATCGATCTAATCTATAGCCATAGATCTGAAGATGAAAGCTCCCATCCGTCCTTCCCCTTGTAATGATTGCTAGGGCTCTGCATTGATTCGATGCTGACAGTAGGACGGGCGTACAACCGTGGCTACATTCAGATTCACAACTGCCCAGAAATGTAGCCACTCTTCTTTGGAATGGGACAGTTCTGAGGATTTTCACCCCAAATCTTTTGCCTTTTGCAGTGGGAGAGCTGCCGCTAAGCTCTGGATAAGTTGAGGTAGATTAAAGTCCTACATCCTGGGAGGTGTTTCTCAGGGGTTTTGTTGTTGTTGTTATTAATCCTAAAAAAAAAAAAAAGAAAAAGAAAAAAAAGAAAAGAAAAAAGAAAAAAAATACAAGGTTGGGTGCGGTGGTTCACGCCTGTAATCCCAACACTCTATGTTGCCCACGCGGGTGGATCATTTGAAGTCAGGAATTCGAGACCAGCTGAGCCAATATGGTGAAACCTTGTCTCCACTAAATATGCAAAAGTTAACCAGGCATGGTGGTGTGCACCTGTAATCCCAGCTACTTAGGAGGCTAAGGCAGGAGAATCCTTAGAGCCTGGGAGGCAGAAGTTGCCCTGAGCCAAGATCATGCCACTGTACTTCAGTACATGCCCAGCTAACTTTTTGTATTTTTAGGAGAGATGGGGTTTCACCATGTTGGCCAGGCTGGTCTTGAACTCCTGGACTCGTGGTCTGCCTGCCTTACTCCCAAAGTGCTGGGATTACAGGCGTGAACCATTGCACCTGGTCTAAAATTGATTTTAATAGCTCTTTTATGTGTGTGTGTGTGTGTGTGTGTGTGTGTGTGAGAGAGAGAGAGAGAGAGAGAGAGAGAGAGAGAGACAGACAGACAGACAGACAGAGAGACAGACAGACAGACAGCATCTGGCTCTGTTGCCAAGGCTGGAGTGTAATGGCACAATCTCCGCTCACTGCTATCTCTGCCTCCAGGGCTCAATCGATCCTCCTGCTTCAGCCTCCCAAGGAGCTGGGACTATGGGCTTGTGACACTACACCCAGCTAACTTCTGCATTTTTTGCAGAGAGGGGACTTCACCATGCTGCCCAGGACAGCCTAGAACTCCTGAGGTCAAGTGATTTTCCCACATGGGTCTCCCAAAGAGCTGGGATTGCAGACTTCAGCCACCCAGCCCGGTCCTACCTTTGTTCTTTTTAATGTTCACTGTATCCAAGTAAACATTAAAAAACTGTCTTTCCCCTAAAGCCTTCAAGTTCAATTGAAAAAATTTACTACTCTGTTATAAATATAGTATCTTAATGGAATTTTAAGAGGAAGTTTTAATAAATTAGTGAATTATATTCTGTTAAATATTTCAAGACATGTTCATAAATTTAATATATTCAGCTTCTTTTTAAGCAATATATACACCTAATTAACATGGAACGCTCTTGCAAATACTTCAACAGCCCTAGTAAATCTCACAAATAAAACTTACTGAGGACTCTCAGGTTCTTTTAAAGATTCCAGTCTTATTTATAGTTAGGTAAATTCTCTTAAGCCTTTCAACTTAAAATTTAAAAAAATCCTGAAATTGATTTTTAAATGCCTGTTTTAGCTGAAACCACAAGGCTCACCTCTAATGTGATAAATTCCCTTAAATATTATAAGGACTTTACATACAAAGTATCTCACTGTAATTTCTATGTTTTACAACAAAAATATTAATAAACACAGTTTGCTTTATCACCGCTATTTTCAGTTACTCACCTTTCTGGATTGCAGACTTACTAAGGAAATGATTTTATATGCTCCAGCAAATTGAGGCCAGCCACCATCTCATCATCAGTGGGGTTTTCCCTTCGGTGGGCCAGAACTGTGGCTGAACAAATTTTTAGCCAGAACAGGTGATGTGAGCCCCCAGACACCAGGGTGGTGGCTCTCTCCTCCTCACTCGGCTTTCCCAGAGCGTCCACGGGAGGGGGTCTCCGAGTCCACACCCTGCCGTTGGCCTGTTTTGGATTTGAGTCGCGTGTTAGCCTATTCCAGCTTGAGTCTGAACCCTCTCTGGAAGGTTGCTTCACCCCAGTGGGATTCACCACATCTGTCTACTACTCCATTCTGTTCTGAACCCTTCCTGTGTCCTTCCTGCCTGGCTGTGGCAGTGCGCTCACAGATAATGCCGTGACATCTACTCTAAGCTTGAATGTCTCCACTAATCCCATGCACACCCGCTCTTGAGATGTCTTCCACTTCCACCTTTCCAGGAACTGAAATGCTCTTTTATTGAGACACAGTCTCACTGTGTCGCCCAGGCTGGAATGCAGTGGTACCATCACAACTCATTACAACCTGCACCTCCCAGGTTCCAGCAATCCTCTTACCTCAGCCCCCTATGTAGCTGGGACAACAGGCGTGCGCCACCACACCTAGCTAATTTTTGTATTTTTAGTAGATACAGGGTTTCGCCATATTGCCCAGGCTGGCCTCAAACTCCTGAGCTCAGTAATCTGCCTGCCTCAGCCTCCCAAAGCGCCGGGCTTCTAGGTGTGAGCCACCACTCCTGGCCCTGAAATGGTCTTGTAAGGACCACCAGGGTCCTCTGTTGAAAATTAAGTGCACACATTTCAGTCTCACGCTCCCTGGTGGTTCGTTCCTGATTGCAACTGGGCCTTTGTAGGCCAGCTCTTTCTCATTCTTCCATTATTTCTAATTTTTCCTCACTGTGCTCATTTTATTTATTTTTATTTCATGTTTAAATGGGGATTGGAGTGCCTATGGCGAAGTACTCACAAGCATGGTGTGATCAGCTGCCCTTTCCTAAGCCCTCACACACTCCTTTGTGACATCAATAAATGTTCCTAAACCTTCAAAGTTAATTTTTCAGATGTGTTATGTCTGGATTTTTCTGAGACTTAATAGATATTGAATAGCAGAATCCACAAACACATGATCACTTTTTTTTAATGTTGTTATCTGTGGCACGCAATCATCTCAGTTTCCAAGGGCTCGAAGAAAGTGGGGACCCCCAGGAAGGGGGACTGTCAGTGTTAACACCCAGGAAGTCCCAGGCAGACAGCAATGGGATAGTGTCCCTGTTAACACTTTAGACTTCAGCTCCTTCCAAAACTTTAATGCCATCAAATGAATGCATTTCGTCACTATTTCCAACCTTCACTTTAAGAATATTCTTAAAATAAAATAGCTGCATAATTAATAGAAGAAATATCCACCTACCAACACCCACTACTCATTAAAATAAGCAAAACGTTACGCACATTCTCACTTTTATATCTTTTCTCTTTTAAATAGCATTATTAACTCATTGTCTTTTACTTACTCAGCTTATTTTAGTAAACCACAATTGTTGTCATTATTATTAGGATTATTTTGTTGTTGTCACACCAGATCATCACAAAAGGATCAAGGAAAACTGTGGAGGTTTTAAAGCAAGTCCTCAAATCCCTGTGTATTCCTACCTTCAGGAGGGGTGCTGTCTCCTTCCACCTGATACTGGATGAAGCTTAGTGACTTGCTTGCAACAAATGGGAGGTAGAGAAAATGACCCTTCAGTACATCGTTTTTGATATTGTATTTTCTTTTCTTTTCTTTTTCTTTTTCTTTTTTTTTTTGAGAGTGAGTCTTGCTCTGTCACCCAGGCTGGAGTGCAGTGGCACAATCTCGGCCCACTGCGACCTCTGCCTTCCAGCTTCAAGCAGTTCTTCTGCCTCGGCCTCCTGAGTAGCTGGGACTACAAGCACACACCATCACACCTGGATCATTTTTGATTTTCGGCAGAGACAGAGTTTCACCATGTTGGGCAGGCTGGTCTCAAACTCCTGACCTCAGGTGATCTACCTGCCTCGGCCTCTTAAACCGCTGGGATTGCAGGTGTGAGCCACTGCGCCCCACTGACATTATATTTTCAAAAGATGCAGCTCCTACTTTGCTCATTGGAACAATCACACTGGAAGCCTGATCCACCTGGTAGGAAGACTGCTTTATCTGAAACCACATTATCCCACCATATTGTGAGGAAGCCCAGGCCATGGGATCAGTCTCTAGCTGAGGTCCCAGCCAAAGGTTATCGCCAATCACCCAATGGGAGAGTAATTGGATTCACTTGATTCCAGTCCCTGGCTGTGGACTCTTCCCAGATAAGCCCCCACACATTGTAGAACAGAAGCAAACTGTTCTCCTGCTCCTTGTCTGAATTCCTGACCCGTAGAAGGCTTGGATAGAATAAAACAATTATTATACAATGCTAAGTTTCTGAGCAGTTTGTTTCTGGACCAAGAACCTTTCATTGATGTTGGTTTCTTTGTTGTTGTGTTTTTAAGGCATCCCTGCATCCATCTCTAAAGACTGGGTTTAGTCATCACGTCCACCCAGAGGCCTCCACCCTAGACCTGGATGAGGATGGGCCCCAGCTTTGTGTTTCTGTGTCACCCCGGGCATGCGGCCCCGTCCTCCCCACACTGTCTGATCTTTACATCCCTCCATGTCTATTTCTCCCACCATAATGTGAGTGCCTCATTGAGGAAGGACTCCATAGGGTTCCACTCACCTCTGAGCCCTCATCCCCTTTCTCCCTCAGTCCACGGCAGTGAATGAGCGTCTCATACATCCATTTCTAATGTGTCTTGAAAAGAGACAACTGGGGTTTCAGATGAAACCATGCAAATCAATATGTTCTTAATAGATATATAAAGAGTGGCCTCATTAATTAGATACAGGACAGGGAGAAAAGGCCGTGTTCTTGAATAAAATTGCCTGTAAATAGCTAGACTTAAAGCAACGAGTGTGATTAGATCAAGAAAGATATCAGGAAAAAGAACAAAGCAACTTTGTATTTACAAAAAAAGAAGAGAAAGGATTTTCATGTATAAAAGCAGTAAGTAGGCATTCAGAATTCACAACTGCAGCGAAGAACAAGGTGGGGCTCTCTTTTAAGAAGTGATTAGTTACCCAGACAAAGCGACATTTATTTTCTACCCAGCTAGATATTTAAAATAAGATTTTTGACAAGTAGAAAAATATGTTCCAGGCTTGTCTTCTAAGCAGGCAAAATAACAACTTGAAAGAAATTATTCGTTTGTACAACTCAAAGGAAAAATAGAACAGAAAGAAAAAAAAAAACACGAAGAAAGGAATTCTATCTGGCTTTGAAGAGTTACCTATTCCTCAGGTGCTTAAACAAAGCAAAGAAGAAAGAAGGGAAACATATTGTAAGGAACAGAAGGAAAAGGAAGGAAAGAGAAAAGAGAGAAAGAAAGAGAAAGACAGAAGAAAGAGGAGGAAGTCTGTGAGTGATCTCTCCAGGGAATGTTTTAGCGCCTTTGGCAGGGAGCTATCAAAGAATGATATTCTCCTGCATATACTAATTTTGTGAAATGCTTTGTCTCTAAAGTCGGCACCACTAAAATTAGAAATAGATGCAGGAGAAGTTTAGATAAATACATGGATAATTGCCTGAAATTTTATTTATTTTTATTTGTATTTTTTTGAGATGGAGTCTGGCTTCATTGCCTAGGCTAGAGTGCAGTGATGTGATCTCAGCTCACTGCAACCTCCATCTCCCAGGGTCAAGCGATTCTCCTGCCTCAGCCTCCCGAGGAGCTGGGATTACAGGTGTGCGCTTCCCTACCTGGCCTTTTTTTTTTTTTTTTTAAAAAGTAGGAATGGGGTTTCAGCATGTTGGCCAGGCTGGTCTTGAACTCCTGATTTCAAGTGATCCAGCCACCTTGGCCTCTCAAAGTGCTGGGATTACATGTATGAGCCACTGTGCCTGGCTCATGAAATTTAAATGATTACATATTATATTAATTTAAAGGTGATATGGTTTGACTTTATCCCCACCCAAATATCATCTTGCACTGTATCTCCCATAATTCCCATGTGTCATGGGAGGGACCCAGGGAGAGGTAATTGAATCACAGGGGCAGGTCTTTCCTGTGCTGTTCTCGTGATAGTGAATAAGTCTCATGAGATCTGACGGTTTTAGAAAGGAGAGTTTCCCTGCATAACTTCTAGTCTCTTGTCTGCCGTCATGCGAGATGTGCTTTTTACCTTTCACCGTAATTGTGAGGCCTCCCTAGCCACGTGGAACTGGGAGTCCATTAAACCTCTTTCTTTTGTAAATTGCCCAGTTTTGGGTATGTCTTTATCAGCAGCATGACAATGGACTAACCCAGAAGGTCTTTCCTAAAATCTTCTTTAGAATGTTGAGTTTCAAGGGCGTAGTGCTGAAAGCTTTAAAGTAGCTTTTCCCGTGTTCAGCTCCTATGACTCAGGGTTGGGTGATCAGCATCCTAAGTGGAACAGAGTCTCCTAAAAATCCATGTCCACTGGGAACCCCAGAATGTGTCCATGAGTGGAAATAGGCTGTTTGCAGATGTAACTGGTTAATATGAGGTCATGTGGGATTAGGGTGGGCCACAAGCCCCATGGGACTGGTGTCCTTACCAGAGGAGGACACTCACAGACACAGACCCAGAGAGAAGAAGGCGGAAACAGGAGCAATGCAGCCACCAGCCAAAGGACTCAGGAGAGCTACAGGCTGGAAAAGGCGCGGAGGGATGATCCCCCGGGGCCTTCAGAGACAGCATGGCCTGCTGACACAGAGATTTGGGACTCTAACTTCCAGAGCTGTGAAAGAATAAATCTCTGGTGCTTTGAACCCTGGCTATGGACTGAACTATGTCTCCCCAAAAATGTATGGGCTGACGCCCCCACTGTGACTGTACATGGAGACAGGCTCTTCAGAAGGTAATCAAAGAATTCAACTTAAATTAGGTGGGGCCCTAATCTGCAGGAGTGTAGTTTTATAAAAGGAAGAATAAGCCTGTGTTTTTTAAAAATATATTTTATTGCATTTTAGGTTTGGGGGTACATGTGAAGAACATGCAAGATTATTGCATAGGTACACACATGGCAGCGTGATTTGCTGTCTTCCTCTCCATCACCTATATCTGGCATTTCTCCCCATGCTCTCTCTCCCCACCTCCCCGCCCCCAACTGTTCTTCCCCTATTTTCCCCCCAACAGACCCCAGGGTGTGATGCTCCCCTCCCTGTGCCCAAGTGTTCTCATTGTTCAACACCCGCCTATGAGTGAGAACATGCGGTGTTTGATTTTCTGCTCTTGTGTCAGTTTGCTGAGAATGATGGTTTCCAGATTCATCCATGTCCCTACAAAGGACAGGAACTCATCGAAGCCTATGGTCTTATAAGAGAAAGAGAAAAGGAAGATTCTTTCTCTCTCTCTCTCTCTCTCTCTCTCTCTCCCCCTTTCTCTTTCTCTCTTTCTCTCTCCTCTCCCATGCTCCCTTATCCCCACGTGAGGACACAGTGAGAAGGCGCTGTCTATAAGCAAGGAAGGAGGCCCTCAGCAGAACCCACCCATGCTGGCACCTTGATCTAAGATCTCCAGCTTCCGGAAGTGTGAGGAAATGCATTTCTGCTGCTTTATGCACCCAGTCTGTGACATTTTGTTTTGCAGCCTGTGCAGACTGAGACAGCAACTCAGATTGTGGTAATTTGTTTTGGAATCACAGGAAACTAATATAATCAGATTGTCAAAGTTTATGGAGAACCAGAGGCAATTGCTAAGATGTCTGAAGTGGAGATGCATTTTCAAATGTCAGTTCATATCCAGCATTCACTCACTTGAACACAGATTGGGAGGAGAAAAGTTTATTCTTCTCTGAGATTACAGGGAAAAGCGACCTTTTTCTTCATGGGAAAACATAAATTCCCAGAAGTTTTTTTGTTTGTTTGAATTTGGAAAATATCTTGCTCTGTCACCCAGGCTGGAGTGCAGTGGTGCAATCTGGGCTCACTGCAACCTCCACCTCCCAAATTCAAGCAATCCTACCACCTCAAACCTCCCAAGTAGCTGGGATTACTGGCATGCACCACCAAACCCATCTACTTTTTGTATTTTTAGTAGAGACAGGGATTCACCATGTTAACCAGGCTGGTCTCGAACTCCTGACCTCAAGTGATCCTCCCACCTCAGCCTCCCAAAATGCTGGGATTATAGGCTTAAGCCAGTGTGCCTGACCTCCAGAAGCATTTTCTTAATATATCTTTTCAGCATGTGTATGACATAATCTTTTTTCTGTCTCTTGACCTCATCAGTGGAGAGAAACCTTGGGAGACAGGGAAGAGGGTTCTCTCAAGCAATCCATGGAAATGAAGAGTGACTGATGGCAAAGCTCTCTGCTGAGTGGGGAGCGAGGGTCCTCCTCTGCCTTCTCAGAGCCCCAGACATGCACATAACAGCCGCTGATCTTCCAGCACATTTAAATGACTGGTGTGGAGTGACCAGAGGTATGCCGGTGGGAAGGGGTATGAAAATATCCAAACCCAGAGGTAAGGAAAGAGGAGAAATCTCCCCTCTCATTGAAGCCAAAGTAGAAGGTGAAACGGTCCATTGGCAAGACTGTAACATAAGGAACAGAAGGAGGAAGAGAAGGAAGGAACAAAGAACGGAGGAAGGAGGGAAGGAAAGAGAAGGGAGGAAGGAGAGCGGGGAAAGTTCTACGGCTGATCTCTCAAGGGAATATTTGAGTGCCTTTGGCAGAGAGCAAAGAAAAAAATCAATGGATGATTTTCTTCTGGGTATACTAATTATGAGAAATGCATTGTCTCTAAAGCCAGCATCCCTAAAATTAGAAATAGAGTCATCAATAGCCTTGCCCCAATAAAGCACCACAAACTCAGGCCCTTGAAGCCACAGTCGTTCATTGCCCTGCTGTCCCGGCAGCTGGAATTCCAGTGTCCGGGCCGTGGGGCCGCGTTCCCCGCGCAGGTGCTGGGTAAGGGTGTATTCCCGGCCTCTTCCTCAGCGTCTAGGGCTCCCTGGCTCGCGGCAGCAGAACTCCAATGACACAGGGCGTTCTTCCTGTGTGCAGGTCTGTCGCTGAGTCTAAATGTTCCTTTTGATGGGGATGCCAATCATACTGGATTAGGGCCCACTCTAGTGATCTTACTTTAACTTGATCATCTGCTGCCTCAGTCCAGGCTGCTATTGTAAATGTCATAGACTGGGTGGCTAAAACAACGAATGTTCATTTCTTGCAGTTCCGGAAGCTGGGAGTCCAAGCTGAAGGTGCTGGCTGATTGGGTTCCTGGTAAGAATGTGCCAAGACTTCCTGGTTTGCAGACAGAGGCCTTCTTTCCTCTGTCCTCACATGGTGGAGGGCTAGATCACGCCTCTTGCATGTCTTCTCATTAGGGCACTAATACCCTTTGTGTGGGCCCCACCCTCACGAGCTGATCACCTTCCAGAGGCCCCACTTCCTAGCACCATCACATTAGAGATGAGGAGATTTACCACATAAATTTTAGGAGGTCACACTCAGCTCTTAACATTGGCATAGACCCTATTTCCAAGACAAGCCACATTGACAGGTACTGAGGGTTCATTCTTCAGCATCTTTTATGGAGTACAATTCAACCCATAATAATCACTAAACTCCACGAGGTATCTCTTTATTCTGTGATTTCTTTCTTTTTTTTTTTTTTTATGATACAGTCTTGATCTGCTACCCAGGCTGGAGTGCAATCATGGCTCACCGAATCCTCCACCTCCCAGGCTCAAGTGATCCTCCCCACCAACTTCCCGAGTGCCTGGGACCACAGGCCCCCACCGTTATGCCCAGCTAATTTTTATTTTTATTCTTTTTGGTATAGATGGGGGTCTCACTATGTTGTCCAGGCTGGTCTCAAATGGAAAAAATTTTAATATATACTCTTAAACATACAGCTCACTGCTATTAAGTTCAATTACTTAAATAAACAGTTACATTAAATAAAATGTTGGAAATTAGGAGCACTCTGAAAACTCTAACTGGAATAGAATAAGACGACAGGGCCTGGTAGCTTTAAGTCCACGACCTAAGATTCACGTGGCCTCCAGCAGCTCAGGCAACCTAGGAATCTTCCCTTCTTTGCTGGCGAAATGGAAATAACACTATTTCACAAAGCTGTTGTGAAGATTAAAAGGGAATAATGTGTCTAAAATGTCTAAGATACGGCAAACCAAAGAATAATGTTGCTACGATTCCCAGTATTACAAGTAGAATATTCCCACGATTGATATTCCCAGTAAACTGGAGCTAGTAACGCTGAGGTCGGCTGGTGGTTCGAGCTCTTGAGGAAGGCTTTGACTGCCACCTGGTGGCAGCATACTATAGCGTCAATTCTTTTTCTCGCCAAGGTATGTCGGCCTGGTGATGGCTTCATCTCCGGTCCCAAACAGACTAAATGAGAATCCATCGTCAGGTAATTCCACAATTGAAACTATTAAATATAAGTACCGAATGTTCGGGCTATATGAACATTTGGAGAAGAGAGTTCTACTTTATTCTTCCCTAAGCCACGAAATATGAAACCTGGGATGGTTAACTTCAGCCTCAATAAATTGTCTTCCCCCTGCTTACAGGGCCTGGTGATAAATGTTTAACTAATATGTGTTCGGTGAAATAATGAAGGATGTACTATTAATGATAACAATACCTTATTTTTATTGAGCACCTAGTATATACTAGTATACCAGACCAATTCAAAATGGATTACTCAGGATATGCAGACTCTGTCAGTGTTCCCAGGGACTGGCTGTAGGAGTTGATAAGAGTAATGAATCAGGACTTGGAAACAGATGTAGAAATGGGCTTACCACGTGCACCGTTTGCTTTGTAGATGCTTACCTGTTGCATTAACACAGGACTCCCCGTAAACAGAGACAGCTGGTAAACATGACCAGCAATTTGCAAATGCATTTCAGGATCAAAGCTTACAATTCTTGCAGGACATTTGCACACTCGGGTGTATCTGTGCGACAAGGTAAAGATATGTCCCACACACATCTTAGAAACGGGTAGGTCTCAGAGCCCAGAAATGCCTTTAATATGGGGTTTGTGAGACTGAATAAGGTCTGAGAGCTAATAAAGACCCTTAAGTTCTTAATAATTTAACTTACAATTCCTGTTTCTTTTCTCTGTTTCCTTTTTTCTTTTCTTTTTTTTTTTTTTCCTTCTTTTTTGTTTCTTTCAGACACAGTCGCCCAGGCTGGAGTGTCGTGGCACCATCTTGACTCATTGTAACCTCTGCTTCCTGGGCTCAAGCAATCCTCCTACCTCAGCCTCCTGAGTTGTTGGGACCACAGGCACTCTTACGTATAAAATATTTCTTTTTGGTGATGCAAAGAAAAATCAGTACTGGTACAAAGGATCTCTCAGCAAAGCAATTCCTTTTACTTCCTGCAGAAAGATACTCCCATAGCAATCTTGCCAGGAGAGTACAACGAACAAAGGAAAGCAGACAGATTTATCCCTTACACATTTGGGGTCGTCCTTACTGCTGTGTCTGGTCTCCGTTGGCTGGAGCCAGACTTCACAATCTAAACTAAAACCTGATTGACCAATCACTCAAATCTTTTCTAAACAGGTAAAAGCAATGGAGAGCACAAAGGCGAAGGCCAAATAAGGACAGAGGCTGCGAGCTGGGACAGGCCCGTGTGCACGTCCCGCACAGACATCTTGGTTACAGTACAAGGCCATGGAATGTACTACGTGCCTGTGAGCATGTCTAACAGCTGCCTAGGACAGGGCTTCTAGCAAAAAGGCAAAAAGGCTTTTGAAGAAAGCGTTTAAAACAGACTGTTATTTCTAACACATGAATCTTTCTTAAGAAAGGAAAATTTGAAGAGGAACTTTTCTGCTTCCCACGGGTACATATCACCACACTCGGCTAATTTTTTGTATTTTTGGTGAGATTAGATTTTACCGTGTTGCCCAAACAAGTCTGGAACTTTTGAACTCAAGCGATCGACTCATCTTGACCTCCAAAATGTGGGGATTACAGGTGTGAGCCACCGGGCCCATGCCCACGCCTCTCATTTCTTGACACAAGAATCCCAACTAATACACATTTCTTTTAATCCCCCCAAGAGACGTGTATCACGTTGCTTCTGCGAGTCTTTGTTTGATTACATGTTTTTTGCGTGTATACGCCTTAAAACTTGGAAATAACATAGGCTGATTTTTAAACCTCATTATTAAAGACAAGTCAAAAGATATTCTAAGGTCTGCATTTTTGCTAAATTCCCTAAAAGAGTTTCTGTTCCTCAGAACAGCCGCAGAGGCCTATCCAGGAGCCGATGGCTGAAAGGTCTGGATTAATCTGCTGTGGTCTGAGAGTCACTGGGGTTGCCTGGCCATGCCTTCTTGATGCTCAACTAAAGGATTTTAAATGAGCAAATTTATATTATAAAAGAAAGGAACCGTGGACCTAAGGACAATGTGACCCTCACAGCTATAACTGGCGTCTGAGTTAAACTACAACAAAAACTGTAGACTCCCCGCAGGGACAGCACTTATACCAGGGCAGGCGACAGAGAGGGAAGATGCCCGCAGGTGCCCAACTCCTCGATTTTCTGGTCCCGCGTCGGCTCCAGCAAGTGTGACCCTCAATCAACCTGGAGTCCTGTCTGCTCCTGGAAATTCACCTGCGGAGGGTTAACAGCCGTTCCTTTGCCTAACCTGGGACCACACCCCATGTGCCTCTAGAGGAAAGCTGGATGCCGGAGCACCCTGGGGAACGGGAGTGGGCAGGCCCATTTCAATGGGTGGCAGCCACCGTCTAGTGTCAGCCAGCTGCCGCCGTGAAGGGCCAGAGCTCAGACTTGCCAGACCTTCCGGTTTTCAAGAGAAGCCCGTGAGATGTCTTTCAATATTTAAATGCTGGAAATGGTATATGGTCCCCCCTCCAAAATCACAAGGACAAACACACGTAAGCTCGAGATTCCTTACGGGGTCTGATTCCATGTGGAGGCCACCACCTCTGGCCAAAAAAATTGAAATCGCCAGATTCTGGGTCTACAAGTCCATGATCATTTGGCTCCATTGGACTCTCCAAATGTGTCTCCCTCGTTCCAGTGTTCTTCTGCTGTTACTTCCAAAGTTTAATCTTCCCTCAGGGATACTTGCACCCATAGACCTCTTCCTTCTAGATTTTCCCCTCTTGGAATGTCCCTATGGCTCTCCTCAGTATCCATGAATAACCGTCTCTCACGGCGATGCATTATGAAACTCTCCCTTTTCTGAATTTGTTTGCTTCTTTATGTCTTTAGAATCTCCCCCCAACCTTTCCACCATTTATTTTTCTCTGTGGGGAAGGCCACCATCGATGACAGAAACTGAAGATGTCAGATGCATATTCTCCCAGCCATTTCTATAACTATTGATGTCCACAGACCCAGTTCTGCCCAAAGAATGAGTAAAGGGATCTTTTCTATTGCTTCTGAGAAAAGTTATTTTGTTCTCTGTGATATAAATTAAGAGATGTATTAGGAGATCCCTTGCCCATTCCCTGGTCTTCCTGTCTTTGGCTAGTACTTTATGAAGATGTGATGGTTGGGGCTGCAGCAGCTGTATTGCAAACGTGAAGACAGATGTCAAAGGATAAAAAGGCAATATGACAAGAGTGATTGAGCAAATGAACGGAGATACTCTAGGTCTTCAATAACCCTGCTGGGCCCTCAGACCATCTCTGGACTGCCTTTCTCCAGGCCTTTCATTGTCGAAACCATAGCAACCCCACTGGACAAGCTACTTTTAGGGGGGTATTTCATTACCTGCTTTTGAAACCATCCTAACTGAAACATGCACTAATATCATTCACCTTCTCCTTTAGCTCTCAGTATGCTTCTTACTACAATCTGACCCATCAGAGCAATTCACTTTGCAGCCTCAGTCATTGGTCAGGCCCATGTCTCAGTCATAGCCAATGAATGTCAATTTTAAGACTTTTGCAGAATTAATAAGAAGTGAGAAAAAGAACTCTCACTCTGGGCTTGCTGATGGTGTAGCCCTGAAGATTTTGCAGGTAATCTCAAGGAGAGAGACTGAGCAAGAAAGGAACCCACAAAAATAAGAGCTGAGTCAAGAATGTTGAGGGCTAAAAGCTATGAGAGCTAACAGAGACTCTTATATTCATATTAATTTGCAAATTCCCATTTCTTGAAAGCAAGAATCCCAATGAATGCACAGTTCTTTCAATCCCCCGGGGGAAAAAATGTATCATATCGCTCTGGAATTCTTTGTTTGCTTATGTTTTGCATATAAACTTAAAATATGGAAATAATAGAGACTAATTTTTAAAGCCTGCTATTAGACACAAGTGAAAAATATTCTAAGCAATTCCCCAGATCCAAGAATCCACAGAGTGTCTGAAGCTCGTCGGAGGGCCAGACACATAACACGCAATGCGTCCAAGATCTCAGCGAAAATGGATTCGACCACATCAGGGTTACAAATGCCAACTTCCGAATTTAATCACTGACCCAATATTTAGTGTTCTGCACTGGACTTGCTAAGGGAGGGACAGACATTTTAACGCTCCAGGCCAGCCACACAAGACCTGAAAAGAGAAGCCGGTTCCACCTGCTTTCTATCGCCTTGAGGCAGGCTGAACTCCAGGATCCAGGGTGGCCTTTGAACAGATGTGGAAACTTGAGAAACTTTAAAAGTGTAATGTCGCTTCTGCTGTCGGAGCACTGAAAGCACGTGTCGCTGCCTTGCCCTCAGAGTGCACGTCTCCTCACTTCTGTTCTTGGCATGGGACCTTTCTGGTGGGTTTTGTCCCACGTGGAGACCCGACAGTACCATGCCTTCCTGTCACGCTGGGCTTTCTTGCTTCCTGCAGCATCAGAATATTTTTGCTTGGTCATTGACGGCACATTCTGTGGATTCTGGAAGCTGTTCGGTCCCACGAAAGGAGCTCCCTCCACACTCCGGCAAAACAGGTTTGCTCGCAGAGAAAGCCCAGGGAGAGACGGTGTCTGGAACCAGAAGACGAGGGAGGGCAGGGTTAAGAAAAGAGGAAAACAGAAGAAGACGCTGCTATTTCTAAGAAGAACGTTCTTTTCTCTTTAAAACCCACATGTTGAGCTGGGAGCGAGGAAAATTCCTGCTGAAAATGGATTTTTGTTGACAGCAAAGTACTTGTAAATGGGAATCTATTTTTGATGAGTGCTAAAAACAAAGCCCTGCTTTGGGGAAATAAGCCGTGATTGACGCTGTTTTGTTTGTCTCCTGCATGCCATTGTCTCCAGCAGAACATGTTTGTTTATTTAATTAGACCACTCTCCCGCCGCTCCGCCCGGCCTGCCTTGCCCTTTGCAAGATTCCAGATTTAGACTCTGGCAGCATCTCGTTAACAAGGAGACAGCGTCAGTGGCTTCTGGAGCTCCCACAGGGCTGTGTCCTTGGTTCTCTCGTGAGCTCTGTATTTTGGGACGCTCACCTGTAAGACTTTGCCATCACCATTAACTATTACAAATATTGATTAAGCTCTTACTTTGTGGAAAACAGTGTAGGAAAATCCAGAGAGTAAAACTGCTCAGATTCGTTGTCTGAAATGTGGGGTCCATCAGAGCCTGACTGCTGTCTTTTCGGGGCCTGTTAAGTAACAGATTTCTTTCTTTCTTTTCTTATTTTCTTTCTTTTTCTGTCTTTTTTTCCCCTTCCTCCTTTCCTTCTTTCCTGCTTCCTCTCTCCCTCCTTCCCTCCCTCCCTCCCTCCCTCCTTCCTCCATCCTTCCTTTCTTCCTTCCCTCTTAGTCTGGGTTCTGAACAAGTTGAAACATAAAAAAAAAAAAAAAAAAAAAACATTTAAAATGAGAGGAAAATATAGTCTTATTTACTAATAAAACCTCAGGTAGATTTAAAAAAATGCCAAAGATGCACCTCCTGTGAAAATACTCACACCCTAGTCCCTGAAACCTGTGGATATGTGAAGTCACATGAAAGGGGAATTGGAATTCCTAGGAGAGTTGCTGATCAGTTGTGGGAAAGTGCTTCTGGGTTATCCCAGGTGCGTCCGGTGTGTTCCCAGTGTCCTCAAGTGAGAGAGGAGGCAGAGGAGGTGGGGGCGGGGATGTAACTTCGGAAGAAAGGCACGAAGAGGCAAGACATTGCTGGCTTTGAAGAGAAAGGAAGGGGCCATGAGCCAAGGAATGTGGGCAGCCCTCAGCAGCTGGAGGAGGAGAGGCAGTGAATTCTCCTCTGGAGCCTCCAGAAGGAGCACAGCCCTGATGACTGACTTTAGTCTACTGACCACCGAAACCTAGAGATAACACAGCTGAGTTGTTCTGAGCTGCTATGTGGGCAGTAATTTATCACAGCAGTGATTGGAGGGAAAATAATGCAGAGGCCATTGTAGAGAATGTTGTTGGAGCAGGTTAGGCAAACGAACAGGCTAATAGGTAACCCTGGAGTCAGGCAGGCTGGGCCAGGTGAGCCCAGGTGAGATGTGCACCTGCAGAAGCAGAGCAAGGCACAAGCCCTCTTGCGTAGCGGGTCCCACGAGGAAGGATGGAGCTGAGCCTGGCACCCTCATGTCACTTCCTCAGATTTACCAATCCAAGGAATCTCTGCCCTTCCCAAGGAGCTGATGTGTCAAGGTGGGAGAGAGGCCAGTGCTGGCAAAACTGCAGTCCCTGCACCGGACGAAAGTGCCGGGACTGAGGAGGAACCACCTCCCTGCAACCTCTCGTTCACTCCCTCCCCACCCACCTGAACGAGGCTCCTTCCTCTGAATGCAACACATGTTCAGTGTCTCTGCCTCCGGAATCTCATCTTGACTTTTCAGTGACTCAAAGTGGTTCTCTCTGCAAATCCTGTGCATTTCAAAATCCACGTTGAATACTTCCTCTTTATGAGAACTTTCCTGGGCCCTCAAGCCCCCAGTGATCCTGTGCTCTGCTGAAATACCATAAGACTTATTCCCTAGCCTACTGCATTAGCAATTAGTCGTAAGTATGTCATCGATGACTGTTGTGAATTCCTATCCCTTGTTTCACTGCTTAGCTGTCCTGGTGTTTGTCGTAACCACTCAATGACATCATGAGTTCTCTGAGAGCATATCTCATGCCCTACACAATCTGGGAAGCTCTCTGGGACTTTACAGGGAACTTTACCTTCTGTAGGATGCAGTAAAATGCTTCTTGAAGGATTGATTCATAAAACAAATATGTCCTGTTCTATTTAATCACATATTGGCAAAGTACTTACTGAGCACACCTTGTGTGGGAAACATGGCTCTAGGTACTGGGGGAAGAGTAGTAAGCAAACAAATTCATTCCCTAACCTCAGCCCTTATTTGGGGGCTCCCTCACCCCTATTCATGCAAATATCCCTCAGTTTTACGTAACTCCAAAGTTGGCTGGCCATGAATCCACAAAGCATTGTTCCCTCTGCATCACAAAGACAAGCACTGCTCTGGAACATGGTCACTCCAGTCATTGGATTCTACCGGACCTGTGCAGAGGCCACCACTAGGCCACATGGCATCTTCGTGGGAATTTTAAGACGCTGCCCTGGGAGGTGGCAGAACCTTAGTGAATTAGGGTGAAATAGTAAAAGTTGCCCTCTTCTGGATATTTTCAGCTTAAGCCTGGGTCCTTGGTTTGGCAACTAGAACACAAGCTAGATTTAATTTAAGGTACTGAGAAAATGCTATTTTTTAACCTTCTGTGTTAACCTTAAAGCAACTACATTTAAAAAGTAACAGGTAACTAGATTTTAATATCAGTTTCTTAAATCACAGATCAGGTGCAAAAGTTTATGGGAAATATTTCCTTCAAAGCATGATAGAGAAGGCTCGTCTGATCCTGTATTTTATTTATGAATTTATTTCTTGAATGAACTAAATATGAACCTATGTCAATATGAAACTTATACCTGAAAGAATTCAAAGCATAAGCAACTTTCTTTTTATACTTTTTTCCCTTAAGAATAAAAAAGTTGGCCAGGTGCAGTGGCTCACTCCTGTAATGCCAGCACTTTGGGAGACGGAGGCGGGTGGATCACAAGGTCAGGAGATCGAGACCATCCTGGCTAACATGGTGAAACCCAGTCTGTATTAAAGGTACTAAAAATACACACACACACACACACACACACACACACACACACACACACACAAAATTAACTGGGCGTGGCGGCACAAGTCTGTAGTCCCAGCTACTCGGGAGGCTAAGGCAGGAGAATTGCTTGAACCTGGGAGGTGGAGGTTGCAGTGAGCCAAGATTGTGCCACTGCACTCTAGCCTGGAGACAGAGCGAGACTCTGTCTCAAAAAATGAAAATAAAAATAAAGAATAAAAACATTGGGCAAAATGCACTTCCAATGACAATATGCAAACAGGCTAAGAGTCTGAGTGAATACATTTTTAAATGACTGCCTAGATCAATTGGAATTGTCATCGGTTTCTTTATTTACTGTTATTTCACCATCTTCTATAATAATCTTGCTCAATAATATTTTGTAAATAAATATTTGAATGAATCAAAAAGTAAATGGAAGAAGTGTCTAGGAGATACTTCATTGGGAAACAAAGCAGATTAAAAGGATTAAGTGTTCGTGATTCAATTTTTATAAGATACCTGCATGCACCTGTGTGTAGATAGATGATTTGATCAGAAAAAATTGTTTTGCTGTGTTAACAAACAAGCTCAAAGTTTTAGAGTCAAAAAAGGAAATAGATCTCCCTTTTTTTACATAACCAGAGAGATGCAGTTCATCACATTTCTATTAATTGTCTTTATCCAAAGCCGGGGCTGGGGAGGACTGGGGGGTGGGCAGGAGACAGTATTTTTGTGACAAGCAGAAAGTTACCCCTGGCAGCCATGCACCTAGGTCAGTGCCCTCAGATACTAGGCCACAGGCGATAGCAGAGGCAGGGCCTTACCAGCGGTGGTCAAATCCCCACACAGGCTCCTTGGTTCTTCTCTCCTTTCTTTCCTCCCAGAATTTTATAAAATGCTGACTTCCAGGAGAAAGAAAGAGCTAGCCTCATCTTTCATCCTAAAGCAGCTCCTTAAAAACAAAGAAAAAAGAGTTATTTCAGCCCCCTCCGGTCCTTATCATCAAGTGATTTTGTACAATTCTCTCCACTTTGCGAAATCTCCACGCTCTGGAAAGGGTTGTTCGGGACAGAATCACAGGTCAAGGTGGGAGTGCAGGGACTGAGCAGAATGACCCTGATGCCTTCTTTGGATCTGCTGTTCTATGATTTTAGTAAACTGGAGTGAGGGTCCTCCACCTCCCACTCACAACTCCTGCTCAGTTAGTTCGTTGGTTGCTTGGTTGGTTTTAGTTAAAATTCTTTCCCAGCCCATCTGATACGGTTAGAGTGTCTCCACCCAAATCTCATCTTGAGTTGCGATCCCCAGGTGTTCAGGGAGAGACCTGGTGGGAGATGATATGATCATGGGGGCCGTTTCCCCCATGCTGCTCTTGTGATCATGAGTGAGTGCTCATAAAATCTGATGGGTTTAGAAGTGTTTGGCAGTTCCTCCTTCATATGTTTATATATTCTCTCTCACCTGCCACCATGTAAGATGTGCCTGCTTCCCCTTCTTCCGTAATTGTTAAGTTTCCCATGGCCTCCCCAGCCATGTGGAACTGTAAGTCAATTAAACCTCCTTCGCTTATAAATTACTCAATCTTGGATAGTATCTTTATAGCAGTGGGAGAACAGACTAATACACCATCCAATGGAGCAATGTTACGCTCAACGAAACTAAGTATTTACAGCTCAGCTAGTGAGAGAACTTAGAACGAACAAGAAATACATAATTTCATCAATGCTCAGTCCTCTGCCCTGCGGAGTGAGATGAGACATCTACATTTGGCTGCTGTTTCTGGGGCCTCTCCTGCTGGTAGCGTCTCTCTCTGTATTGTGTCATTCTAATATTTATCATTCGCTGCAAACCGACACAAGAACGGAAAACCAATCACCCTGTGTTCTCACTCGGGCAGGTGTTGAACAGTGAGAACATATGGACACAGGGAGGGGAGCATCACACACGGGGGTAGGTTGGAGGTGGGGGCTAGCAGAGGGACAGTGGGGGGTGGGGAGGCTGGGGAAGGATAACACTGGGAAAACTGCCTGATGTAGGTCATGGGGGGATGGAGACAGCAAACCACCATGGCATGTGTGTACCTATACGACAACCCTGTGGGATGTGCACATGTGCCCCAGAGCTTGAAGTACAATAAAAAATAAAAATTAAAAAATAAAGTTTGTATTTTTCATATAGCATGTGCCCTAAACCTGTGCCTACAACATCGCCAGCTGTGCATCCCCCGAGAAGGCGACTCTTCTGTTGAGTTTATTCAGTTATTTTGATCACCCCGGTTTCTCCCTCCATGCCGTTCGTAGAATCCAAGCCTGACATCAACTGTGACTCTAGTGACCCTTCCACAGCATCCAAGCTTCTCTGCCATTGACCCCACCAGGAATGAAGCATCCCTGAGGTCACTGTGAGATATGTGGGAGTCACTCGTGTTACCATCCTTCCCATTCCTGCAGATGCTGCATTTGCTTCTAAAGGGGAAATCCAGCCAGGGTGATACTGAGGGCAGGCGGCTGCCGATGGTGGGATTCCAGGCATCTGAGCCTAAGCCTGAGCCCAGAGGGATGGGGCTGGGCTGTCGGGACAGTCAACTGCAGGAGACGGCGAAGCCTGGTCAGTCAAACAATGGCAACTCTTTCTCTTTTCCCAAAGCTCTTGGAAAACCATAAACTCCCTGGGGAAGTAGTTTTGAATGTTCATTAATCTGGGTTGGGTTTATATTAAAAAACAACATTTAAGGAATCTCATCTAAAATTCCAAGGTCCTCCGAAGAGTCTTCTGCGGGCTCATCAAAAACCACACCATTGACCAGGCACAGTGGCTCATGCCTGTCACCCCAGCATTCTGGGAGGTCAAGGCAGGCAGATTGCTTGAGGCCAAGAGTTCAAGACCAGCCTGGACAACATGGTAGAGTCCAGTCTCTGCAACAAAATTCAAAAATGAGCTGGGTGTGGTGGCACACACCTGCAGTACCTCCTACTCAGGAGGCTGAGGTGGGAGAATCATTTGAGCTAGGAGTGCAAGGCGGCAGTGGAGCGTGATTGTATCACTGCACTCCAGCCTGGACAACAGAGCAAGACCCTGTCTCAAAAAAAAAAAAAAAAAAAATTCACAAGCTATACAGTCAGCGTAATATAGATGTTGGAGTCATGTGGGATGGCTCTGCTCCTCAGGCCTTTGCCTTGTGCACCGGAAGCTGAGGAGATAGAGGCTCCTTGTGAATGTGGGCACAGGAGGGATGGCTCAGTCCACACTGGAGTGGGGAGCCTGGGTTTGGGGGGGCTGTAGACGAGGGCATGGTGAAGCTCGTGGCCAACCCTTGTTGTGTCAACTCCAGCCAACCCTTCCTTCTCTCCCAAATCCCTGCCCAGCAGCTACTTGCAGACTCTGTCTGTGAGCAACCACCTTTCAGACTCTCTGTGATCACCCACCCTTCAGACTGTCTGTGAACACCCGCCCTTTAGACTCTGTATGAACACCTGCCCTTCAGACTGTCTGTGAACATCTGCCCTTCAGACTCTGTATGAACAGCTGCCCTTCAGACTATCTGTGAACACCCGCCCTTCAGACTCTCTGTGAACATCTGCCCTTCAGACTCTGCATGAACACCTGCCCTTCAGACAGTCTGTGAACACCTGCCTTTCAGATTGTCTGTGAACACCCGCCTTTCAGACTGTCTGTGAACACCTGCCTTTCAGACTGTCTGTGAACATCTGCCCTTCAGACTCTGTATGAACAGCTGCCCTTCAGACTGTCTGTGAACACTCGCCCTTCAGACTCTCTGTGAACACCCGCCCTTCAGACTGTGAACACCCACCCTTCAGACTGTCTGTGAACACCTGCTCTTCAGATTGTCTATGAACACCCACCCTTCAGACTCTGTATGAACACCTGCCCTTCAGACTCTGCATGAACACCTGCCCTTCAGACTCTCTGTGAACACCCACCCTTCAGACTGTCTGTGAATACCCACCCTTCAGACTGTCTGTGAACACCTGCCCTTCAGACTGTGTATGAACACCTGCCCTTCAGACTCTGTATGAACACCTGCCCTTCAGACAGTCTGTGAACACCTGCCTTTCAGACTGTCTGTGAACACCCACCCTTCAGACTGTCTGTGAACACCTGCCTTTCAGACTGTCTGTGAACATCTGCCCTTCAGACTCTGTATGAACAGCTGCCCTTCAGACTGTCTGTGAACACTCGCCCTTCAGACTCTCTGTGAACACCCGCCCTTCAGACTGTGAACACCCACCCTTCAGACTGTCTGTGAATACCCGCCCTTCAGACTGTCTGTGAACACCTGCTCTTCAGATTGTCTATGAACACCCACCCTTCAGACTCTGTATGAACACCTGCCCTTCAGACAGTCTGTGAACATCCACCTTTCAGACTGTGAATACCCATCTTTCAGACTGTATGTGAACACCTTCCCTTCAGACTGCCTGTAAACACCTGCCTTTCAGACTCTCTGTGAACACCCGCCCTTCAGACTGTCTGTGAACACCCGCCCTTCAGACTGTCTGTGAACACCCGCCCTTCAGACTGTCTGTGAACACCCGTCCTTCAGACTGCCTCCCTTTGTGGGGCCTTCACCATCCTGGCTTCCTGCACTGCTGGGGGGTCAAGGTGCCTAAGGGTATAGGCTGGACAGTTGCCAGAAAGCTTCTGGGTTAGAACTCCAGGGAGCAGGGAAATCTATGGATTCTCCCCATTTCTTTTCTCTGTGTGGCCCAGTTATTGGAAGGGGACTCTTCAGCCCCCCTGTGACCATGAGGCCCCAACCATGAAGATGAAGGGCTCCTCCTTCATCTTCACGACCCCAAGAGAGTAGGAAAGGGGAGAGTGGTTGGTGAGGATGATGAAGATCTAAGGATGGCACAAGTGGGACTTAATTTTAATCTTTTTTTTAATCAGACAAATAGTTCATGTTTTACTGCCAAACCATTAGGAAACACAAAAAAAATAAAGAGAGAAAAAAAAAAATAAAATAACCCATCTCTTGTAGTTTCACAATGTTCCTGTTCTCTCTCTCTCTTTCTCTTTTGAGACAGGGTCTCACTCTGTTGTGCAGGCTGGCATGCAGTGGCATGACCACAGCTCACTGTGCTTCTGGGTCCCAGCTGAAGCCATTGTCCCACTTCAGCCTCCTGACCATAGTGACACACCACCATGCCCAGCTAGTTTGTTTATTTTTTGTAGAGACAGAATCTCGCTATGTTGCCCAGGTTGGTCTTGAACCCCTGCTCTCAAGAAATCCTCCCACCTTGGCCTCCCAAAGTGCTGGGATTACAGGAGTGAGCCATCAAGAGACATAGATGCCCAGAGTGCTTCTCTCTTGATCCTTTAGATTTGACGTCTTACTAATTCCCTTCCCTAGTACAGAGGCAGGGAACACACTCAATTCTCTCTCTCTCTCTCTCTCTCTCTCTCTCTCTCTCTCTCCCACACACACACTCTCTCTCTCTCCCCCACTCTCTCTCTCTCTTTCCCCCCTAGCTCCCCAATTCCCAAATTAGAAAAACCATTAGCTCTAATGACCTCAACAGCTTAACTTCCAAGGCCTCTCCTGGGGCTGGCCTCCCATGCGTTGCCATTGTCCTGGTGGTTGCAGGCACCAAGTCACCCCATTGCCGTTGAAGGGGTGAACACACAGAGCACCCCGATGTTACTGTTTCTCAGGAGCCTAAATGGAGATGGCTCATGTTCAGTCACAGAGAGTCACTTATTTACTTATCGCTTCTTGAGTCTCAAGCACAATCTCTTTGGAGGATTTGTGGGCTGATGGGACAGCAATTTAATGCCAAGATAATCCAGCCACAATAACAGGCAAGCCTTCAGAAGCACTGAAATAATTGCGCGCTCTAAGAGTTGGCTCCAAACAGTAATTAAGGCAGGACCAGCCACCTTTTCAGGGACCCTCCCTGGCCACACAAAAGAATCAGGTTCTGTGCTGATAAAAGAGCGTTTCCAGCCAGTGCAGCTGATAATTAAGTGGCCTCGTCAGAAGGCTTCAATGTTTACTGGTGCAGTGGGAAGATGTGATTGAAAAAAATACACTTAAAAGGAGAGGAAAAGAATATTAAGAATTGCCTTTTAAACCACTTTGATGTCAACAGACTTAAAAACATGCTGCAAAAAAATAAGACGAGCAACCCTTTACTGAAGGCACCATTATAAAAATGTGGCTGAGCTTGACAGAAGCCCGAAGGGTACTTTTGTGGGATTTCTAATGCTTATGTATGTGCACTATTGAATTTTTAGGTATGTAAATCACGGCTTAGCGAGGATGGAGGCTGTTTATTTAACAAAGGTACAGACAGGGTCCTAATGCATTGGGAGTGAAGAAGCTCAGGCTTGGCCAGGACGCATCTATGTCCACGGGGAAACTGCTTTGCTATTAGACCAGAGTGCACCTGTGACAGCAGTTAATGCACATACATCATCCTCTTCACAACGACTAATCCTAAGGAAGCCTGAAATCAACTCCTTGTCTATTACACGCCACGTAACCCTTATCAGCACCGTCATTTATATACATCAAAATGATTAAGCGGCGAACAGCAGATTATGATTCCAGTATCTGATCAGGTACACGTGGGTATCTGTCCGCAGCCGCCGGGTTATCTGGAGATGGGGCAGTGCCGTCCCTCAGAACTCCAGCTTCCGTACCGGATTGCCTGTGCTCAAATGCTAGCTTGGTAACTACTAGCTGGGTAAAATTGACCAAGTTCCTTCCTCTCTCTCTGCGTGTCAATTTCATCTGCAGTATGAGGATGACAGGGTGGAGTACTGAAGATGAAAAGGGACAATGGTAAGACCGTATATGACATTAGAACGTGGACCCATTTCCTCTACAGAGACCAGCCCAGGAAAGCAAGCCACACTCTCTGCAATCGGTGCAGGATAGTCAGGACTTGGTTGGTGACTGTCATCTTTCATCACGTTTGCCCTCACTTTCCACTCAGGATCAATGAGAAGCAGCCACATACGGGCCCCAAACTAATCCTGGAAGATGTGCTGCTCCTAGTTATCCCGCACCCAGCTTTGCAGACAGGCAGGCTCCAGTCTGGGCACACTAGAAGTCTTCCCTTTTTTTCTCTATAAATCTTTCCCTCTTATCTGCCTTCCTTTGATTCTCTGCCCAGCATAAACCATGCTGGCTGACTCCCTTGTTTTAGTAAGATCTGGATAAAGAGCTTGTGTCTGTTCTCATTTGGTCTTGTCTTTACTATTACACATAGTAATAGTACTTAGTTTAATGTTATGAAAAATGGATTAGTTAATAAGCATAAAGGGCTTAGAGCTATGCCCAATGCTTTGCAAATGTTGGCTACTCATATTGTTAGGGTCTCCTAAGCTCTCGACCAGGGGTGTCCAATCTTTTGGCTTCCCTGGGCCACAGTGGAAGAAGAATAATGGTTTGGGGCCACACGTAACATACGCTAACACTGACAATAGCCAATGAGCTTAAAAAAAAAAAGGCAAAAAAAAAAAAGTCATAACGCTTTAAGAAAGTTTACAAATTTGTGATTTGTGTTGGGCCATGGGTTGGATAAGCTTGCCCTAGACCCTTAAACAATGTTATTAAGAACTGAAGTCACCTCTGTTTTTCTCTCTGTTACATATTCTCCTGAGGCAGTGAACAGAAAGCTGTGCTTCCGCTGGGATGAGAAAAAGGAAAACAGGCAATGAAACAAGAACTAAGTTATTGCACAGAGCATAATTTTAGTCACGTACATGAAAACAGCCTGAAGCCATTTCTACTGAGGAGGGGGTCAGCCAGTTGGGATAGTCAGCTGTAGAAGATGGCTCTGCTTCGTCAATCCACAGTGATAACTTTCCTCTTTTCCCAAAGTTCTTGGAAAGCCACAAACTCTCTGGGGAATTAGCTTTGGATGTTCATTTCTCCAGAAGGGGTGTTCTCAAGGTTAAAAAATGCATCAAAAAAATCTCCTCTAAAACCCAAAGATCTTTTTATAATGTAGCTCACAACACGGGCTACATGATCAAAAACCTAGCCTAACAGGGAAGATTCTCACAGGGTCTGCTTTTTTATAGACAGAAAAGAAGAGCCATGCTTCTGCTGGGCATGCACGGAGGGATGGAGTGGCTCTTTGGGGACTCTTTGGCTATTATCATTCAGTTTCCTCTGGAATCAGCCAGGCCTAGGGTACTGCTAGGTATGTATACAAATAGCCCCAAATGGATGCTTTGGCCCAAGAGATGATAAATTGTGTTGTTCCCCTCTGTGCAAATCGGAAATGGAAAGAAATGAAGCAAGCCCAGAGCAACATCCTGGACCAGGGGTCTGAATGTCTTGCAGAGTCTGTGCTCATTTGAGAGGGAGCAGTGGGGGCAGGAGGTGTTCTTCATTCTCTATGCAGCTAGGGTTTGTGTCTCTACAGTTGCATAGAAGATATTAAGCATTCCTTTCTAATAATGTCACCATCATCCAAACCTGCAACTCTTTTCTATTAATTTGCATGTTGATACTTCAGTTTAAAAAAAAAGTGTACATATCACATTTTAAATCTGTTCATCCATATAACACTTTTTTTGTTGATTTGTTGAGACAGGGTTTTACTCCCAAAGCCAGGTTGGAGTACAATGGCACAGTCTTAGCTCACTGCGACCTCTGCTTCCCGGCTCAAGTGATTCTCCTGCCTTAGGAGGGACTATTCTGATAGTCCCCCAAGCAGGTGGGACTACAGGTGCATGCCACCATGCCTGGCCAATTTTTTGTACTTTTAGTAGAGACAGAGTTTTCTCATGTTGTCCAGGCTGGCCTCAAACTCCTGAGCTCAAGTGATCTGCCTGCCTCAGCTTCCCAAAGCGCTGGGATCACCGGCATGAGCTGCCATGCCTGGCCAAATGACATCATTTTTTAGTAGGTAATGCATTATTAAAGGAAATATCTATTTAAAGTCTTGCTGTTTTAGGTAAAAGAAAAAATCATCATTTGAGCTGTTTCCAGAGAAGCCCTGAAAACTCAAGCAAAAGAAGGCTTTCTTCTTAGTGAACAGGTGAAAAAGTACTTTCCAAGGCTTCGCTAAAAATTCTTGGACAATGTAGAAGCCAGGTCAATTTTTGATCAGCAGTATGCTGCGTGAGTGCCTACGCAGTTCCAACCCAGTGCTGGGGTCCCCTGGCCAAAACCTAGTGGCGATGATCACTTTGAGACATCACACTGCCAAACGCCTCCCTGTCACTGTATCTGTCTGCAACAGCAGCAAGGAATCATTATTAAAACGTTTCTGGTGGGCACAGCATCCCTTAATCATCCCACTGATCACTTTTTGGAACTGGTAGGAGAAAATGTTAAGAAACAATTGGTGTGCTGGCCAAAAGAATATAAAGTCAGCAACTGAACTGACTCTCCATTGCTTACAAATCAAAGCCTTGGCTCCAAGCTAGAGTGCTGTGGCACAATCTTAGCTCACTACAACCTCTGCCTCAGGTGATTCTCCCAGGTTCAAGTGATTATCCTGCCTTAACCTTCCAAGTAGCTGGGATTACAGGCGTGTGACACCATGCCCTGCTATTTTTTTGTATTTTTAGTAGAGACAAGGTTTCATCATGTTGGTCAGGTTAGTCTTGAACTCCTGACCTCAGGTGATCCACCCACCTCGGCCTCCCAAAGTGCTGAGATTATAGGCATGAGCCACCACACCTGGCTGCTGCTCTCTCTCTCTCTCTCTCTCTCTCTCTCTCTATATATATATATATATATATATACATATATATATATATATATATATATATATACATATATATATATATATACATATATATGTATATATGTATATATATACACACACACACATACACACATATATATGTGTATATATATATATATATACACACACAAACATATATACACACATACATATATATATACACACACACACATTATATGGGTATGATTATTTTATTGACTAGTTTTATGGAAGTATAAACTTCTATCCTGTTTATACTGATATATCCTTCAGGGGATGTTTGGGGGCCAGGATCCCCCGTATTTGGCTCCTTCATTCTAACATGTGGCTTCTGAGGTTGCAGTGCTGCTGAGCGCTGAGCAGATGGAGGAGGATGGGAACGTCACACAGCCTGGACTAGGAAGGCCATGCCACCATATCTGCTCCCCTGTTCCTGGCTGGGAACCCGTCCCATGACCACAGTGAACTTCAGGGGAGCTAAAAATAAAACATAACCAGGAAGGAGAGCAAGTGGGTTTAGTGAGCAAGGACCCAGTCTCTGCTTCCATCTTTAAGAATCCATGCAGACACCTGTGCCAAAATGTCTCATGTACTCCACAAACATACATGTCTACTATGTACCCTCCAAAATTAATAATAATAATAATAATAAATAATCCATGCAGAAAGGACTCTGGTATAACTAGAGAAGTATCATAAACTTCCAAAGACGCAAAGGGTTATGAAACAAACACCTTCTGCCTGTTTTCTCCCAAAAGTAAAGCAATCTGACATTGTCAGAAAAGTTAATTCATTCATCCATAATTTTAAAAATAAAATGCTCCATGTATGAAAGCACAAACATGCCAGGAAGTGGATGCCAATAGGTGGAATACAAAATAACCACTTTCCCCTCAATATGAAAGAAAACTACAAAAATAGAACAAGAATAACATAGGAGCTGATGGTTTATATACAAGTATAATTCAGAGAGAAACCTTTGCTCTCACTTTTATTTCACATATATAGAAATCAGCAGGGTTTAGATTGGACAATCTTCATTTGAAACTACTGGTACCACCAAAGACACACGCAAAAAGCAACAATCTTAAGAACTCACTCGCCAGTGGTGAGAAGTCACAGAGCTTAGACAAATATTTGGATGGTCAGGCTAATACCATATAATTGTAATATAATAGTGGAAATATTAGACATGGTATCATCCATCACTTCCCTGCAATAACGCTTTAATTGAACAAAACCCCATGAGATAGGTACTATTAAATATTCCCCCCTGCCTTTTATTTTCTGATATGGAGTCTCACTCTGTAACTCAGGCTGGAGTGATGGTGCAATCTCAGCTCACTGCAACCTCTGCCTCCTGGGTTCAAACAATTCTCTGCCTCAGCCTCCCAAGCAGCTGGAATTACAGGTGCCCACCACCATGCCTAGCTAATTTTTTTGTATTTTTAGGAGAGACGGGGTTTGACCATCTTGGTCAGGCTGGTCTTGAACTTCTGACCTCGTGATCCACCTGCCTCAGCCTCCCAAACTGCTGGCATTACAGGCGAGAGCGACCATGCCCGGCTCCTCAGTATTTTCCTTTCACAGATGTGAAAATGTATGTAAATCCTGCAAGATGCGATTTTCATGCATTGTTGGAGAGATTTGTCCTAAAACATCCTCAGGTATAGTGAGGTACCAGTTAATGCTAAACCGGGAGAAAGATAAAGCTGGCCTGTGTTTCAGGCATAAAATTCCTAGCACGTTGTGCAGAATTTCAGTTAACAAGGGAGAGACATAAAATGTAGTTGCTCACAATGCTATCCACAAATTTCTAGCCCAGGATAGGCACAGCACCTCACCCTCCCACTGAGATGCGTAAGATGAAGAATAAAGAGGTGGAAGGAGGGGAGAAATTGCACAGATTTGATTCAAGGTACAGGGATTCTGCAATTGAAGGATGGACGTTCTAACACTCTTGAGTGCTCCAGGCAGAGTACAATATGAATTTTTTACTCTGGGGGTGGTTTTCTAAGTGTTTTAAAGCCTTGCATGGCTGACAGTTGCAACTCACATATACCAGAGACAGAAACACTGCCCTCATGCTGGGATACCCTGCTGGACTTTGGAACCCCAGGTTCAATCACCATCCAACAGCTATGATGAGTCTCCATTTCTTTTTTCTTTCTTTCTTTCTTTTGAGATAATAGTGTTGCTCTGTCTCCAGGCTGGAGCGCAATAGCGCAATCTCAGCTTACTGCAACCTCCACCTCCTGGGTTCCAGTGATTCTCCTGACTCAGCCTCCCAAGTAGCTGAGACTACAGGTGTGCACACACCTCGCCCAGCTAATTTTTGTATTTTTAGTAGAGACAGAGTTTCATTATGTTGACCAGGATGGTCTCGATCTCTTGACCTTGTGATCCACCTACCTCAGCCTCCCAAAGTGCTGGGATTACAGATGTGAGTCACCAGGCCCAGCTGAGTCTCCATTTCTAAGATGCACATTGTGGTGGTGAGAATCCCTTGTACAGAAAGTGGGAGAAAAGTGAAGCAAAGATATTAAAATATAAAACTCTCTCCTTTAAAAATGTATTAACTGTAAAAACAAAAACAAAAACAAAAACAAAACTATGCTGTTGGCCGGGTGTGGTGGCTCATGCCTATAATCCCAGCACTTTGGGAGGCCAAGGCAGGCAGCCCATCTGAGGTCAGGAGATCAAGACTAGCCTGACCAATATGGTGAAACCCCGTCTCTTCTAAAAATACAGAAATTAGCTGGGTATGGTGGCATACATCTGTAGTCCCAGCTACTTGGGGGGCTGAGGCAGGAGAATCACTTGAACCACAGAGGTTGCAGTAAGCTGAGATCACACCACTGCACTCCAGGCTGGGTGACAGAGCAAGGCTCCCTTTCAGGAAAAAAAAGATGTCACATGGGATGAATGAATTTAAAATATGATATATGATATGTATACTCAATATATATATGCAATATGACACAGCATTTTTTTTAAAAAAAAGAAAAGTAATTTATAACAACATGTATGGACGGAAAGAACATTATTTTAAGTGACATTAAGCCAAGCACAGAAAAACAAATATTGCATGATCTCACATACATGTGAATCTAAAAGGTTGCTCTCATGAGAGAAGAAAGGTGGTTGCCCGAGGCTGGGGCCAGGGCAGGGAGGAAGAAAGGAGAGATGCTGGTCTGAGGGTACAAGTTTCCGTTAAACTGGGAGAATAGATTGAATAATCTATTACATTGCATGATGACCACAGATAATATATGCATACTTCGCAATTGTTAAAATAACAAATTTCCAATGTTCCCACCACAAAAAATTATAGGTTGACAATGTGATCGCTATGTTCATGGGCTTGACTTAGTCTTTCTATAATGGATACATAAATTGAATTTCATATTGTACTCCATAATACATGCAATTATTTGTTTTTGATTAAATCAATCAGTCAATAAAAAAGTATGTCATCACAGTATACCATATAAAAATACTTCATAGATATATTGAGTGATTGTAAATTCTTCTGGTTGCCTTTTTGCAAATTCACTTATTAGGTCATCAGAATTTACATTTCTGGCAATTTCATTTTCCGTCTATATAATTGAAAGAGATGTCTGCTGCTTTTGGAAAATGCAAATGATTTTTGATAATTTTTAATTTTGAGAAGGATCTTTCTGCTGATGCAGCTGTTACTGGAGTCATTAAGAATACTTTATAGGCTGCAACAAATTTGAAATACATTTCTGGAAAATTGTTGTGAAATATGTGTTTTAGTACATCATGAGCTGATGATACTTGCAGAATGATTTTTCTAAAAATATTTAAATATTTATATACTTCGATTTTGTGTAAGTCTGGATTTAATTCTAAATGTGAATTAACGCAATGGCATTTAATGTTTCCTTAGACATCCTCTGTCCCTTACAGGGGTCTTTAAAAAAAGTGGAAAATGGCTTTATGATTTGTTTATGATTTAAAACATATTCTACTACTCCATTATCAGTTTAAAAAAAAAACCTTTATTTTAAATTGCCTCCTTGTGAATGACTGGTTCATCCAAAGCGTCATATGAAAATCGTTATTTCCCACTGAATGCAATGATCTTTCAATTCCATGTCTATATCTAAGCCTGTGGATATTTGCTTTGCAATGTTGCAACAGTTTTTAAAACAAGAGATTCTAACTCAGAAGACTCCTCTAACTCCATTAAATGCTTTAGTAAAATTTCCATGTGAATGCTTCTACATGGTAATAACTACTGACGAGGTACTATCTGTGTACAGATGTCACAGAAATTGGCTCTGGGGGCTGACAGGCCAGCCGGCCGCCCACGGCTGGTCCACGTGCTGCCCGCATGAGCCCTTTCTCTCTCCTTGGCAGCTGCTGCCTTCATGACTGTTGGTCTTTCTGCTGCTGCCCCATCTGCCAATCTGAGCCTGGATCCTGGCCCTGCTGCCCTATCGAGGCCTCCACGAGCCCCAGCACGTGCGTTAGCCCGGCCAGCTGCCCGGCACCCCTGCTGCCCGCTGCTGTAATCCAAACCACATAGCTGTTTCGTTGGCTCGTTTTTCTTCCAGCATTTGTTCAGCATATCCCAGAAACCCAGTGAGTAATCCCCTTTTTACCTTCTTCTTATTGGCCACACGTGTCATTGGTGACCTCTGTGCATTCCAGAAAGTCTGGAAGTAATTCAGGAAGAAAAATACAAGCCAAAATGTCACAGAACCTTTCTCAGGCAATGACAAGGAGACTCAGAAAGCTGTCTTTCCTTTTACAATTTTTAAGCGTGATGACAGCTGTAAAAGAAACTATAAATGAATGGAGTAAAGGTTGAATTAAGCACCTGGTCTCCACCCCATTAAATCAACGTGGCGTCATTACTACCTGTAAAGGTCCCTGGGACATTCCATTGTAATGTGGCTCAGGGCGAAGAGGACTTTAGGTTCAGGGGTAGAAAAGACTGTTTTCACAACCAAGGCATCACGACCTTTAGCGCAGAAATAATAATGTTGATTGAAGGCTACCCACCGTGGCTTCCTTCAATGACCCCAACTATGATGTAGCTCCTTTAGTAAAATGCCGAACCCCATTTGCATCGAAGCTGTGATTCTGAGGATAAAACAGCATGGGCTCTTTGCTCTGTAGAGCATCATTCCAAGAAAGTAATTTTTTTTTCTTTGTTCACTATGCAAACTCTTAAGATGGAGAATTGTTCACATGGAACGTGGCACTATCTCCCGCCTCTGCATATGAATGCGAGATAGTCTAAGCCATTCATTCCATCACATTGTGTCCGAATAAGCTGCAGTCTTTTCCACCTAGGTTCAAAGGCGGGAGTTCTCGGACACTGTAAAATACCTTTCAACCTTGTTTTACATTCAGGGCCATTTCTGCTCTAAGCAATTTTTGAAAGGAGGCATCATCTATACTGCAACTCTTGGAAATCTAACACTTTCCATGAGCTGGTTTTTTTCTGTACCTTTCTCCATTTATTTCATCCAAAACTGTGCTTTGAGCCAGGCACAGAGCTGGTTGATTTAAAAACAAAAATTAAACATTGTCTCCTGCCATTATGAAATTCACAGTCCATCTGGGAGACTATCAGGTAAAACTCCAATGGTAATGCAAATTCAGGGATGTCCCTAAAGGAAAGACAAATACAGTGACAGGTGAGCTTTGATTAGCTATCAGAGAATGTTAACAAAGATTTATTGATGTTATTGTGTTAGGTATCTACTGCCGTATTAAAAAAATTACACCAAGCTGGGCACAGTGGCTCATGGCTGTAATTCCAACACTTTTGTAGGCCAAGGCAAGAGGATCACTGGAGCACAGGAGTTGGAGAATAGCCTGGGCCACATCGTGAGATCCCATCGCTACAAAAATATTATCTGGGTGTGGTGGTACATGCCTGTAATCCCAGCTACTCGAGAAGCTGTGGAGGCAGGAGGATTGCTTGAGCCCAGGAGTTGGGGACCCAAGTTTTACCTTCTCATCTATGATTAGCTTTTACCTGAGCTATGATTCGCATGGAAAACAATGGAACCCCATCTCAATAAAAGGTGCTCCCAAAATTGGCAGCCAAAACCACACAATTTCTTTTTTGAGACAGAGCCTCACCCTGAAGCTCAGGCTGGAGTGCAGTGGCATGATCTCAGCTCAGATACCAGAACAGCTGGGATTATAGGTATGTACAACCATGCCTAGCTAATTTTTGTCTTTTTAGTAAACATGGGGTTTCACCATGTTGGCCAGGCAGGTCTAGAACTCCTGACCTGAAATGATCTGCCCACCTCAGCCTCCAAAGTGCTGGAATTTCAGGCATGAGCCACCACATGTGGCCACAACACACAATTTCTGATGGCTAAGAGTCTAGGGGCAGCAGAACAGGGTGGGCTGGCAGAGGGTGGCTCATGAGGTTCAGTCAAGCTGTGACTGAGGCTGTGTCATCTGAAGGCTTGACTGGGGCCGGTTCACTCATGTGGCAGGCAGTCTTGGCCCCTTGTCATGTCAGCCTCTCTGTAGGGCTGCCTGGGCATCACAGCAGCTGCCTCCCCCGAATGATGGGAAAGAGAGAGGTCAAGTTATGCATCTTTCATGACCAAATCTCAACAGGGACAACTCAACACTCCTACCATATGGTATTCCTCACACATATCCACTATGGTCCAGGCTGCAGTCATCTACATGGGAGGTGACACTGGGAACAGGCATGCTGGGGACCATCCTGCTGACTGCCTACCACAAGGACTTTCTCGAGAACATGAGCTCAAGCATATATTTTAGATAACTGTGACATGAATGAAAAGTTTAGAAAATATGAACACAGGGAGAGTTGAGGTCTAAAAGATCTGTCCACTGTCTTTAAAATCAGTGACTCTGCAGGATGCGTCCCTTTAACTCCTGCAGATTGCTCTCCTTCTGCACTTACTCTCTACCTGGGGAAAGAAACAGTGTAGACACCCGAAGGCACAGGGTGCTTTCTGGGACTCAGTTGGGGTGGGCTGGTGGAGAACCCCAGAGAAGACTGATGAGGGAGAGGCGGGGTATGGATTCAGGGCTCCATCACTGCAGGATCACTACAGGCTAGCTGGGACCCACCTCCAACTCACCATGCTTCTCAAGCTGTCCCTCCACTCAGCCATCTCTCTAGCAGCAAATCCCTTCTCCCACCCCTTCACCCTTCACTCATTCACTCAGAACTACACCATCACACATGTATCTCCTAATAGATTTAATGAGCTTACTCATAGACCATACAATTCACCCACCTAAATGTACCGTGCAGTGATTTTGATCACATTCACAGATTTGTGCAACTATCACCACTGTCAACTTTAAGACACTTATGTTACTCCCAAAAGAAATCACACACCTCTGCCCCACCACCCTCCAATCTATCAACCTGAGCAACCACTGATCTACCTACTGTCTTGTTAGATCTGCCTATTTTATGTGTGTGTGGGTATGTGTGTGTGTGTGATACATATAATTTTTAAAATATATCTGTATTTGTATTAATTACAATTAGTTAAAATATATCTGTATTTGTATTCATTTTTATTTCTAGCCCAATTCAATCTAATGACAGAAGACATAACTCATCATGTCTGGGTAATCTCAGATAACTCAGGCTGAATTCCTCAATTCATCAATTGCTCCCTCCTCCAGCCTCTGCGGAATTAATTCTACTTTTCGGGGAGTTGAAGCAGTGCTGCCCTTGGAGAGAACTCTCCCAGCTCGCAGACCCTCCCTGCACAGCTCTGGTGCCTGTGGGGAGGTGCCCACGTGGATGCAAGGCCCTGTCTGACCATCAGTCCTTCTGTCCTCACTGGAGATGTTTCCTTCTCATCCCCAATCCTGCCCCAACCACGGATGTAACCCCGACCCTGGTCTCTATCCCAAGATTCTTCCTTGTCAAGCAGTTCTCGGTAGCATCCCTCTGCCACTCCCAGTCACAGAGGAAAATATTGGCTCCCCTCTTTACATGGGGGAGGAGAAAAGGGAGTATATTCCAGACCCCTGGGCTTAAGGCTTCCATGTTCCCATCTCTACTCTTTAAAGCCAAGATGCCATAAGGTACTTTCTGCTGGTGTAGACAACCAGGCAGGAAGAGGAGCCCAGGTTCCTTCAAATCTTGGATCACAAGTACCCGGTGGGGATCTATCACCCCACCATCACTTGTTGAGAAGCTTGGCGCATGGTCAAGGGGAACCTTATTCTCTTCCTTTCTTCTAAGACTGCCCTGCCTCTCCCCCAAGCAAGGGGAATCTTTGTCAATTTCAAGTGAGCTTGAAAAAACTCATTCTTTCTTACTTATTATTTAGATCAGAACGTAAAATCTAAAGTTTCAAGAAGCTCAAATTCTTATGACTAGAAAGGCTTTTTTCTCTCAAGAGCACTGGCTCTGTCTTAAGTTTCAGTGTTCTACTTTGAAGCACAAAAAGCTGAGCTTGGCATCGATTTATTTGCTTTTTATTTGAATGATTGCTGTGAGTGTCACCTTTTGGGGCAGTATGTCCTAGCTGGTTGAATTGGAGTTGGGAAACGCATTGCAAGAAAGAGTAGTGAACGCCATGCTTTGTTGAATCTTTCACAGTAACTTTTGTGTCTGTTACCACAAGCTTATTTATGATAAGATACTTCCTAACTTTCCCCTCTTACCCCTACCTCATCCCAGGGCCAAACATGAAATTTATTTTATATGTGCTAGGTTTGGCTGATTTCAATGTGACTTCCCCAGGGCAGAAGAAACAGTGGTTGAAGGATGAAGAATCAACCTACCCAGGGGAATCAAAGATCGCTCCTAGGAGCAGACATAATTAAGTAAGTTTTTTCTTTCCCTAGTGTATCTAATATTCATTTTTATATTTACTTGGAGCAAATGAATTTAAATGAATTTTCAGTTAGAGTTAAATCAGCTCATTAATACACAATGAAGGAATTAGAAATGCAAAATCATTTCCTGCTGCAATTCATTCATTTCTAAGTCTATAACTGACTTGAATCTAGGTGAAGGTGGTTTCTCAATGGGGACAGTGGCCCTTATTTTTGGAACCTACAAACCTTTACAGTTTGCATGGAGTTTTCACATCTGTGAACTCAAACAAGACTGAATAGACCTATATGGTGAACAGAACAGGAATAAATGCCTCTACTATTCAGGGAAGGAAGGTGAGCTCAAAAAAGTTTAATATTGTTGCTCAAGGATACTCAACCAGCAAATGGCAATATGGAGACAGAAGCAGGTCTTCAGTGTAAACCCACACACCCAGAGCTTGTCCAGGAAGCTGGTCATTCTTGTACCACCTTCTCCACCGCTGGACTCACACCCTGCCCTTCTTTACCCAGTTCTGACCCCTCAGATGCTGAACCTGGGGTACCCTTGTCACTGAACTTCGACTTGCGTTATTCTCCCACTGTTTTGCCCGCAATTATCTTGTCTTCTTTTAAAAAATATTGCTCACTCTAATTTTCTTTTATACTAACAGTTTCATGAAGAACATTTAAAAATTTAATCCATCTGATTTGTGCTTGGTGGCTTGGCCAGAGTAAGAAGCCAAGTTTTTGTTCTCTAAATATACAGTTGATAATTAGATAACAATCTACCTTTCCTTCAAAGTGATTTGATTTCCATTATGTTCCAGTTTTGCATATATACTTGCAGTGGTTTCATTACCATATTCTTCTTGATGGACCTGTCCATATCTGTATGAGTACAATCTTGCTTAAATTACTCTAACTTTAATTCTTATTTAAATGGCTAACCAGGATGACCCCTTGAATTTTTTTTTTTTTTTTTTTTTTTTTTTTGTAGTTGTTTAAACTTTTCTGGGACTTTCTCACTTGTATTTTTTCAGCACCAAAAATCTTATTACCCATAAAAGTACACATTTTTAAAAAAATTTAATTTTAACCAAAATTTAAACTCGGCAAATTAAGAATCCCACTCATGGAAAAAATATAGATTTTCAGAGGAACGAAAAATCCTGTGCCACAGTGAAAATACGTAACTATTTTCATGTTTGAGGGTGTGCTATGGTTCTAGTGTAGCTTGGTTCTTGATTCGTTTAGTGGTCTTATATAGCAGGCACTGCCATATCTCCGTCTTACAGATGAGGACGGTGAATTTTCTCACTTTTATCTTATACCAAGTAAACTTTTGAAAATTTTTCATGAAAATCCAATAAATGTCCTACTAGAATGCTAGTAGAGTTCGTCTCACATGTTTAGATTAATATGAGGGGAAAGGAGTTCTTTCCTTCTGGGTATGTTGAATCATAAACAGAGAAGATACATCTCATTGAGGAGTCCTTCTGTAAGACCCTTTAATAGCATTCTACTGTTTTCATCATAAAATTCATACACACGTTTAGCTCATTCTTATTTATTTCTGCATATTTTATGATTTTTGTCACCATTGTGGAAGAAATCTTTTCATCATTATACTTTTTTGTAAAATAAAATATATAAATATTGGCTAAGAAGAGGAAGCAAAATTATTATTTTGCAGATAGTATAATTACTTTAAGAAAACACAAGAGAATCTACAAAAATATAGCATTAAAAACAACAAAACAATTAAATCATGTGGATGATACAAAAAATATAAAAATTGGAAGCTCCCTATAAAATAATGACTTCAACCTAAAAATTAATTTCCTATCAGAAGGAAGTTGTGTATATATTTTACATAAAGGCCTAATATAAATCACAAATTTTATGTTGAAAAATGTTCCCTTCTAGTTCAGGCATTATTTGCATCTATAAAATTTTAATTGCTCCTACCAATATGTAGTGTTTTACTTATTAGGATATTTTAAAGTATTATTTTTTGAAATCACATTATGCCCAGCAAGTCACAAAGTGCATCCGACAGTATTCTACGCACCGCCTTTCACTGGCATGCAGACGTACGACCCCGCAAGCATCTTGTCACCACTTCAAATGTTTGTGAGGATAGTGGAGCTGAATAGCACTAGAAATTGCTATGGGATCAGGATGACTAATGTTTAATTAACTGGTTTCTAAAAGGACCGGAAGATGTGCCACTGTTTTCCCTGGTCACAGTTTATACCCCCTCTTCTGAGAATGTGTCTCCCACAGCCTCCTGCCACATCGGTCCACGCCAGCTCTGCAGCTCCGTGGCATCAGGCCGGAGCCTCCTTTCCTGTCCTGCGCTGTAGTCCATGAGCACGTGTTGTGGATTCCATCACGGCCGGCTTCCGGGTCATGCTGTCCACGCAGTCACAAAGGATCTCTAGTTGGGAGGGGTTCAATGCTCTGCTCTCACTATCATGAAATTCTTCGAAGTTTTTGAACAAGAAGCCCCACATTTTCATTTTGCACCACACCTTGCAAATGAAGCCCTTATGTTCTGTCCAGACTGACCACGTCTCACTGTTGCCCCTGCTGACACCAGGTCCTGGCCACCATCGCCTGTCCCATAGGGGACAGTGCAGGCCCTCCAAATGCTCTCTGCCAATGTCCCTCTCCAACCGACTGTGTGATCTCAACCAATAGCCAGATGGAGACTCCTGACCCCCCAACCAGTTGATGTCACTCCTCTGCTGACTCCTCCCCTGGGTGAGCAGCTCACCAGAGTCAAGGCCAGGGTCACGGCATCAACCTTTCAGGTTCACCCCATCGGGGCCCACAGTTGCCCCTCTGACGTCGTCTCCCCAGCCCTCTCCCTCACTCCTCAGTCACAGCAGGATGTCTGCCGCGGTTCCTCAAGGACGCAGAAGGCCCTTCTGCCTGAGGCCTGGCCTTGCTCACAAATCCTCCTCTGAATGTGCTCACAAGACTCCTGCGTCTGCCTCCTGCAGGTCTCTTCACTCAAAAGTCGCAGTGAGGCCTTCCCTCACCGAGGTAACTAAAGCATTAAAGTTATAGGGGTTGTCAGGATTAGTGAGTAAAAATACAGGACCTGATTAAATGTGAATTTCAGATTGACAAGCAATATTTATAGTATAAGTATATCCCCAGTACTTCGTGGGAAATACTTACACTAAATATATATACAAAGTGTATGTGTGTATATATATATATGCATAGTATATATATATATGTGTGTGTGTGCTTTGAATATACATGCTATGTATATATATATATATACATATATATATATATTTAACATAAATATACTGAATATAAGTGGCACTGGACTATGCATAGGGGTCAGCAAAAGTAATGAAAAAACTTGGTATAAGTATAATATAAATATGCTATATACATAGTATATTTATTTAGTATACATATTTATATATTAGTATATATAGTATCTTATATTAAATGTATATAGTATATATGTATATTATATTATATGTATACTTATATTAAATACATACACAGTATATGTATAGTATTAAATATAGAGAGTACATATAGTATTAAACATAGAGTATATATAGTATTAGATACACATAGTGTATATACAATATATACACATAGTGTGTATATATAGACTATTTATATGTATTTAGTATAAGTAGAATAAATATATATATCAATATACCACACATGCACATAGCATATTTATACCATATACACATATATTTATATAATGTTTTTCACTATTTTCACTGACCCGACGTTCACCGATGCCACGTTCACCACTCGTGGCCCTGTAGTCCTCCCACGTATTGTTTTTTGATTGGATGTGTTGCCACGTGACGTGCTACATTTTTGACTTACTTATCCTTTTAACAAAATTATCTGGCTATCTCCTCTGATCGATGGCCATAGGTGGGTGAGTCACCTTCATTCTCCCAGATTTAGCTGAGAACAAGGGATAGCAGCTGCTCAGATGGTAACTGAGGAATGCATAATTATCAACCAGGCATTCTCGGGACAGCCACCCTCTCCCTTGTGCCCAGAGAGACCAGGAAGACCAGTGCACAGACAGAGTGACAGAGGGGACATGCATGGGCAAGCCAGTCCCTTAATCTGGCTCCAGTTCCTTTCTGGAGCTGGCTGTGTATCTGCCCTGGGTCTCCCCCAGACAGAGCTTTTTAATAAAAAACTGCTTTTTCCACAAGCTGACTCAAGGTGGTCAGTGTTACAGCTAAAGAAGTCTTTTTAGCAGTATCCCAGAATACAGTGTTATGGAAGCTTCTCTATTTCAATTCCGAAAGTTCTTCCCTCAATCTGACACCAATCTCCATGATACACCTCTCTTTCCTTATGCCCAGGGGACGATAACAACTATTATTTCAGCATTCTGTGGCTTCAGGTTTAGCGACAGAGCTGCTCTTGAGAACTGAGCACTACAGGGTGATAAAGCAGAATTCCAGAGATGGGATCTGACATCAGCTCTCTCTCAGGCTCTCCGATCTAACCGCAGTGGACTGAGCACCGCTAATCTAGACAGGACTGATTGGAGGTCACACAAGGGGTGGCCACGTTGGGCCTGGATCCCAGTCTTCCAGTATTCTAGCTGGCAAAGCATCCTTGCTGATCATTATTTTTTTGCAGTTGATAGGGCTTCCTGCTCCTGTCACTGATGACACAGTACCAGTTGTGATTTTCCAGGAAGCGTCTGCTTTAGTGAGGGTGTTCACACTGTACAGGCTTGAGAACGCGTGTCTTCTTGCTTACAAAGCTGGATGGTTACATTCAAGAGTCAGTCACAAATCCACCTTCTTCTTATCTTTGGAATCTGCTCACTTTTTCTCACTTCTGCAATTTCCCTACAAGCCCTGAGCCCCCCTTGGCTGTTTATGCATCCCCTCCTGTAACCCCCACCCCGTCTGTGACCATCCATTTCAAGCCTACCTTCCTTCAAGCTCTGTCAGAAAAGGGAGTCCCTCCGAGTCACTGGTGTCTCCACCTCCAGCAGGCAGAGCAGCTCCCTGCCTAGGCAGGTCATGGGGAGTGAATTAATGAAGGAGTTCTTTCCTCTCCCCAGGGGAGTGCCTGCCCCAGGGCACAGGTAAATTCCTGACCCCTGGGGACTCCGGAGCAGCCTATGGCTCTCTCTCTCTCTCATCACACCACCACCGTTAGTTCTTATACACAGGGTGTACAGGGACCAGCTTGCAGTCTGCAGCAGCAATTCCCAGGCTTGAAATGAGATCAGGCTCTGAGAACTTGAAATCTGGCTGGGTTATTTTGTTTGTTTGTTGACATGTTGTCTTTTCGTCTGCTTCACTCTCTCACTGGAACTCTCCTCTCCTTGCAGAGAGAAAATATACCTCAAGGGGCTTTTCCTGTATCAGCTCCCCCTGCCCTGTGCCAGCTCTGAGCCAGCTTCAGAAGCACGGAGGCTCACACTGCCCTGCTCCCCTGAGCAAGATGGTGAGACTCTGTCTTTACAAAATATTTTTTTAAATAAAACATGGCCAAGCATGGCGACATGCCTGTAGTCCCAGATACTCGAGAGGCAGAGGCTAGAGGATTGCATGAGCCCAGGAATTCAAGGCTGCAATGAGCTATGATCGTACCATTACACTCCAGCCTGGGTGTCAAAGTGAGACCCTATCACTAAATAAATAAATAAATAAAATAAACAAGCAGTTGCATAAATTACTATTTAATTACATTGATCACAGCCATATGCTAAAAAAAAAATAAATAAAAGGTATCTGAAGGTCTGGGGCTCAGAAGCATTGTACTCTCAGCTTGTTGCAATGGTGTCTCCTACACCCAGCACCCTCTGTGTGAGGAGTGTTCACGTGTGTGGGATGGTCTTCTACATTTTTATTTTCTCCTTCTGTTTTTTTTTTTTTTTCTTCTTTGTAAGCTTTTAAAAAATTATGTATAGTAGATGAATATAGTTTTGGAATATATGTGATAGTGTAATGCCTTCATGTAAGTCATAAAGATGAAATCAGTGTACTTGCCTTCAATATCCATACTTTCTTTATGCTAGGACTGCTTGAATTCTTCTCTTTTAGCGATTTTTTTCTTTTCTGAGGTGGAGTTTCACTCTGTCACCCAGGCTGGAGTACAGTGGTGTGATCTTGACTCACTGCAACCTCCACCTCCCAGGTTCAAGCTATTCTTCTGCCTCAGCCTCCCGATTAGCTGGGATTGGAGGCATGGACCGCCATGCCTGACTAATTTTTGCATTTTTAGTAGAGGTGGGGGGTCTCACCATGTTGGCCAGGCTGGTCTCAAACTCCTGACTTTAGGTGACCCGCCCACACTGAGGCTCAAAGTGCTGGGATTATAGGCGTGAGCCATAGCTCCCACCCTCCTCTAGCTATTTTAAAATATAAAATAGACGATGGTAAATTATAGTCACCCTGCTGATCTAACACTAGGTCTTATTTCTTCTTTCAAACCATATATTTGTACCCAGTAATCAACTCTTCATCCTCCTTCGTCCTTATCTTTCCTGGCCTCTTGTAACCACCAGTCTCCTTTTTATCTTCATCAGATGCACGTTTTTAGCCCCCACAACTGAATGAGAGCATGTGATGTTTGTCTCTCTGTGCCTGGCTTCTTTCACTTAACATCATGACCTCCCATTCCCTCCATGTTGCTGCATGTGACTGGATCAGTGTTTTCTACAGCTAATATTCCATCCTGTGTCTGTACCACATTTTCTGTATCCATTCATTTGCTGATGTGCACTTAGGTTGATTCTGCATTTTGGCTATTGTGACTAGTGCTGCCATCAACGTGGGAGTACAGGTATCTTTTTTTTTTTTTTTTTTTTTTTTTTTTTTTGAGACGGAGTTTCGCTCTTGTTACCCAGGCTGGAGTGCAATGGCGCGATCTCGGCTCACTGCAACCTCCGCCTCCTGAGTTCAAGCAATTCTCCTGCCTCAGCCTCCCTAGTAGCTGGGACTACAGGCATGCGCCACCATGCTCAGCTAATTTTTGTATTTTTAGTAGAGACGGGGTTTCACCATGTTGTCCAGGATAGTCTCGATCTCTTGACCTCGTGATCCACCCGCCTCGGCCTCCCAAAGTGCTGGGATTACAGGTGTGAGCCACCGTGCCCGGCCCAGGTATCTTTTTATAAATTATACTTTAAGTTCTGGGGTACATGTGAAGATCATGTAAGTTTGTTACATAGGTATACACGTGCCATGGTGGTTTGCTGCATTCATCCCTCTGTCATCTGCATTAGATATTTCTCCTAATGTTAGCCCTTCCCAATCCCCCCACCCCCTGTTACCCCTCCCCTAGCCCCCGACCCCCAGCAGGCCCTGGTGTGTGATGCTTCCCTCCCTGTGTTCATGTGTTCTCACTGTTGAACACCACTTATAAGTGAGAACATGCAGGGTTTGGTTTTCTGTTCTTGTGTCAGTTTGCTGAGAATGATGGTTTCCAGCTTGATTGATCTTCTTTCTTTTGGATACCCCACTAGGTAGTAAAATTGCTGGGTGATGCTGTAATTCTTTTTTGAGTATTTTTTGAGGAGCCTCCTTATCAATCTCCACAGTGGCTGTGCTAACAGATGCTCCCTCTGTGATGGACCAGGGTTCCCCTTTCCTCCCATCCTCACCAGCATCTGCTATTGTCTGTCTTTTGAATACAAGCCATTTTTAACTGGGGTAACATGATGTCTCATTGGAGTTTTGAACTGCATTTCTCTGATGCATAGAGATATTGAACATTTCCTCTTTTTCTTTGTTTTCTTGAGATAGGGTTTCACTCTTTTGCCAAGGCTGGAGGGCAGTGGCGCCATCTCAACTCATTGCAACCTCCTCCTCCCAGGCTCAAGGGATCCTCCTGCCTCAGCCCCCTCAGTACCTGGGACTACAGATGAGAGCTACCATGTCTGACTAGTTTTTGTATTTTTTGGTGGCCACAGGGTTTCGCCATGTTGCCCAGGTTAGTCTCGAACCCCTAAGCTCAGGTGATCCACCCGCCTCGGGCTCCTAAAGTGCCGGGATTATAGGCATGAGCCGCCACACCCAGCCCATTTCTTCATATAACTTTTGGCCATTTGCGTCTTTTTTGGAAAATGTCTATTCAGGTCTTTTGCCTCCCTCAGACCATCACTCTCCTCACTCTCCGTGTGACTACCATTAGCATCCTCTCCTAATTTACAGCTTAGCAGCTGCTGAGAACTAAAAAATCAGATAACCAAGATGGTTGGTGTTGATTATAAATAGATCCTGAAGTCTTTGCGTGAAAATATTGTGAAACACATTTTCATTTTTGGAATCACTTTTTATTAGTAACATCCTGATAGTTGAATATGGTAGATAAGTGACTTCCAGTTACCAGTTCAGACTGGCTCAAGGTCAAAGATAAGGGCTGGGGGTTGGATCTGGCTTCTGGGTGCTACAGATCTAGGTGCTAAAACTATGTCATCTCTTGCTTGCCTGGGTGGGCTGCATTCCCAGGCAGCCTCAGCAAGTTTCAGGCTGCACCCTTCAGGCTCCGAAGGATCTAGAGAGAGCTGCCCCTTGTCAGCTCATACAGCAAGAACCCCAGGACTAACTCATCTGCTTGCCTTTGAGCAGAAGACAAAGCAAACAGAAAAAAAAAAAAAATCCTGGAAAATGTAGAGACCTCTGGGGCCAGGAAAGGTGGACGAGTGAGCATCCTTTAAGCCCCAACACACAGACTGGCAGGAAGAGAGACTGGGTCCTCGAGGGAAATTCAGCAGCTTCTATCAGAAGAGCAGGGGGGTTGCTGATTAAGCAGAAGACATATATTCATAATTGCATTTAATTTTCTAATGCAGTTTCTTTTTCTTTCTTTTTTTAATATTTTACTTTAAATTCTGGGATACATGTGAAGAACGAGCAGGTTTACTGCATAGCTATACGTGTGCCATGGTGGTTTGCTGCAGCTGTCAACCCGTCATCTAGGTTTTAAGGCCCACCTGCGTTAGGTATTTGTCCTAAGGCTCTCCCCCTCCTTCTCCCTTACCACTCCCTCCAGACAAGTCCTGGTGTGAGTCAACCCACATGCCCATCAGTGATAGACAGGATAAAGAATATGTGGCATATATGCACTGTGGAATACTATGCAGCCATAGAAAAGAATGAGTTCCTGTCCTTTACAGGGACATGGATGAAGCTGGAAGCCATCATTCTCAGCAAACTAACACAGGAACAGAAAACCAAACACCACATGTCCTCGCTCAGAAGTGGGAGTTGAACAATGAGAACACATGGGCACGGGGGAAAGCATCATTCTTTTTCTTTATCTTGTATTTGTATGTTGAGAAGCTAAGTATGACTCTAATTTAGGCAGTTTAAGCAGCATTTGTGAATTAGTTCTACCGTAGTTTGTTTTGAATGTCTCCATAATAGAAGATCATTAAAGAACTATTGGTTAGTATGGTGATAAGGCAATAGGAGTTGCCGTTAGCCATTGAAGACTGGCGAGGGCGTGACCCTTTTTGTTTCTGAAATCGCTGTGGGTGATGTAGCAAAGAATCTTCTGATGGAGACATTATCTTACTGCAACTGCCTCGTTTCATCTCCGAGGGCCACAGTGGCTGAGAACAGAAAGGGGGACCAGCAGGTCACTCCTCATTCCATGCTGAAGTCCCGCCCACCACAACTACACTGTCCAGTCACCCAGCCCACAGCCTCTCAAAGGCTGCACAAAGGTAGGGCCCAGTAACATTTATTTATTTATTTATATATTTTGAGATGGAGTTTCACTCTTGTTGCCCAGGCTGGAGCGCAATGGCGTCATCTCAGCTCACTACAACCTCTGCCTCCTGGATTCAAGTGGATTCTCCTGCTTCAGCCTCCCAAGTAGCTGGGATTACAGGTGCCTGCCACCACACCGAGCTACTTTTTTGTATTTTTTTAGTAGAGACAGGGTTTCACCATGTTGGCTGGGCTGGTCTTGAACTCCTGACCTCAGGTAATCCATCCGCCTTGGCTTCCCAAAGTGCTGGGATTACTGGCATGAGCCACCACACCCAGCCCCCAATAACTTTTTAAGGCTCTAAGAAAACTTTTCTTTTTTTTAAATAGAGGAATTCCAGAACAGGCTTTGAAGTAATGTAGACTATAACTATATTTATTTATATACAAGTTGACTTGGGGACACACTCCCACAGAGTGCACAGTGATGTGATTGTAGTAACTTAATATGGTAAGATTACTTCACCGTTGCATGTGATGAAGTCTGGGCATGAGCCCTATGGGAGGAGATTTCTGATAAATGTCTTCTTGATTCTTTTCAATGTCTGTGTCCTGGTTCTGAACTTCAGAAGTCGCATGTGAAGTCTCTTGTGAATATGAGACAGGCTACGTAGCCGATTGCGTTCACCCATCACGTGACTTCCTGGGCTCTGATCTGGCCTGTTCTTGTTTTCCTCCAGGGACAGGTAGCTCAGTACCTTACAGAAGTATGTCCTACCTTTGGAAAGGAAGTTATTTGCTATTTTGATATAAAATATGCCTCCTTGGATCTCAGAGCAAGAGTGTCAACAGTGAGCAGCCCACGAGGCCCAGTGGAAGCTGCAACCTTCGTATGATGGAGGGGAGGAAGCCCCAGAATGTCCCCTTCACAGCATTCTGTGGTCAGTAAGTCACCAAGCCAGGCTGAATTCCAGGGAGCAGAAGCGGAGTTACCTTCCACTTCCCTAATGCCACGGAATGGGGAAAGGTACAACTTTAGGATCAGACCCAAAGGGCACAGTTGTGAATCTTCATTTGGCTACTTATTAGCTATTGGATTTGGGCCAAATATTTGACATCTCTGTGTTCTAATTTACTCATCTATGAAAGGAGGACTAAAAATTCCTGTCATAGGAGAAGACAACATGTAAGCCACTGGCCATGTGCCTGGGACCTAGTCAGCGATTCTTCTCACTTACTGCTGTTTTCTTCATCATCAATATCATCATCGTCATGACTTTTCGTTGTCATTGGAAATTTGGACAGAGAACGCAGGCAGAGGTAGTGCCACATTTCCACGGGCTGGAGCAGCGGGTGTGTTTTTCTGTGACAACAGAGGTTCCTGGAACCAGCATGGTATAGGGTATTTGACCTGAAGGGCAAGGGAATTCAGAGCCCACAGTGATGAGAGAAAGCCCTGAGTGAATGTTTCCTTTTAGCTTCATGAAAGGAAGATGCTACATACAAGAGCCGTTCCCCAAACCTGACCATGAGTGGGGATGCAAAACGGGGTGCAGTCTCTTCACCTATCTGTAAAGGAGGAGTGCAGGCGGGCAATACCCAGGTGTGTGTGTGCATCCGTGATTCATGTGTGTGAATCACGGGTTTATGCATGAGTTATGGTATGTAGTGTCTGTACATGGGTGTGTACATTGTGTGAGTCATGTGTATGTGTGAGATTAATATATGTGTGTTTGTGAGTGTGTGTGCTGCATGTACCTGAATGTGTGTATCTGCATATGTGAGGGTTTATGGGTGAGTGCAAGTGTCTATGTGGGTGTATATATTTTGTAAGCTGTGAATGTGGGTGCAATGTATGTATATATCTTTATGAATGTGTGGTGCTTGTGTCTATGCGGTGTGCATTTGTGTGTATGCATATATTTATGGGTGAGAGGTATATGTCTGCATGTGGGTGTGTATGTTGTATGAGGGGTGTGTGTGTGATGAATGTGTGTGTATGTGCATGTATCTGTACATCTGTGCATCTGTGTCTACATGTATCTTTATGTATGAGAGGTGGGTGTTTGTATGTGGGTGTGTGTTTATTGTGTGTTGTGTACATGTACATATGTGAGTGAATGGTTCATGTACCTGTACATTTTTACATCTATGTGTATGCATATATTTATGGGTGAGAGGTATGGGTCCATATGTGGGTGTGTACATTGTGTGAGTTGTGTGTATGTGTGTGATGAAGGCATGTGTATATGACTGTATGGTGCATGTTTCTATACATGTGTGTCTGTGTGTATGCATATATTTATGGGTGAGAGGTGTGTGTCTATATGTAGGTATGTGTACGTGTGAGTTTTGTGTACTTGTGTGATGAATGTATGTGTCTGGTTGTGCATGTGTCTCTACATGTATGCATCTGTGTGTACACATATATTTATGGGTGAGAAGTGTGTGTCTGTATGTGACTGTGTATGTTGTGTGAGTCATGGAGCCGTGTGGACATGCGTGATGAATGCATGCATATATTTGTGCGTGTATCTGTGCATGTGTACATCTGTGTGTACACATAGCTTTATGGGTGAGAGGTATGTGTTTGTATGTAGGTGTGTATATTGTGAGTCACATGCACATGTGTAGCAGATGCGTGTGTATGTTTTGCTTGTGTGGTGCTTGTGTGAATCTGTGTTTTTCTCCCTTGTTGAAAGGCAGGATGATATAGCAGTTAGGAGCTACTCTGGGGCCTGCGGGCAGACTGCCTGGGCTGTGTCCTGGCTGTGCCTTTCCCCAGCTCTGCCTGCAGCCCTGTGCTTCTTCTCCACCTCCAGTGGCTTCTCCTTGTCACATCCACTCTCTGCGAAGGCGTAGATAGTAGCACCTCCCTACTGGATTATATGAGGTGCTAATTACATGAGATGGCAGAGCCTGGAGCACAGAAGCTCTCAGTGACTCAGCCACGCCTAGTCCCTCATTCCAAGGAGACTACAGTCCTTGCAGTCTGCAAACCTTTCCCCTTATTTTCAAGATCCTTGAGTCTGTCAAGCAATAACATTCAAGCCTCACCTAGAACAGTACTTGTACATTGTAAGAAAGATTGAGATGGGGGAGAATTTCTTAAAGAAGGTCAGGTCTTGGTTTCCTTCCTACAGAAGAGGGCCAATTTATGTCCTTTGCTAACTCAAGGCCTGATTTAAAGCCATAACCCATGAGTACAAATATAAAAAGGCTCCATCACAGAAGCATGTGTGAGGGCGTGTTCCCTGGCCCTGGGAGGGCTATAGGGCTGGGTGCCGTAGGTACATATACAATGAAGAGTGGGAATTCCTCCATGTGGGGCGGGCCACCAGCCTGACCCCATGCACTGTATCTCATTTGAGTTTCTCCACCTACCCACAGAATGAAGCTTCCACGGCCCCCGTGCCACTGATGAGGGACTTTAGGCAGAGGGAAAGCTCATCCTTTGCCCAAGATCACGCCACTGGTAAAAAGCAGATGAGGTTCAAACCGACCTCATCCCTGCCCTTGTCCTCCTAACGGGTTCCACACAGGTGGAAAAATCAACCCCAACAGCAAACTCCTTTGTTTTTTTGACCTCTCCTAAAATTAAAATCCTCATGAGCTCTGTGATCTTGGGCACATTTTTTTTTTCCACCTCCATGGGTTTCAGTTTCCTCCAAAGAAAACCCAGCAATCCCATTACTGGGTATATATGCAAAGGATTATAAATCGTTCTACTATAAGGACACATGCACACAAATGTTCATTGCAGCACTGTTTACAATAGCAAAGACCTGGAACCAACCCAAATGTCCATCGATGATAGACTGGATAGGGAAAATGTGGCACATATACACCATGGAATATTATGCAGCCACAAAAAGCAATGAGTTTGTGTCCTTTGTAGGGACTTGGATGAACCTGGAAACCATCATTCTCAGCAAACTGACACAAGAACAGAAAACCAAACACCGCATGTTCTCACTCATAGGCGGGTGTTGAACAGTGAGAACACATGGACACAGGGAGGGGAGCACTACACATTGGGGTCCGTTGTGGGGAAATGGGGGAGGGACAGGAGGGTGGGGAGGTGAGAAGAGATAGCATGGGGAGAAATGACAGATACAGGTGAGGGGAAGGAAGGCAGCAAACCACACTGCCATGTGCCTATGCAACAATCTTGCATGTTCTTCACATGTACCCCAAAACCTAAAATGCAATTAAAAAAATAATAATAATAAAGAAAAATTAAGGGTTTTATGAATATTTTATTGTAAGAGCACATCATGCCAGTTTCATTTCCTTGACCTTGGGAGAGGACTAGCCAGTGGTCAGAACCCTGCTCCATGCTCTGAGGCTGAGAGTTGTCAAAGCACAACTCCACAACACACATTGCCTTTGAGCCCCTAAAGAACATGAAGGATCCCAGCTTGGGGGGTGCTGTCATCTCTCTCACTCCCAATCCAGACTCCAACTACTTCCGCTAAAGAGGAAGGTCATACTGAGTGTCTCCAACGTGTCACTCCAGTGAGGATGTGTCACTCCAAAACTCGTCTCCTTTGATGTCTGGTCACCTTAGCGCCTAAATTGGCATAGATTCTGATTGGGTTAACTCCATTAATATTCTCCATCTTACTCACCTACTTAGGTATTTAATAATATAATGCATGTTCTTGTGTCTTTGCCTTGTAGTTTCTATTTTGTATTATAAAATTCCCCCGGATTCCTTTGAGTCTATTTAGTCAGAACATAAAAAGCAACTGTCCTGCCATTTACCTCTTCCAATTTTACTACTCAGCATGATCTTGAATTACTCTAATATTTCGCATTCATAACAAAAATATACAAAAGATCACAGATGAAATGTAGGTCATGCCAAGTTTTTTTCTGGCCCGATAAAATTACAAGCCCTCTAAAGAGATCTTTCCCAGCAATAATGAATATGGCACAGGAATGTGAAAGGAAGCATTTGAGACTGAGGCCATAGTAATTATGTTAAAGCAGTTACAAGCCCATTTGTGACTAAATACACCCATTTCTAGGTGCTACCTGAAGCTGATGTTGCCAAATACAATTCCGAGAAGCCATCGGAGAAGAAAAGCATTGTTTGTTAAGCAAGTTGCTGAGATGAGATCAGTGGAATAGAAAAATATTATTTTTGATGGCGTGAATCTAAATGAGTTATGGTGAGCGGTAGGAACTGGGGTGAGGACGTCTCTTCCAAAAGTAAAATCTTGAGATTCTAAGATGTGATCTGCCCAGTTTATGCAGTACTTTGATTTTACACTTAGCATCAATGTAGGTTAAAAAAAAATTAGAGCATTTAAACTGCAATTAATCAAAAGCAGTTTTGCTAAGGGTAAATTTCATCCTGTAGGCTAATCCTTTGTTCTACATGAGTTACAACACTTTAGACTTCCGGGATTAGTAACCCAAGAAATCACATTCACAGGTATTTAAAATTAAATCTTTAATGCATCTTTCCTGGGACACAATTCAGCCAACAGCCATAAGTATTATCAGTACGGTTAGCATCAGGATTTCTTGTCTCTCTTGAAACACTCAAATACCTGTCTGCACTGGACTTGTGCTTCTGCAGTAGCGACAGGCTGGGGCCAGGTGGCACTGATATCATCAGCCTGGACATTGACACAGGGATCTTCCCAGCTGCCAATCTAGCCATGCTCCTCACTCAAATTACCTAATGATGCTTTCAGCCTGAGAGAGGTCATCCAGCTGAGAACCATGATGGCAGTCTACGTCTGGGGGTCTTCACATTTTATATCCATGAGTTTACAATAAAACCTCAGTGACTGCCACAATAAAAAAGTACGGACACAATGTTTGAGAAAGACAGTCTAACATATGAGTAGATACTTACCTTAACTACAAATGTGTGTGTCAGACCAGATTCAGCCACCACTGCACATATTGTTTTTGATTTGATTTGATGTGGGAATGGATTCATACCAGTGAGACCTGCTTCGTTCAGCCTGAAACACAGCTCAGTTCTCCACACAGCAGCACCCTGCTGTCTGCTATCACCCTCTGCTTCCCATACTCTGCCAGGCCCTGGGGTCACTGGATTTAAAAGCCTGGTTGGTCCCAGACCTACCTTCAGCCAGACTTTAGAGTCAGCAGTTAGAGATGTTCTCACTGAGGCACCTGCTAATATCCTGTTTTTTAAGTCATAGAATCTCACATTTTCATTGGGGAAAATGCAAATGATTACTTTTTTAAAAATACACACACATTTTGTTCTATCTTCCTTTGTATATCTGTGTGACCAGCCACATGACTGACTTCAGATCTGTCAGACATATTGAAAATGTCATGTAGAATGCTTGGTAAGTCTCTACAGAAAGAAATTAATTCAGTTAGAAGGAATCCTTTGTCTTTCCCATTCTGTTTTTATGCCAGCCTGAAAAACAGATGGGATAGCTAGAGCTTCAGCAGCCACTGTGGGCCTCTACTTCAGGTTATGAGTATGAAATCATGTTTATTATTGAATAATGGTGACTAAGAAGCAGCCAGGAGCACATGTCCTTGGTAACAGCATGGAGCTGCCCTATCTGCTGGGGATTTCCCATACCTAGAACACTTTTACAGAAAAGAACATAAATGCCTATCTTATTTAAGCCATTATTATCCTGTAAACTGTCTGTGTCCTCTCTTAGAGATAAAGCAAATCTTAGAAGTGCTACAATGCATGTAGGCTGCTGATAACCTCACTGCATGTAGGGTTGGGGAACATGTCTCATAGGAGGGGGTTATGAGCCACAGAAGACTGGAGTTATCAATACCTACCAAGGCTGAGTTCTATCACTGATGCTCACCAGTCCTCACTAAAACCCTGGGAGATCACCACTATTATCCTTGATTTTCAAATGAGGGAGAAAAGTATGAAGAGTTTGCATAAAATTATCCAAGTCACACATCTCGTAAAGAATGGAGGTGGGCTCCTTCTTTCATTTCTTCTGTTGGGTACCATCAATCCACCAACTGTTGGGCTGGACACCAAGTATGGAAAGATGGACACACTCCCTGCCCTGGGAGAGCTCACCCTAGACAGGGGTCAGAGGGACACCAGGAGATGTATCCAAACCTACACGGAGCATCCCACACGATCCAGTCCTCCAACTGCAGGTTTCCCGAGGGCAGGATCTGAGTCTGTCAACTTACCCTGGGCCTGGTGTGCTGAGAACCCAAGAAATATGGGAATTGTCATGGAATGAAAAAAATACGTGTGTATGTTAGAACAGAGAAGACACACCTGGTGCGTTCTCAGGACAAATAGTTAGAATAAGGTTAAAAGAGAGTGAAATAAACACCGTGCTACCAAGGTGATGGGCAACCTCAATGCCATGACTCCATCATTATGTATTCTATGCACTATCAAAATATCACAACTATAAATAGGTGCAAATATTATATATCCAGAAAAAAAAAAAACACTGCTCTAAAGCTCCTCCGTATAACCTGACCAGGGCTGAGAGCGCTCTGCCTTGCTTACTGGGAAATCAGAGACAGTGACTGACACCTCCTTCCACCTGCCCAGGCCAGAGGTGTGTCAGAGGAGAAGCAGCAGGACAGGAGTGGAGAACTCGAAATATTCCTCATCATTTCCAGTTAATTGGCTCCTCTGGGAGCACTAACGCCGACATGCCTTTATTTTAAAAGATGATTTTTGTTTAGTATTTTTTTTGACATTACTGATGGATGTTTCTAAATATTGGAACCAATGACAAGCAAAAGCAATGCTGTTTATTTTTAAACATGCACATGGCCTAATACGTCAAGCCAAGGGCCTTTCTCCAAGATCCAGGAATGGTGCAAAGGAAGACAAGACGTGCCGAAACAAACTTACAAAAAGTGGAACGTCATTAGAATGTTCACATTTAACACAGTAACTCCTGTGATAGAAAAATAAAGTGCTCACATGGACACAGGGAGGGGAGCACTACACCCTGGGGTCTGTTGGGGGGAAATAGGGGAGGGACAGTGGGGGGTGGGGAGTTGGGGAGAGATAGCATGGGGAGAAATGCCAGATGTAGGTGACGGGGAGGAAGGCAGCACATCCCACTGCCACGTGTGTACCTATGCAACAATCTTGCATGTTCTTCACATGTACCCCCAAACCTAAAATGCAATAAAATAAATTTTTAAAAAAGAAAAATAAAGTGCTATCTAATAATAAAATTCCAAAAATAATTACAGGATTGTAAAGAGTTATTCCCCGTATATCCCAGGCACTATGCGGATGTGGGTGTCAAGATCCGTGTGGAATGCTTTCTGTCAGGCCTATGATCGCATTTCTGAGGCCGATTGTATATTAACGATGTGTCAATTCTTTCTAGTTTAAGTGGTCAGACATTTGTTAGTAGGGGTCAGCAGGATAAGAGATTATCCATTATCTTCATGCAGAGACAGGGCTTGCAAGAAGGAGAAAGCTCTTCTATCCCTTAAAAGGCTTAGAGAAAAGGAGGTATGTGTTAGGCTGCTCAGGCTGCTACCACAAATGTCATAGACAGGCAGCTGACACAACTGTCAGTTATTTTCTCACAGCTGTGGAGGTCGAATGTCCGGGATCAGGGCTGGTTTCTAATAAAGCTTCTCTTCCTGATTAGTCAATGGCTACCTTCTCCTTGTGTCCTCGCATGACCTTTTCTCTGTGCATGTATCGGACGAGACCGCTGCTGTCTCTTCCTCATTTATTTATTTATGTGGGACTGGACCTCACTCTGTCACCCAGGCTGGAGCACAGTGGTTCTATCTCAGCTCACTGCAACCTCTGCCTCCTGGGTTCAAGTGATTCTCCCACCTCAACCTCCCAAGTAGCTGCATTTACAAGCATGCACCACACACTCAGCTAATTTCTGTATTTTTAGTAGAGATGGGGTTTCACCATGTTGGCTTGGCTGGTCTCCAACTCCTGACCTCAAGTGATCTGCCTGCCTCAGCCTCCCAAAATGTCTTCCTCTTCTTATAAAAAAAATAATCCTTATTGGATTAGGGCTCCACCCTTATGACACTAATCAACCTTAATTACCTCCTTAAGGGTCCTAACTCCCAAAACTGTCACACTGGGGGTTAGGGTCTCAACATACGAATTTGGGGGAAACACCATTCAGCCCACAAGGTTCACTTAAATTTTTTTTTCTTTTCCCTTTTAATTAGAAAATGTACGTGAATACTCCTCATAAACAGTTCTGCAAATCACGGATTTCCTGATGGTTTCGATTCTACAGGAAAACTGCAGCTTCAGGTAGATGCTCAATATCAGTTCCCTAGAGAAATGAAATATTAGTTCACTAGTTCCCAATGAACTCATGAAATGTGCTCATTAGTTCTCTAGGGAAATGAAATAGTAGTTCACTAAACTAATGCAAGTCAAAAGGAAAGAAGAGGGCTGGGGTATCCTGGGAGTGTTTGGTTTAGGAGAGGGAGGACAGGCAGGGCTTCCTGCCAGGTGAAAGTACAGATGGACAAGGAGCAGTCTACAACTTCACTGCCATTGGGATTGCTTGCTGTGTGGCCCCAACCAAGACTATCCCTCATGAGTGAGCCCTGGGCAAATGGAAATAAGGCAATGTGGGCTCAACATAAGAGTCCCATTTCCGGCATTTTGTGCTTAATAATATCTTACATTTCACATTTTAGAACCTTTGTGTTTAGTCACCACAATATAAAATCTGAACCTATAATCTTCGTGAGCTTGGCCTTGGTAAATATTTCATAGATAAGATACCAGAAGCATAATTCATCAAATGAAAAAAAAAGAAATTAACTTTCATCAAAATTTAATTTTGGCTCTGGGAGTGACCCTGTCAGGAGAATGAAAAGGCAAGCCACAGACTGGGAGGAAATATTTACTAGCATATATTTGCAAAGGATTTGTATTCAGAGTACGTCAACACCTCTGAAACTTTAATGATAAAAAAACAAAAATCCGAATCAAAAGGAGCAAAAGATTTGGACACTCTAATTAAAAAAAAGGTGTGAATGTACATATAAAATGCTGATTATTATTAGTCATTAGGGAAAAACAAGTCACAATCACAAAGAGACACTCCTACACCTCTGTCAGAATGTCATTGTTACCCTTTAATAGCTGTACCAGGGGGCCGGGCGCGGTGGCTCACGCCTGTAATCCCAGCACTTTGGGATGCCGAGGCGGGTGGATCACGAGGTCAAGAGATCGAGACCATCCTGTTCAATATGGTGAAACCCCGTCTCTACTAAAAATACAAAAAATTAACTGGGCATGGTGGTGCGTGCCTGTAATCCCAGCTACTCAGGAGGCTGAGGCAGGAGAATTGCCTGAACCCAGGAGGCGGAGGTTGCGGTGAGCCGAGATCGCACCATTGCACTCCAGCCTGGGTAACAAGAGCGAAACTCCGTCTCAAAAAAAATAAATAAATAAATAAAAATTAAAAAAGCTGTACTAGACCTGGCACAGTGACTCACGCCTGTAAACCCAGCACTTTGGGAGGCCGAGGTGGGCAAATCACTTGAGGTCAGGAGATCAAGACCAGGCTGGCCAACACGGTGAAATTCCATCTCTACTAAAAATATAAAAATTAGCCAAGTATGGTGGTGCTTACCTGTAATCCCAGCTACTCAGGAGGCTGAGGCAGGAGAATGGCTTGAATCCAGGAGGCGGAGATTGCAGTGAGCTGAGATCAGGCCACTGCGTTCCAGCCCGGGCAAAAGAGTGAGACTTTTTTTCAAAAAACAACAACAGCAACCAAAGGCAACTAGAGCCATATCTGAAAGGAAAATCATATCAATAAATGTACATATTAGAAAAGAACTGCTCTGGACTTGGGGACTTGGGGTGACCTTTGTTTCAGCAGTGACAGAGTAACTGGACCTTCAGGATACCTCAGCTTCCTTCCCAGCCAGGGAAGGGCCTGGGTGAAGGAGCCAGACTCTGTCTCAAAAAAAAAAAAAAAAAAAAAAAAGAAAAAAAATTCTGGTCGGTGCAATGGCTCATGCCTGTAATCCCAGCACTTTGGGAGGCTGAGGCTGGCGGATCACCTGGGGTCAGGAGTTCAAGACCAACCTGACCAACATGGAGAAACCCTGTCTCTAATAAAAATACAAAATTTGCTGTACATTGTGGCACATGCCTGTAATCTCAGCTACTTGGGAGGCTGAGGCAGGAGAATCACTTGAACCAGGGAGGCAGAGATTGCAGTGAGCTGAGATTGTGCCATTATACTCCAGTCTGGGCAACAAGAGCAAAATTCCATCTCAAAAACAAAACAAAATTCTATATGAAACTCTGGGAAGGATCCAGAGCGCCTGGGACCCTCATACATTTCTGGTTTGTATGTAGAATAACACAACCACTTTGAAAAATAATTTGACAGTTTTCCATGTGGTTCAACACCCTATAACCCAGTGATCCAATGATTCCATTCTAGACATTTACCCAAAAGAAATGAAAATAAGTGATTACACAAAAAGCCTATAGGAAAATCTTCACAATGGTCTTATTCATAACCACAGTCGACTGGAAATCAGCCTTGTGTTCTTCACCTGCAGTGTGTATGGATATGGAATTACTCCTCTTCAATAAAATGTAACACACACCCATGAAAATATAAATCAGAATGCTTTCTGATATGTGAAATATGCTAGATTCAAAAAGCTCCATGCGTTATGATTTCATTTATGTGACATTCCAGAAAACGTACATTTACAGAGACACAAAGTGGGTCAGAGGTTGCCAGGGCGTGGCAGTGGGGTTAGAAGTTGAGTTCAAAATGATGCAAGAGAATTTGGGGAGAGTGATGGAGCTTTCTATTTCTTTTCTTTTCTTTCTTTCTTTCTTTTCTCAGGCAACGTCTTGACTTGCCACCCAGGCTGGAATGAGGTGGTGTGATCATAGCTCACTGTAGCCTCAGCCTCCCAAGCTCAAGCCAGTCTTTCCACCTAAGCCTCCCAAATAGCTTGGACTATGGTGTGTGCCACCATACCCAGTTATTTTTTGTTGTTGTTTATTTTGTTTTGTAGAGATGAGGTCTCGCCGTGTTGGCCAGGCTGGGCTCAAACTGCTAGCCTCAGGCAATCTTCTGACCTTGGCTCAAAGCACTGGGATTACAGGCATGAGCCATTGTGCCCATCCATTTTCTATTTCTTGATTGTAGTAGTGATCACCTGGTGAAAACTCAGATCTGCACATTAAAAAAGGTGACGCTTATAGAGTGTAATTTAAACTAAAAAAAAAGTAACACTACTTCCCAAAACTGAAATATGAAGACAGACTTCAGGTGGGGTTGTGGGAGAAGGATAGAGAAATAGGAAGCAGAAATGATCATGGTGTCTTTGTTGATAAAAACAAAGGAAAAAAGAGAAAAGAAGAGAAAGAAAAGAAAAGAGAGTAGGGGAAAAGGAAAAAAATTCAAGAAAAGAAGAGTCCTTGGGAGTGACAGAGAGTTACAAGTTTTATGGTCCTAGGTGCAGCAGACTCAATCACCCCTACCCAATGTTCTGAATCCAAAAACTATGCACAAACAAGGTCATTTTGCATAAAGCCAGCACCTTGAGCTCCTGGAAAACCTCCTCAATCCTTCTAGCATCTGTGAATGAGCATTATTTTGATTGCTTTTATTTTCTATCCTTTTAATGATTTGTAACTTCTTAATTATTTCAGACATTAAAATGTTGTGCCATACATTTCACAATTTGCATTACTTATTTCTGGCTTTTAATTGTCCTATCAAATGGTTACAACTAATCCTATACACTCCCCCCCACCCCAGCGCGCGCGCGCGCACACACACACACACACACACACACACACACACACTCAAGACTTTGGCTTAGTTGAACACATTTTTTTTTTACAGAAGAACCCAGAAGGTCATAGTGGATCTCAGTCAGAAGGATCTCTGGCTTTGTCCACATCTGTACACTCCCCCTAGGTGAATGTCCTGGTTCTCAGCATGGCTGGGAATCATGAGTCTGCTGTGTCTTTGGGCAGACCCTTGAGTCATCAGATTCTCCCCAACTAACAAGGGTCAGCTGCACCCATGTCAGGTTAGTGTCTCCAGTTCCAACTAGTCAATGAGCCAACTTCTTTCCAATGCCTGTGTACCCTCTTGGATGGTGAGAGGAGTCAAGTCAGGGAATATAAGAAATACGCTCATCATTCAAGGCAGTCCAAACCTCACTGGGAAAACAAGATGCATGCTGAACAGACGATCAAGCAAACTTAATGATTAAATGATGCAGCCCCAGCTGATAGTGCTGGAGGGTTCCAGGGAAAGGAGGTAAGCTGGGAACCAGGGTGGGTTTTCTGTAGAGGCTGGGGCTGGAAATGGGATACTGAGCACTTAGATTTGTAGGAAGAAGAAAAAAGGACATTCCAAAAAAAGAGAAGTTGACTGAAATGGATTCTTATCCAGTTCCATTGCTTTGGACAATTATGGCTTAAAAGCACAAAATTAAGAAAACATGGACTGACCAGGTGGCGTGGCACGTGCCTGTGATCCCAGCGCTTCAGGAGGCCAAAGCTGGAGGATCACTTGAGCCCAGGAGAGCAAGGGCAGCCTGGGTAACATAGTGAGACCTCGTCTCTACCAAAATATTAGTTGGGCAAGGTGGGATGTACCTGTTGTTCTAACTACCTGGGAAGATACAGAAGGATCCCTTGAGCCCAGCAGTTTGGGGCTGCTGTGAACTATGCACAAGACCTTGTCTCAAAAAAAAAAAAAAAAAAAAGAAAAGAAAAGAAAAGATAACATCGACTCATCCTGTGCTTTCCCACAAATCATGTATATAGACACACACAGGCTCTCCCTCCACCCCTTTCCCCACAGCCAAAGAGCGAGATCAACAGTGCAAGGAGCAGGGGCAGAGCGTTTAAGGAAAACACCATGCCTTATTTCTCTTTCTGCCCCTGACCACAGCTCAGCACTATCTGGCTCTGAGCCTCTTGCCTGGCTCACACACATAGTTACATCCTAGATGGAAAAGCAAAGAATGATGCTAACTTTTGAGACACATGCTCAGGAAATGGTCTTATCCCTGCCCTGACAGACAACTGGGTGGAAACGATTTCTTCCAAAGACTTTCATGGCTAAAACTAACCTCTGTCCACAACCAGAATTTTGGCACTTCTTGGATTGAGACACGATCATCTCATTCCTGGGGTACACACCACTGCGACTAAGCGGCCAGTTTTTCAAATGTATTGTTCTGATGAAACACACCAGCCATCTTGCTGCCAATAATATTTGCTCAGAGATCACCCTCCCAATGGAATGGAGCTAAAACCAATCAAAATCTTCGTGGGTGGAGGAAAATGAGAAAATATTGCATGACATTTTGACTATTAAGTCTACAATATAAATATCTCCCAACTTTAGGGGTTTTATTCATTCCAATATTCCTAGGAAAACCAGTCTTAGAATATACACTTAGCTCCTACTATGGACAAAGCTGGATTATATGTAATTATTTTGGTAGGTACTGTTGATCGTTCTAGATATACCTTTTTCTTATAATTCTGGCAGTTTGTAATCTAGTTCATAAGTCACACAGCCAAGTACTCACATTGAAACATCATGCAACAAAAATCACTGAATTTTCTGAGCTCATTACTGTTAGTAATTATCTTGAATACTACACTGAGATCCAGAAGACAGAGGAGGGACAGGGAGAAAGAGACAGAGAGATAGAGAGAGATTTGTACGTATAAAGAGTAAATTTTGCATTCTTTGACATTTAAAAGAATAGTTGCATTATTTATGTCCATAGTATGCTTCAAATCAGAATGCTCTTTGAGGAAAACTCAGAAGTGACATTTACTTATTTGTACTTTTAAGTTCTGTAGCTTACACGGATGATGCATAATTCATGCCAGAAAGCGTTTGGCTCAAACAGAAACTAATTTAGTTTATCCCCTTCCAATGCAACTTCAAACACGCGTATGAGAAAATGTGTGGATTTGAGGCTGGGATGTGGACATGTGTAAGAGTACAGTAGATCTAGATTAAATAATTTTATTCTGGTGCTTTCAGAGGTCTCCCAATAATGCTTTTAATCATTGTAGGAGAGTCTCAATTTATTTCCTTTGGATTATACCCATTTGAAACAAGCCAAGTCAGACACTGGCATTATCAGAGTTAAGAGAAATGAACTAGGATGTTTTCCTTGTGTGCTGGAATTCCTATGCTAACCATGGCATAACAATGTGGAGTAATTAGTATTGACTTACCATAATGACAATTTCTTGGAACCAAACATTAGATGTGTTTAAAACAGTTACAGTCAGAGAATCTTTCGTCTTCAAAGATGTGTGTTATGTTCCTGCTTGGAAATTTTCTTCTCAGCACAATACACAGCTCTCCAGTTACAGGGCAGCCAAGCATTTGGACAGAGCCAAACCACCAAATGTTTAAAAAGGACAGAGTGGAAGACACCCACCAGCACCCCTGCATGCATCAGTGAGTCCCTGGACAGCACTTCCAGTAAGTCAAGTCTGCCAAATTCCGCAGGCTTAACAATGAATTTATAATACTTGGAGAGTCAATAATTTCATCACCAATGTCCAGCATGTTCCATCCAACCATGTGTGTTCCTACATCTACATACACCTTCTGCGAGGGAGCATTTTTGGAACATTAACTTATGTGAAAAATGCCCAGAGTGGAAATAGTATCTGGTGTTAGACAGCCTCCGATAAAGACCCTGAAGTCATTCGTGCCCCCAAAGTAAAAAACAAAATCTGAAACAAAATCCTGGCTTCAGACAAACCACAGCAACTTGCTGAATAGTTGAGTCCTCTCCCTGTGGCTCTCCTGCTACACAGAGCCAGAACTCTGACTCAGCCTGCAGAAGTGGAGAGGGAGAGCTTTACTCTTAAGGCAGAAAAGTTATTTTTCTTAAAATAAATAAATAAAGAGCTCCAATAATAAAGCTGATTTTAAGAGCTAGAGGCCTCTAATATTATTAAACAATTCTTTTTTGACAACAACTGTATCAACTCTAGTTTGAAAGAAGCAGAGACACAGTTCTTGCCCTTCAAGCATTGCTCAGAGCCTCTTACCAAGGTTAACTTAATTATAATTAAAACGTTATAATTAAACCCATTCTACAGGTGAGGAAACAGAGGCTTAGAGAGGTTACGTGGCCAATCCAAGGTCACACGGGTTGGGAGTGGGAAGCCAGGACTGAAGTCCAGACATCTGCTCTGGGGTTGCTGTTCCCATCTGCTGCGATGTGTCTTCCTTGTGGGAGAGGTGCCCCTGGGGTTCCCGGGGCAGAGGCTTTCTTGTGAGCTTCCTGTCTCATCCCACTACGTCCAGTTCTGTCCACTCTTCCATACATTTTATCACAAGCGAAACACAATGCTGCATTTTTTGTGTGTGAACAAACTCTAACAACATTCTCCTGCATTTTGTGCTATCTCCCCAGGAAATAGATAAGGAGCCTTTGAGTTCTAAAGAACTCTTGAAGTAAAGGTTGGGTCTCACAGAGAGAAAAGGTTCTGGTGTTCAGTTGACCAGTGGCCCCATTCGGAGGGGGGTGGAGGAGTATGGTTTCTCCCTCACTTGTTTCCAGCACCTGAGGGCATAAAATGGGTGCAGTTGGCCACCTGCTTAGGTAGGCAGACTTCACGTCCCTCAGCAGAGGTCTCTCTCTCTCTATCTTGGCCTGAAAAGAGGAGAGGAGGTTGTGTCTGAGTGGACCCTGAGGACCTAAGACGGAGTGCCCAAGAGTGGCAGCCATGACAGACCACAGACCCAAGCGTTCATCTGTTCTGCTGGACACTGCACCCCCGAGCAGCAGAGGCTCCCACATGAGTGAGGAAAGACAGCCTTCCAAACTCCCCAGATTGGATTTCCTGCCAGCTACTATGATGGAAGCTGAACTAGACTGGCTTGCTTTCAGAAACATAAAGAAGTTGACATTTGTTGCACATGAATGCATCTTGCTTGTCTAATAGGTTATTTGAGGGAGTGTAATAGGCAGAATGCCCCACCTCACACACAAGATGTTTATTTCTTAATCTGCAGAACCCAGAAATAGATGTGTTTAATGTCAAATACAGACCCTGCAGATGTAGTTATAGGTTCATCCCTTTGGGATAGATTTTCCAGGTGGGATCAACCTAATCACATGAACCCTTGAAAGCTGATGACTTTCTGCAGCTGGACACAGAACAGTTACAGCAGAAGTCAGAAAGATTCAAAGAAGGGAGGGACTCGATATGTTATTCCTGGTATGAAGGTGAACCGACAAGAAATAGAGGTGGCTTTAATAAACAGAGAGGAACTCCCAGCTGACAGCCAATGAAGAAATGGTAACTCAGGTCCTACAGCCACAAAGAACTGAATTGTACCAATAATGCAAATAAGCTAGAAGCAGATTCTCTCCTGGAGCCTCCAGAGAGGAGTGCAGACCAGTGACCCAGGGAACCGGGAGAGCCTCTTAAGACCTCTGATTTACTGAACCGTGAGACGGTAAATTCATGTTGTTTTAAGTCACTAAGCTTACAGTGGAGATAGAAAACCAATACAGAGAGAGAAATTGACCAAGCTTTACAACTATTATGTAGAACGTGAAGAGAGAGGGAGCAGGCTCAGCCCTCCTAGAAGGGTGTGTGATAATACAGAAAATACTGTAACTCTTGAATGGACACTGAGCAAGCAGAAAGCTTTCCAAAGAGCATCCAGGCAGGTTTTCCTGTAGGAAGCAAGGGGACAGTGGGCTCTGAAGTCCCTGGTTGGATGATTGGACTCTGATAGAGAGGAGAGGAGCAGATCAATGAATACAGGTGCAAACACTGAAATAAAATGCAGAGAAAATAACCACTTTATTGGTTTCTCTTCAGGAAGGTTTTCACTGAGGTCCACTGTCTCAGGCAGCAATTCTTTGGGAAAAAAATTCATTTTCATTGTTTAAAGAGGAAGAAAAAATCAATCTGCATGACAAGGACATTTTTAAAGGCTAATTTAGTGAAAATTTTATGAAAAATGTAGAAAATCATTTTTTCCTAGTAGTCTGGGTCTGAGTTCTTTTCTATTTATATGCAAATGTTGGATGTCTGAGCCAATTTTATGTTTTACAATTTTGAAATATTACCTATTTCATGAACCTTAGATTAATGAAGTCCTGATATGAGAGTGAGGCCTTTTGGAAAACAGTTTTAGAATATGTATTCTGGAATGGAATTTTTTAAAACAGGTATTTCCTTTACTCTGCATAAAGCCACAATGAACATTTTAATTTTTAGCTATAATGTATTCAATTTTTTTCTGACATTACTCTAAGAACATGTAGATACTTTTTTTTAAAGGAAAGCAATTAAATGTTAAATTTGAAAAATATACACACCAGCCTCTTGGAAGCAAATCCAAGTGGCCAACACGATAACTTTGCCTGGAATCATCTGCAAACGTCTACCTATTTAGTAATAACCTTCTATTTCGGAACCTTTTGGTAGTTGCTCAATATTTCCCCGGGTTTTATCTGATTGCTTGTGTTTTAACTCTATTTAATGTGCCCTCTGGAAGGGAAGCTTATCATTCAGCTTTGAGATTTGTCCCGATTATTTGTTTTTCATTTCACTGCTGCAGAATGAGAAATTAAAAAACACTTTGGCTCATGTAGGAAGATGGGTTACCAGAGAGCATTTGCTATTTAGAGAAAGTTTTTCTTATTTTTAACCACCTTCCTGTGGGGGGAAGAAAAAAACCCAACTGAATATAGCTGTATTCCTATGGCCCAGGAATGTGACTGGAATATCAGCCAGAGAGAAAGGAAGGCAGCCAGTCTTCACCTGGTATTTTTTCTTATGCTGTCAAATTCAGAAAAGGTCTAGAGCAGGGAACCCCAACCCCCGGGCCATGGACCAGCACCAGCCTGAGGCCTGTTAGGAGCCAGGTTGCAAAGCAGGAGGTGAGCGTCCGGGGAGTGAGGGAAGCTTCATCTGTATTTACCACCATTCCCATCACTCACATGACCACCTGAGCTCTGCCTCATGTCATATCAGTGGTGCCATCAGATTCTCGTAGGAGCTCAAACCTTGCTGTGTACTGCACACGTGAGGGATCTAGGCTACTCACTTCTTGTGAGAATCTAACCAATGCCTGGCGATCTGAGGTGGAACAGTTCTTTCCTGAAACCATCCCCCACCAACCTGCTTCATCTGTAAAAAATCATCTTCCACAAAACTGGTCTCTGCTGTCCAAAAGGTTGGGGACCACTGGTCCAGGGAAACCAGAGAAGAACCGCATCGTGGAGACTTCGCGTGCTCTGAAAATCCAGTCTGGCCGGTTCAACACAAGTGGAAATTCTACAGACTCTTCGGGTGGGTTGCCTCTCCTGGGTTTCAGTACTTCCCCTCTCTGCAAAAATCAGTTTTGTTCCTCTTAGTTTCCTATTCCAAAGTCCCAACTCTCATTAGCCTGGTTTCCTCCTACAAGATGATCTCAAGGTGAGAATCTGTCAGAAAGAGCAATAATAAGAAATGCGTACTTAGCAGCTTGCCTGCAAACATCTTATCTGGGTGTGCAATACTTTTGTCAGAGACCAAAGTTCAATTTATTTTGACCAAAACAGGAAAATCACCTCACTTGTAAAAGTTAAAGGGAGATTGTTGATGGAAATTCCAATGCAGGTATGAAGGCCCTTGTCAGTGACTCTCTAGAGGGTTTTCTCTACTATATACCTTGCTTTTAAATGTGTTTATTACAGAGTGGCACATGACTTTCCATTCTGTTACACTATCTTTTGAACTTGTACCTTAAAGAGATTCTATGGTTGACCTTTGATCAATGCAGAAGTTATAGTTGCTGAGACCTCATGCAGTCAAAAATCCTCCTGTAACTTCTGAATCCCCCAAAACTTGACTACTCATAGCCTACTGTTGACTGAAAGCCTTGCCAATACCACACACAGCCAATTAACTCATATCGTGTATGTTACGTATTACATACTACATACTTTTGTTTTGTTTATTTTGAGATGTAGTCTCACTCTCATTGCCCAGGCTGGAGTGCAGTGGTGTGATCTCAGCTCACTGCAACCTCCGCCTCCTGGATTCAAGCAATTCTCCTGCCTCAGCCTCCCAGGTGGCTGGGATTACAGGCACATACCACCATGCCTGGCTAATTTGTGTATTTTTAGCAGAGAGGGGGTTTCACCATGTTGGTCAGGCTGGTCTTGAACTCCTGACATCAGGTGATCCACCTGCCTCAGGCTCCCAAGTTGCTGGGGTTACAGGCATAAGACACAGCACCCAGCCATTATACACTGTATTCTTACAGTAAAGTAAGCTAGAGAAAAGAAAATGTTATTAAGAAAAAAACAAGGGAGAGAAGATTTATTCACTATACATTAAGTGGAAGTGGATCGTGATGAAGGTCTCCATCCTCACTGGCTTCACATTGAGTAGGATGAGGAGGAGGAGGAACAAGAGGCAGGCTTCGTCTTACTGTCTCAGGGTGGCAGAGGTGGGAGAAAATCTATGTAGTAGAGCAGCGGTCCCTAACCTTTTTGGCACCAGGGACGAGTTTCATGGATGACAGTTTTTCCGTGTTTGGGGTGCAGGGACATGGAGATGGTTTCAGGATGATTCAAGCACGTGACATTCTTTGTGTACTTTATTTCTATTATTATTACATTGTAATATATAATGAAATAATTATACAACTCACCATAATGTGGAATCAGTGGGATCACTGAGCTTGTTTTCCTGTAACAAGAGAAGCCCATCTGGGGTGATGGGAGACAGTGTCAGATCATCAGGCATTGGATTCTCATAAGGAGAATGTTGGCCAGGCTGTTCTCAAACACAGCCTCGTATACTCAATAGATGAGAGACAAGAGAATCACAACTGTGGAAACCACTTTTGTGATATGGTAGAACTAATGAAAAGCTCTAGCTTACAAATTCAAGCCATTATCAGTGGCAGCTTCTTTGAGGAACTGAATATACGAATAGACAAAATATGTGGTTTAGCCTAGAAGAGAATAGAACTCTGACCCTTTAGCTTTGCAACAACCAGCCCAGAATGGTCAGAACCTGAAGGGTGACTCCCAGCTCTCCACCTTTTGTTAGAAGTGCAGTTTATCAATGTCTTTTATTAATCATGATTTTAGTGTCATACCTGAAAATGTTTTTCCCACCCCAAGGTCACAGAAATGCTCTCCCATCTTTTTCATGATCAGTGACTAAAATGTGTATTATTTAGTTATAATCTTTACAGAAGGGATTTGAAGGACTGAAAGAAAAATGTGCCAATGTGTTATTTTCCTCAAGACTCAAGGATCCATTATATTTATCTAATAAATACTTTCATGCTAAGATGTAAGTGATTGGTTAGAGTTTTATATCATTGTATCCAGCTTCTCTTTCTAATTGTCCCTGTTTACAATTCAGGACCAAAATATGCTCTCCAAACCCATGGCAAGAGAAGCCTCACTTCTAGTTAACCTTCCTCCAGCTTCCCCTTGACAACAACCTCCAATCCCATCCTTGCATGCCCGGGGCCTTCGCTTTTGTCGCCCTAAGCTTTCCCACTATTCAGCCTGGCTTTGAGTTTCTGCCAAATGTAAGCGATGGCGGCTGACGTCCTCGGCATGGGAGCTCTGGTCAGTAGCAGGTGCTGCTCTCATTTGGATGGGCCTCCCTGCCAGAGCTGCTACTTTCAGTTGAATGCATCCCTACTGAACACACCTTGCCTCCACCACATAATAGGCATGCAGATTTTGTAGATCACTTTCCCCAGTTGTATGTAGTCATATTATCTGGATCTTCTGCCTAGTAGCTCTCACTACAGTTGTAACTGCATGAGAAATTGCAAAATGCATTATGTAATGTTTGCTTGCCTTCCCTGATTCCATGGGGGCCAAGGATCTGAGTCTATCTGGTTGATTTCCATACCACAATCCTCTAACTTGGCCTCTGACATGCAGATAATACTGTTAAAGTATTTGTCAAATAAAAGGTGAAAGAATAAACTAAATATTGTTTCACTTTTCTGTTAAGATACCAAATGGTTACTAAAATTTATTTCTAGCTATACTCAAGCCCTAAGCCATGGGCACCTTACTAGTGAATAAACTAGTGAAATTACTTGTAAAGACTACAATACTTCTAATACATTGTTAAAAAACAAAAAAAAATTCTGCACAGATTTCTCTAAACTTTTGATTCTTAAGAAACAAATTGCCAATGTATGCTTCAGAAATCACTCATGTTTGATTGGCTGTGTATCTTTGGAGGTGGATATACACAAAAGGCTGCAAAAGATGCACATAACAGACAGCTATTGATTCCTTTAAGTGGCTGAGCTGGGCACACTGGCCTGCACCTGTAGTTCCAGCTATTTAGGAGGAAGGCTGAGTCCAGGGGTGCGGGGCTCTACTGCACTACTGAATGGGTGTTTCCACTAAATTTGACACCATGAGGTTACTTCCTAGGAGCAGGCTAGCCTAAGTTTGGATGAACCAGCCCAGGTAGGAGTCATGCCAGGTCCAAATGCCTGTGTTGAGGATGCAGGTGGCCTCTGGCAGGCTTGGACCTGGTCAAGTAGGGTCCCAGGGCTCCCTGCCTACAGGGAGTGTTCTAGCACTCTCGGGAACAGTTTATACTGAATTAGCATTGCTTTCCTAATCTGGCCAGCTGGTGCTTTACATGGGCTCCTGTTGTAAAATGTGTGTTCCAAACAAGTTCATGGGAGGAAGGTGTCTCTTTGCTGGCGAAGGTAGAGCTCTCATGTTTGGAGTGAATAGATTAAGTTAGAGTTAGAGTTACTCCTCATTTGATCATGAGGGAGAAGACAATAAGGGAACCCAAAGATCCCCCTCGGTGTAACAGGACATCCATTAAAAACAGGACAAAGGGAACTTCATGTACAGAGCACTATTGAGAGTTAAGTGTGTCTACAACATACACTTAAAATTTTCAGAGCTGGCTGGGCGCGGTGGCTCATGCCTATAATCCCAGCACTTTGGGAGGCCAAGGAAGGCAGATCACGAGGTCAAGAGATAAAGACCATCCTGGCTAACATGGTAAAACCTCATCTCTACTAAAAATACAAAATTAGCTGGGTGTGGTGGCACATGCCTGTAATCTCAGCTACTCGGGAGGCTGAGGCAGGAGAATTGCTTGAACCCAGGAGGCGGAGGTTGCAGTGAGCTGACATTGTGCCACTGCACTCCAGCCTGGGTGGCAGAGTAAGACTCTGTCTCCAAAATAAATAAACAAACAAATAAATAAAATAAGCAAAAAGGATAAAAAGTTCAGAGGTAAGTTTTATTTTCTCCATTGCGTGGGTGAGAAAACCGAGGCTCGTAGGTGTTACACTGTGAGAGACTGAACACAAAGGCTATCTCAACCAAATGTGATAACAGAACTCGGATCCAGCACATCTGTGGCAACCAGCCCAGGATGCCACCCCACAACTTCTACAGAAATCAGCCTGGAGCATTCAGAACTTGGTGGACAGTTTCCCTATTTTTTACCAATTTCAACTCATAATTTAAAAAAGAAAGCAATGGCTCTCAAATCAGTCGCATAGGATGTCCCAGTGTTAGTTATTCCCCCCCCCCCCCAGCTGTCCCAGACCAGCAGCCTGCAATCAGAGCGCACTAAAGCCTTTCCCTTTTTTTTCCAGGACAAACTCTCCCCCTCCTCTCTCTGCCTTAGAGTCTCTGCCAAATTCAAGTGCTGGTGGCTGGCTCCCTTCGTATAGCAAGCTCAGTGTCTTCACATCTGGGTATTCCTTGTTTCTTCCCATAACTGCTTGCCTGAATTTACTCAGCGCAAGTGGTAGGAAATCCAGGGTGACTAACCTATCCCGGCTCACACAGCACTTCCCAGGGTTTATCATCATAAACCCCATCCCACTTCTCTGGAACCGCAGAGTCCGAGGAAAGCCAGCATGCTTGGTCACTGGCATGGAGCTGACATTTGAACTCAGCATGGCTTGTCTGTCTGCAGAGCCCATGCTCTCTCCACAAGGAAAGCAAGGTGAGTTTATCCCCTGCATCAACTCCAGGCCACTGGTGATATTCTTTCCAGAACACCCAGTTGAGATGGAAAGAGGACCATCAACAACCAGCAAAGTCAACACCTGCCACCATGCCTGAGAATGCAGGAGGGGCACAGGAAGCATGTGAACCGGTGGTGCTGGACACTCTTCAAGGAAGATCCCACCAGTGCTTCCCCTCCCAGTCGGCACAAGCTGCCCCTCCCATCAAGAAAGTGAATTGATTTCCCTTCCCAAGACGTGGAATTGCTCTGACATGTAGGTTGGCCTGTGACTTGCTTTCACTGGGAGAATACAGTGCGAGGGAAGTTGTCCTGGCACTATGGCTGCAGCCTCAAGTTCGACCTCTTGGCAGAGATCTCCCCTGAGTAAAGATGCTGGGGCTGCATGTGAGCCACACGGAGGGAGACCCTGGGATGGAGCCCACGTCCTGTGGCCCAACCACAGGCCAGCTCTCAGCTGAATGAAGTGTTTGAGTGATTTCAGCTGTGCCACGTGGCAGAAAGCCACCCTACAGGGAAAAGTTAGTCCATGGAACCCTGAGGAATGGTGTATTATCGGTGTGTCATTATTTTTCTTTAAGTGCATTTTTTAATTGAGGTGACAATTGTGTAACACCAAGTAAGCCATTTTAAAGCGAACAATTCAGTGGCATGTAATACACGGGCAATGTTGTGCACTGCCACCTCTATGTGCTTTCAAATATTCACATCACTCTAAAAGGAAACCCAGTACCTGTGACGCAGGTAGGTAGGTAGGTAGTTTCGTGGTTGTTGTTATTTTTGTTTGCTTGTTTGTTTTTACAGTAAGGGCCCTGAGTGCGGGTTTGGGGGGAAGACTTCCCAGCTCCTGCCCACAGCTCTGCCCTGCACTGGCCAGTCAAACCCAGGCAAAGTAGGTTTTTTGAGGCTCTCTGACAATCACAGTACCTACTCATACATAAGACTGTCTTGAGACTAAAATCAAATAATGCATGCAAATTATATCCTGGGTTTGCCTGGGATTCTCAATAAATATAAAATATGATGATGATGATGATGATGATGATGATGAATAAAGATGGTTATTCTAAGAGAGATTAGAAATCTGCCCAAGTAACAGGCAAGAGAGCGGAAGGTTTTTTTTTTTTTTTTTGTTTTGTTTTTTTGTTTTTTTTTTTTAGGAGCTACTAATCAAAATTGGTGTCAAACTTGTATCTTGAAACCTTACTGGGAATGGCTTACGGCGTTTGAGCAACAGGTTATCAGGCACCTCATAGAAAGCTGTCAGCACTACTTCCTTGGACCTGGGCTTACTTGGTACTAAGATTGACTTTAAATACCATTTGCTGTCCGTTCTTCCTGTTCTCTTTCTCAATTTTCTTCTTCCCCGTATTTAAAAAAGAGAATGTTAAGTACTTGGGGAGCAATAGAATCTAAGCCTCAGGAGGTTTTCACATTTTATGAAGAGAACAGAAACAATCCAATTAACCATTATTATACACAATAATATTGGGGTCATACTAACCCCCAAAAGCCACATGAGATGAGGTACCTGAAGCACATTATTAGATGGACCAACCTACCATGCTTATGAAGGGTTAAAAATGGAGACTGTAGAATGAAGGGGCCTGGGTGTGAATTCCTAAACACCAGACATTGTTCATGGCTTCCAGGTGTTCTTCCTATTCTAGACACACAGCCCCCAGAATAAAGACTAGACACACTGCCCCCAGAATAAAGACTAGACACACAGCCCCCAGAATAAAGACTAGACACACAGCCCCAAGAATAAAGACTAGACACACAGCCCCCAGAATAAAGACTAGACACACAGCCCCAAGAATAAAGACTAGACACACAGCACCCAGAATAAAAACTGGAGCCACAGAGAAAAATAACGTATTCATCTAATCATGCAAAAACTACACCTGCCACTGGACTATTAAGTATGAGAAAAATAAACTGTTACTGAGTTAACTATAAAATAAATTGTTATCTATTTAGGCCACTGTACGTCATGTTCTCTTTGGCACAGCTGTTTAGCCCATGCAGTAAATAATGCTCAGTATCTGACTCAGCAAGTTAGCCACTGAATCAAACCCTTTGCATGGATGATGCCATTTAACCCTAATACTATTTTTCTTTTCTTTTCTCTTCTTTTCTTTTTGTTTCTTTTCTCTTCTTCTTTTTTTTTTTTTTTTTCTTTGAGATAGAGTCTCACTCTGCTGTCTGTCACCCAGGCTGGAGTGCCGTGGTTCCATCTTGGCTCACCGCAACCTCTGCTTCTTGGGTTCAAGTGATTCTCCATAGAGATGGGGTTTCACCATGTTGGCCAGGCTGGTCTCTAACTCCTGACCCCAAGTGATCCTCCTGCCTTGGCCTCACAAAGTGCTGGGATTACAGGTGAGAGGCACAGTATCCAGCCTGGAACTCATTTTCTGAGTATTGCTAATAAAAATGAAACAGAGTTTAAGTGAAATGTCCAGGGTCACACAGTTAGGAAGTGTCCATGCTGATCTTGAATCTTGGTCTTCTAAACTCAATGAAGATTATTATCTTTATTAATCTTCTCCATCAACAAACAATTCTTGGTGTGTTAATAGAAACCTTTACAGTGCATTTAAGACGCAATTATCATGTTAGAAGCTTAAATAGTAGAACCCCCGATGACTGGTTTGATTAGACAGAGACTACCAGAAAGCAATGAAGAAATGTACTCAAGAGTTTCACCCACTAATCTTTTCATACAGCCTGATAACACCCCAGGGATGAAAAATAAAGGCACGTAGACTTGACTTCCCCATCTGAGACTCACATGACCCTATTTTTATCCACACAGAGCGCTTGAGCTGGTTAGATGTGGCTGTTGGTGGACCAGATCCCTTCTCCATGGAATAAATATACCCTCATCTGTGCTGCTTCGCTGTCCTCTCCCAGGAGAAGAGAAAGCCTCGTGGCATTCAGAGCAATTATAAAAATGTTGCACACATCCCGATGTTTCATTTTCTTATTATGCTTGATTTTGTAACATCATGCCTTACCCACTGCCAAATTATAAGTCAATTTAAATTTAAAACAAATGTTTGAGCATTTTAAAAAGAATTTCAGAGTATAGTAGTGTCTCAGTAAGGACTCTACGGTATGCTTCAAATTGGATTTTGGAATCTGTTTGCAAAATTCCTCTTGAACCATGGTGGTGTAGCATCTCACGAAGAGGTTAGATTCTATATTTAGCCTATGAGGTTAAAATTTGAGTCAGTATTACTCTTGAAAAGCTCTTTTATTGATTACAATATCCAGGAAACCTGTTTTGTATGTACAAACTGATGTATCGTATATGTAGTGTACACATTAACAAATGTTATGGAATAAAGAATGCATATGAACAATGTCATTTTACAGCATGATTTTTGTATTATTGACTGACCTAACACACACTGTTGAATTGACCTAATTAAAATAATAATACTACTTAAAATTCTTTTTAGTTAGCCTACAGTCTCAGGGCAGCAGTCATAGTTTAAAGCACAAAAAGTCAATATTCTCATTACCTTTCCTTTGACTATGGGTGGGAGTTGGGAGAAAACGCCCTGTGATCAGGAGATTGCTTTCTGGTTGTCTCTTTGAATGGCGTCCTTCCTACCAAATGGATACTGTGTCAGTAGCCACAAAGTCAAGTCTACCGCAGCCAACATATTTAGATTTTCATGCCAGCCTCAGAATCAGGGCCTCGGGGAATGCCCCAAAGGCCCAAAAGCACATTCCATCACCTTGAAAAAAGAAAGATCCATTTGATTCACTTCCTGTATTTGTGTGATATCAGAAATTGCCCTTGAGCGGGGGATTATTACTGGAAATCCTCGGGAAACTCCTGCAACCCCCCTTGCAGTGATTTTCGCATCTCAGGAAAAAAGACCATATAAGGCTGGGTGCAGTGACTCATGCCTGTAATCCCAGCACTTTCGGAGGCCAAGGAGGGTGGATCGCCTGAGGTCAGGAGTTTGAGACCAGCCTGGCTAATATGGTGAAACCCTGTCTCTACTAAAAATACAAAAATTAGCCAGGCCTGGTGGGGGGTGCCTGTATTCCCAGCTACTCATGAGGCTGAGACAGGAAAATCACTTGAAATTGTAGCTAGTCAGGAAGGAAGAGGTGGCAGTGAGCTAAGAACACGCCACTGCACTATAGCCTGGGTGACAGAGTGAGACTTTGCCTCAAAAGAAAAATAAAAAGAAAAGAAAGAAAGGACCATACATAACATCAACGGTCCTCAGACCACTTTTCTGAAGATGTTGCAGACTCTCTGGAGGGAGAAGGAAGAAGTCTGGAGCCTTGGTCTCCACTGCTTTGTGCAGGTCTACCCCTTTCTTGCTTGTTTTGCTATTCATGTTCACACAGATGGATCGGGGAGTTAACTTGCCCTTTTGTGGTCCAAAAGTCAGGTCTCCCTGGACTGCACCATGAATCCACCGCTTCTGCTTCATGAAAATGATTTCTTTAAAAGATCACACTTCCCTTGCATCTGCTCCAAGCTCATCTGTTAGCTCCTACTGGGCTTTACCCCTGGTCTGTGAGATGCAGGTGCAGAGGGACGCACGTGAGAAATGGGAGCCGGGATCAGAACCCAGGGCTGCCCAGGCAGGGCCAATGTCCCCCGACCCTCTGCTCCTTCCTGCGAGGACATCGGACCTGAGTGGGGAGTGAGGGCATGGCCACAGAAGAGGGTCACAGAATGGTGTCAGGGATGTCATCAGAGGCAGTACTGAAATCAGCATAGAAATTTAAAATTCCCCGGAGGACAGTAGGCTGAGTGACATAAGCCATCATAGAAGGACAAATGGCACATCATCTCACTTACAGGCAAAATCTGAAATAGTCAAACTCACAGAAGCAGAGCAGCATGGTGGTAACCAGGACTGGAGGATGGGAGAAGTGGGGAGATGTTGATCGCAGGGTGCAAAGCTTCAGTTTTGTAAAATGAGTAACTTCTGAAGATCGAGCGCTTGGCAATGTGACTGCTGTTAATACTGTATTTCATATAGCACTTGATGTTTGCTGAGAGTAGACCTTAAATGTCCTCACCACATACACAAAAGACAACCATGTAAGGTGATGGGTTAATTAGCTTTAGTGTGGTGATCATTTCATGTATTCATACATCAAGTTGTACATTTTAAACATGTAATTATCATTTGTCAATTATGCCTCAATAGAGCTGAAAAAATTAAAATTTCAACAGAATATATGCTACCTTGCTTCATTAAGATAATAATAATTAGCCAGGAGCAGTGGCTCACACCTGTAATCCCAGCACTTTGGGAGGCCAAGGCCAGCAGATCACGAGGTCAGGAGATCAAGACCATTCTGGCTAACACAGTGAAACTCTGTCTCTACTAAAAATACAAAAAAATTAACTGGGCTTGGCAGCACACACCTGTAGTCCCAGCTACTCGAAGGCTGAGGCAGAAGAATTACTTGAACTTGGGAGGTAGAAGTTGCAGTGAGCCAAGATCATGCCACTGTACTCCAGCCTGGGAGACAGAGCAAGACTCTATCTCAAAAAAAAAAAAAAAAAAGATAATAATAATACTTACCATATATTACTATTTCCCCAAAAAATTTAATTTAATACTCATGTTAACCCTAAGTCGCAAATCCTATTACCATCTTTATATCATGTGGAGAAAAGGAAAGTTGAGAGAAGTTCATGTGTCCAAGATTGCAAAGTTGATATACAGGGCATTGAGAGACTGAACTCCATGCTGAATCCACACTGCAAAACAAATGCAACTCTGCTACCCCTGAAAGAGAGGATGAAAGACCTGTGGTATGTGTATGCCTGTGTGCATATAGTTTGAAACATATATCCATATTTAGCTTTGAACCTGAAATGGAAACAAAGAAAACATTTGCAAAATCTTTTCTGGAGGCTGGTTTCTCTCCTTTCACCAGGATAACAAAGTATGTTAATGTGCATGTTTTAAAATATATGCCTGAAAATATCTGGAATATACCTAAAATATCAACATTCCCAAATGTTCAAATGAAATGGCTCAGTTATAACTGAGAGCTGGAGGACAGGACAGAAAAGGAATCTTAAAAGGTGGAAACATCCATCCACAGTCACGCAGCACTAGTTTTATCTTGGACACCAGAGTGTTCTTGGGCATGCACATTTTCTTCTCTCAGAAACTTCTGAAGAAGAGGCCACACCTATAACCCTGGCACTTTGAGAGACTGAGGCAGATGGATCACCTGAGATCAGGAGTTTGAGACCAGCCCGACCAACATAGTGGAACTCCATCTCTACTAAAAATACAAAAAATTAGCCAGGCCTGGTGGCACACACGTGTAGTCCCAGCTACTCGGGAGGCTGAGGCAGGAGAATCACTCGAACCTGGGAGATGGAGGTTGCGGTGAGCCGAGATCGTACCACTGCACCCCAGTCTGGGCAACGAGAGTGAAACTCTGTCTCAACAACAACAAAAAAACCCCACTAACCTTTCCTCTACATATTGGCAAGGGGCCCAGCCCTCAGGGGGCTGATACTGAAATTCTAAATTTTCATCTAGCACCTCCTCTCATTTTAAGTTCATTTCATCTCACTTTAGGTGTGAATTCCCTCCAATCAGGGGCCCATCTACAAAATGAAGAGGGCTGATGTCCACATGATGGTGGTGATGGAACCCAGGGCTGCCTTTGGTGACCATGAATTTTTCTGCAGGGAATCCAGGAACAGAGAAACCATATGGCCTGAACAAAACACAGGCCACAAATTCAGGTGGTCAAGACATAAAACTGCTCTTGTTACATAATTCCAATTTCAGGGCACCCAAATGGACTAAGATAGTCCATATTTAAATATTTGGGAATGTTGATATTTTAGGTATTTTATATCACAGATGGAAATACCGAATCTTGGAGAGATTAGGTAACCTGCTCGGGGCCACCCAAATGGACTGCTTCTTAGTAATTGATACAGCATTTGACCATTCCCATGGTGTAAATACCCCTATCACCACTGACTTCAAACTACCCAACAGATTTAACAACTGGCTTGCAGACTTCCTGAAAATTTAAACCTCTGCTCTTCTAAGACTATAAAATACAAGTATTTTAACTACTTCTTAGTCCATTTGGGTGGCCCTGATCAAGTTACTTTACCTCTCCAAGACTCAGTATTCCCATCTGTGATGAAGGGGTAATAACAGACATCACATCACAAGGTTAGTAGGACGAAATGAACCTATATATGTCAAATATTTGTAAAATTGCACAATACATTGTTGACCATTGATGGATATCGGTCACTGTCATGATGAGAGTTATTATTGTTTTGTGTCTTTGCTGCTTTTTCCCAGAGTTGTATCAAAATCTGGGGCAGCGCGTGTAGTATCTCGGACATTGGGTCCATGCTGTCATCTGGCCATGCAGCTTCCTCTGAGCTATCTCTTAAGGTGCCACGTCCCAGGTACTGAAGGCATCCAGTTCGCTCTAATTCTGTGCTTTCCAATACTTTAGCCACTAGCCACATGTGGCTATTTAAATTAAAACTAAGTAAAATTAAAACGAGCTCCTCTGTTGCACAGTCACATTTTGAGTGCTTATAAACAGCCAGCTGTGGCTTGTGGCTGCCTCAATGAATAGTAAGGAGAGAGAGCATCCCCATCATCAAGGCAGGTTCTACTGGACAGCACGGATCTGTGTTGTTCTTGTTCTGCTCTTGAAGGCCACTTCTCGCCCAGTGACTGTGGGTTTCGTCTCTGCTGTTACCGAGTCTGCAGGAGTTCTTTATGCTATTCTCATACCCTATGACCTGTAAGAAACAATAACTTTTGTTAGTAGTGGATACATACGATACTATAGGGAAATAAGAGAAAGTAGGCTTTGATAAAATGTAAACATATTAGTAGCAAATATAGTTATTTTTTAAAAACAGAGAATTTCTTCCTCTATATGAAAAATACATAATTCTGTATTTCAAAATATAGAAATACTTATTAGATACTTTGTGTTTATTGACATAGTTGCTACATTCTATGCATTAGGTAACTATAATTATATAATCTCCATTTAATAAAATAGAGATTAACAGAATGTACCAGGTAAGTGCTAAAATGGAGATGGACTGAAATATTTTAATATACGAAGTGGAAAGAAGAAAAAAAAAAAGATTGTGCTTACAAATTGTTATAACTTTTTTTTTTTTTCTTTTGAGTGCTGGTGTTGCAATCACAATATAAAGAAAAGCTTGTGAAACTGCACAGGAAGATCAGGAAACCTCGGGTGGCTCCAGGAGGACCAGGACAGACAGAGCAGGGAAAGGAGAAGAGAGGGGGAGGGAGAAGAGAGCGGATTTCAGTGGATGCGGTGGAGCATGCTGAGAAACCAGGGATTCTCTTTGTGAATAACAGGAAGCCGTTGATGGTTCTGGAAAAGGAAGAAGCCATACAATCAGGTTATTTTTTAATGACAAATAGTAATTGTATATATTACGGGACACGATGTGATGTTTTGATGTAAGAACATATTGTGGAATAATTAAACCAAGCTAACTAATATTTCCATCACTTCATATACTTATTCTTAATGGTGAGAACATTTGGGTTCACTCTCTTGGTAATTGTGAGATAACATTATTATTAACAACAACCAGGTCTTGTTTTTGAGACATAGCTCGGGTGGTCCTCTAATGAGCCAATGGGGGTAAAAGAGAGTGAAGGCCTATGACTGATTAGGAGAACTTTCTACAGTCCGGGAGGCAAGTGAAAAAGAATGACTGAAGAGACATGTTAGAAGCTGACTACCAGGCGGGGTGCAGTGGCTCACACCTGTTATCCCAGCACTTCTGGAGGCAGAGGTGGGTGGCTCACCTGAGGCCAGGAGTTGAAGACCAGCCAGACCAACACGATGAAACCCTATCTCCACTAAAAATGCAAAAATTAGTGGGTGTAAGAGTGCACACCTGCAATCCCAGGTACTTGGGAGGCTTGAACCAGGGAGGTCGAGTTGGCAGTGAACTGAGATTGTGCCAGCTCACTGCAGACTCTGCCTCCCTGGTTCAAGCCTGTACTCTACCCTGGGTGACAGGGTGAGATTCTACCTCAAAAAAAAAAAAAAAGAGGAAGAAGAAGAAGAAGAAGAAGAAGAAGAAGAAGAAGAAGAAGAAGAAGAAGAAGAAGAAGAGGAAAAAGAAGAAGAAAAAGAAGAAGCAGCTGAATGCCAGGATCTAGGGGCCAATCGGGTGTGCAGAGGGATCCACCAAGGTGGGCCCTGGGTTAGGCCATTTATGTTGCTATCAAGGAATACCTGAGATTTGGTAATTTACAAAGAAAAGAGAGTGAATTGGCTCATGATTCTGCAGGCTGTACAGGAAGCATGGTGCTGGCATCGGCTCAGCTTCTGATGAGGCCTCAGGAAGCTTGCGATCATCGCAGAAGGCAGAGGGGGAGCAGTACGTCACATGGCCAGGGTGGGAGCAAGAGCAGGGGAGGCTTCAGGCTCTATTCAACAACCAGACCTCCTGTGAACTCCAAGCACGAGCTCACCATCACCACAAGGACGGCACCAGGCTCTTCATGAAGGATCCACTGTCACGACCCAAGGACCTCCCACCAGGCCCCACCTCCAACACCGGGGACCACATTTCAACATGAGATTTGGAGGGGACACACACCCAAACCACATCAGCCCCACTGTCTTCCTTTTAGAAGCCTGGGAAGATGTGGACCAATAATCGAGATGGCGACGCTGTAATGAACTTGAGGAAGACGATGAGTTTTGTAGAGGAAGTGAAGCTCCACCAGGCCCCTTACATTGGAGATGACCATGAATGCTCACAAGGGGTTTCGAAATGAAGACTCGGGGCCCAGGAGAGTCCCCCTTGGCCATGTTGCTCACGTGCCTTTCCCCTTCCACCATAAAGCTTGTGGCCAACCTCACAAACGTTAGGGTGCCTCCCTCCCCTGGATTTTCCATGTGAGATGTGTTAATATATAGAGACCCTTGCAACTTACTGTGCCTTTTTCTCCTATTATCTCACATGTTGGCTCCTCTGAGCAGTGGTTTCATTGAGATTGGAGACAGAGGCCATGTCTGTCACAGCCAGGAATTGTGCAGAAGCTTTGGACATCTGCCTCTGAGGTTTTGGGGACTGTTAATCCCATGGAGGATGAGAGAGACGCTGCTTCTCTGTGCTTTTGGGTCACTGGCCCCCAGACAGGACTAAGGTAAAAGTCACCAGCATTAGCTAAATTTGGCCTGATACTCTTCATTGGGCTGTTACAGGATTTAAGGCTATGTGGTTTGGAATGCCTCTAGATGGGATAAAACATAATCCAATCTAACACAGTGCCCCTGTGTAAACCTCCAATAATTGCTTGCCTTTCCAGCCTCTGAAAATTGAGTTTTCACCCCGTGGCGTCAGCACTGGGCTCTAGTGGGGGCTGCCTTGTCTAGTGCCCCTCAGCAGTCTGAGGGTTTATCCGGAAAGCCTCCATGCCGTGCTGTGTGCTCTGAGCCTAAAGGGAATACAATCTTTCTTTCTTCTCACCGTCTTTCTTGTTCTGAGGGGTCAGGCCCTTTAGTAAGACACTCCATCTCTAAAGCTTCTGGACATAGGACACTTTTCCTTCTATTATGAACAATTCGACTGTGAAATATTCACTGTAGTAAACAGTGTAAGCCCTGCTATGAACTACTGAATTAAGAAAAAAAAACCCACAAAGCCATCGGAGCCTTCTATTCACCCCTGCCTGCGGCATAGAACCCAAGTCCACAGGCTGAGCGTCTTTTGAGGTGTGTTGGCATTTCTCTAGCCATTTCTCTTGAGGGAACTCCACTCCTCTCTTTTTACTCATCTTGCTGGTTTGTTCTCATTTCCTTCTATACAATTACAGACCTAGTGGCTAGTAAAAGTTGAGAAGTTCCAATAGCGTAAAATAGAACTGAGAAGAACTTGTAAGTCACCTTGAATGGAGTCACACTTTCTAGATCAAATGAATCGGCCCTTGGAGTATGAGGAGGAGGTTGTGTGTTTTCTCCTTAGAGCATCCTCTCCACTTGCTCCGTTCCCTGGAAGCTGTCTATTCATCTCCTGGAATCCCCTGACCGCCTTCTTCTAGCAAGTGGATCAGGTGGATCTCAGATCTCACCAGCAGTAGACCAGAGGATGATAGAGAGGTGGGAGCATTCACTCCTGCTGTAGGGTGCACGTTTCCTAATGGTCTGTGTGCCTCTGGAGAAGGCCACAGTGTCTGCCAGTCACATTTTCCAGGGCTGTGCCTCCCCCAGCGCTGGTGCCTGCTCTCTCCTTTGCCAATCCAGGCCAGGGGAGGTAAACCTTGGAGGCTTTACCCCATCTCCCTGATCCCTTCAGGCCTAACCACATCTTTGCACATAGTCCCTTACTGGAACTCACTTTAATCTGTTTATGTCATCTGTTTCCTTCTTAGGTACTGACCGGTACAAGTTGGGTTTCTTTTGTTTGCTTCAAACTTCTCCAAGATTCTTCAGCATCTTTACTTCAACCTAAACCTGAGCCTGGAGGCCAGTTTCTGATGAATGGGACTTTCTCAAGTAGCATTTCCTTTTAGCGTACCTGGCCACAGAGAAGCGAGGTTATCTAAGGAGAGTATTGTGCTACGTGGACGGGGACACCATTCACTCCAAACTAACAGGAGCGCATTCTCTGGAGGAAGCACAGAAAGATCTGTGGCCATCACTCTGGACCCTCTGCTGAAACATGCATTTTCTCCTCTGATCTTTGCACGTCTTTAAGAATTAGCACAGGCATCCTTCGATATATGGAAACTGACCTCACAGAGTATCTGTGCAAGGGAATGACTGGAACAGGGCAGAATCCATAAGCATTGCCTTTGGACACAGATCTGTGCAATTTGAGTGTTTCCTTGGAGAAATCATTTCCAGACAATCTGTTGGCTTCCAATTGTATTGGCTTTGCTGATGTGTGTGGTCTTCTGCGGCCTGATCAGGGGGCTTCTGGAACAGATGGTTGTGAAGAGGCAATCAGCATCCCCTGGCCTCCCAGGAACACGTGTCCACTCATGCTATTCAAGAAGTAGCTCTCCCACAGAACAAAGGCTGCTCCAGCAAAGAAGCAGAAGCCCTCAGGAGAGCCGGCTCCGCGTCTGACGTTCATGAGGTCACACTGTTTGGGATGCCAAACTCATTTTTCCTGGTTTCCATAGTCCATTGAATCTCACTCATTGTGTTCTGTTTTGATAGAGTTTACTGAAAATTTAGTGTAGCTTGAAGCGAGGTCCTATAGCCATGCACACTGCCTTACATCCAATTTCTTCTTCCTCTTTTCTCTCCCCACTCCCATGTGCCTTTGGGACTTCTTTCCCAGTGTGGTGGCCACAGCCGCTCTTCCCCAGGCATTCCCAGTTCTCCCTCCCAGGCATGTCCTGCTCCCTTGTGGTTGAGTAAAGGCCACAAGACTGCTTTTGGCCAATGGGTTGTGAGGAGACATGATGATGATTGCTTTGGAGATATGTCATTTCACTGTCAGTTTCAGACCCTTTGGAGCTCTTCCCCTCCACTGCAGTGATTGCTGATGTTCAAGATGGTGTCTGCTCCATCAGCTTAGATAGAGGAAGAAGAATGAGGCTAAACAAAGGCTCCTACTGACCTTCAATGGACAGGAAGCATGATCAAAATATACGCTCTTGAGATATGTCAATAGGGGACTGTTTGTTCTACAGCATAATGAAGCCTATCCTGACTGATACAGCACTTAGGCAAAGAAGCCAGACCAGCAGAATGTGAATCTCTGCTATGTCCTTTCCATGTGACCCTGGGAAGTTATTCAAACCCTTCCTGCTTCGGTTTATCTACCTGTAATAATGGAGAAATACTAGAACCCATAGCAAATATGAGGACCTAAGCGTTGCTGTAAAGATTAAATAAATGTATACATGCAAACTACTTAGAAAAATGTTTGGCACGCAGGGACTGGTGGTTTTTCTTATTCCAAGTAGATTTCTGCTTCTTCTCAGGCTGTCATATAGGACAATACCCAGGCCAGGAAAGCTCAATCTTCTCCCAAAACAAGCTCGTCAAAATATTCTGAGAAATTCTGGCCTCTCCCTAGGAGGAGGGGTGGTAAGATAAACTTGTCTGTTTCTTCTATATTTTGTGTTGCTTCTTAGCCTCTCTCACATTTGTATGACTTTACAGTACAGCAGTAACATGTCTCAGAATATCGATGTTACAGAGAAAAGGATGAAAAATGTAAAAGCCTTGCCCAAGCACCATGGGTAGAGACCATGGAGGCTGGCATGTTGAAGCATGGAAAACCGGCTAGATCCCTGCTGGTTACTCCGGCACCTCTGCTCAGTTACTGTGCCTTTGCTGTACTTGTATTAAAGCGTTAAGGAGCAACTTGGAAGCTGGTTGCTAAAAAGATTACGGAGATTCCGGCAAGACTCCTTACTCTAAGATATGAAGATTCCCTAAGCAGAGGAGTTGGAGGAGAGTTTGAGAGTGAGCAGAGAGCTTTGATGTCTGTCCATATGAGGAGGGAGGCTTGCCTTCTGCCTTCCCTTTCCTTCTAGTCCAGCTTATGACAGACAGAATCAAAATAACATCTGCTTTTTAGTAGAACGTTGGGACAAATAGAAACTTAGCCTATGTATCCAGATACAGTCCAGGAAGTTGGTAAGACTCCAGTGACAAATGTCTTGGCAAATAGCTCTGAGATAACTTCCCAGAATTTTCTGCAGCAGGGCCATGTATCAGCAAGATGGCCCCTGCACCTGTCAAAGGTAGCAAAGTAGGTGGGTTCTGGGACAGTCCCTTATAGATTTCTGAAAGGAATCAATTTCCAAGCAAACCAGAAAAAACCAAAAGTAGAGAAACACTAAAAGAGTTGTTGAAACTAAAGATAATCAAAAGGAACATAGACTCCCCAGTGACATGATAATCATGGGCATGAAGAGATATAGATTCTCAGTGAATACCATCATGGGCAGAGGCTTCCAGGAAACACACACACACACACACACACAGAGACACACACACGGGAGCACACATATACGCACGTGTGCACACATACCTCACCACTATGTAAATATCTTAATACATAATCTCATAAAAGAAAATGTGGGAAAATCCTAAATTGACTAAGTTTTTCTGCCATTCTGGACACATGAGCTTAAAATAGATGTTGATTTATATAAAAATAATGAAAGGTTGTATTTCTTTCACAGTTGATTTGATGTGCTATTTCACAACCACTGCAGAAGCATTCTAGGACCAGCTGTTAAGAGAATACCATTTTCTCCATCTCATTACACACATTCCAAATAATACACGGCTCACACAAGCAAACAAGGTGCAGCTGGTGAAGGTAAATCTTAAACATTAGAGCAATGAGAATCACCACTTACTCCTGGTGATGAGGAAAGACAGGTTTAAATTTTATGTTGACTTCACCATCAGCTTATTCAGGAATCGTTTCTAGCTTGCTAGTGCTTGCTAATAGCTTCTATTGATCAGCAGTTAGGATGAACTGAAGAGAACTCGGGCTCAGCACTTTGCATCTATTGACTTGCCTAATCCTCATAAACCTGTAAGGCGGATACCACTTTCTACTCCAGTCAGTCCTGTCAGATGTGTTTCTGTTCTAAGAATCTGGACAAAGCACTAAAGCTGCACCTATATTTATAGAATGGGATATAAATGTTAATAACCTTGAAACTGTAAAACTGTGGCTTGTAGAAAGTGGGAGGTAGTCCCAGTGGGGAAGAAAAGAAAGAAGAAGCTGGAAGCTGTGCTCTTGTGCCCTCCCATAGGGGCAAATTCCTGACAAGAGCTGATGGAACAAGCAGAATGGAAGCCTTAGCATCTTTTTTAAATTACAAAAATCCCAGTAGAAGAATCATCCCACTAGCTATCCTTGGAAGCTGAAGGAGAAAAACAAGATTTGTGAATGGAAAAAAAAACTCATCTTTCATAGAAGAGAAAACAAATACAAAAATAGCATTATAAGCATATTACGGTGTCCTGGAGGAAAACATCATAAGAATCAAAAGCTCCAAAATTTGAAAGGTGTGAGGGTGGAATGATGACTTTTGAATTTCATCACAATGTTCTTTGATTTAATTGTCACGTGCATATATTGCAACACAAATATATATATATATATATATATATATATATATATATATATATATATGTTGCTAATTTATTTAACTGAATATATCCAAAATATTATCATTTCAACATGAAATCAATAGAAAAATTACAGATACTTTACTTTTATTTTGTACTAAGTCTTTGAAACCTGTTGCATATTCTATACATGCAGCACATTTCAAACTTTCCCAGATTTGGCCTTTTAAACTGGCTGCTGTATACTTGTGACATGTCCCCATCATTTTCGGGGGATCATTTTCTTATTTTCTTGTATCCAAGATGTTCCAAATTCATCTTGTTCCTACTGTGTCCCGACCCTGGAATTAGCCGTTCCTTTCTGGAGTCCTGGTTCATTTTAATACGAATGGTTTTTAAGGCCAAGATAATGGGCTGTACGTATTGCACCTGAGATGTCTTTGCTAGATGGCCAGAGCTAAGGCACACACGTATGAGTGTATCCTCTGCCTACTTTATAGAAAGATAGATAGATAGATAGATAGATAGATAGATAGATTTAGATCATCAATACCTCTGCCTACTTTATATATATATTGTAGTCTCACACAACTTGAAATAGATAAGTGTTCTTAGAAGATTAAAATATATGTGATATTTAAAAATATAAAAGATGTGAACGTTTCTAAACCACGACCTATTGCAAAATATGCTCCAATTCTCTCATCCTCTACTTTTTTCGCTTCATCTCAGTTTTTGTTGAGTTTATTTATTTTTTGGTGCCTATGGACCTGCAGACTAAGTCCAATAATTGGGGAAAAATTTTCTATCACTGAACTTTTCTCTACTATGATTTATAATTTAGGATACTGTTTAAAGAGGATCAGCTGCCCATCACAGACAGAAACATTAGGCATCATGGGGAAGCCCAGCATCTGTCTCTGCTCTTCATATACTAAGGTAATAAATCCACCTTCTCCCATGGCCAGTGTGGGTCAGAAGGGCCAGGGAGGGAGAGACAGGTGGATGCTCCTAGCCTGTGAGCAGACCGGGCTGAGCTGCTTACTACCGTCCATATGACAGGTGATTCTAAACCCAACCCCAAACAAGGTGAGAGGGGAAAGATTCTTTTGCATTTTTACTTGCAGCTAGCAGGATTGTCCGAGGTCTCTGGGCTTAAGAAGAGAGGAAAAGCTGGCCAGTTTGAAAAATGTCAGTTTTCAGTGCGTTTCCAATTTTCACAAGATAACTATTTCTGCTCTAAGTCCCCGGGAAGTTTGGAGGTGAAGCTTGGTGACCACATTTTGTCTTCTGCTTGAGTCATTTTGGGTCCAGGGAATAGGATTCTGGAGTAAACAGGATTTTTGTAAGATAAATGCTCATACACATTACCTCCCCAAGAACCCAATTCCAGATGCTAGGAGATCCTCTAATTTCATTACGAGTGCCTTTGACCTGCCATAGCGAAGGCAAACACCATCAAAGTTGATTATAATGGCTAATTTAATATTAAATAAGTCAAGTCCTTGCAATCTGAACAACTCTAAACTAATTTTATCGGTTAATATTTTGTGTCTCTCAGAAAAGGGAACACTTATGATCACAGACTTATTTTTTTTTCTCTCTGGTCTTCTTGAATCTCCTCCTGTAGCTCTGAGTGGGTGATAAGCGATAAACAGTCTGTCTCTGATGCATTTTTTTTAATGGGTGAAGTGAGCAGAAGGGAAAAACAGAGAGAGAAAGAGATAGACTTTCAGTCAGAGGTTAATACTCACTGAAGAGATAGCTGATTCCTTTTAGCTTGAACAAAGACCGAGAAAATTAATTTGATAAGCATCTTGCCTCTGCAGACTTGAGTGCTAAGTTAAACTTTCCAAACTTCCTGATGAAAAGAATTGTTTGAGGGTGTTGTTAAAAGTACAAATGCCAGGCTCCACTCTGGAGGCTCTGATTCATTCAGGCTAGACAGAGCCCAGGAATAGGCAAATTGATGGAATCTTAATGTGATTCCGAAGGTCAGGCCAGTTTTGGAAACTACCGTGGATCTTGGGCAGGTGAGGGCCGACAACTGCCACCAATTTTCTTCTAAGTGGAAGACGTGCCTAGCACCCCCCATGTAGAACTATTGTGATGGCTAAAGAAAAGTCATTTACTCGATGAGTATACAGTGAGCGCCTACTGTGTGGCAGGCACTTCGCTGTGAGCTGAGGCCACCACAGGGACACACCTTGTGCCCAGGGAGGAGCAGGTGCTGGTGAAGCAGCGGGCATCATTCACACCTGGACGTGAGGACTGTCATGGGGCGGGCACATGACAGTGAGAGGGGGCTCAGGACAGACCCAGCTCAGAGGAACCAGAGCTAAGGGACCGCAGAAGGAGCCCCTGAGAAGCCGTCTGTGATGCCTCATGTTATATGTCAATCTGACGGGGCCATGGGGTGCCCAGGTATTTGGTCACACGTGATTTCTGGGTATGTCTGTGAATATGTATTCAGAAGAGATTAGCACTGGAATTGCTGCACTGAGGAAAGAATTGTTCTCCCCATGGGGGTGGGTCATGGAGAGCCCGGGAAGAAAAATGGTGGGTGGGGGGAGTTGAACTCACTCTGCCTGTCTGCTGGAGGTAGAACACGATCTTCTCCTGCCCTCACTGCTCCTGGGCCTTCAGAACCAGAACTGAAATCTACACCATTACTTCCTGGGCCTTCTCACCGCCCCATCAGGTTTCCTGGATCTCTACCTTCCAGATGCAGATCCTGGGACGTTCCAGACTCTATAATCACGTCAGCCAACACCTCATAATAAATCTCTTCATACATACGTATACATATATCTACAAACACACATACGTATGTATACAGCATGCACACACATATAAATATATATCTGTTATTTAACTGTATAGAAATATATAGGGTTTATAAGAATCTATGCTACTCAAAGCTGCTCAGACGAATCTGTTTTCCTGCAGTTAATTGATGGAATGAATCAGCTGTATATAGAAATGGATCAGACAGAACATTATATATAACTATACATAATTGGCTATGTCCTACTCAAATCCCAACTTGAGTTGTATCTCCTACAGTTTCTACGTGTTATGGGAAGGACCTAGTGGGAGGTAATTGAATCATGGGGGCCCATCTTTCCTGTGCTGTTCTCATTATAGTGAATAAGTTGTTGGGAGAAGCAGCAATGTAGGAAGCGTTTACAATGTGCCTACATAAACTGGTTACAAGTAATGTATAGAAATCAGGAACAATAAACTGTGGAAGGTCTCAGAGGCCTCCGGAAAGAAAGACCTCTCTATGTTGGCATGTTCCCAGGAGCAGAGTGATCCAAGCTCTAATATTCTAAACATAGTGCCCAAGGACATCACATTCGCTGAATGTGACCAGGCATGGAGCCTCCTTGCTAAGCCCGCTCCCAGCAGTCGCACTGTCTATTGATAAGCGTACGCTTTTAGCTGTTGAGAAACTCACATAAACCACCACTGCTGTCAATTTTATGTTTGATGCACAGTCTCCCTTCACCTATTCGCCCTACCACCTGCACTATAGATAAAAGTGATTGTGTTCAATAAATACCGTGGAGACCAGAGCTCGGGGCCTTCACTGCCTCCAGTGCAAAATGATGGTCCCACTTTCATTCTTAATCTGTCTTTTTCTCATTCCTGTGTCACCACTGACCTTGGGGTACCCATAGGTGGGGTGTGGGGGCTGGTTCCCTACACCCACTCAAATCTCAACTTGAATTGTATCTTCTAGAATTGCTACGTGTCGTGGGAAGGACCCGGGGGAGGTAATTGGATCATGGGGGCCTGTCTTTCCTGTGCTGTTCTCATGCCAGTGAATAAGTCTCATGAGATCTGATGGGTTCATCAGGGGTTTCTGCTTTTGCTTCTTCGTCAGTTTTATCTTGCTGCTTCCATGTAAGAAGTTCCTTTCACCTCCCACCATAATTCCGAGGCCTCCCCAGCCACGCAGAACTGTGAAGTTTAATTAAACCTTCTTTTCTTCCCAATCTCGGATATGTCTTTATCAGCAGTGTGAAAATGGACTAATACAATAATATATAGTTATATACACACATATATAACTAGTTATGTTATATACATATATGCTGTGTATATAACTACATATACATATGTATACACACACATTTATATACATATCCATATATCTACACACACACACACACACACACACGCACACACACGCACACACGCACGTTGAAGTACAGGGAGGAGTATCTCAGGGCAGGCAGACCATACAGCCACCTGAAGACGCGTGGGTCTCTGCCCAACTGACAAAGAAAAACTTTGGAGTAGCGTCAGGCAGAAGATCATGTTTGCTGCTGTCAGGAAAAGGCACGAGAAGTTTCTGGTGGATTTAGCTGCCAGTACAGCCAGCCGCCCCCGCTGAATGGAACCAGATGGTTTCTCCCCATTATTCCTGTGGCTCCTCCAGTTTTTAGGCAGTTTGCATGTTGGACTTCAGAGAGGAGACTTCTGGACGGGCTAACCCTCTGGCTTTTCACTCTCACGTATACAAAAAAACAAGGCGGCACACAGGTCAGAGAAACTGGAGACCATATTCCCCTGCACACGACATGTTTGTTGGGACTTTGGTTCTCATTGTTCTGTAGCCTGCATTCTGGTGACACCCTCGTGTAGGTAAAAGGGTAAGAAGCCAACTGCCACAGGCCACATTTGCGCTTCATTTGACAACAGCCCCCACTGGTGTCTCACTCATAATTCGACTCTGCTGTTTTGTTTTGCTCACAGGAATCTTTCTCCATTGGCACTCCTGGCGTGCTGTTGAACCCTCTTCATTTGTGTTTAACTAACAGGAGGTAGCGCAGTTTTGCTGCACACTCCAGCAGGTGAACTTCCACCAGTAGAAAGCACTTTACACCTGCCCTCCAATCCAGGTCCCTGGTCCCAGCTGCTTAGCCCCAGGCACACAGCCCAGCCAAAGCTCATCAGCCCTGTCAGGCCTCCTTGGATGCCCCTGATTAAAGAGGAGGTTGATTTTTTCAGAGTCAGTGCACTGAGAAGCACGGACCTTCCCTCTTTCACTGTCATTTGGGCTGTTCATTGTTACCATATGAATTGGGTGCTCCTGCCTAATATTTTAGTACCACGTTGGCATAAGATGAAATGACAGCAAAACAAATGGCTGAAAAAGAGCACGTTTTGCTGTTTAACCATCTGAGTCGGTGTTACATGTGTGTGGTTACTTCGCTCTACATGAATCTATGCTACTCAAAGCTGCTCAAATATCAGAATCAGTTTTCCTGTAGTGAAATGTTTCAGCTGTTTGAAGAAACATCAGACAGAGCATTACATCAAATGCTCTCTTGAGAAGCACAAGCCTCACATCCCCCAACCTCATCCTCCATTGAAGTGCCCATTTCTCACGGATGCTCCAGCTGCTCAGGCCCACTCCGCCACCATTAGTGACACCCCACCACCATCACCATTACCGTCACCACTAACACCCCCACAACCACCACCTCTACCATTACCAACTCCACTACCTCCACCATCATCATCTCCATCACCTCCATTAATTCCATCACCTCCTTTACCTCTACCATCATCAATAACAACTCTACTGCTACCTCCATTATCATCACCTCCGTCATCTCCACCACCACTTCCTTCACCTCTACCATCACTAACAAGAGCATTGCCATCTCCAACATAATTGCCATCAATATCACCTCCATCACTTCTGCCATCTCCAGCATTACCTCCATTACCTCCACGATCACTACCAAGACCACTGCTACCACCATCATCTTCTCCATCAGCTCCACCACAATCACTTCCATTGCTTATCACCAACTCCACTGCTACCTTCATCATCACCTCCATTACCCCCATCATCTCCACTGTCATCACAGTCTCCAACATCACCCCGTCACCTTGACCGTCACTACCAATACCACTGATACCTCCTTCATCATGACCGCCATCACCTCCACCATCATCATCACCTCCACCAACTCCGACATCACTTTCATCACCTCTACCATTACCAATAGAAACTCTATGGCCACCTCCATCATCATTACCTTCCTCACCTCCATCATTGTCACCTCCATCACGTCTGCCATCAACTCCACCATCATCATCTTTATTACCTCCACCACATCACTTCCATCACCTCCAACATAATTTTTGCTATCCCCATCAACTCCACCATTTCTATTGTAACTATGTATCTCCGACATCACCACCAACACCACTGTCATCACCTCCAACAACCATCTTCACCACCAGGAACTTTGCTACAACCACCACCATTGCCATCAACAACATCACTACTCACACCTACGTACGTTCAGTAAGAACCTGCATACATTCTGTAAGGGCCTTGGCAACAGCATCTCTTTCAGTTCTTCTGCTTATTTTCTTTGGTTTCCTTTCCATAGTATATCCACTACCATATAAAATTACTGAAAATATACACCAGCTTAAAGCAGCACCCATGGGTTATCTCAGAGTTATTAGGTCAGAAGCCTGGGTGGACCATGACTCAGCTAGACCTTCCGCTGTGTTCCCTCACAAAGATTGACATTAGCTGGGTGGTGCTCCTTTCTGGAGGCTCTGTGGGACAGTCTTCCTCCAAGCCCATCCCGGTTGCTGGCTGAATTCAGCTCTCTGCAGGTATGGGAATGTGATTTTGAATCGAGTCCTGCTGACAGACATCTACCTGTGCTGCAACCCTGCCCTGACCAGAGCTTACAGAATAATAATGCTGACAGTAAAAAATAAAACAGATAGAGCATCACTGATTGCTAGTCACCCTCTCTTCTAAGTGGATTGCATCTTTTAAATCATGTAATACACAGTCCCAGCAAGTGTCCTTATTATTGGCTCAGTTTTACAGAGGAGGGAACTGATGAAGCCCCAAGCTGCACCGCTGACTGGCGAGTGGTGGAGACAGAACTTGATCCACATCCCCAGGTTCCCGGGCCCACCTCCTCAGACCCTCATTCCGCATCCCTTACCCTCTGGAATCTTTGTGCTGGGCGTGATACTGCCCATGCTTCCAGGTTCCCCCCACAGAGACCCTGAGAACAGGTACTAAGACTATCCCTATTTAGAGACAGGGAACTAAAGCTCAGAATACCAACTCGCCCAGAGCAATTGCAATGTTAGGATTCCACCCAAGGAAGCTCACTTCGGGACACCTGCTCCGCACCAGGGCTCAGGAAATTCAGGCCCTCCCAGGAGGAACTGACATAAAAGTTGGTTCTTCTTCATGGGAAGCAGAGTAGCGTCCCCCAAAGCTTAATCAAAGCTCCCCAAAAATATGGGGAGCTGTAATATACACAATGGGAAAGCTGGCATGAGGCAATGGAAGCGCAAACTCCTGCTGCCTTCTGTTCCCTTCACCCAACTTCCTTCCCTCCTGCCGCCCTCAGCCTGAGTGGGCCTCATCTTCTATTGTTCTGTCTCTAAGGCCTCTGAGACTGTAGGACACTCTTGTACATGACTGTACAGCACAGCAGGTAGAACTGAATTGACCGGTGATTGGACGCTCACCTCCCCTGATCATTTCCCTAAGTCATGGGCCAGGACAAATGCACTGGGCACCAGTCAGAACCTAGGTCAATGTCAGGCTCCTCTTCAAAAAGCAACATTTAAAAAAATACCTTTAAGGCAGCAACCCCCTAAAGTTTTTCAACCCCTGGGTGAACAGTGGGTGGTCTGTTACATTGCAAACACCATTCTTTTTCCTTGAAGGGATAAGTCATTAGAATCCATGCAAGGTCTCACCCTGGCCCACACAGATGACTCAGCGAAGGACACTGTACTAGTTTCCCATTGCTACTGTAACAAATCAACACAGACTCTGCAGCTTAGAGAAATGCAGATTTATTATCTTATCGTTCTGGAGGTCAGAAGCCTAAAACCAAGGTGCTGGTGGGCTGCACTCCTTCTGTAGATGCTAGGAAAGGAATTCGATTTTCTTGCCTGTCGCGGCTTCTAGAGACCACTGGCATTCCTTGTTTCTTGCTCTGTTATCTTGTTACCACCATCATGTCCCTTCTCTAACGCTAACCCTCCTGCTTCCCTCTGATAAGAAACGTAGTGATTATGCTGGGTCCACCTGGCCAGTCCAGGATACTCTCCATTTTAACATCCTTCATTTAATGACATCTGCAAAATCTCTTTTGCCACCTAACCTGACACATTCACATCATCTGGGACCAGGACATGGACATCTGTGAGGGACAGTATTTTGATGACCATGGGTCTGGAAGTGGCAGATACTTGGGAAATTTTCCTACTGTGAAAATATGTCCCAGGATGGAATGAAGAATTTTAGGAGCATTAGGAATCTTTCCCTGGCCATTACTCCTAAGAGATCAGGCCAAATGGAGATGCTGAGTGATTTTTTTTTATACCATCTCAAGATCAAATGTTTGTGGTAGGGCCAAAGCATTGGCCCCAGACATAAAATGAGCAAAAAATAAGCATGAATATGTAATGCCTTAGTTACTGATTTTCTCTGGCTCCTTTTGGTGTATAGGATAAAGCCCAAAGGAGCCATAAATCTGTGGCCCAGTGGACATCTTTTGTTTCTGTAACCCAATGCTTATCTGCACTCAGCATAGGCAGGCTATGGAGTAGTGAGGATTTTGCCATAATCCTCACTACTCTCTAGTATTACCCCTGCCCATAAGATATTTTCATGATGAAACTGCCTTTGCAAAATTATAACTGAGGAAATTATGCTTGCGAAAGAAACCAGACCTAATCAACTCCATCTTGCTTCTAACCTTTATGCTGTCCTTGTTCATTCCTGGGTGTAGGCTGAAGTAAGTTTGGGAAGGAGTTCAGTTCATGGTTTGACTCCGAAGAAAAATTGTCAAGAGCCCCTTCTTGCCTGGGGACCAGTCTGCCTTTGCAGGACTAGCAAATTAGCTACAAGATTAGAAATTACAGTTTAGGGGTCTGTAGGAGCCCTGGGGATAACATCACAACCTAAGATCAGGGCTTGAGATATTTTGCAGACCCTGCACTGGATGGACCCACGGACCCCACCCAGATGGGTAATCTGGCTCAAACTGTTCTCCAGTGCCACCCAGGAGCAGAAGATAGCAAGAAAGCCTCACTTCGACCCCCTATGATTCCATGTCCAACCTGACCAATTAGCACTCCCCACTTCCCAAGCCCCTACCCACCATATTATTTTTAAAGACTTTGATCCCCAAATGTTGGGGAGACTGATTTGACTAATAAAACTGTGGTCTCTCACACAGCCGGCTCTGCGTGAATTACTCTTTCTCCATTGCAATTCCTTGTCTTGATAAATCAGATCTGTCTAGGCACCCCGGCAAGGTGAACACATGGAACCATTACAATGATACCAGCTGAGTCTCTGATGTCATGGGTTTGAAAAACCCAGGTCCATCCTCCTGATGCAGCTCCCGTCCTCACCTCCTGTCTTTCCCCCTCATCCCCTTCCCCGGGTCTTCATCCACATGGACTGCCTCACTATATTCAACATCATCGTTCTTTTCACAACTCATTTCCCTTTCTGCATAGATAGCCCTTCCTCCTTTCTCCACTTATCAATCTTCTCTTCATTCAACATGGCCCTGTGCAAATGCCATTTCCCACGTGAAAGTTCCCCGACTCTCCTGAAGGCAGTGGCGTTTCCCTTCTTGGTGTTACCACCTCCCACCTCTCTGATGACACAGCTGAGACCCCCGGCTTTTCACACAGTGGGGCCATTTGCTGGGCTTCTATTTGTCTGCACTCTGAGCTGTTGGAAACAAAGACCTCGTGTTTGTGGATTGCAGTTTGCTTGAGTGGAGTATAGACTCAGAAATTGACTCCCAGAAAGAGGAGGGGGCAAAACCAAAGACACACAGTTGAGTGTGCTGTGATGAGGAGCAAATGAATGAAAGAAAGAATAAAATTAAGAAAGAGAGAGAGGGAGTGAGAGAAGGGAAGCTAAAAAGAGAAGAACAGAGATCAGACAGATTCATAGATGAAATAGAGGTAGAGGGAGAGCATGACAGAAATGAGACAGGTATTCAGACAAAGTCATTCAGAATACTTTCTTTTAACTTTAAATCTAATCAGATGAACTGGATTTCAGAAAAAAAAAAAAAAAAAAGATAGAGATACTTCAATTGCACCATTCCAGTGGCACACATACTAAGGAGTAGCATCAGAAGGCCTCTTAACCATCAAATGAACCACCTAATCCAATCCAGGAGCCGTGTTCATTCTGCCCCAAAACCATTTCTTCAGTGGTCACTCCAAAGGTTTGGTTTCTGTCAGTGGAGCAAGACATAAAAAGAAGTCAAACATGAAATGCCCAGCATTGGTAAGAAAGCATCTGAAGAATTTCTAAAATAAAGAAAATGCTAATGGCCCTTTTGACTGGTGACAATCCACCCCTCTTCGTTTGTCTTCTGGGTTGCTGGAACGGGGATCTCACTTTAAGCCATCTTCTTGACAGCTCTTGCCCTCATCCATCTGCAGAGATATTAAAGTCTCAGTTAGGCTGAATTTCTAAAGGCCAGGATGTGCATTTGATTTAATAGTGTGACATCAACCAGGAAAACAAGGCCATAAAAATAAAGGCAGATGCCGCTCCCCTAACTTATGTTACTGGAGGGACAAGAATAAGTGGATGAGAGAGGAAGAAGGAGCGATTAGGAAAATACCAGCCTGGCTTGGTCTTCCTAGGTGTCTGCCGCTTGTCTGGAGCTGCTCGTAAAGGTTTGAGTGAATGCTTTTCAAACTTCAGGTGACAACCCTTCCTTTCACCTGCAGGAAAACAAGAATAACACTCAGGCATCAGTTCCTAGCCCTGCTTGAAGCACTTACCATTTTAATTCTCAGAAAAAAAGCCTATGGGTATGTTATTTAATCATCATTCCTTCTTGATGCAAGAGAAATGTAGGAATAGAGAAGGTAAAGAAATTTGCTCAAGGCCATACAGCCAAGAAAAAGTGCACTAAGGCTTTATGCCTGGCTGGCTGTCTAGCTCCGGAGAGGATGCTCATCTTCACAGCTGCCTTGAGTGGCCACTCCTCCACCTTTCTACGGAATTGGAGCTTTGGGGGTGGGTGCCTGAATGCTCAGAAGTAAACAGAACTGTTAATATGATCCTCCCTCCATACAATCCAGTACATTTGTTTAAACATGGACAGTGGAGCCCACAAGCTTACCTTAATTCCTTTCAAAAGCCCCATAAATGACAGCTGTAAAGGAATTGCATACTGGGGGGATTCAAAACGGGATGGCTGAGTGGTAGCTGGCAGCAAGCCAAGGAAAGCTGAAACCAAGCCTCGCTTGGGAATTCCAACACACAAGCCTATTGCAGCATCCAGCATCTTTGCAGGAACGACACTCAAGACATGTAGCAAGACTCTGAGAGGGAGGCAATGAGTGGAGCAGGAAATGCAGGCGTTCCCTAAAAGCTTAGTCTCCTCCAAAATTTCTCCCTCTTGCATGTATTGCCAGACAATACCCCTTCTTGCTGCCCCATCGTGAGAGATGGGAAAGTTCTTCTTCAAAGTTTGTATCTTAGACTACATTGTAAGGAGTTACATCTCTTGCTCTATGGCCATTATCTGCTATTAGCATAAACATACACCCATGTGTATATATTCTCCAAATCAGCTACATCTTCAGTCAACTACCTTGACTTGCTCCAGCATGTCTGAACAGGGCCGGGCAAGCTGCAAACCCTGGTGCATGACATGCCTTATTTGGAAACCCTCCCGACCTTCTCCTAACTAGCTTCTTCTCCTTCCTGGTCTTCTTTCCCCTTTATCTATTCAGGAAATTTCTAAGCTTTTATCCAATCAGGTCAAGTACAAATGTGAGGTCCCGTTCCAGCCAACGGAAACTGGACACAGCCACAGGGTGATTGCATCAGGTTATGAACGTTATAAATGTCCCTGTCTCCCTTGTTCAGGTGTGCTCTCGTGGCAAGATGGCTGGCGAGTTGCACCCTTCCTATGGGAAGTAAATTACCCTTGTTGAGTGATCCGCTGTCTCTGTGTGGATTTTCCCTGATGTTATAAACCCGTTATAAATCCAATACTCATGAAAGATTGGAGCTTACTCTATGAGAAGGAAAAACACTAGGCCCAGTCAAGGGAAGGAAATAGTTGGTGCGCTAGTCCACCGACAGGATGGTGAGTGTCTCCCAGTCCCCTGATACCCAAAGCTCTCCAATGCCTGCAGTCTCCCTGCACAGCGGCTTGCTGCAGGCTGGGGAGTCAAGGGTGCTCTCTGAGCACACTGTTAAGCTTGGAAAAATGAACACACACTGACAGGTGTGCAGGCCGTGCCAACCCAGGCAGATCACACTCCACAAACTTCACAGAGGTCAAGCAGCGTCCACGCCTCCAGGGCTTCTGGTCAGCTTTCTGTTCATCCTCCTTGATAGGAATGACAGCAAAGAGTTAACAGGAAAGACGGAGATTGGAGGGAAAAATCCAATAAAAGCATCTGAAAGAAAAGAGACCATGCAGGCATAAGAAATCTTTAAGAAAAACTCATTAGTATTTTTATTCAAGTCTGTGAAATTGGAAAGATGATGTCCTTTTTGTGAAAATGAACTGCTTTGTGTCCAGTTTAAGAGGCCAGTCAGGTGCATCCAGTAGAAGAGACGGAGGGGAGGCTCAGGGGGACAAAGGAGCTTGCACTCACGGGTCCTAGAGGCAGGAGGCCCAGAAGGCCACAGAGAACCACGTGGAAAAGACACCAGGTAATCAGGAGGCAGGAGTGCTGGGAGGATAAGAACAAGGCCTTTCTTGGGGTGTCTGAGGGAAAGGCAAGGCAGGACAGGTGAGCAGGTGAGAAGTGGCTAGCTGGAATAATTCTGGAGGGCTCTAAGCTGTAGGGGTGCTCCCTAGTTGCCTGATACCTGGCCCTAGAAAGTTAAGACAGAACAATATTGCCTTTGGAGGTGTATGGACCAGATAGAGGAGGGCTGGCTCTGGATTGGTTACTTTCCGTATCAAAGACATGCCCAGGGCTGAGCCCTTTGCTATCTAAAAATTGGCTAGCCCCTAAAGAGGCAGTCTCTTCCCACCAAGAAAGGTTTTTTTAATATGTTAAAACATCATAATATAGAGACAATTTTAAGTTATGTTTGTATTACATTAACATTCCAAGAACAAAAGAGTTTTAGAAATTAAAATAGAATAGTAGCAATATAAAATTTGTAAAGAGCAGGAAAATTGTATGTTGATAAAACCTCCCAGAGAGTAGATTAAAAAGAAAAGCAAACAAAAAAGAAGAACAAACAAACCAAGTGTACGGATAAAAGAGAAGCGGTGGCTACAGGTTTAGAGGATCTAGTCAGAACTACAATATTCGAATAATGAGAGTTCCAAAAAGAGAGAATGCAGAAAGTAATGAGAAAAAAAGGATCACATAAAGAAAAATTGGAAATCCGAATGACAATTATTTCCAAATTAAAAGGTTTCATCATGTCTGGAATTATGAATTTTAAAAAGGTTTAGGCTGGGCATACTGGCTCACACCTGTAATCCCAGTACTGTGGGAGGCCAAGGCAGGCGGATCACAAAGTCAGGAGTTCGAGACCAGCCTGACCAACGTGGTGAAAGCCTGTCTCTACTAAAAATACAAAAATTAGCTGGGTGTGGTGGTGCATGCCTGTAATCCCAGCAACTCACAGGTCAAGGCAGGAGAATCACTGAATCACTCAAACCTGGGAGATAGAGGTTGCAGTGAACCAAGATTGCCCCGCTGCACTCCACCAGGGGCAGCAGAGCAAGACTCTGTCTCAGAAAAAAAAAAAAAAAAAAAAAAAAAAATTAAAAACGTATGTCCACTCAGGCACATTATCATGACATTTCAGAACAATAGAGGTAAGAATAATATTTTAGAAGCTTCCAGAAAGAAAATACAAGTTGCACACCAAGGAACAAGTGTCACAGGCATCTGACTTCCCAACAGCAGCACTGGAAGCTGAAAGGGAGATTGAGATCATGCATTAGTCAGAGTTATCCAAAGGAACAGAACCGATGGGATAGTTGTGTACATGAGAGGGAGTTTATTAAGGAAAGTTGACTCACATGATCACAAGGTGAGGTCCTACAATAGGCCGTCTGCAAGCTGGGGAGCAAGGAAGCCAGTCTGGGTCCCAAAACCTCAAAAGTAGGAAAGCTGACAATGTAGCCTTCCGTCTGTGGCTGAAGCCCAAGAGCCCCTGACAAACCACTGGTGTACATCCAAGAGTTCAAAAGCCGAAGAACCTAGAGTCTGATGTTTGAGGGCAGGAAGCCTCCAGCATGGGAGAAAGACGGAGGCTGGAAGACGCAGCAAGTCTGCTCGTTCTACTTTCCCCTTCCTGCTCTGCTCTAGCTGAGCTGGCAGGTGATTGGTTGGTGTCCATCCATATTGAGGGTGCATCTGCCCTTCCCAGCCCACTGACTCAAATATGAATCTCCTCTGGCAACACCCTCATGGACACACCCAAGGGTAATACTTTGAATCCTCCCATGCAATCAAGTTGACAATATTAACCATCACAGATCACAACATATTAGAAAAATCATGGTCACACAAATGACTACAATATATCATGAGTGCTGTAGTAGACCCATGTACAAAGGTCTAGGAGAGTGCCAGGATCTAAACAGTTGATTCTGAATGGATCACCTGCAGATGAGAGTCTGTGTCCACCATGTGCATTAACAGTGGATATTTCTATGCTTGGAAGGGCAATACTGGCTTCTGGCTGGAATCAGCCCATGGAGCGTGGTTGGAGGGTGGGAGGATAGGAGAATCCCTTCTCCTCCTCCTCTCTGTCTGCCTCAGGTAGCACTGCCATCATGACCACGTCTCCTCCAGGACTCCAGCTACACCAGACACCCCTCCCTTTGGGCAGCCCACTGTGGTGCCAACTTCCATCAAGCGTCCTGGATCCTGGGCACTATAAACAGCTCCTCTTCCTGCCCTGGAGGAAAGCAGCTTCCTGTATTAGTCAGGGTTCTCCAGAGGGACAGGACTAACGGGATAGATGCATATATGAAAGGGATTTTATTAAGGAGTATTAACTCACACCATCACAAGGTGAAGTCCCACAACAAGTGGTCTGCATGCTGAGGAGCCAGGGAGCTAGTCTGAGTCCCAAACCCTCAAAACCAGGGATATCCACAGTGCATCCTTCAGTCTGCTCCCAAAGGCCAGAGAGCCCCTGGCTAACCAACGATGTAAGTCCAAGAGTCCAAAAGCTGAAGAACTTGGAGTCCGATGTTTGAGGGCAGGAAGCACCCAGCATGGGAGAGAGACGGAGGCCAGAAGATGCTGCAAGTCTAGTCCATGTTCTTCTTTTTGCTTTTATTTTGGTTGCACTCAAAGCTAATTAGATGTTGCCCACCCAGATTGAGGGTGGATCTGCCTCTCCCAGTCCACTGACTCAAATGTTAATTTCCTTTGATAACACTCTCACAGACACACCCAGAAACAATATTTTGCATCCTTCAATCCAGTCAAGTTGATGCTTAATATTAACCATTACACTTTCCTGTTGGTTGCTTCATAATATCTAGCTTTTCAGTCCTTAAGTCACCTGAATAATCAGTCTCCTGCATTAAATTCTCTCTGGAGGTTGAATAGTGTCTGCTCTCTTGACTGATCCTGGCTGGAACAAGTGTCCACCAGGCTAAGCTTTGGCATGCCTAGCTTGGTTAATTCCCATAATCACTTTCTTTTTTTAACCTGGAAATCACATTTTATAAGGTGATAATTGAGAGATACGGACAAATATATGTTCAAGAACATATGACATATTTTACAATAGTGAAATCTTGAAAATAAATTTAGGCTCTGTTTATAGTCAATGACGTATAGCAATTACATGCTTAGTGCAAAAAGCTTGTTATAAAATATTTACATATTTACACAATCACTTTATATGATGAGGTTTAAGTTTAACAAGTTCCCTGTATGATGCAGGCAGAAACTGAGGTGGAGAGGAGTTAAGTGGTCCAAAGTGCTTCAGGTTTGTGGTGGTCCAGGCAGTATTAGAGCAATCTGACTCCAGGGTTTATTCTTTATCACCTGTGTACTATGTTGCCAACCTGGGTGAACTGGGGACATTCTGGCTCAAATCAATCCTGTCTATCATCGTTATCAACAAAGCACAGACTAATTGCTTAGTAATGTAATTTGTGACCAGATGGATGCTGTAAATTAGATGGGCCCAGGCCATGCATGTTTTAGAGTCTGAATCACGCCCTGGTGACAGTCTACCACTGTAAAAACAGTCCTGGAGGCAGAAACTCAAGTTCTAATCCTTCATGCAATGAGATGTGTGAGGCTCCAGGTGTTGCAAAGTAACCATTCCCAGGCCATGTCTTAGAATCAGAATTACGCCCTAGAGTGGCACTCTGCCATAGCAACACCACGCCTGGAGGCAGAGTTCCGTGTTCCAGTCTTGATTTCAACATGGGCGAGTGTCTGCTATACTTGACCTCTATACCTTGATGGGTCAAGTAGCATTAATGCACTGTTATTGATCTTGATATATGCCAGAAATCATGTTAAAAGCTCAGCATGCCTATTTATTCCCTACAACATCTCTGTAAGCCAGCTGCTAGCATGCTCATCCATTTCACAGATGGGAAAACTGAGGCTGAGAGAAGTGACTAGGTATGCCCAAAGTCTGCAACCTATGCATGGCAAAGCCCTAATGTCAACCAAAGTCCTTCTGATTCTAGAACTCCCAGGGCTGATACTGAGCAAATGTGTGATATACCATACCAACTGTTTACTGCAGGTAGCTCACAGATTAGGTTCCAAATATTCTGGTTTGCCAAAGCCTATACCATACCAGCTAAAAGTTATTTTGAATCTCATGTCTGGGAGCTGGTACGTTTAATCACTCTCTGCCATCACCATGAATGTAATGGTGGCATATGTCATGTTTTCTAAATGCAAGGCAATTCCTAATAATCCCAGTCGAGCAGCACTTTCTTGGCACTATCAAAATAGCTGAAAAATGTTGCTCACTGGCATTCAGAAGTCCATTTGTATAATCTGCTCAATGGCACACAGATGGCCAGAGACAGACGGTGCATATCTTTTGGTGGCCTGTTGGGTGAATATCTATCGAATGTGACGTATGATCCATAGACTCTGAAAACAGACTTCCAGAGTTTGCATTCTAGCTAGTTCACCAACTAGCTCTGTAATTGCGGTCAGGTTATTTGACCTTCTGTGCCTCAGTTTAACGTTTATATAAATCAAATAAAAATCTGCCACATGGGCTGTTGCAAGGATTATGTGGATGAATAGGAGTAAAGAGTATAGAACAGTCTCTGGCACTAGGTGAGTGCAGTCTACATCCTGGTTGTGACTTTCCCCACATAGTTGCTGGGGAGCAGAACCAGAACTTGGCCCAGGCAGATCTCCTGGCACCAGCTCTAACAACCAGGTATACCAGGCTCACCCACCATACTGGTCTATCCCCTCTGACCTCTCGATCCTCCAGCACTTCTTCCTACAGCCACTCTGCTATTGAGGCCAACGTTCCAGGACCTGGATTTTTCTGCAGGGGCAGGGTGAAGGGATCCATGTTTAAAGCAGGCAACAGACACTAAGCATATGATGGTGCAGGGACGGCCGGGAGAGGAGACGCAAGCTTCTTGCTTTCTGCTTCCAATTTTTGATAATATTATGTGAAAACTTTAGATGGGTTCAGTACCATAGACATTTGGTATTTCATTCTTGATATATATTCCTATTTCTTTATGCTTCCTTCTCTGATATAAATAATACATAAAAGTAGTAGCATACATCCAGGATTTTTTTTTTTCGTTTGGCTCTTTTATTTCTCTTTTATGACACAAAGAACTGAGAAGAGTTAGACTCATTTGTATTTCCTTTTTTTTTTTTTTTTTGCCATTTGAATGAAGTTATTTTACTTTTGCCAGGAAAAATGCATCTACGAAGCAATCTGCTAATGAGAGAGCTTTGCAAATTAACTTCTGTGATCTGATTCAGGCCGTGGGCCCAACTAAAAATACACCTCAATTCATTAAGAAGCACAATAATTATGAGACTTTCTCAGGAGAGCATAGTCCTGAGTCTCCCCAAGGAAAACTCTCTCAAATTAAGAGACAAAGGGATTATATCTCCAATATACAAAGAGCACTTGTGAATCAATAAGAAAAAGGCAAATATCCCAATATTTGGGATATGGATGGGGCATAAGAAAATTGTTAAAATACTTTCCACAGAGCTGGGGTTCTGCACATCTTCAATATTTTGGTTCTGGGAGCAAAATGACTCAAAATTAAGTAACATGCCACCAATTAGTAATCTCATCTTCACTACTATACATACAAAGACAGAGGACTCAAGTGGCAAACTTACCTGAAGACCTACACTTGGCCAATAGACATACAGAAAAAAAGTGGTTCAACCTAACCTATCATTAAAAATGTAAATTAATAATAATCTGGACATTTTCATCAACTAGTCTGACAAAATGTCAAATAGTAGATCAACAACGCCCATTGTAGATCGGCAAACAAAAATAATGAGCAAAAGATTCAACAGACAGTTCACCAAAGAAGATACGCCACTGGTAATAAGCAAGTGAAAAGATGCTCAACATCAGTAGCTGCTAGAGAAATGCAAACTAAAACCATGACATACCACTGTACACGCATCAAAATGGCAAAAGCAGACAGAACTACCAGGAGGATATGGCACACGTCCACCTATGTAACAAACCTGCACATTCTGCACACGTATCCCAGAACTTAAAATACAATTTAAAATAAGCAAACAAAAACAAAAAACTATCATGATAAAGTGCTAGGTTAAAGGCATTATGCAAAAAACACATATTTTTCTATATACCAGCAATAAAAGTTTAAAAGGATATTTTAAAAACACCATTGACTACAGAATCTAAAAGTTATGATATGTAGGGATAAATTTCATGACAAGATCTTTACCCCAAAAGCTAGAACATATTGCTGAAAGATACTAAAAGACCTAAATGAAGAGATGTAAACCATATTAATGCCCTGAAAGATGCAGTTCTGTTGAGCTGTTTAATTTTCCACAGTGCTCTGTAAATTGAATATACCCCAAGTCACCTCTAGGTACTGACCCAAGAAGTCTAGCCATGAAAACTAAGTGTGATATGGTAGGATGAGATCCCAGAAGACAAAAAGGAGATTAGAGGAAAACTGATGAAATCTGAATAAAGTGTGGAGTTTGTTAAGATCATGTATCAGTATTGGCTTGTTAGCTATGATCTATGTACCATGCTCCCATAGGACATTAACAATGGTGAAAACTAAGTGAGCGGTATGTAGGCAGTCTCTACTATCTTGCAACATTTCTGTAATTGTAAAAATGATTCTAAAAGGACATGTTTATTTAAATGTGTTATATCATGCAAATAACCCTGGGAGACTTTTTTGTGGAAATTAGTTATTTTTTTTCTAAAATTTTCAGTCATGTTATTAGTTCACATTTTTTAAGAAATGTTTTTAATAATGCAAGAATGTATGCCTCTGAAGGCTTGTTTGGGTACACCCATCATTTTGATATCTGTTCTCATTAATGGTATATTGTAAATAATGTACAGTGGAATAGACTACTAGTTAAATAGGGGATGTTTAATTCAGGGTATTCAGTAGATAAAAGTTAAAACCAGTTCTTAAGTTTCAAATTTTTAATTTTAATTTAAAAATATTTCTCTACTCCAAATTTTGGGGCCAATCTTTCTGCCATCTTTGACACAACCTCAGTTTCCCAATGTAGAGAATGTGTGTTCTCACATGCAAATGTTGCCTACTGTTTTTGGTAAGCACTGTGGGGGCTCTGAGAACAGAGAAGCCATAAAGATACTGTGTTCCTCCATCCAGGAACCAGGCTTCAAGGCAGGGATCATGTATGAGGAGGGACCAGCTGAGACTTGATCCTCCAGGGAAGCCTCTGCAGAAATAAAAAGCAATGGTGAAGAAACATTCCCAGCTGTGAGCAGTGTTAGTGGGAGTTCAATGGTGTGTGGGAGGGCTTTGGAGAAGAGATGGCATTAAGCTGAATAAAGTGTGCTAACAAAGAGAAGAGGGATATTCCAAGGTGAGTGAACAGTAAGAGCTAAAATGGGAAAGTAGGAGGTATGGTGGTAATTATAGCATTTTGGGAGACCGAGATGGGAGGATTGCTTGAGGTGGGGAGTTCGAGACCAGCCTAAGCAACATGGTGAGACCTCATCTCTACAAAAAATAAAATAAATTACCTGGGCATGGTGTCATGCACCTGTAGTCCCAGCTACTCGGGAGGCTGAGTTGGGAGGATCACTAGAGCATGTGAGATCAAGGCTGCAGTGAGCAATGATCATTCCCCTGCACTCCAGCCTGTGCAACATACCAAGGCCCTGTCTTTAAAAAACGTGACAGTAGGAAAATGCCCCTTAGGCAAGTGTCTATAGCACCTGGTTCACCCAGAGAAATTCGGTTTATGTCTACTCTCACAGTCTATTTGTTGGTAGTATCCCATCTCCCCCTCAGATCCATCCTGATTTGAACACGAAGTTAGGCAATTGCCTTTTGCTTAGTGTGCTTGAGAGAACCAAATTTCCAGCCTCCTTAATTCTCAGGGTGTATTCTCATACTGAATACATGGCTTGGCTTCGCTAGCAATTTATTCCTCAGTGCTAATGACCTGGGCCTCTTTCCTCAATTCTGATGTTCTCAAGCTCCATCCAGGAAGAAAATATGCAGAAAGCCATCCTTAAAGGGAGCCAGGAGTGGACACAGTGTGGAATGAACAGAAATTTACCTTTCTGTAAAGGGCACTGCAAGGGGAGTGGCTGTGGAGGGGAAGATGACTCAGTGGCAAGTTGTGCACTTGGCAGGAGTCAGCTCCTTCAGACTAATCACTGTCTGTCAATAAATGTCAAGGATCTTTAAAAACTCACCCCAAAGGCACGTGTCAGAAGTGGGTTAGTTAACAGTCTAAAAGATGCATACTTGCAGGAGGCTTTGGGAAAATCTTTATTAAAAATGCTTAATCATTGTAGGCATTTCAGGAATAGAAATAGGAGAGAAACGTTATGCACATTGATTGATTGACAGTGAGGAATCAAATAGCAATGACCCTCTGAATAAAATAGAAGTCTAGACACCAGGGTCACATATTAGTCCATTCTCACACTGCTCTGAAGAATACTAATGAGACTGAGTAATTTGTAAAAGAAAGAGGCTTAATTGACTCACAGCTCTGCACGGCTTGGGAGGCCTCAGGAAACTTACAATCATGGCAGAAGGTGAAAGGGAGGCAGGCATGCCTTATATGGCACCCGGTGAGCAAGAGAATGTATGTTAATGCAGGAAAACTGCCATTTATAAAACCATCAGATCGCATGAGAACTTAGTAATTATCATGAGAACAGCATGGGGAACCACCCCTGTAATCCAGTCACTTCCCACCAGGGCTCTCCTTGAATACCTGGGGATGGATGAGATTTCAGTGGGGACACAAAGCCTAACCATAACAGTCAGGGTTGGGAGAGTAGCTGGTACTCTAAAATAAATTGCTGCTCAAATTACTCTGTGTGTGTGTGTGTGTGTGTGTGTGCGTGTGTGTGTGTGTGCACATACATGGATGCACACACTCATTTGGCTGTATCTCTTTGTATATATCATTTCATGCTTATGTCGTTTTCTTCTGAAGAAAATATTTTACAAGATTAATAAATGAAAAAATAGTTTCTAATCAAAAGATAGAACCTGTCTTGTGATTAGTGTCTACTAAACACTTCCAAAAACTAAATTCTAAATTTTCCTGAAAATTCAGAAATGTGTGTAAGTATCCTGCATGCTTGCTGTGTGTAGTATGTTTCCCCTAACTTGTGTCTCTTCCTGATGTTCAAAAACAATATGGAATTTTCACTGGGCATCCACTTCTGCCCACTCTAAATTTGAATACCCTCCATTTGGAGGTGGGGTGGAGGTGTCACATGACACAAGCTATCCCTTGGCAACAGTGATTGGCTCAAGATGGTCACGTGACTGTTTCAGAGTCCCTTCTTGCTAAGTTCTGCTGTGAGGCATTATATACAAGAAATGCAGCATTTCAGTAGCTGCCAGGTTGTGCAGGTGAGCATTTGATAGCCACACACACAGGCGTTGCAGAAGTCTCTTGGTTGCACAGAGGGAGCCAAACAGTGCTTAGTGTATGTAGGGTCTAGTGAGAGCGAAGGCTGGGCTTGTTAGCCTGGAGTCATAGGAGCTGGACTGTGACCAGTTAGGTAGGCAGCTTTGAAACAGATATTGCTCCTGTGGCTTCCTTGTGAAGCCTTTATTAATTTCACCTCTACTCGAGGCACTGATTTTCCCATTTAGTTACAGACTGTGAATTGGCATTTATTTCCCATAAGCAAACATTCCTTGGAAGGCAGCATCTTGGATGGCCGCAGAATAGAGTTGTCTTGTGAAAAATTACCTCGTTCTATGGCAGCACCCAGATATGCTTCCTAGCATGCTATTCTAGGTGTCCTGCATCCAAGAGACTCACAGACCAAATTATGATGTTCAAATGAAACACTTTGTTAAGAAACACAGAGCAAGAAGGAGAGCACAAAAATTGTACAGGAATGTTCATAGCATTCTCCACAAAAAGACTGAACAACTCAAATGCTCATCAACTGCTGAATACATGTATTGGCCAGGGTTCTCCAGAGGGACAGGGCTAATGGGATAGATGCATATATGAGAGGGAGTTCACGAGGAAAACTGAATCACACACTCACAAGGTGAAGTCCCACCGTAGGTTGTCTGCAAGCTGAGGAGCCAGGAAGCCGGTCTGAGTCCCAAAACCTCCGAAGTAGGGAAGACGACAGGGCAGCCTTTAGTCTGTGGCCAAAGGCCCAAACACCCCTGGCAAATCACTGGTGTTAATCACAGAGTCCAAAAGCATAAGAACTTGGAGTTCGATATTTGACGGCAGGGACTATCTAGCATGGAGAAGGATGGAGGCCAGAAGACGTAACCGGTCTAATTTTTCCACATTCTTCTGCCTGCCTTTATTCGAGCCATGCTGGCAGCTGATTAGATGGTGCCCACCCACATTGAGTGTAGTTCTGCCTTTTCCAGTCCACTGACTCAAATGTTAATCTCCTTTGGCATCACCCTCACAGACACACCCAAGAACAATATTTTGCATCCTTCAATCCAACCAAGTTAACATTCAATAGTAATCAGCACAAAACCAAATGTGGCAAATGTATACAATGGAATATTATTTAACAATAAAAATAAATGAGGTACTGACACAGGCAGCAACAGGGGTAAACCCCGAAGACCTATGGCTAAGTGAAAGATGCCAGACACAGAAGACCATGCCTTGTATGACTGCATTTATATGGAACATCCAGCCTAGGCAAATCGATAGAGACAGAAAGTTGAATAGTGGTGGCCAGGTGCTTGAGGGATTGGGAGGAAATAAACATGGCTGCTCTGTGGTAGGGAGTTTCTTTGGGGGTGATAAAAGTGTTCTAAAACTAGGTAATGATGATGTTGCAATTCTGAGTATACTAAAAACCACTGAATTATGCACTGCAACAGGGTGGTTATGATGATAACTGATACCTCAACAAGACTTGTTTAAAAAAAAAAGAAGAAAGCAACTAAAAGAAGCAGAAGCAAAGGAACCAGGTGGAAAATGTTAACACACTTAGAATACCACGCAAGCTGGGAGGGACCACATTAGGACTTCAATCCTGGATTATGTGATGCTTACATTCTCTGTCTCTGTGTCTCTCTCCTTTCCATTTGCCCTCCTCTGTACATCCCTCCCCCCTTCCCCCCAACACTGGTCTACAGTGGACACAAGTACTAGCGTGGGTGTTGGGCAAGGAGACCCAAGACACTGAGATGCCTGGGGCCAGCACAGCACACTGGCACGGTTAAGAGACCCTGGGGCAGGTGCATTGCATCAGTGGCTGAAGCTTACCCTCACCTGATGGTCAAGTATCTCACTTAACTTTCTTGGTCTAAGGCAGGCGTCCCCAAACTTTTTACACAGGGGGCCAGTTCACTGACCCTCAGACCGTTGGAGGGCCGCCACATACTGTGCTCCTCTCACTGACCACCAGTGAAAGAGGTGCCCCTTCCTGAAGTGCGGCGGGGGGCCGGATAAATGGCCTCAGGGGGCCGCATGCGGCCCGCGGGCCGTAGTTTGGGGACGCCTGGTCTAAGGACACATAGCTCAGGAACGGGTGATAGCTAACAGCATCATAAATATTAAGTACCTTGAGGTCCCATGTATATCTTCCTGTTTTCTTCTAAATGTTTTATGGCTGTACATTTTTTGGCTCATGAGTTTTGAATGCATCATCAATTTGGGGACCTTCTGTGTGTTCACTGTGTGACAAATGTTTGGTGTCTAATGTGGCCTTTGACTATTTAGCCCGCACTCTGTCCTTCCATTCCTATTGAGTTGTGTGTATCCTCTTCATTTGTCTCATTTTCTTATTGTCCATAATTAGGTTGAATATTCTTAAACAACACAGCAAACACACAGTGTAAGAATCATGCTATTATTTCTGCTTCTTCTCGACTGAGAGGTGACATTTCAGGTGTCTTCCGTTTGGACGGGTATTGATTGCATCTAGGAGAGAATGGGAATTCCATCTCTTCTGTTGAAGAAGCATAAGACATTCTTCTTCCCTCTGTTTTTGTTCCCCCTGAAACTGGAGATTGATGAGAAGTCTGAGGAAATTGATGTCCTTTAAAACGGTACCTGCCAAATGTGATTTCTTCCTTAAGGGATGGGAGGATAGGGGTGGGTTTGTTTCCTTCTTTAGGAGAAGCAAAATACCAACCCATTTTCACTTGTTTCTGCCAGGTAAGAGCATTTTTTTAAGACATGAAGTGTCTCTCTATCAACCAGGCTGGAGTGCGGTGGCACAATCTTGGCTCACCACAACCTCCGCCTCCCGGGTTCAAACAGTTCTCCTGCCTCAGAATCCCAAGTAACTGGGATTACAGGCATGCACCACCATGCCTGGCTCATTTTTGTATTTTTAGTGATGGTGGAGTTTTACTGTGTTGCCCAGGCTGGTCTCAAACTCTTGGACTCAAGCAATCAGCCCGCCTCGGCCTCCCAAAGTGCTGGGATAACAGGCGTGAGCTACCACGCCAGGCCAGAGCCATTTTATAGACCTTTCAGAAACAAGCCTGAAGCAGGACTGGCTTCTGCCCATGAGGAACCAGAAACTTTGAGAGGTCTCCCAGGCTGACTGATAAATCAGGCACCAATATAGTGGAAGAGATGGGTGTGACTGCTTCAAACCCCAGGCCTGTACCACACAGATGTCCCTGTGCCTGGGTAGTCTTAAGCAGCCTTGGACAATGAGCATTGAGAAAAGGGAAAAAAGCCAGATCGAGGAGGATCCTAGCTCAGTCTCCCATTCAGTGGGTATTTCCATCTTCAGGTCTAAACTGTGGCCCATAAGCTTAGTGCACCGTACAATTATTAGAAAACAGCTCGACCAGTATTTTCAAATAAATGAAATTGAATAGAACATATTGGAATGCATGCCCAAAACAAAGTGTTTTTCTTCAAATTTTATCTTTAGTTAGATATGTAACAACATGTGATTGTGTGATTGTCTGCTGAGTCCTAATGTAAAGTGGGCATTTTTTCTTTTTTTTCTTTTTCTTTCTTTTCTTTTCTTTTTCTTTTTCTTTCTTTTTTTTTTTTGAGACAGGGTCTCATTCTGTTGCCCAGGTTGGAGTGCAGTGGTGCAGTCATGGCTCACTGCAGCCTCAACCTCCAGAGCTCAAACAATTCTCCTGCCTCAGCCTCCTTAGTTGCTGGGACCACAGCCGTGTGCACTACTCCCAGCTAAATTGTCTTTATTTTTTGTAGAAACAGAATCTCAGGAGGCTGCCCAGGCTGGTTTTGAACTCTTGGGCCTGAGCTGTCCTCCCAACTCAGCCTCCCATAAAGTGTTGAGATTACAGGCGTGAGCTGTTCCAACGCAGCCTAATGTGTACTTCTTAGTGGATTGTGATCATATGAAAGGCACCTGTATTTATTTCTGCTGCTAACCCAATTATGTCTTCCTTTAAAATCCAGAAATTCAGGAAGATCCCCCTTTCCTCTTAGCTCAGGTTGTTTCTCCTGTCTCTAAACATTCTGAATTATTCAGCGTGAAGCTTGATTCTGTTTCTCTGTGTCATCTATCATTCACTCCACTGATAAGTATTTTCCCTACGTCCTTCCACTTCTGCATGACTATAAGCCCTTTCAGTGATTCTCTCAGCCCACACCGCAGATGATAAAAGAAGATGCCGAAAGGGCCAAGGCTTATAGGAAACTGAGCACAGCAGGAAGAGGCATTCACATGACCCTTGTGGACTGAGTTACACTTCCCAGAAAGACATGTTCAAATCCGAATCCCGGTACTTGTCAGTGTGACTTTATTTGAAGACAGGATCCCTGCAGATGTAATCAAGTTAAGATGAAGTCTTTAGGGGGCCCTGATCCAGTATGACTAGTTGCCCTATGAGAAGAGGCACAGACTCAGACCCAAGCAGAGAAGGCAATGTGAGCGCAGACATGGGAGAAATGCCAGGTTATGACAGAGGCAGAGCTGGAGCAATGTGCCCACAAACAAAAAAAGCCAAGGATTGCTGGCATCATCAGAAACACAGAGAAAGGCACGGAACAGATCTTCCCCTGGAGTCTTCAGAGAGACAGTCTGGCCTCACTGGCACCTTGATTATGGACTTCCAGCCCCAGATCACACATTTCGGTTGCTTTAAGCCTCCCAAGCCTGTGGTAGTTTGTGAAGCAGCCCTACCGAATGAGTACAATGACCTGGACATAATGTACATGTTAAACGTGTGAGAACATTTGTCTCTTCTATAAAGAATCCTCCTCTCTCTCATTTTTCTTGAAATTCGAAGACCACTGACTCTATTTTTTCTTTTCTCACTCTTGTAGGTATAGCGGCAATAAAAGAAAAATTTTACTTTTCTCTTAGATTTATGATCTGTAAAAAATGGATTGAGTGTGCTAACGAATGGCAGCTCATCCTCAGTTGAGAAGAGAGGACAGTGGGGAGTGGTGGGGACTGTGCCGAAATGGAGAATGCAGGTCCCATCAGAGGCACTATCAGAGGACCAAGCTCCCTACGGTGCCATATCACTAGATTGTTTTAAAGAAAAAACAACAACTCTGTAATCTGTATTTTTATATTTAAAAAATCAAATTTTAAGGGTTTAGCATTTTAACTTTTAACATTGCTTAAAATTTTATTTTATTTTATTTATTTATTTTTTTGAGACAGAGTCTCGCTCTGTTGCCCAGGCTGGAATGCGATGGTGCATGATATTGGCTCGCTGCAACGTTTGCCTCCTGGGTTTAAATTATTCTCCTACCTCAGCCTCCTGAGTAGCTGGGATTACAGACAAGCACCACCAAACCTGGGTAATTTTTGTACTTTTAGTAGAGACTAGGTTTCACCATATTGGTCAGACTGGTCTTGAATTCCTGACCTCAAGTAATCCACCTGCCTTGGCCTCCCAAAGTGTTAGGACTATAGGCATGAGCCACCACACCCGGCCTAAAATTGATTTTATTTTAGATTTAGGTGGTACATGGGAAGTCTTGTTACCTGGGTGCACTGCGCAATGGTGGAGTTTTGACTTCTAGTGTACCCATCACCCAAATAATGACCACTGCATCCAGTGGGTAACTTTTCAGCTCTCCCCTGTCTCTTGCTCTCTCTACCATTGGAGGCCACAGTGCCGACTGTTTTCATATTTATTTCATGTACACCCATTGTTTAGTGTCCACTAATCAGTGAGAACATGTGATATTTGATTTTCTATCTCTGAGTTAGTTCACACAGGAGAATGACCTCCAGCTGCACCCATGCTGCTGCAAAAGATATGATTTTGCTCTGTTTTAAGGCAGCAAAAATCAATTTTCAATTGTTATCAATGAATTCATTTGAAGATGCTGTGCAGTACTAACAAAGTTCATCTGGATACCAACAGCTCATGATAACTGTCCCTTAAAAACCACCCTGTGGCCAGACACATGCATGTTGAGTACTTGCTAGGGGGACTGGCCTTTATTCCAGGAGGGTCTCTTGGGTAGAGAACTATATCCTGGAAGGCTTCTTGATTTTAGGTGTTCATCGGGGGTGAAATATATTATTTCAGGAAACATAATGTGAGGATAAGGTGCCACTTTCACAGGTTTCAAGTGTGTCACTTTTTGTTCATTTTGTTTATGAATGAAGATCACACCAGGAGAAACTGCTCCTGGACTGGATGAGACTTCTGGGCTTCCAGCCGGTTTGTGTGGAGAGAGAGAATGTTGTGCTGCACTGTCCTCGTGAAGACAGTTCACGTGACTCAGTCTCGAAGCTGTCTCTGAAGATCTTCTGTAACGATGTGAGCTTCTCTTATTAGGAAAACAAAATAAACATTATCTTCCAGCCCCTCTATCCATATCTATTTAGCTTCACTTGAAAAGGCCTTCAGAAACCTTTGAAGTTACACAGACATACCAAGTATCTTCCATTTTGGACAAGGTGACAAGGTTTGTTTAGAAGAGAATGGGAATTCAATCTCTTCTGTTGAAGAAGCCACAGACATCCTTCTCTCTCTGTTTGGATTCTCCCTGAAACTGGAGACTGACCAGGGACCTGAGGGAATTAATGTCCTATAAAATGATACCTGCTGACATGGTTTGGTTGTGTCCTTAACCAAATCTCACCTTAAATTGTAATAATCACCAGGTGGACATAATTGAATCATGGGGGTAGTTTCCCCACACTGTTTTCATGGTAGTGAATATGTCTCATGAGACCTAGTGGTTTTATAAATGGGAGTTTCCCTGCATCAGTCCTCTCTCGCCTGCTGCCATGGAAGATGTGACTTTGCTCTTTCTTTGTCTTCCTCCATGATCATGAGACCTCCCCAGCCTTGAGGAACTGTGAGTCAGTTAAACCTCTTTTCTTTGTAATGTACCCAGTCTTGGGTATGTCTTTATTAGCAGTGTGAGGACAGACTAATACACCTGCCAAACGTGATCTCTTCATTGAGGGAAAGTGCAATGGTGGAGCAGATCTCCTTCAAAGTCAAAGACTTCTATGAGAGACTGAACTGGGCATTCTGCTTGTGCCCCTCCAAGTTGACCCTCAGCTTTTCACCATACCCTGCATCTCAGGGATGTAATATTCAAGTACCACATGAATTAAACCCCTGTCTTCCAGCCTCCAGATCGGATTGGCCAACAGAAGGCACCAAGGAGGTCAGAGAGCAGAAGAAGAGAAGGATCAGGATACTTACAACTCTGCTTCCTCCACACCTAACTTTGGGCCATATGTTGGAAGTGACTGTGTGCGTCCACCAAGGGATGCAGTTTATCCTGGGTGGCCCTTCTCCCATCACTCAAGCTCCAGTGACCTGGCCCTCCCACTGGCAGGTCCCTTTGGGGGCTGGACGGCTTCCCCTGTACTCAGTCTTGTGTGCTTCTCCACCCCTGCTGGCTTCCCTTCATTCTGCTCACAACTTGTAAATAGTGCCATCCTTAAACTCTCTTTCATCAGCACTTTCAGCGTGTCGTTCAAATCAGGATGCTGAATGATACAGGAGCCAAGTAGCATTGGTTTTCCATATTCCTCTCACTTTTCAGAGACCGGAGGCATATGTGGGCTTACATGAAACATATATATATATATATATATATATATATATATATATATATATGTATCTTTGTTATTTTTATATATACATATATATATGTGTGTGTGTGTGTGTGTGTGTGTGTGTACATATTTAACCTATATAGCTGCTTCAAATAACACAATGTTATCTGAAGATGAAATCAATCCCTTTAACCCAATCAGTGACAACAATTGGGTGTTGAGAGCAATCAGACTGGTTTTGTTCTCCCAAATAAGCTGAAGTGCAGAAAACGTCTAGAGGTGTTAGGATAAATGATCTCAGCGACAGCCCTGGGTCTCAGGGGCTCTCACAGAACCTTGTTCTCACATTCTGGAGTTCTGAGCAGAAAGCTCCTTCTAGGCAAGCAAGAGGGGACTCTAGAATCCAGCTCTCCCTCTGGTCATTGCACCGTCTCACCTCAACTTCTAAAGTCTCTGTGGAAAGGACCGCAGAAAATAGTAATTCTTTTAGTATAAGTAGGTCTATGAAGTGCTGAGGGTAAGTATATCCCATAACACAAAAGATATTCATTGTTTCCCTGACATTCCAATTTTTTTACATTAATTTCATATTTAATCATGTGGGCTTTTTAAAATTGCATTTTAGGTTTTGGGGTACATCCAGCCACCTGTATTTTCTCTAGCAATACAGCTCATGTTCTTTGACCAGAAATAGATCTGTGGCCCCACCTGTTAGCAATGGGGCTGGGAAGCGTGGCCAGGGCCTGGGCTACTGCCTCGTAGATAAGCTCCACACTACCGATGGTGGCACAAAGCTGTGGTGGTCAACCAGCTGTCCCTGCCATGCCTTGTGTTACTCTGTGTGTATGTGTTGTGTGTAAGTGTGAGAATGTGAGTATGTGAAGGGGCATGTGAGTGTGAAAATGTGTGTGTGTGTGAGTGCAGAATGTGTGGGTGTGTGTATCTGTGTTAGTGTGTGACAGAGTGTTACAGTATGTGTGTGTGTGTGAGGATGTGTTTGGGTGTGTGTGACTATGTCTGTGACAATGTGTGTGAGCAAAAGCATGTGTGTGGGGGTAGGTGTGTGAGTGTGCAGGGAGAAAATGTTAGCATATGTGTGGGTGTGAGTGTGTGCATAAGAATGTGTGTGTGTAAGTGAGTGTGAATGTGTGTGTATGATTGTATATGAGTGTGTGTGTGACTGTGAGTGTTAGAGTATGTGGGGACTGTGTGCATGTGTGTATGTGTATCTGTGTGTGTGTATGAGACTGTGTGCTGTGCTGTGTATATGTGTGTGTGGTGTGATTGTGACTGTGTGTCAGTACATGCGTGTGTGTGACTATGAGAGTGTTAGAGTATGTGGGGGGCTGTGTGCATGCATGTGTGTGTCCGTGTGTGCATGTGTGACTGTGTTTGCGCCTGAGTGTATATGTGTGTGTAACTATGAAGCTGTGTGTGTGTGTGTGACTATGATGCTCTCTGTGTGTGTGGTATGTGTGTGACTCTGTGTGCATGTGTGTGTGTGTGTGTGTGTGTGTGTGGTATGTGTGTGACTCTGTGTGTGTGGTATGTGTGTGACTGTGTGTGTGGGGGGCTATGTGTGTGACTCTGTGTGTGTGTGTGTGTGTGTGTGGTATGTGTGTGACTCTGTGTGTGGTATGTGTGTGACTATGTGTGGGGGGGTATGTGTGTGACTGTGTGTGTGTGGGGGGAGTATGTGTGTGACTCTGTATGTGTGGTATGTGTGTGACCGTGTGTGTGAGGGGTAAGGTGTGTGACTGTGTATATGCGCATGTATGAGTGCATGTGTTCTTGGTCATCTGAATCAGTAACGCTCCTGGCAGCATCTCCCCGTTTCTGAGACTTGCCCAGCTCCCGGTGTCTGCTGAGGTGCCAGCCATTGCCTGCGGTTACCGACCACGACGCCGGCCTCTGGGGTGAACGTCAGGGCTGCAGGCTCCTGGAGACGCACCCGTGTGCAGAGTGATCAACGCTATCTCTTCTGCACTTCTAGCCCTGCCCCGGAGGCTCACCTTGTCTGAAGCCCATTCTCACAGACCTGTTACAAATATGATCCCTCTAGAAGTCCAGGGGCGACGGAGCAGGGAAACCCTCTCCTCGCAGCGAATGCAGAGCGAATCAGACAGTTAAGCAGAGAGCTGAGCACAGGGCCTGGCCCTCAAGGCTCTCGGAGACGACTGCAAGTGCTCCGGAGCCCCACTTGTGCTGTTTGCTATGGGAATAGCGCCCCCTGGTGCTTTCAATACCCCCACCCAGAAATGCTATTGATTACTCCAGCCACCGTCCTTGCTGTATCAGTGTGCACTGAGTCCTTCTGGTGTGCGTGGCCAAATGCTGGGCCACAGAGATTTATAAATCAGTCTCACCTCTGGGCTCGACTAATGCAGAGTCTTCGTTCTCCACCCCGAAGCCATTCCCAGCCCCTTCTCCTGATTGTAAAGGCCTTCTTCCTTCACTGGGGGCTGAGAATACCAGATGCCCACTTTTGCAGCCAGTTAGAGGGAGGGTTTGGGAACGTTTCCAGTCTAGCCAGAGCCATTGAGGGAAGCCCGCTGGGAGCTCCTGGCCACTATTGCCCTTCACATCAGAAAGAAATTAAATAATCTGCTCCAGTAGACATTAGAAGCTGGTTATGCTGCAGTCTTTGAAGCAGGTTTTCTGGACAGGAAGGAATCATGACGTCTCAGGCTGGCCCAAACACAGGTGAATTTATTCTAAAGATGTTGGACACGAACTCATCGTTTTTTATGGCTGCGTAATATTCCATGGTATATATGTGCCACATTTTCTTTATCCAGTCTATCAATGATGGACATTTGGGTTGGTTCCAGGTCTTTCCTATTGTAAACAGTGCCACGATGAACATACATGTGCATGTGTCTTTACAACGTAACAATTTATAGGGACATGGATGAATCTGGAAACCATCATTCTCAGCAAACTGATGCAAGAACAGAAAACCAGACACCGTATGTTATCACTCATAGGCGGATGTTGAACAATTAGAACACATAGACACGGGGAGGGGAACATCACACACTATGGTCAGTGCGGGGTGGCGGGGGAGGCTAGGGAAGGGACAGCGGGGGTGGGGAGGGTGGGGAGGGATAATGAGGGGAGAAATGCCAGATATAGGTGATGGGGGATGGAGGCAGCAAACCACCTTGCCGTGTGTGTACCTATGCAACAATCCTGCACGATCTGCACATGTACCCCAGAACCTAAAGCACAATTAAAAAATAAACTAAAAATAAATAAAGATGTTGGTTGCAGTTTACCCGGAGAACATCGAAGAACACACGTTGGAAAGTGCTAAGATCTGCAGGGGTTTCACACACAGAAGGTCCCCTGTCTCAGAGGCACCTGGTGGGTTTCCCTGCACTTCCTCCTTTAGCTCTGCGGCTGGCCCTTCCTGGACCAGCCCAATCAGCTGCCAGTCTGCACGCCATGCCCCGCCCCCCAAACCCGAGATGACCACCCATTGGCACAATCTCCACGTTCCGTGTATCATTGAGAACATCTGATTGGTCCCCCACCCCAGCCTTGAAACAGACGTTCATCCGTGGACCAATCAGCAGTGGAAGGGGTGGATCCGGTGGGGATGGTCGCGTGGTGCTCAGGACTGCTCTTTCTTCCAGAGGCTTCAGGTGGAGCTCAGGTGCAGAGGGGCTGTGAGAGGCAGGGGGTGAGCCCAGCTCTGCAGGAGCACACTGAGAACCATGGGCCCTTGCAGGCACCCTTCCTCAGGGGTTATGTCAGAGCAAGTTATTTTAAGTGAGAGATGGCACTGCCCAAATATAATGCAGAAGCATGCCTTATTTCATTGGAATACCTGTATTGTCTGTTGATAATAAATTTTATTTATCACATATTACATATGATAATCTATTGCACATTACATAATATATATTACATTTTTAGTTCATGTATGTCATTGTATTCTACATATATGCACCGTATATAATATATAATTTATTATTTATAGCCTATAATAGCATTATATCTGACATATATAATATCTGCTATCTAGAAAATATGTACTAGTACATACTTTTATAGTTAATAAATAGTTTAACACATATATTTTTATATGTATAAATTCAGACATTATATCTGTATGTATTCAATTTTTATATATTTATTACATAATATATACATTTATATATGGTTTGTATATATGTATACATTTATTTGTTACATATTCATAATGAACTGTTTCACTGGAATATATGTGTATATATATGTAATATGTTTGTAATTTAAATGTACCATTGACATTTAAAATTAGAGAGATTTTACATTTTAAAAATCGAGATAGCTGCTTTCTCCTGAGAAGTGGAAGTAAGATAATGATAGCTAATACTAGCATTGCACTTATCGGTGATGGGGGTTTTTCCAGCCTCCTTATGTCTCTCTGGACCCCTAACGGTAGCCCTGTGATGTGGGTTATACAGTCACTACTGTCACTTGTTCTAAGCCTCCTTCCATTTACGGATGAGAAAACAGTGTAGTTGCACCTGGGCCCCTGACCGTGGGTGGCACTTCCCCAGTGGATTAGGCTCCTGCAGGGTGCCCGCAGCCCCACCTGCCCCCTCTGGCTCACTGCCCCCTCTTGGCCTCCAGTGAATTTCAGGTCCAGGCTCTTCCTCCTCCCGTTTTTACATTACCTGCCTTGCCCCTGTGAGCATTTTCACCCATGACCCCTGAGAGTTTATAAAGCTGGAGAATTTTCTATATAAGCTTCCAGTTGGAGTTTTCAAATGGATTATACTTTCCAAATTTATAAGTAAGACTCATCAGTGAAATAATAACTGTGAACTAAAGTTTGGGGGGGAAAGCTCAGATTGGGAAAGTATGTTTCTGGACGTTGTCAATGGCTGAGTCCAGTTGTTTGGGCTCCGTCAAGCCCTGAGACCTTGTCTTTTCTGTCTTTCCCCAGCAAATCCATCAGACCTGTGGGGATCCTTTAATTCAGAAAGAAATGGCCCAGCCACACATGTGTCACTGCAGAATCCTGTCCCATCACCCATTCCCTTTTCCCGGGGCCGACAGCTCTGTGTTTCCCTGTGCCCGGCTGCTGTCTGACCACCGCCATCTCTCTACTAATGCTGACACCCTCCTTGCAGATGCCCCTGCACTGGCCTGAGTGTGGAGACAGCCTTCAGCCTGCAGTCAGACTCAGTGGAGGAAGGAGCCCGGCCTCAGTCAAGTCCAGCGCAGCCACCCCCTGATGGCCATCCACAGCCTCTGACCTGAGGAACCAACATGAGTAGCTGGACAGAGACAGTGACCAGAGCTTGTCCTGTGGTGATCACTGCTCTCCTAGAAAGGCCAGAAGCCCGAAGAAGCTGGTCCCAGCCTAAATAAAGTGAGCAGGACTATCTGTGACCTACCCGTTGACAAGGTCCCTATTTCGCAAGTGAAGTCTGGATGGTTTGCTGCTGACAGATGTCAGGTAGACTTCCCCATCTTCTCTTCTCATCTTCTGTCACTGAGTGACAAGTACCTTCCCTTCACTGGTTTTCACCCAATGCAAAAACTTAACCTCCCAGTGTGTTCATTAAACCTCAGTCTCCCTAATAATCTCTCCTCTCTCCAGAATCTCCTCCTCTCCAGAATCATATTCTTAGGCCACTTTGTGACAGAGGAGACTACCATGTCCCTGCAGAGAGCAAGTAATTACCTTGCCCATGTCATCCCAAATAGTGATGTATCCCTGACCTCACTTGATCTTGGTTTTCAACACCTCTGTCTGCAGATAGAAAAATTAAGTGCAGCGAATTTCTGTCAGTCCCTAATAGCAGTTTCTTCTTGCCTAAAAATACCAAGACCACCTGAACAGAGAAACGTGCACGATAGCTACCGAGTCTGTCGTCGTTAGAGAAGCAGCCAACTTCATTAGGGCATCAGTGAGCACTGACCATCAATGACCCATGGTTGGGACTTGTTGTGGATCAAGCATGTCCCTGCAGTGATTAATAACCATAAGCAAAGGCAATAATTAGGAGACATCAGTTACGGAGCTAGAGGAAAGTCATTTCTGAACTGCCTTTGGAGAAAACCTTTAAGCCGCATGAAAAGAAAAAAGAATCTGACACCCAGTTCTTACAGAGCCAAGAACAAAGAGAAATGAGTGACAAACACATTGGGGGAGCCCAAGAGGACACTAATCCTTGTGCTTTTGAGTTAGGTTGAGCTGAAGAGTCGGCGTTTGTTAGTCTACAGCAAGGTAGAGTAATACCTTACCTGAGTTATACGGCGGGGTAGAGGAACACCTCACCTGAGTCACTCGGTGGGGTAGAGGAACACCTCACCTGAGTCACTCGGTGGGGTAGAGGAACACCTTACCTGAGTCACACGGCGGGGTGGAGGAATACCTCACCTGAGTCACACTGTGGGGTGGTGGAGGAACAACTTACCCAAGTTCTGCAGCGTGGTGGTGGCGGAATACCTCACCCGAGTTACGCATGGAAAAAGTTGTCCAGTCATTTGGCTGTGAACATCCTGCTTTGATCCCAAAACCTGAAGCGCCTTGAGCAAATTGGTTTGCTCCACCTCAGGTCACTGATGAAAGAATAACTGGGTCAGGAGACACAGGCTCCTTTTGATGAAGATGGCAAATGGCAGATACGCAAAATGAACAAGCATCACAGCATGAATCAGTACTTTATTCCTTTTAATGACTAAATAACATGTGTGTAGATACGCCACAATTTATCCATGCATCCGTTGATGGACATTTGGGTTGTGTCTACCTTTGGCTATTTAGAATAATGCTGCTATGAACATACCTGTGCATCTATTTGTTTGGGTATCTGTTTCCAGTTCTGGGGATATTTACTACATATGGAGTGGAATTGCTGGATCATATGATATTTCTACGTTGAACTTGTTGAGAAACTGCCAAACTGCCTGTCCACAGTGCCTGCAGCATTTGACATTCACTCCGGCAAATACGCAAGGGTTTCAATCTCCCGGTACTCTTGGCAACAGTGGTTGTTCTCTCTTTAATTCTAGCCATCCTAGTGAAGGTGAAATGGTATCCTACTGTGGTTTTGGCCAGACTGCTTGCATCATCACATTTCATCCACACAGTCCCAAAGATCTGTAACACATTTGTTCTTATTCAACAGTCAAAAGAAATCTAGACTCCAGTGAGTTAACAGAGCCAGTCTTCAAATGCAGACTAGTGAGACCTCAGATCCCCAGCTCTCAGCGGCTGGAAGAGGGGCTGGTAGCTCTGTGAAGCCAGATTTACTCATCCATTTACTCATTAATTATTCTACACTCACTTATTGAGCACAAATTCTATGAAATCCCTATTGTCTATGTTTGTTATTTCATGAGGACGTTAGAAAAATTTATCCTTTGTTTATGTAGAGACTTTCAAAATGCAGATGATACTTTTTTTGAGGTTCAGGAAGAATGGGCTAAATCCTTTCTAAATAAAAAGACTTACTTTTGAGGACCACCATTTTGAAGGCTTGTGCTAACACAAAATTAAAATTACGGATGGAATATATTTGTTTGCAGGTGGCAGTAATGCTACATTAAATCACATATGTCAATAAGATAATTCATGCAGAATTCAAAATCTTAAAGCCGTATCCAACTTTAATCAAATGATAAAATTAGAATGCCGTCTTTCAAAGTCCATTGGTTCTATATTCTTCAGATTGAGGTTCATCCTTAGGAATGCATGGTTTCTCAAAGGAAGATGTGTTGCTATTCCTAGAAGAAAGAAAAATTTGTACAGGGCATGCGAAGTAAAGCTTCAACCACACCTACGTGGTCAGCTAAATAATGGCCCCAAAGACATCCATGTCCTAATCACAGAAACTTTGAATGTTACCTGACATGATGAAAGGAATTCCATAGATGTGACTGCGTTAAAGGCTTTGAGATGGGAATATTAGTCTATATTTTACAGCTAGGTCTGATGTAATCACAGGAGTCCTTATAAGAGGGAGGCAGGTGGGTTAGAGTTAGAGATGTGGGGATGGAACTATAAGTAACAATGTTTGAGAACAGAAGCACCAAGGAGGGCCAGCGGCATCTACGTGCCGGAAAAGGCGAGGTGACGGATTTTCCCCTGGAGCCTGTGAAATGGGTGATGTGCTGCCAACACATTCGTTTTATCCCCTTAAGAGACATTTTGGAATCTCGACCTTCATAACTAAAAGAGAACACATTTGCATTATGTGTGATGTTTTAAGCATAAATTTGTGGTACTTAGTTATATCAACAATGGGAAATGAATACAATCTAATACCCTAAAAACGCATTTGTAAGCGTTTCCCTTTCTTAAATGTTTTTGAGTCCTTCTACCCAGGGTAAGCCTTCCCACCGCGGTGTGGGAGGACGCTGAGGATGTAATTGCCTGTATGGAAAATGCTCTGTGATTTGCAGGGTCTGAAGCCAGGCCCCGTTTCACACATCCTTTCCACCCCTGCTGTGGATGTAGTCCTTCTCAATTGTGCACCTCAAAGATGATGTCAGTGAAATAGAGACTATCACAGTGCAATTCTTGGACCTCATGTCAGGTAACATATAAAAGTCTTAAGTCAGTGTAAGTTGTAAATAAAGGTTAACAATTATTATTAGGGGGAAGTGATTATTCTCGTCCACAACATTGACCACAGCCCCGTGGCATCAAGGAGGACAGCAAGATGAGGGGACCCATCAGTCCCAGTCGTAAAGAGTAACATTTGTCCAAACTCCAGGCATTTTAAATAAGAATACAATTGAAAGTTCTTTAAAAGTGTCTCAAAAGCGGCTGGGTGCGGTGGCTCATGCCTGTAATCCCAGCACTTTGAGAGGCTGAGGTGGGCGGATCACTTGAGGCCAGGAGTTCGGGACCAGCCTGGCCAACATGGTGAAACCCCATCTCTACTAAAAATGAAAATAAAAAAGTATCTCAAAAGACATTTGTCTCTTGTGTTAAAATATCACTCTGGTACACAGGAGATTGAGCTATAAATCAAAGCTACAGCTTCAGTTTCAAGTGGGTATGTAGAAAATGATGTCATTTTCTGAAGGACTGCAATTTCAATCAAATCCACATTACGTGGAGTGGTTGAAGATAACATTGGCCTAAGGACCGTCTCATTAACTTCTCCCTGAGCTAATGGGACATATTCTATCAATCACTGATTTAAATCTGGCAGGTAATGAGTTTACAGCCTGACTGTTTTGACAAGATCTTCTCTAAGAATGCTGTTTACACCAGAGCTTAGCTTAGCTTCCCTCCGATTTCCAGTTTGTGGAACCTGATGTTGGCAGCAAGCAAAGACCCAAATCCATAAGCCAGTGGTGTTTTTGGGGAATATGTTCTTCCTCGTGGGCACATAAAGATGAGAACAGGTCGAAACTGTAACACGAAGGCTTGCTGCCTTCCCTCCCTGCAGAGCACCAGAAGCCATGTTTTCCAGCAGTCTGTACAATGAAGCTAGGGCTTCTGTTTAGGCTGCCTGTTCCTGAACCTGCCCAGCATTTATTCCTTTCTCTTCTGGCCACAGAACCTTTAATTTTTTTTTTTTCCGTTAAGGAACCACCATTACTCCACCACCAGAAGACAAAAAATTAAATGTCAGACTTGAGCCGTAACATAACAATAATTATATTAAATACAATAGTCTTAAATACATCCATTGAAACGCAGACAATGCCAAAGTGGATTGAAAATATGACCCAACCTTATGCTACATACAGGCAAAACGCTTCAAGTATAATGATATAGGCAGATTGAAAATAAAAAGACAAACATATATATGCATATAATGCAAACATTAATCAAAATTAAGGATTGAATATGTTAATGTTAAATAAAATAGGCCTCACAACAAAGAAAACTACCAGAGAAATAGAAGTTGTACAGCAACAAAAAGGTCAATTCATCGTGACCTTTATGTAACAGAGGTGACATGTGTCACTTTCTGAGCCAAAGCATTTCAGATCCAGCGTCTGACCCTCCAGCCCTGGCTTTCCCTGCCTCACAACCACGGACACCCCCAGTTTGAGGCAGTGGAGCTACCAGATGGAACCAAGCGGGTCACTAGGTTCCTTGTTGGCATGAACCATTGTCCAGTTCCCTGAAGGAGTCTCCCTGAACTGAAAGGGAGTCTTCATTTTGTTAAACCACTGAGATTTTGGGATTGTTAATTCTACTTTCTTCTGGAATGATTTCTCAAAGTGACAAAGAGATGAACATGAGGATTGTTTGTCGTGAAAGGACAACTAGGTTTTCCTGACCAGAACAATCTACTCTGGTGACAGCACCTACATTTTCCTTATGCTCGTGGCCCTGCCCACTGCAGTCAGGTGATTAAGTAAGCTAACTTTACTGTTGGCACCAGGTGTGAGCACACAGCTCAGGCATGGCCAAAAAAAGCATCCCATCCTTTTGAAAGCAAGAATTGGCTTAAGGATGGGCAAGTGGCCCAGGCAAAGTCCGTCAGACCTAATGAATTATTAACACTCCAGTTACTCAGAAAATTAGCTGAAACTACTGGAAAGATAAATATTATTTTCTTGCTAAGGGTAAGAACATAGGTCTACAACTGCTAATGTTCATCTGTCACTTTGAGAGATCACTCAGAAGAAAGCAGAACTAAGAGATGAACAGAAAGAGATAAATATAGAGATAGAGATACACAGGAGGTTATTGAGGATATAGATCTGGCATCTGGACTTCCTCCAGGCTGAAGCTTGAAGGATTCTACTCCTGGATTTTCCAGTTACATAAATCAATAAATTTTTTCATTTTGTTTAAACAATTTTGAATTAATCTTTTTTTTCACATGCAGCTGAAAGAGTACTGCCTATTGAAGTAGTATGATTCTGAGTAATATTAATGGCAATAATTGTTACTGGGTAATGACCGCACACTAGGCACTATGTTAAGCCTTTTTCCTAGATTGCTACAATTACTTCTCCAAATGCATTCTATTATCTCCAACTTATATATTTGAACACTGAAATATGGAGAGGGAAGGTCACTCTCCACAAACTAGGATTTGAACCCAGATGGCGCTATAGACTTCATTATTTTTCTCCTTTAAATTTCACATTACAGGTAAATATTAATATTCATATTTTACAGGTCACAAATCTGAGGCAAAGAAAACTTTATGAGACATAGTCAAAATACAGGCCTCTCAATTTCAAAATTTCTTTTTTTTTTTTTTTTGGATATTTAGATAACCTCTTCTCCCCAAAATTCAGCTTCCTATGGAAGATACTGAATTTTAGTTTCTAAAGGAAAATAGTTGCATTGTCCAGTAATAGAGCAGTGGAGGCTAGAGTGTTGGTCACATGAGAGCAAGCAAGGGACACTGGTGGAGGGAACTAAGAACAATAACTGTTTCCTGGAGCTACTGAGTATGTCTGTGTGCTATTCCCTGCTCATCCTTCTGTATGTGCTAACTCACTGAGTCCTCACACATCTCTCTGAGATAAATAATGTTATTATTTCCACTCTACTAATAATGAAGCTGAAGGAGAGACCATTACACTGTCTTGCCCAAACTGCACCACTGTGGAAATTGTTACGGGAAGAGGAAGAGGCCGGGGAGACAAGAGCTGACCTGGGCAATCTCTTCCTGGACTGTGGCAGAAGCCTTGGTCCTATACCTACACCCATCCCTCAGGTCCAGACAAGGGTCAGCTGTGCCATCTTTCATCCCAGCTCCTTGGGATTTAATATTGTCTCAGAGTAATATTGTACCAAACCACAGACCTTCTGTTTCTCTTGCGGGGCAAGAGTCTTTCTGAGTAAGGGGTGGTCTTTGTAACAGAAGTGTCCCTCTGAGAGGGTGCCCTTCACTGACTTGGCAGTCCCCCTCCTGGCCACCTGGTGGCTGTCAGGGCATCGTCCTTCCCCAGATGCTGCCTCCATTTCTCAGGCCCAATCACCATTGTCATTGGACGACACCAAGCCCTGTCTGTGGTCCAGCAAGAGCCACAGGCGAGACACTGTTGTCAGGACCGAATTACAGGAGAGAACCTTCATTTCCATGCATGTCTTCCAGACTTAAAAGCATCTCCTCCGAGTTACAAATCCAAGCTGCTGAACTTAACTCCAAGTAGCGGTGAATGGAGCCACTTACAGGGAAGGCTGACTGGGAAACTGTAACTGTGAAATATGGCTCAAGAGGACGGGAGGTTGGGAGGAGGTGACCAGATGCCTGAAACCAGATACTGCAGCTTTTCCTTGCAAGAAACAACCCCTGGAACGTCCATCACTCAGGGAGTGTGATGCTGTGGCGCGGTTCATTTCTGTCCTGCATTTGCAAGTCATCTTGAAATTGTGACATCCATCAGCCTTGGGAAAGAGAGAGGGGAAAAATCACCTGAGGGCCAGAGCTAGTCAACGTCCTGTCTGCTTATTGCTCAGCTGCGACTCTGTGTTTTCATGAAACAAAGTGGGTTTGATGTTATTAATAAATGTTAATGAACATATTTTTATTTTATAATCATGTTTATTGCCAAAATTGCATCTTTAGAAATCACCTGAAAATTTAACACTCAAAGATAGCACATGATGACTCTTTTCCTGATTTCTGTCTCTGCCTCCCTCTCATGAATACACTATGTGTACACCACATGCACAACCAAATACAAATGCAGACATGCACTCCACATGCACAACCTCATACACAGGCGTACACACACACCACATGCACAACCACACACACACACACTCCACATGCATAACCAGATACACATGCACTCCACATGCACATACACGTGAACATTGCATGCATAACCACACACACACACTCCACATGCACAACCACATACACACGCACACTCCTCATGCACAACCACAACACATGCATACACGCACTCCACATGCACAATCACATACACATGCACTCCACATGCACAACTGCATATGCACACATACATGCACTCCTCATACACAACTGCAACAGCCTGCTGTTTCCCCCTGCAATGAGTTGTCACAACATGTGCAAAATGTTACCTACCAGGGAAGCTCTTTAGAGACTCAGTGCCCAGGGTTTTTTATTGGGAATGGGTCAAATAGGCACCCTCTGCCTGCCATGCTCCAAAAGTTCAGAGTCCCAGAGGAAACTAAGTGTTGAGTATGAATGAACAAACTGTACACAGAATTCGATTGCAGTGAGCCACCTCATCATTTAGGAAAAGTTTTGTATCTGCGTAGGGAGCTGTTGACCAGCCAAATTCCCAGACACCAGCATAGGTCCAGTCTTGCAAGCAGATCTATTCCAAGGGGAGCAGGAACTATCTCTGATAGAAATAACAATATCTGAGCTTTGAGATTTAGGCAACATTTACTGTTCAGGCACAGTTTCCCCTGCCACGTCTTAGAATAAGTTCATTGTGTTTTCTCCAAATTTTTTGCAAATGTCTTAAATTCCGTCTTGATCATTTATCTATCCATTCATTGAACAAGTTTGTATTGTGTGACTTCTTGGAGCCATCCACTGTTCTAGGCAACTGGGAAATGGGGGTGAAGAGGGAAGATCAAGTACTTGCCCTCATGGGACTGTTGTCTAAGAGAAGTTTTCCTGGCCACAGGCAACTCTTTGTTTCTGGCTACCCAATCAGATAATGAGACGTGGAGGTTAAGGTGTTGACTTAACATTTTAGATATAAAATGTTATATCTTGGAATCATAATTCATACCTCAAAGAGACATAGATGCTCTAAGAAGTTCCTTTTGCTTAGGACACATGCCAGTTCCATTAGAATTCTTTTAATTGTTTTTTCACATGGCTTCCTCATCTACCAGCAGTCAGGAAAATATTTGTTTTTACTGCATACATAAGTGTGATTTGGGATTCTTTATTTTTTCCCTTGTGCGTTTCTATTTGTTTTTACTGAAATATTTATTTGTCTACATATACTATGGCAACCCGGGTGGGAATACAATCACATTTACGGGAATTTTTGTTGTTATTGTTGTTGCTTTATTTACTTTTCCTGCAAGTAGAGTGGGGAGCTCATTTTAATTTTTATTTATTTCATACTGTGGCTTGCTGATTAGTCACCAATATGCTGTGCATTACAGAACTGGTGTTTGCTTTCATAACAAAATATACAAGGTGCAAGACACCCTTTATCAGCTACTTGTAATGTTCTTCTACACATTCCAGTGTTCACTGTTGCTAATATATTTCTTTTTGCTATGTGATTTTATCATTTATTTCTGGGGCCAAAAGACTATTATTTTATTTATAGGACTGTTTCCTATCACATTCCAATAGAGAATCTGTTGGAATTACAGGAGCAACAATCTATACTTTTTCTTCTGAAATTACTGCAAATGTATATATGATGAAAAGTATTTAGATTTTTTAATTTCCCTGTGAAATAGAATGTGTTGCATACTTTGGCCTGTCTTACCAGTTAGCCAATATGTACTTCAGGCTTGATCTGCAGGGAACTCTGAAATAAAGAAATCTCAGTAGCATTGATTGAGCACAGCATTTTGCACGGAATATTTTACTGAATCTGCAAACAACCCTGAAGGAGGCTGGGAAGAAAGGAGTTAACACAGAAGAGCTGTGCCTACTGTCCTTGGAAAAGATTTGCTTGCAAGACTGGACCTGTGCTGGCATCTGGCAAATTGGCTGGTCAACGGCTCCCTACACTGATATAAAACTTTTCCTAAATGATAAGATGGCTCACTGAAACGGAATTATGTCTGCAGTTTGTCGCGTCTTACTTAACACCTGCTTTCTTCCTTGGAGTCCAAATTTTTGGTGCATGGCAGACAGTGGATGCCTACTTGACCCAGCCACGATTAAAACCCTTGACACTGAGTCTTCAAAGAACTTCCTGGGTAGGTAAAATTTTGCACATTGTGTCACAACTCACTGCTGGAGAAAATAGGTGCATCCTGTGTGACTCCACAGGGGGAGAAGACTCTTGGCAGCTTGTGCCCGGTCTCCCTTGGACTTTGCCCCATACACTTTTTCCCTCTGCAGATTTTACACTGCATCCTTTCACTGTGATAAATCATAGCTCCAAGTATGATGATATGATGAGTCCTAGGATTCTTCCTAGAGAATTATCTAGTCTACGGGTGGGCTCAGAGACCCCTGGCACAGGAGTGTATTGTTATCACGGACATTTACATACCTGAGGCAATCAAGGCTTGAGGAGGTTCCTGGAGGCACACAGCTGGGAAGTGGCAGAGCAGGCATGGCCTCCTTCAAAGTCTAAAGAGACTTCCTCATTCCTCAGACTGAGGGTCTGTGTGCTGCAAAACCCACACTCAGAACCCCGGAAATTGTGTTCTGTCTCACTCATGACTTTTACTGGTCCTGCTGCTCTAGTGTGTGAATCCTGTCTTCAGGAAGGATGCATGAAATCAACAGATACTAGGATCTGGAAAGGCACAGGCATATTGATTCTAAATTCTAAAAGTCAACAGGGCCACCACAAATGGCCAGCCACGATGTGCACCCCACCACATCTCCCCATATAAAGGGGCAATATTCACGATCAGTCAATATGATAGATTTGGATTACCCGAGTCATCAGTTCCAAGATACGTTTTTCCCCATTCTTTAACAGTTCTATAATTTGGAAACATTTTAAAACAATGGCATCTAGCACCTGTAACTGGCAACATTTTTTCATTCGTGGTTTATAAAATGCTGATAAATCTGACAATCAAAAGAATCTTCAATTTGATAAAATATAGCATTTATTATGAAAAGTTTACTTCCAAATGGCAATGAAGTTTAGACTCAGTGTACTAAAACCATTTTCTGACAGAGAGTAGGAAAAGTGTCATCAGAAAGAAGCAGAATTTAAATTTTTTTTTATAAATGCTGTATGAGCTAGTGGTGATGCCAGAATTCAGGCAAACATAAAAAGGACACACCTCCTATGTGGAAGCAATTAATGTCAATAATTAAAATGAACAACAGTATTTTCCCTTTCAATATTTCTACACAACTTAATCACTTCACAATTTTTAAAGATAATTTGCATATTTCATATTCTCTCACCAGAGCAAATAAAGATTGAACATATTTTCTTACTTTGACATATTTATACTTCTATTTTTCTTCATGTTGAATCCACCACAATGCAACACTGGTTTTTATTGTCATTGACACAAGTATTTTACTTCATGCCTCACCGATGTCTCTCATCTGGGCCAGCACAGGTCCCCAAAGTCAAACAGGGGAACCCCAGATACTCATCCACCATTCCCAGCTTGCAGGAGTTAGTAGCTTATCTGGGAGTCTGAGACATGGCAGTTCTGCTCTCTGACCTGGCCCCCAAGCCCTGCCACTGAGCCCTCTGGCCCAACTCACAGATGGTTGCACAGGGAGGAACCACATGGCTTCAAAGGGAATCCCTCACCAGCACTGTTAGCCCTCGACCTCAGAAGTTCTCATCATCATCACACATGCTTGGTGCCAAGTCGTGGGACAAAACGCTTCATTACCAAGGTGTTTTAGTTTCCCAGCTTTCAACTTCATCAGCCCTTTTAGCTCCATATTCCTTCATGTCTGCAGCAAATAAATCAGATTTAACATATTTACAAACCACCTGATTTATGTTTAATTTTAACTACCCAATCGGAAAAAAAACATTTATCAGAATTAAGTACAAGAACAGTGACAAAACATCACTTTGTGTTTAAAACTTCTATGCAATCCTCCCAGCCAATGCTAACACACACAAAAGAAACCCACTTTGTTTTTAAGTGTATGTCTTTCCTTGTTTATTTATTGATTCATTTTTATCTTACAATCCTATCAGCTGTTGATCAACATAATTATATTTTTAGAAGACTAGAAGGAGAAGTATACAAATTATAAACATGTCATGATTTTCAAATATATAGAATTAAATACAAAAAAAAAAATTACAGGATGACATGAGCCAAAACTGTGATCCTAAACCTCAGCGTTATTTATATTTATTATCATATTTACTGGAATTTATATTTATGGTGTGCTGCTGACATTTGGGGACAGATGATTCTCTGCTGGGGAGAAGGATCCTGTGTATTGCAGAATCCTTAGCAGGGTCTCTGGCCTCTACCCACCAGCACCAACTCTCCCAGATGTGACCAAAAAAATGTCCTAAGACATTGTCAAACATCACCTGAGGGGACAAAGTTACCCCTTGCTAAAAACCACTGATTCAAAGTGATTTCTCATTCAACTGTCTAAAGTCAATGTTAGCTGATGAAGGATATTCTTAGTCTTAGAATGACTATCCTAAGGCAGAGAGAGTTCTCCTCATGAAAAACTTCTCACTCTCCCAATTTTGTGGAATTTGACCAAGTGTTGTTTTGCATGTTGATTACCATGTCACTTGAATACTTAGAGCCATAAAGTGACTTATCATTTCTGATGATTTATGATTCATCATTTCTCAGTGTGTTCTTTCACTGGAATTTGGGCAGGGCTCTCCTAGGCAGTTCTTCTGCTCCCATGTCATTCACATGGCGGGGCTGCATACCTAAAGCTCCAGTGCTTCTCCAGAAAGGCAGCTTAAGCTTCCTTTCAGTGTGAAAGTCTCTGCAAACTCAGACTTCTTAGATGAGATTATTAATGACTGTATCTGAGACTACCACAGAAAGCAGAATGTTTCTGTATCTCTTATATCTTTTTTTGAATTTACATTTTATAAATCTGCTCAGATTCAAATGATTTTAATCTTTCTGTTGTTGTCTTTTTTCTGAAACAGCAACCTCTCATGGAAAAGTGACTCAGGCTAAACGTCAAAGGCACGTTTCAGGTGAATCTGCTTAAAACTTGTGGAGGAAGGAGTGTTAGTGAGAAAGTGAGGAAAAACAGGATCGGAAAGTTTGGAAGGAGGTGCTATGATGTCTGCACCACACACAAACCTTGAACTGGGTTTGGGTTTCTGGACTTGGAAATGTGCATTAATTTTTCAAGGCTACTATAGCCGGTTGCCACAAACTGAGCCATAGGCTTCATATTCCATGTCAGTGGGTTTAATATTCACTCACAATTTGGAAGGCTAGAAGTCTAAAATCAAGGTGGTGCAAGGGCCATAAGTCTGCTGGGCGAGATGGCTTATGCCTGTAATCCCAGCACTTTGGGAGGCCAAGGCAGGCAGATTATGAGGCCAGGCATTTAAGACCAGCCTGGCTAACATGGTGAAATCCTGTGTCTACTAAAAATACAAAAAATTAGCTAGGCGTGGTGGTGCACACCTGTAGTCCCAGCTACTCAGGAGGCTAAGGCAGGAGAATTATTTCAACCCAGGAGGGGGAGGTTACAGTGAGCTGAGATTGCACCTGCACTCCAATGGATGACAAAGCAAGACTGTTACACACACACACACACACACACACACACACACACACACACACAGTCTTACAGAATGTTGAAGGAGGAGGTTGAAATTCCAAAACAGAGATTTCAGGGTTCAACTTTAAAACAGTCTTCTTTTACTTAACATTTTAAAAACTTTTACGATGAGACCATCATGGGGTCTGCCTGACCATATCTAGGAATTACAGCCTGAGAATTTAAATTTCATTTATGAGGCACTGGAATTATGTATAATTTGGAATCATTGCATGGCAGCACTGGAAGCAGTCTTGTTGCTCATCTTGTGCAATCAATTTATTATAAAGATGGATACTGAGGCCCAGATGGCAAGTGTCTGGCCTGAGATTCAGGCAATCACAGAATCAACACTTCTGAGGCCTCTGTGTTCTCTCAATTTGGGGTTATTTCCACCAGCATGGTGGATTTTAAAGCATGGTCAATGCAAGCTGCAGACGAAATATTGATGGAGGAGGGAGTCACACAGGGCAAGCCCACACTGCCAGATGAATAAAGACTGAGAGAAGAAGAGAAGGGGAGGGTGAATGTCAAGTCTTGTCCAGGAGCTATTGGAGGTTTTCCCTGAAGCCAAAAGAGAGAAGGTCTCTGGGGTCGGGCTTGCATTTATACCTGACCTCCTTCCAAAAAAGGAGACCATTTTATGTCGTTGATAAATCCTGTAGACTAAATGGATAAATCCTACTCCCCTCTTTTTCCATTAACATACATTAATTTGTCAAAGTAAAAAGATATTTTTTCGTTTCTACGTTTCTAAGAAAATCTAACTTTTAGATTAAATTTCTCATGCTTGTCTAGTCCAGACTTTTAATTCCACTCAACTCAAATGTAATGAGTAAGCTTTAGGCTAGACTTTTATAGCTCATGACCTATAAACAATTATATGGTTATGCATGAAGAGAGGTGACATTTCAAGAGAGAAAAATCTTATTCAAAATATGACTAGCCAACACTGAATGTATTAATCCTCCAAGTACAAGGCTGAGGATCTTCTAAAACTTGGGGCCAGTTGAGGAGTACATAATGGTATTGCAGATAAGCTCAACCCAGGCTGTAAGGATCCCAAGCCCTAAGGATCATTACAGTTGGATCATTACTGGGTGCTGATTGTCTTGGTAGGAGGAGTCGAATGAAATGTAGGGAAGCCATATCCAGTTCCTGGATGGGTTTCTGAGTTGATAGGAGAAGTTTCCTAAAAACAAAATAAAATGGAGAAAGGTGAGAGTCACATGGAATCTGAGCCTCACACTTGTGAGAAGTGCTTTAAGATTTCAGACTGGACTCTCACCACCTCTCCTGCCTATTTTATCATTAGAGGTGTCTCTTCTCATTAATCTTAGCCAAAGGACTGCAATGCCCTAGGGAAACACACAGCCAATTTTGTAGTGATTCTGTTATGAATCCTTCCCCCTTTAAGAGCTTTGAATTGAAAAATAAATAAATTTCTTGTCAGGTATTTGTTTGTCACAATACCTTGAGTTAAAAGTCTGTTTTCTCAAAACCCCAAGCTGTTCTGCCCAAGAAACAATATGCAACAATATGAAACAAGATGCAGCAATATAAAAACAATATGCAACACTATGAAACAACATGTAACACTATGAAACAACATGCAACAATATAAGACAATATGAAAACAACATGCTACAATATGAAACAATATAACATGCGACAATATGTAACAATATGAAAACAACATACAACACTATGAAACTACATGCAACAAAATGAAAACACCATGCAGCAATATGAAAACAATATGCAACACTGTGAAACAACATGTGACAATATGAAACAATATGCAACTATATAACATGCCACAATATAAGACAATATGAAAACAAAATGCAACAGTATAAAACAACATGCAACACTATAAAACAACATGCAACATAGCATGCAACAATATGAAAAAACATGTAGAAACATAAAACAATATGCAACACTACGCAACAATATGAAACAATACAAAAATGGTATGCAACAATATGAAACAACATGCAACAATATAAGACAATATGGAAACAACATGCTATAATATGAAACAATATGCAACAATATAACATGTGACAATGTGCAACAATATGAAACAACATGCAGCAATCTGAAAACAACATGCAACACTATAAAACAACATGCCACAATATGAAACAATATGCAACACCATGAAACAACATGCAAATATGAAAACAACAAGAAACACTATGAAATAACATGCAACAATGTGAAACTATGCAACACTATGAAACACGCAAATATGAAAACAATAAGCAACACTATGAAACAACATACAACAATATGAAACTTTGCAACACTGTGAAACAACATGCAACACTATGAAACAACATGCAGCAATATGAAAACAATGTGCAACACTATGAAACAACATGCAACAATATGAAACAATATGCATCATATTGTTCGAGCAGCAGAGACGCTGCTGCTGAGTTTCACTGTACATTTCTCTCTATCAAAAAGTCAAAATAAAAAAATAGTAAAGCTCTTCACTTTTAATAGTGATATGGCTATTTGCAAAAGTTTCCATTTCAGAAATAATTATCCCCGTTTCTGAGCATTTATCAAAAGATACATTCAAATAATCCTGTTGAAACTCTTTTTTAAGTTGCTACTGAAGTTGTGGTGCAGAGTAAATGGGTTTGTGTCTGTGTGTGTTTTTCCCCCATGCAAGGGATATCTCGTCTAGAAGAAGTGAACAATCTGACTTTCAAGCACGCGCAGGGACCATTTGAATTCTTTCAGTGAACAGGTGCCTTCTGGTGAATGAACCTGAGCCCCACAATGTGTGTTTGGGAAACGCTGCTGGTCTGAGAGTGAGTTCCAACCTGTTCCCATTTCCTGTTCCACACATTTTGTTCCTACCTGTGGCAAAAGGTGTTGGTTCCAGACTCAAAATCCATCACTTTCAGAGTAGGTGACCTCATCTATGTCTAGATCAGGATCCAGAATAGTCTAAGCCAATCATGGTCTCCCTTGTCCCACCAGTGGTTGGTTTAGGGGTAGGCATGTGACCTGGATCTGATCAATGAGATGTGAGAGAAAATGTTCTGGGCATTCCCTGGAAGAGGTGGAGTCAGAGAAGGAGATAGGACAATGGAAGCAGAGGTGGGATGCTTTGAAGATGGAGGAAGGAGCCATGATCCAGGGAATGTCAGCTACCTCTGAGGCTGGAAACAGGAAGAAAACAATTCTCTGCCAGAGCCTCCAGAAAACACACAGCCTTGCCCACCCCTTGACTTTAAACCTCTGACCTCCAGAACTGGAAAATAATAAATGTGTAGTGTTTTAAGCCACTAAGTTTATGCAACAACAGGAAACCAATACACCAGGTCCAACACTAACTGTCTGTGGGGATCTCGAGACAGCTGCCTAACACACTTGAGCTCCAGGTTCCCCTCTATAAAATGGGCATGGTGGTAATAACTCATAGGTTTGTTGCGATGCTTCAACATTTTGACACAAGCAAGGTCCTAAGAAGGACTCCTGGTTGATATGGTTGACATGTGTGTCCCCACTCAAATATTATATTAAAATGATATTGTTGAGGTGGGGCCTGGTGGGAGGTGAGTGGATCGTGGAGGCAGAGTTCTTGGTATTGTCCCTGCAATAGTGAGTGAGTTCTCACAAGATCTGGTTGTTTGAAAGTGTCAGGTGCCCCCCCGCTCATGCTCTGGCTCCTGCCTTCCCCGTGAGGTGTGCCTGCTCCTCCTTCGCCTTCTGCTCCCTTCAGTCGAATCAAGTTGACACTCAGTATTAACCATCACACTCATATTGTCTATGTGGCTCTCGGCCACTTCTTTCTCTTTAAACACCATGTAAATCATATTCTATGTGCAGCATTTAGGGCCTGACCTTAACATTCAGGACCCTACCTTCTGTGAGTCCCCAGGGCACAGTGAAAAACAGGCAAGTGCCTGGTCTACAGGCAACATCCAGGAAAGCTTCTCAGAGGTCTGGACCCCCAGCTGAATATGCAGGACATGAAGAGCCTTTCATCACATGATCAAGGCACGGAGAGGGCTTTCAGCATCAACTCTGCCTAGACTCCTGCCTAAAGATCACTCTGAACTGGTTAGAGAGGAATCAGGATTTGATGTTTTAAACACAGCACATGGCCATTTTTAATCGCTTTAATATAGAATATGAATATTTGTAAAATTGAAGTTTTGTTAAGAGAGCCAAATGAGGCCGGGCACAGTGGCTAATGCCTGTAATCCCAGCACTTTAGAACGCCGAGGTGGGCAGAGTGCCTGAGGTTAGGAGTTCAAGATCAGCCTGGCCAACATGATGAAACCCTGTCTATACCGAAAATACAAAAACTAGCTGGGCACGGTAGTGGGTGCCTGTAATCCCAGATACTTGGGAGGCTGAAGCAGGAGAATTACTTGAAGCTGGGAGGCAAAGGTTACATCGAGCCGAGATCACACCTCTGCACTCCAGCCTGGGTGACAGAGACTCTGTCTAAACAAAACCAAAGAGAGAGAAAGAGAGAGAGAGAGGGAGAGAGAGAGAGAGAAAGAGAGAGAGAGAGAGAGAGAGAGAGAGAGAGAGAGAGAGAGAGAGACCCAAGCCAAATGAGGTCAACAGAGGCTAAATGACTGGAAAATGAACATTTATTTTTGTGGGTGGTTTGATTTTTGCTCTTTGAGACCGTCAGCTCGAGGCACAGCTCGATGGGCTGCAGTTGACTCCGGGCCTGGGAACGATTTGTGACACCGAACCACCAAAGAATCCTGGTGCGTCCCACCCAGGAACTGCCTCTCAGTTGGCCCCACACCCAAAAGGAGGAGCTGGAGGCTTGAGAACCTAAGGCTAAGCAAAGATGCTGTTCCCCAGCACCAGTGACAGTGACGAGAGTGATCTTCCCTATGAAAGTTGCATATTCTTCCAGAAAGGGAACTTGTACTTGGAGCAATCCTTTGGGAAATCAAGTAAAATTTCCTCATGACTTCCCTGAAGTGATGAGCACCAGATCCAGGCTGACAAATTTAGAACATGCACATGGATTCACATCAACCCTCTACTTTAATGGGAGGATCCTCCTTCCAATACCTGACTTGGCTGCCACCTAGAGTGCGAGGAACCTGAAGCATCCTCGGGCTGGCTGATCATGGAGAAAATGTTTTCTGACTCCACGAATTGGCCTTGCGCTCGGTCCAGGGATGCCAGCAGAGGCGTATCGTGCCACATTCCTCCTGGCACATTCCTGCCCTCTGAGGGATGAGTCCATTAGTGATGCACCAGCTATCAGAAACCTGTGCAGTGCTGGAGCTGAACAGTCAGCGCGGTCAGTGTTGCCAGGTGATCAAGAGCGAGTATTGATTTTCAAAATCAAGAGCAAGTATTGATTTTCATCCAGGAATAGAAGTGAGGAAAGGCTCTGGGAGAGAACTTTAGGATATCTATTCACTCTTCCAGCCAAGCAAGGGACATAGGCAGAAGCGTGGGCAGTATCTGCATCTTAACTATTCACATTCACTCCATCTTCTGTCTTCTCTGTCTGCCCCTCCCCAGGCCTCCCAAGGTGGGTTCTCAAGCAAACCCCGTTATCTGACTCAGCAGACACGAACATAAGAAGTGTTCAGCATTCTCCTTTTCTTAGGCAGTCTCGGGCACAGACCTCTCAGCTGGAACTCTTGCTCTTTCCTCTTATGGTAGACAATATTGGAGAAGATTTAGGCTGATGCTAGTTTTCTGCTAGAAGCTAAACACGGTGGGCTCTCCTCAGTGGGCAGGGTGGGAGATGTGATGTTTGGGATTGACTTTTGATTTTGGAGTTAACTTATAGAATTTAAATCATTCTACAAGCAAGAAAAGCCACAAGCTATTAGGAGCTGTACAGGAAAAGGAAGAAAGAGAGACAGAGATGGGGAGGAAGAGGAAGATGGAGACAGAGTGAGAAGCAGAGAGATAAAGGAAGCTGGGAGAGGGGACGGAAGGAAAAGGAGGGGAGAGACAGGAGAAATAAATTCCAAAGGAGATTAGGATGCTTTGATCATAACCCTTTGGGAAAAATGGGTCAGACACCTAGAAATGTGCTGCCCTTCATGTGGCAGCCACTATGGTATCTCATCAGCAACAGAGTGAACTCTCTGTTTCTAGGGCAGGTCTTTTAAACTGACGGTGAAGCCCTCCCAAAGACTTTATGATGAAGGGCCTCCCTGGAAGAGGAGGACCACCAGCAATCAGAGACCAGGAAGCCACGTCTCCTTCCTGGACTTCCCCAGCCCCAGTTTTCTCGCTCCAAGCCGGCCATTCCTCTGCACCAATTTACCCGACCACCCTCCTCAGAGCACCTGGTAGACAGGACGCGGGCATTCTCTTGGCTAAAGGATAGTGAGACTTAAATATAAAACGTCAAAGTTGTGTGCCTAAGTTAGCCATTTCTGTTCCAAGCAGCTGCCTGTTTCTGCACCAAAGCCACGCAGTAAAATTCTCAGAGCTCAAGATGTTTCCATAGCTGACGGGTGAATCGCCACGCCATCACCACTCGCCTGGTGACTATTCCTGCTTTGTTTTTTCTCTTCCATGTCACAGAATTAAACGAGAGGACCAGAATTACAGCCAGGCCTCCCTGCCTCTGTCTCACTCAAGGCCCGATAATGCAATGTAGACTTCAGATTCTGAAGTGCTTGACATTTTCCACAGGCTTTTAGTATGGACGGTGTATTTTCCTTAGAGGCAAAAGTGCATGCGCAAGTGTGTGTATGTGTGTGTGTGTGTGTGTGCGTGTGCGTGTGCGTGTCTGTGTCTGTGTGTGTGTCTGTGTGTGTGTGCGTGTGCTTGTCTGTGTGCGTGTGCATGTCTGTGTGTCTGTGTGTGTGTCTGTGTGTCTGTATGTGTATATGTGTGTCTGTGTGTATGTGTGTGTGTGTGTGTGTGTGTGTGTGTGTAACCACAGAAACTGCACTTCCTTCCAGACAGAGCAGCTGGAAAGCTCTTGTTTCAACTCTTTTCGTGAAGGCACTGGTCTTCTGCTGCTGGGGCTTCCAGAAAAATGTAGCTTAAGCAAAGCAAAATGCAGCCCACAGACTGGGCGGCTTAAGCAAAGGAATTTCTCACAGTTCTGGAGGCTGAAGTCCGGTGTATTAATCTATTTGCATTGCTGTAGTGGAATACCTGAGGCTGGGTAACTTATCAAGAAAAGAGGTTGATTTGGTTCATGGTTCTGCAGGCTACACAAACATCTGCTCAGCTTCCGGTAATGCTTCAGTAGCTTCCAGTCAAGGCACCAAGCAAGGTGATATGGTGTGGCTCTGTGTCCCCACTCAAATCTCAGGTCCAATTGTCATTCCCAGTGTTGGAGGACGGGCCTGGTGGGAGATGATTGGATCATGAGGCCAGTGTCTAATGGTTTGGCACTATGCCCTAGGGCCATCTTGTGATAGAGTTCGCATGAGATCTGGATGTTTAAAAGTGTATGGTACGATCTCTTCCTCCCGCTCCTTCCTCTTTACTTTTTGCCGTGATTGTAAGTTTCCTAAGGCTTCTCTAGCCTTGCTTCCTATGCAGCCTGCAGAACCAGGAGCAGTGTGGAACAGGCATGAGGAGGAGCTTTACCTTCTTTTGATGGACAAAGGAACTGAGCCGCACAGTCTCACTGACTTCCTTAAAGCCACACAGTAGAGCACCCACAGAACCACACAGAAACTCCTCACTCATCCCTGAGGCCTCCCCGCTAAATTCAGTTGTGTCCCTTAGCTGTGACTTTCCCTTGGACATTCAAACTCCTCACCCAGTGTATAGAAGCTGTTCCATCCCTGGAGTTGAGAAGATAGTTGTGTGGCTAGCACTCCAACCACCTCAGCCTTTAACTCACCCAAGTAGAATCACCCTCCACTTAGCAGATTCTATATTTTATTTTCCCCAGTGCAAAAGCTGTCCCAAATGCTACTTAAACGTTAACTGCTTGTGTTTCTTCTACTTGGGGGAAAAATCTCACAGCAATAAAATCAAAGCTGTTATGGGCACTCAGAGATTTTGACTTCCCATTCCAAATATAACTTCTTAAGCATAAAATAGTAAATGTGAAGTGCCTATTACCTCAATGTTAAATGATAAACTCTTGAGTATGTTGCCCCAGGGATTTTGAAACACATGAGGAACCTATGTAGGACAGTCTTTCTGTGAGTTTTACTCCACAGCTGGTTGAATTTACACGCCTAAGGCAGTCTGCACAGTGATCTCCTTGAAGAAGCTTTGCACATTGATGCGGCAATATCAGGATGGATTGCCAGCTCTTGAGAAAGGAAAAATGCACCCTTGAAAATATCGATTAAACAGTGCTATTTGTTACAAACTGTCAAGGTGAAAGGCATCTCACTATTTAAAATAATAATGAGGCTTAACAGGTACTGGTAGTACCGGGTTTCCTTAAGGGATGAAGAAAAGGAGAAATGGCTTTCCTTCACTATCCTACTTCCTTTGCCTGGGCTACGAATTAACATAAGGCAGATTAACAGGAAAAAAATACTTTTATTTACATATGGGAGACTTACATATGGAAGTCCCACAAAAATATGAGTCTCAAAGCAGAAAGAAAGGCCAGGTGATTGAAGCTTATCTAGCATATCCCGAGCTATAGCAAGGAAGACGGACTTGAAGCTTCTTATGGGCTGCAGGGGAAGGGAGGTGCATGGAGACAGGTTCTGGGAGGGTAAGGGGAGAAAACGTGCCGTGAAAAAAGACCGTGTTGTTATATAGATAAAAGGTTTCTTGGGGAGTAGAAGTTTTTCAGGAGTGGATACTTTTACTAATGTAGATTTCCTGTCTAGATATAAGTTTCTTTTACCAAAGGGCAGCTTTTTAGAGCTACTCCCATGTCTGCAGTTTCTCAAAATAATCAGTTCCAAAATATGCCAAAGAAGTATATTTTGGGGTGGCATATTCTGGTCTCCTACAGGCATATTTTGGGGTGGTGTGTCCTGAGCCCCAACAGGGGTGATGGAAAAGTTTTGGATGGAAAACTAGATGCTGGTGATGCTGCACAACATGGTGAATTTATTGATGTCACAGAATTGTTCACTTTAAAATGACCAAAACAGTAAATTTTATAATATGTGTTTTTTTACCACAACCCAAATAAAATACATACCTAAAATTTGTTTATTTTCTCATCCAATGAATGTGCATTGAGTACCTACTATATTCCAGGCACTGTTCTAGAGGTCAGGGGTACCGGGGTGAACAAGACAGACACAGTCTCTTTTGTGAAGTCTCTTATATCCCAGGGAGGGGAGAGCTCATAAACAATTAGAATAAAAATGGAGATTTCAGAGAGTGTGAGGTGCTGGGATGACAAGGCAGGTGGATGAAATGATAGGGGGTGATTTTTAAAATCTGGGGAGATTTCTAAAAGGGTTCAAGTCTGAGCTATATCCCTCAGGCCATGCAAACCAGGACTTCAGGGGGAAGAAGATCCTGCACACTAGGACTTCAGGCTCCCCAAGTGGCGTAAGGCATTACTGTGTGTTCCTCTATTAACTGATTCATTCTTATTTCATAATAAGCTGCTACATCCCCTCTAAAATAAAATATGCACATTTAAATAACTCTCTTTGAATAATGCATTTTAACCTCAAATGCATGGGAATCTGAGGTTCCGTGTCACCTGGTGAAAAGGAGACTCATGGAAGGGAAGTCCAGATGTCTCTGAGACACCAGTAAGTAATTCATTAGCAGCACCCATTTTGCCTGGAGATCAGGGCACTTTCCTTGGGCTGCTTTAGGCAGAAGCGTCAAGGAGTGATGGCTGGACTTGGCTTTGGGCAAAGCCATTCACTGGTTTGCACACATTGGGATGAGAGATGAAGCCCGCATGTGCTCTCTTACATGGATGGGAATGACTTTACCTTTTACAGGGCACGTTCTGTGCTCCAGAGGACCCTTTACAGTATGTTTCATTTAAATATTTCATGTAAATATTTTTATGTAAATGTTGCTCCCTGAAGTTATACCTTCAACTGACTGTGTGAATTCATTTAATCCTCACAACAGCAATCTGCATTACATCTTATTATTTTCATTTTGCAGTTGGAGAACAGAGGCATAGAGACGTCCGGTAACTTGCAAAGGCCATGCAGATGATAAGCAGCAGACTCAAGGTTCAGTCCCAGGCAGTGTGGCTCACAGTCCACCATCAATCACTCCTCAGAAACACCTCACTTGTGTTCTGTTGGCTCCCGGGAACACAGAGAGATTGCCACGGAAAGGGGTGGTGTCCTGGTCTGTCTGAATTGCTCTAATATAATACCATGAACCGGCTGGCTTATAGACAACAGAACTTTATTGCTCACTGTTCTGGAGGCTGGAAGTCTAAGATCAAATTACCTGTAGATTGAGTGGTCACCACCCATTTCCTTGTTCATGGATGGCTGTCTTGGCTCTCATGTAGTGGAAGAGGCAAGGCAGCTCTCTGGGTTCTCTTTTATAAGGGCACTAATCCCATTCATGAGGGCCCCACCCTAAAATCAGTTACCAAGCTCTCTGCCTCCAAATACCATCACACTGGGAATTAGGTTTCAACATATGAATTCTATGGGGACAGAAGCATTAAGTCTATAGCATTTGGGCATCTCAGATCATCTGAGACTTAGGTACTTCCCAAGAGAGATAAGTGAACTTATTTTTGTTCACTAAATTGTGGAACTGAAATGCTTTTCTGCTTCACATGCAAATCTCTGGGTAACCTGAGGAGAAAAGCAGCTGCTGCTGCCGACTCAGCCTCCACCTAAAACTTCCTCTAGAATTGGCTTTCCTGCCTCTTCTCCTTCTCCTCTTTCCCTTTGTCTCTGCTTCCTTTTCCTCAATCTGATGGTCATTTGTTCAGAAACCACTAAGGGGCTGTTTCTGTCTGAGTCAATTCATCCTCCCCACAATCGTGCAAGGTTAGAATTATTATCACCCCTATTTTACGGAATGGACAATCAAGGTGCAGTGACATTAAGACACCTGCCCAAAAGCTTCACAGTAAGTCGATGGCCGAGATGGCACTTCGATTCCAAGTGGTCTTGGCCAGACTCCTGCTCTTAAGCCCTCCCTGTTCCCTTCTCTTCCTTTTTCTTTTCTTCTCTTCATTTTCTCCTGGGCTCTGGATGAATATTTATATTCTTATTTTTTAATAAAGGAAGATGAGGATTGGTTAAAGAAAGAAAAGACAACCAGAGAGAGGAGGGAGTTAAAAATCACTTCTCCTTGTTAGCTGATTACAGGATTCTTTTGGGTGCCCTGCAGCTGTGGCTCTGCCTCTAGGCAGCTCCAAATTGCACCACGGCAAGAAAAGTTTAACAATAATCATGCAAAATCTATTTATTCTTAGATGTTAATCTAGATACGATCCGCCCTCTTCATATCTACGTAATTAGAAGTACCGCAGAGGACAGAAGCCATTCTCAGCAGCAGCTGCTGTGGAACGCTGGCAGCCCTGCTTCTCGTAGGTGCCATGGCTCTCTCGGAGGCTTATGCACTACCCCGCCCCAGTTCCGAGAAGCCCTCCTACCTGAACAGGAGGAGCGTATGGACTGCCACTGGAGGCGAGTCTTACCTTTGCAGTTACAGTGGACACCTGTTGGTTTTGCCTGTGGATCATTTTCCCTAAGCTGTGGGTTGGGAAGCTGAGTCAGTTCATGCCCCTTTCTGGGGCATTTACACACTCACATGCAGGTGTGAAATGACATAGTCACAGGCTCTGGGGCATCCACATACTCACATGCAGGTGTGAGGTGACATGTTCACAGGCTCTGGGGCATTCACACAGTCACATGCAGGTGTCAGGTGACATGTTCACAAGTTCTGGGGATAAGAACGAGGACATCTCTGGGTGCTATGATTCAGCCTAACATAGCCGGGGTCCCCCCAAGCAGACCCAGAGGGGCAGATTCAAGTGCCAAGGATGAATTCAAACTCTCTTCCCAGAGCCTCCACGGTGACCCTTCATTTGTGTGACCCGAAGCACGAGGCCTCATCATTCTTGCACCTGGGTGCTTCCCTGGTCTCACCTCAGTCCAGGCCCTGCTCCTCCAAATTCTCCAACCTAAAGGCAAGGAAACTGGGCTTTCAGCAAGGCCCACCACTGGCTCAGGAGCCCCCGCAGAAAGAACGGTAACTTCCTGGTGTCTCAGCCTCTCTCTGCAGTCTGGCAGTGGCTCCAGCCAGCCGCTGAAGGAGACTCACAAGTGTGAGCTGTTAGAAGCAGAAGGGCCTGAGGGAGTCATCGGCACCCCAGCACCCTCTTGCAGGCTCAGGCTGCAGGGACCTCGGAAAGAGTGGAAAGGCGGCTGATGGGGTCTGGGGGGCGTGGATTGCACCTGCTACAGTTACCACAGCCCATGCACTCAGGTGGGCCCATTTTAGCTTGTTCTAGTTCATTTTTTAGATGCTGGAGACAGCATCCCCAGTCAACATTAAATTATGCTGGAGTAGATCAGGGCTCCACACAGGCCCTAGCGCCCCAGAGTCCTGGACAGACAGGGTGTGCCCCTGGGATGGCGCTCCTAGGGAAGTGGATACATTTATTTCCTCCTTTTTTTCCTTCAACTTCCAAAAGCGTAGATTTCTACTCTAACCTGTTTGCATCACTCGGAAGGACAACAGAATTTGGAGGAGTCAACTCCTTCTGCTGCTGTGGTTACCCCTGGCGGGAGCCCCCACCCTACCCGACCTATACATTTGATTCCTCAAACAGGGTTCTTTGGGCTGGAGTTTTTCATCTTCATCACAAACAGCTAGAGAAATAACTGGGGACTTCAAAAGTAAATAAGGGAATTTGGATTTTTCAACCGGGCAAAGAAAAATTCTGCCAGTGACTCACTTGAGTCACTTGAAATGCACAAGCATGAACATGAGCCTGCTTGAAATCTGGAAGCTGCAGGGAAGGGGCATTAACTCTCACCCCTCACTTACGATGTTGCCCCTTGAAGTGTAGCTCCACCCACTGCAGTGCTCTCTGGAGGGGCAACTTCCAAGCAGATACTGCTGGAAATACACACTCAGCACCCTCCAGGGAACGGCAGCCCTACTGGGAGGCAACTGGTCTTGTAGATTGACAAACAGCGTTATATTAAACAACAAATGTGTTCTCTTTTGCATCATAAAAGAAGTGGCCGTTCAATGTGAAGAATTTGTAAGACAGAGTGAAAAAAATAAAAGAAACCGCCCGTGGTCCTCCCCTGCTAACATTTTAATATCATTAAAAAAGTTTTTATCTGTGCCTATTTTATTTGTACTGTTATCTAATATTATTTATAGGTATTCAAGTTATATGCATAATAAGAATGCTTTTGACCACAGGTAACAGAATAATCAACTCACGATTTAAAACGTGAATATGTATATGTGCGTGGGAAGCCCAGGCTCAAAGAGACCCAGGGTTTGTGCTGGACTCACTGATGGTGTCGGAGACAAAGACCCTTTCCCTTATTTTCCTGGACGTGTTAAGTGCACTGGTTTATGCCTTCAAAGTTTCCAAATGACTCACTTCATTGTTTTGTTTATGTAAAATTTTAACAAAAAAATATGTTTGCATTAGATACACATTTCACATACACAAAATGAACGATATCCTTTCTGCCGAGAGAGAGAGAAATAACAGTTTAAATAGTGGGCAGGATGCTGTCCTCTCTGTCCCCAAGGTGAGGACAGGATGGGAAATGTGACTGTCTTGTCCCCTCAGATGGTCTGAACTCCTGGGAGCCTGTCATAGGGAATCTCCCAGTACCCTCAGCATTCTATGCTGTATTTGGGGGACAGTCGAAAAGATTTTCCAAATCACATAACCAGGAGTTGGCAGACTATTTCCATAAAGAGCCAGAGAGCATTTTTAGCTTTGAGGGCCGTACGGTCTGTGTTGCAACTGCTGAATTCTGCCGTGGTAACAGGAAAGCAGTTATGGACGATATATGAACAATGTGCATGGTTGTGTGCTAATAAAACTTTATTTACAAAAACAGGTAGAGGGCTGGATTTGGCCCCCTCGCTGTAGTTTGTCCACCCTTACCATATACAATTTGTTACCTTTGCCTTAGCAGGAAGCCCGCTTCATCTTCCCAACTCCCATTTCTCCACGGAGATGTGAGCGTCCTCTCAGTCCTGGCACGAGGACTGTTGGGGCAAGACATGCCCTCCCCTCTGCCCTCACTGACCCCCGCCCTTGGAGGAGGAGTATTTCTCTGACAGGTGGGTTGGGAAGAAGAACAGCTGGTGCAGCTCAGCCCTTCCCTACCTCCTTTCAGATCACCCTCCCCAGTTCCCACCTACCCACCTCTCCTCTCCTCTGAGGCCTGTAAGGAGAGGGCTAGTTCTGGATGGGTACAGTCCAATCTGAAGGACTGTATGAGAACACCCCAACCTGGCCACCAGTCAGGTCATGTCCTCCAATCCAGCTTATGCAACAACAGAGCAGGTGGATTTTCTGCAACCATCCGCTTCCTGAGTTTGTCTCTCCACTGATTCCAAGCGGAGAGGCTGAGTTTGAGATTGTCTGCTTTCCCAGCAGTTTCTCCCCAGCCCCTGCTCCCCCAGTCTCTGTGCCCAGGGAGGTAGCTTCCATGGGCTCCTGCCTTCAGCATCCAGCTGGGCTTGGTTGATGGGAGGCACCCATGGGAGACAGGAGGGTGGGAAGAGAGTAAGGTTGGGCATTCATTCCCTGCAGCCTCCTGTGAGAGCATACTGGCTGGGCTGCATCCGTTACCCAAGGCCAAAGCACATTAAATTTAATCTCTATTTATCTGTTCCATGTTCCAAGAACCAACCCTGCCCCTTGTCCCCTTTGGTTTGAGAGTGATCACAGCTCCCCGCTCTCCCCAGCCACAAGTCTTCATTATTTCTTTGATTTCCTCAAACCCTGACCACACCTTTATAAACAGTCCCTTTTTAAAACTCTCTCCACATTCCCAGTTTGAGTGTGCATTTCTTACTTACTGAGACACTGACAGATACAGAGGGTAGGGAACAGTACATCCTCTCCCCTGCCCGTTGCCCCATGATTCTGCCTTTAAATCCTGCCCTGGGTTGAATGGTGCCTCCCTAAAATTTGTGTCTACCCAGAACCTCAGAATGTGGCCTTATTTGGGAGTAGGATCTCAGCAGGTGTCATTAAGGAAGGATAGAGTTGAGATGGTCAGAGGCATTTGAACCAGAGTAACTCCATCTTGAATAGGAGCTGGATTAAACAAGGCCGAAACCTACTGGGGTGAATTCCCAGACAGTTAAGGCATTCTAAGTCACAGGATGAGACAGGAGGCTGGCACAAGATACAGGTCATAAAAAGCTGGCATAGAAAGAGGTTGCAGTAAAGAAGCCAGCCAAAACCCACCCAAACCAAGATGGCTACCAGAGTTACCCCAGATTGCCTTCACTGCTACACTCCTATCAGTGCCATGACAGTTTACAAATGCTATGGCAACCACAGGAAGTTACCCTATATGGTCTAAAAAGGGAAGGCAAGAATAATCCACCCCTTGTTTAGCATATGATCAAGAAATAACCACAAAAATGGGAAACCCGCAGCCCTCCGGGCTGCTCTGTCTATGGAGTGGCCATTCTCTTATTTCTTTGCTTTCCTAATGAACTTTCTCTCACTGTAGTCTACAGACTCACCCTGAATTCTTTCTTGTGCGAGATCCAAGAACCTTCTCTTGGGGTCTGGATCAGATCCCCTTTCCTGTAACAAGATCATATTGGATTCCCGTGGGCCCTTAAGCCAGTGAGGCTGTCCTTATAAGAGACAGAAAAGGACGCTGACACAGAGCAGAAGACCATGTGAAGACAGATACGGACACGGGAGGGACGCAGCCACAAGCCAAGGAATGCCCGGGAACCAGAAGCCGGAAGAAGCAGGAAGACTCCACCTCTAGCGACTTTGGAGGGAGCACAGACGTGCCCACAGCTTGATTTTGGACTTCTGGCCTCCTTCTGTAAGAGAGTGTCTACGTTTGGGGCCGCCAAGCTTGTGGTAATTTCTTATGGCAGCCCCAGAATACGAATCCAAACACTGAGACAGATTCTAACAAACCGGGAACATCCAGCATCTCTTTGCAGTGTCTGCATTTTCCATATAACAATCCAAAATGTTTTTCTGCATGGGTGACAATGATGAAGAGAATTTTATTTTTTCAGGGAAACTGATGCACTCTAAAGCGAGGCCTCTTATGGTGCCAGCCCCTCTGTAGGCAGCAGCCCAAGCCCCAGCCCTGCAGAGTCCTCAGTCCCGCGGGAAGGACGGGCTCCATAGACAGCAGCGACTCTGTCTGCGTGAAGACGCCAGTCGCTCCCTACTTCTGTTCTCTCCTAATTCCGAAGTATCCTTTTGCTTGCTTTTCATTTATGACAAAAAATCAAGCAGCTTCGCTTTCTTCTAGTGCCCAAACCAGTACATCATTGTCCAAGTGTAATCTCATAACATTTGTCAGCCAAGTTTTTAATTATGAGGGAGAGCTGCGCTTCTAAGAATCCATGAGTTTTGCCTACCATTGGGCCAGGGATTTTTAGGATTTTAAGCCTTTCTGCATTGGGGGAAACACGAAAATGGAAAACGTAACTTGCTAACAAGGTTTCTGCGATGGGTTTTATGAAGGAATTTCCCTCCGGGGTTCTGCTTGTTTATTTAGGACAAATAGAACAAACCGGATGGAAGAAAAACTCATCGGACCACAGATGTCTTTTCAAAGAAATTAAAGAAATTAAAGTCGTGGCCAACACTTAAGCATTAGGGAAATTCACATAAAACTCAGTCAATTCAGCCAGAGTACCCTCTCATTGGCACCTGGGCACAATAGACCAGCGTTGATCACTAGCTACCCTTTAATGGGGATGAGGCAGATCTTTATTTGCCACAGTCCTCACCCTTCCCTGCTGTCTGACACCTGCTCTATTTAGGCATTCATCTTGGGGGATTTAAGTTTGAGGTTTCTAATATAGAGACTGCTTTATTCATAGCTTATTCAACAAATATTTATTCAGCGTGTAAACTAGGGACTTGTCCTTCTAACTGTGAGCCCCTTCACCTCCTTTTTTTCTGCCCTCTGTCATTCTTTGCCTCGTATAACCTCATTTTTCCATCTCTACTATTGTTCTGTCTTCGGGATCAGACCTCAGTGAGTTATAATTGTTAGGTGTATCAGAGCTGGGGGCTCAGACACAGGACCAGAAGCTGAGAATGGTGGGAATCAAGGAAGTTTTCTAAGAGGAGAAAGAAGGAAGCAGAACGTAAAGATATTCTTGGCTGGGCTTAGTGGCTCATGCCTTTAATCTTAGCACCTTAGGAGTCTGAGGTGGGTGGATTACCTGAGGTCAAGAGTTTGATACCAGCCTGGCCAACCTGGTGAAAACTCATCTCTATTAAAGATACAAAAATTAGCTAGGCATGGTGGCACATGCCTGTAATTCCAGCTACTGAGGAAGCTGAGGCAGGAGAATCACTCGAACCAGGAAGGCGGAAGTTGCAGTGAGCTGAGATTGTGCCACTGCACTCCAGCCTGGGCAACAGAGTGAGAGTGTATCTCAAAAAAACAAAGCCAAAAAAAGTTATTCTATCTAAGTTACCACTGTGGAGACCACTCAGCCTCCTATGCCGTCCCATCACTGCTGTGATAAGAAATGGCCACCAAGTGACTACCTTGTCCAAGAATCACTCATGCAAGAATCAATAGCCAAAAAGTGCAAATGATTGTTCATCAGGTGATGAATAGATAAATAAATGTGGCAAAGCCATAGGTATGAGTCCATTCTTGCTCTAATTACCTGAGTCTGGGTAGTTTATAAAGAAAAAGGTTTAGTTGGCTCATGGTTCTGCAGGTTGTTCAGGAAGCATGACGCTGGCATCCACGCAGCTTCTAAGGAGGCCTCAGAAACTTACAGTCACAATCATGGCAGAAGGTGGAGGGGGAGCAGGCAGGTCACACGGCCAGAGCAGGAGCAAGAGAGCAAGGGAGGAGGTACCACTCACTTTCAGATGACCGGGTTCTGGGAGGACTCACTCAGTCTCGTTAGGACAATAGCTAGGTGGATGGTGCTAAGCTGTTCATGAGAAATCTGTGCTAATGATCCAATCACCTGCCACCAACCAGACCCCATCTCCAACATTGGGAATTACATTTAAACATGAGATTTAGGTGGGGACAGTATCCAAACCGTATCACCGTACGATAGAATATTACTCAGCCATGGAAAGGAATGACATACTGATTCATGCTACAATCCGGATGAAACTTGAAATACGCTAATGAAAGAAGCCAGTCACAGAATCACACGTTGTGTGATTCCTCCCATATCAAAGTCCAGAATAGGCAAGTACACCAGAGGGAGAGCAGATAGCCTGGGGCTGGGGAGTCAAGGGGGTGGGGAGTGCGGGGTTTCTGTTAAGGGTCCGTGATTAGATGACAGTGATAGTTGTACAACATTGTGAATAAATTGTTAACCACTGGACTACACATTGTAAAAAGGTAGATTTCTTTGGGAGGCTGAGGCAGGAGGATCACCTGAGGTCAGGAGTTTGAGACTAGCCTGGCCAACATGGTGAAACCCCATCTCTACAAAAGTACAAAAAGTTAGCTAAGCATGGTGGCTGGTGCCTGTAATCCCAGCTACTCGGGAGGCTGAGGCAGGAGACTCGCTTGAACCTAAAAGGGAGAGGTTGTAGTGAGTTCAGATCGCACCATTGCATTTGGGCCTGAACAAATGCCAAAACTCCATTAAAAAAAAAAAAAAAAGATAAATTAAATGCTATGCAAATTACATCACAACTTTTTTTAAAAAAAAATATACGAGGTTCAAGAGCCGCTGACTTTTGGCTGCATGTAGGTTACTTGCCCACCTGTGACTCTGCGGGATGGAGAGTGGGAGTGCTTCCCTCACTGGCTCCCACGGACGAGGCATTCAAACAGGACATTCACTAGCATCTCTGGAGCACGCATATCAAGACCACACACTGTGCAGGAGGGGCCATTGCCCATAAAGAAAGAAGACATGAAGGAGAAGGGTGAAACCCGGTGGCCGAATCCGACCCCCACGTACCCAGGGTGACACTGCCCATATCCACAGAGAGAGGTCTGGAGGCTCACGGAGAAGCTGAGAGGAATAACCTACAGGTGGCAGGTTCATAAAGAGAGGGGTGCTTACTGCTTTCTTCTTAGTATTGTCTTTTAGAATTTGATTTTCTTAATAATTAATATATAACATATATATTTTTTTTAACCAGCTAAATTCACTACCATGAATCCAAGGAGGCAGAGTGAGGCCGAGGCAGAGCTCCGTGGATGAGCAGCCTCCACCCACAGCCAGGCCCAGGTGGATGCCCAGAACCCACACAGGGCTGTTCCCTGCTCCCCGATCCTGCCTATCCAGTTCCTTTTGTATCTTCTTCCCGGTAACTGGTTTGCACCTGTGAGAGGTCGCCCCCGTGCCAGTGGGCCTCGGCTGTGAGGTCTCGCCAACTCACTCTCTGGCAAACACAGTCCGAGGCCCCCTGAGCCGCTCTCCTCCCGCCCTCCCAGCTCTCGGCATCCCAGCCTGCACACCCCGGGGCACAGACTACGCCAGCCACGGGGGTCAGATATTCTTCCTGTTCTGCCCCACATCCTTAGTTCTCCCTTATCCCTGGAACTTTGACCGCTCACTGCATTCCTCCTGGGTGACCAGCTCCGGGGGCCAGGCTCTGCTGGCTTCTCCTGGGTGGAACCTCTGGCTGTGCCTTGCAGGCATGACCTGGCACACCTTTCAGAAGGGTCATGAGGGGTGTCCCCTGCCGCCGGCACCAGGGCGTCCCTGTTGGCCTGAGATTCAAGATGCTGCAGGAGCTGAGATTGCTTAACCCCCACATATGCCCATCAGGAAGCGCAGGGGGTAACACCCAAGGGGTGAACCTTTGACCAGTGGGAGGTGGGGACCAAGGGTACGTTTTCTTCTTCCTTTCGCCTTCACCATGGACCCTCTGAGACTCTCTCCCTCCCACACCCTCTTGGAAGCTAGACTGCAAGGTGGAGTAATCAGTCCAGATGGATGCAAGCACCTGCCAGTTCAGCAGAGACCCTCCCCCTCCCTGCCCCGGGCTCCGGCGGACAAGCCTGCTGAAACACTGGTGGTCCTGCCACTCACTTCTTTTCATTGGTGGGCCTGTGACTCATCCAGTCAGTCTAGTCAGACTTGGGGAGGAGTCTTCTGGGGAGGTGACTTCCATCTCAGGTAACGCTCCAAACCACGTGGAAAGAAGGTGTGTTCATTTTCTATGGTTGTCATAAGAAATTCCACAGGCATAGCTCCTTAAAACAGCAGCCCCTGGTCAGCTCCTAGTTCTGAAGGTCAGAAGTCCAGGCAGGCTTTCCTAGGTTTCCTGCTGAGAGTGTCACAGGGCTGACATCCAGGTGCCAGCAAGACTGGACTCTTATCTGAAGGCCATGGGGAAGAATCGTCTTCCAGGATCATTCAGAGGGTTGGTAAATCCAGTTCAGTTCTGTGGGACTGGAGGCCGAAGGTCCCCCTCACCTTGCTAGCTGTCATCTAGGCCACCCACTCTCAGTTCCTGGAGGCCACCTGTCCTCCTGGCCCAGGAGCACCTCCATCATCAAGGTCAACGAGGACTCAGTCCACTCTTTCTTGTGCTTCAAACCTCTTCTGCTGCCAGCCAGAGAAAGCGCTCTGCTTTGAAAGGGCTCCTGTGATTAGACTAGGTACACTCACACAGACTCCCTTATGACGAGCACAGTCAGCTGATAAGTAACCTTAATGACATCTGCGAAATTTCCCAGGCACGTTGGCACAGGTTTGTAGTCCCAGCTACTCGGGAGACTGAAGGAGGACGACTCGGGCCTGAAAAGCGACGGTCGTGGTGACCTGAGACTGCGCCGCTGCGCCCCAGCCTGAGTGATAGAACCAGATCTTGTCTCAAACAAATTTTTCACTTACCAGGGAGCATAATATAATCACAGGCAGGTGTGTCATCCTACAGACGATATTTAAAATTAGGTTGGGAAAACTTCAGCGGCCGTCTTAGGACTCTGCCTGCCTTTTGTTCTCATCCTGCGGGTTGCTTTTCGGCACCCCCTCCTTCCTTCTGCCTGGGGCAGAGACAGCAATGCCTGGCGGCCCAGTTCTCACTGTGCAGCCGTAATGCAGCCAAGTGCACACGATGGGCAGAAACACAGAGCTGAGGTCCAGGGAACTAAGTGGAGCTACCCCACAAAATCTAGAGTCTCCGCCTCTCGCCGTCTCGTAACATGCTTCACACAAACTCTTACTTGCTTACGCTGCAGCTAGTGGCCTGTTTTGTTAATCTCTCAGGCGCAATCCTTTCTCGTAAGCCAGCCTGGCTCTTTCTACGGTCCCAGATGATTTGATCCTCCCCAGGCTCACGCAGGCTTTCCTAACCAGGGACGTTTTCAGGGATGACACACACAGCCAGGGAAAACTCCGTTCCCGGGTCTCCAGTGTCAGCCCACATCCTCTGGCCTCCTCTGCCCTCCCACAGCACATCTGAATTCAAAGCCCCAATTCACACAGAAAATTGCATCATCTCACTCTATCCGTTGGCCCACACGGAGCCTAATGAGGTCAGGCAGGTAATGTGATTCTCTCACGCTCCCAGGCCATCTGCGCAAAAAGGAATTTAATCTGATTTTTATTTCATAAAGCAACCTCACACAAATGAACCCAAAAAGAAGTTCCTTTTTCACTGGCGCATGGAATTTCAACATTGGTTTTGTTTATGTCATAAAATAAGAACCTTGGGCTTTAGATAGAGCCCACGGCTTTACCCCTCCGAAGGTTTTGCTCCACTCCACAGAATGGGGGAAAATAACCTCAGACTAGTCAGCGTCTTGGAGCTCCTCCTTTACCTGTGGGAACAGAAGCCATCCAATGTTCTAAAGCCCCAAAGCCAGATCCAAACGGATAGGTCCCCGGAGCAGAATATGTGATTAATGAGACTTCTTGGTGGACTGGTATGATTTAGTTCACTGTATTCATGTCTCGATCTGTGGCAAGGTGGTTTGATCACTGTTCATATAAATTGAGAAAATAAAATAGATTGGCCATAAGATGCAGAAAGGCTAAGCCCACACTTAGAATTACCCAAAGGCTTACATCAAAGCACAGACTTTAAAAATGAGAGAACAAAAGACCATGGAAGCCAATCCAAAGGCGCGAATGAAGTATCACTTATGCCCCCGCGAATCAATGGAGCCATGAGTGACCCTCCATGGCTTAGGAAGTGCGTTGTCTGGCAACGTTAACCAGACAGCTGAATGACCTAATCGAATTCGGTGCTGATAAGAAGCTTCAAGATACAGGCGGCCCTGGAGAAAGCGGTAAGTGTCTGCAGAGCGGGCTGCTGATGTCTGCTTGCCAGGTAGCCAACTTCTGGCCTGGGCCTGTGCAGTCAGCTTGCTGCAGGGTAAGAGCTTGTCACAGCGGACAGGAGCCCCGCCAGATGTGGAAAGAAGCCTCTGCGGGTTTAATTTGCTATTTGCTTTGAGCATCTGGTTTTATGGTCCTGTCTAAATGTGGAAAAACAGGACAAATGTGGTAAAATCTGATAATGTCTGCTGCATGTGAAACTTCCTTCTATGAAGGCCTTGGAAAATAGTAATTCCTCTCTCTCCCCCTAAGAGATAGAAATAGCAAAGTCACAGGATTGGAATCAGGGCAGAGGAGGATTCGAAGTACTTCTCCATCACTGCCCAGCTGTGTGATTTTGAGCAAGTGGCTAAACCTCTCTGAGCCTTGGTCTTATCATCTGTGTGGTCGTACCTGGCTGGGCTACTGTGCTGGATCAGGAGATGTTTTATTTAAAGAGCCCAGTGCATATCAGCTGCTCGGTTTTTGCCTCTCAGCTCCCTGCTGGGAAAGCCTCGTTCTTTAATCCCTGAAACCCAAACAAACCAAACCGCAGAAAATTAAAATTTCAGGGATCACAAAGTCCTTGAGCTTGTCCCAGGCGATGCTCTTACTTACAGCTGTAATTAAAGAAAAGCTAAAGAGGTCAAATGGTGAGTTCAGTGTCCCAGCGGGTCAGCGGCAGAGTGAGGGAGAGCATGGAGCATGAAACAGCACTGGGTCCTTTTGAGGGCTCTGAACAGCTACAGTCACAGAAAACACAACTGGCCTGGCTTGCATGACACTGGAATTTATTTTCTCATTCGTAAAAGGGCATCCGAGCTAGGGCCAAGTGATTTATGTGAGTGAGCGACTGGCATCTCCAAAGACCAGGTTCTTGCCTTCTTTGGGCTCTGCCAAAAGAAAAGATGGATGCCAGCTTTGCCCTCTGGGTAGCCCTGTGGTGACCAGTTCGAGGTGCTAACTTTCCCTCACGGCTGTGCTCTTAGGAAGAAGGCTCATCCAGGAATCGTTACACAAACATGCCACAGAGTTTTCAGGCTTCAAGCATGGAGTTGTGAGTGGTTAAGTATAAATTACATGAAGTGAAAGGTCCCAGAAGAAAGAGTCATTGGAATGAGGCAACCTAACCCTAACCCTGGCCAGAGCCTCTCCTAGAACCTCAGAATTCTGTTTTTCTAAGCACCTGTTAACAACTAGATGAGCCAGGATTTGGGAAAGGGTGACTTAAAAAAAAAAAAAAAAAAAAAAAAAAAAGCCAATTCAGAGTCTCTAAGCCAAAGCCAATTCAAGGTATGAACCAAGTACAGAAGCCAAACTTGGAAGGACTGACCTCCATCCCTTGAGGTAGGGGTGATGCCTGGGTTCTGAGATCCAGCAGCTTTTCCAGCTTGTAAAGACAGCATCGTGTTACCCACACAAAGACTGAACAACTCACCCTCACGTCAGGTGAACATCTGTAGTAGTAAAAAGTATTTAAAATGCTCACAAAATTCTCCATTTCATCCCAAGTGCCATCTCTTTCCCTTAGCAGTTTTCATGGAGCCTCATGCCTGCAAGGGAGGGGCAGCCACGAAGGAAGGATGGAGGGTGTCCGGTGTGAGCTGGGGGTGGCTGGGGAATCTGATTTGAATGAACACACTTCTTCTTTGAATCACTTTCCCTGCATATTTGTAATTTAAATCAGCGATTTCAGAAGCTAGAAGCCAGCTTGTTGCTCTTTTCTAATGAAATATTGGAGTGGATAAGTGCCAGGAGAAGCCAACTGAAAGGCAGAGCCCACCCGGGGATGCTTTGTGCCCAAGGACGAAGGTGAGGGCAGCCGCGGCTCACCTTGGTGTTTGGAGTGGACCTCACCTCCCGCAGCCCTGTCTCTCTCACACTGACATTTGCTTTTCCTTAAATGCCCACTTCCTCTTCCTTTGCATGATCCCAAGAAGTTCTGTGGATCTGTAGCCGCTGGGGCCATTTCTTTCTCCCTGGGAAGGTCTAATAAACCATTTCCTATTGAGGTGTTAAGTATTCAGTTTGTCACTTTCAGTAGCATTTATTTGTGGAGCAAAATAAAACCCCAGTTAGGTAACTCTGGAAGGGTGGATTCGTATGTCCGTTGGCATCTCGACTGTCAGGAGGGGAAGCCTCTGCTGTTGGTTTGTATACGTGGCTCTCAACAAAGGCACTGGCGGCATTTGGGCTGGATGGAGCTCACTGTGGGACGGTGAGGCAGTTTTCTATTCCTGGCTTTTGCCATTGGAGCAACTAAAAATGCCCCAGAATTCCCAAATGCCTCCCTAGAGACGCAATAACCATGGATAAAGAAGAAATGCATGGATAATGAACTGGCCTATTCCTAATCCCTAGCAGGCAGGGCTGACTCACAAAGACCTTGCCCAGCCCTTCCTCTCTTCTCATCGGAAATGCAGCTTTCCTCCTCTGAGATGCCATTCTCCACACTCTGCCCCACCTCTCTTTCTGCATGAACACACGGACACCCACATGCCACTTAGCAGCCGGAAGCACCAACTCCATTTGCTTACGTGTTACTGCTGCTCTGGTAGCAGAGAGTTGAGGAAAAGCCGAACTTGTGGCTGGATCGTTAAAAGCCCCCTTCCTGGGACTGTTCGGTTTCATGACTTGAGCCCAGGAGCTTCTAGCACTCTCGGCTCCAGCCTTCTGGAGGTCACGTGGTCTAAATGAGTCAAGCTGTCACAGGGTGAAGGTTCGTTTTCCCTGTCAATTTGACTTGGCTTAGGGATACTCAGAAAGCTGGCGAACATTTGAACGTGGTTTCTGGATGTGTCTGTGTGGGTGTTTCTGGAAGAAATCCGCATTGGAACAGGTGGGCTGAGTACAGGAGATCTCCCTCACCAATGGGGGAGGGCATCCTGCAGCCCACCGAGGGCCTGAACGGGACGAGAGGGCAGAGGAAGGGCGGGTTCTCGTTCCTTGAGCTGGGACGTTCGTCTTCTCCTGACCTCAAATATAGGAGCTCCTGGTTCTTGGGCCTTCTGACTCAAACCAGGACATACACCACCACCCCCCACCCACATCCCCTCACCCCCTACAACACACACCATGTCTCAGGCCACCAGGCTCAGACTGAATTACACCCCTGGCTTCCCTTTGTCCCCAGGTTGCAGATGGCACGTTGCTGGACTCCTCAGCCTCCACAATCACGTGAGCCATTTCCCATATTAAATATCCCCTCGTACATCTATATCTATGTCTATCCGTCTGTATCTGTACATCTTATTGGTTCTGTTTCTCTGGAGATACCTGACTAATACACACAGGGAACAATGGAGTCCTAGGCAGAAAGAAGAAAAACAGAGGAGGAGAAGGCAGAGGAGAGAGAGGGAAAGAGAGAAGAAGAAGAGAAGGGAAAGGGAAGGAGGGAGAGGGAGAAAGAGGAAGGAGAGAGGGAGAGAGAGAAGGAGTTGAGAAGACCTGCAGGGAAGGGCTGTCCAATTATTTGGCTTCCCTGGGCCACATTGGAAAAAGAATTGTCTTGAGCCACACATAAAATACGCTAACACTAATGATAGCTGATGAGCTTAAAAAAAAAACAAAACTGTAAAAAAACTCAATGTTTTTGAAAGTTTATGAATTTGTCTTGGGCTTCATTTAAAGCCATCCTGGGCTTCGTGTGAACCATGGGCTGTGGGTTGGACAAGCCTGTTGTTAAAGTTTTCAAGTCCTTGGTTCTAGTTCAGACTGAGATTAACTCCACACTGCTCTTCTTGACACTGGTAACACAAAATAATTGATAATTTTTTAATTTTTGTGAATTTCTATCAATTTCATCCAAGTGCCCTGACCAACCCAAAAGAAAAAGAGGTAATAACCATTCTTGAAATAAAAGAATGCGCAAATGAATGCCTTTCTCTTGCCCTGAAAATCACAGGAGACTGCCCTGTGAACTAGTAAAGAATTCTCAGCCTGGCGCGGTGGCTCACACCCATAATCCCAGCACTTTGGGAGGCTGAGGTGGCCAGATCACAAGGTCAAGAGATGGAGATCATCCTGACCAACATGGTGAAACCCCGTCTCTACTAAAAATATAAAAAGTAGCTGGCTGTGATGGCACGCGTGCCTGTAATCCCAGCTACTCAGGAGGCCGAGGCAGGAGAATTGCTCGAACCCAGGAGGTGGAGGTTGCAGTGAACCGAGATTGTGCCACTGCACTCCAGCCTGGGTGACAGAGCAAAACTCTGTCTCAGAAAAATAATAATAACTCTCACACTGGCCCTATAATAAACATCACTGCAGAGGAAAGCAGACACCTGCAGGCTCTCCCTTTCCTGCCGCTCTCCTGGGAGCTGACCACGGGGAAGCAGCCCACCAAGGGTGGTGTGGGGTACACTCCCATCTCCACACGAAGTCCGTGAGAAAACTCCCACTGGAGGAGATAGAGACCCCACAGATCATCTAAGGTTGTGCCTGCATACCAGCCTATGTGATGTGCTCACCTACTCTGTCCCAGCAAGTATGTTCCTTACTCTGCCATCTATCCTTCACAACTTGTAGCAATTGAATGGCTCTTTATTATATGAAATTACAGTGGCAACTGTTACAATTTTGGTGGGAAGCTGGAAAATGGGAAGATGGGCAGCAATACAGAGAAATCTCAAGCTTCATACACTCATCAGTAGGAGAAAGAAAAGAACTCCCCCAGCCCCCTTTACTCCTCTTGAGCGAGGACATCTAATTGGCAGGACCACCTTCTCCAGAACTCCGGCTGTAGGAGAGTCTAGGGAATAGAGTTTTAGCTCCCCCGTCCCACCAACCAAGAGGACGGTGGAATGGAGGTGGAAGGAATCAAACAAGGTCAGCATACTCTTTATTGTAATTAACTGAAAACAAATAACACCAGCAAGCTGTTGCAGAAGGTGGTCTGAGCTCACCCCTGTGACACATCATTTTAATTGCTAGACACACCAAAAATAGTCAATGGGTTCTGACACTGTGCTTGGAGTTGGGAAGTTGCCCATATGAAAAACATGAGCTGAAAATTGATGCTTATCTTGACATGGCTGATGAAAGCAAGAGTAGGACTGTTCAGCCACAGTGAATACTTGTAGTGTTTTTTGCTCAATGTCCATGCCCTTTCATGGCTCAACAGAACCCTTTAGAAGAAACATTCTACTCCTAATCTCAGCCACAGAACTTTGTGGAGCTAACCCTACCTCCAGGATCCAGAGTGTAACCCACTCCTTCCACCTGGCCCAGGCTTCAAGGCAGTCCATTCATGAGTTGATGAGCCTAAATTGGAGCCTAAATTCCCCCAGACCCAACATGCAGAGCTGAAAATGAATCCAAAAGGAACACAATAGGTAGACTTCATATGAATCTAGGATTAGGCTCAGCTGTAGCAAGTTCTGTTCATAATCACGTAATCCTGTAGTATACCAACAAACACCTGCTGTGGAAGACACTTTGGGCTTGGTTTACTGTCACCAACAACGTTCTGATGGATTAGATACTCACATCAAACTTACAAGGTATGTATTTTTGTTACGCCGATTTTAAAGATTAGAAAACAGTCACAGGGTGGTCAAGTATGTTTAACATATAAAAATATAGATTGAGGGGCCAGGCATGGTGGCTCATGCCTATAATCCCAGCACTTTGGGATGCTGAGGTGGGTGGATCACCAGGTCAGGAGATCAAGACCATCCTGGCTAACATGGTGAACTCCGTCTCTAAAAAAAAAAAAAAAAGAAAAAAGAAAAAAGGAACAACAAAAATACATATAGAGAGATAGATAGATAGAGGAAGGCATCTTTGGCAGTGCTGAAGTTAATATTATTACGCTAAAATGTTGTGCTAGAACCCAGGAGGCGGAGGTTGCAGTGAACCGAGATTGTGCCACTGCACTCTAACCTGGGTGACAGAGCAAAACTCTGTCTCAAAAATAATAATAATAATAATAACTCTCACACTGGCACTATAATAAACATCATTGCAAAGGAAAGCAGACACCTGCAGGCTCTCCCTTTCCTGCCACTCTCCTGGGAGCTGACCACTGGAAGGCAGCCACCAAGGGCTATGTAGGGCACACTCCCAACTCCACACGAAGTCCGTGAGAAAACTACATTCTAATTCTAAACTATTGTTCTTTGCTCTTCTAGAAATAGTGTTGTGTATGTCACCCTGACTCTCATTACAGTTCTGCAGTCAGCTCCAGTTCTTTTCAACCAAAGCCCCAAATTTCTGCCTGACCTATGTGATAACTCTCCATTGCCCTCCACCTGTTAAATCTCTTAATTGGTGAGGAAAGCTCTGCATTAAAGCTCTAGATGTTGTCTTCTAAGAGAGCATGACCTTTGGTTTTCACTACAAGCTAAACAGGGCATTTGCCAAGGAGGCTGTCATCCTGTCCCTGCATCATTAAGCAAAAATGAAGTCTATTCTGTTTCTTTCCCAATGTCTTAGAATGTGACAATTTGCAGCAAAATCAAAACTTTTTTTTTGCTGAGGTCCCCTTTCTTACAATGTCAGCTACCTCTCAAGAATGAACTGAGGTCTCCAAAAGTGAGACATTTGGGAGCAACAGCCTGTCTGTGCTTAAGCAAGATATTTCCTTGGAAGAAGGGAGAAGCAAAGACTAGGTTGGGTGTGATCTGAAGCACTGTTTTCTGCATTCTACTCAGAGAGAGAGAGACAGACAGAGAGAGAGAGAGAGAGAGAGAGAGAGAGAGAGAGAGAGAGAGAGTGTTTTAATCAATATACTCAATTTGCTGTGTTGTTGAATTGCTGCTAACACCTCTGTGGTCTCCATTTCAACTTTCAAGTGCAATTGAGATTTCAGCAAAAAGAGAGTGATACCAACTCTCATTTCATCACTTCAAACATCTATCAAACCTTTACCTTTTTAAAAAAAAAATAAGATTTATACACGTATGCATAGGTTCATTGCAGCACTATTCACAATAGCAAAGACATGGAATCAATCCAAATGCGCATCAGTTATAGACTGGATAAAGAAATGTGGTACATATACACCATGGAATACTATGCAGCCATAAAAAGGAACAAGAGTATGTGGGAGCTCAACAATGAGAACACATGGACACAGGCAGGGGAACAACACACATTGGGGCCTATTGGGTGGGAAAGGGAGAGCATCAGGGTAAATAGCTAATGCATGTGGAGCTTAATACCTAGGTGATGGGTTGATAGGTGCAGCAAACCACATGGCACAGATTGACCTATGTAACAAACCTGCACATCCTGCTCATGTATCCTAGAACTTAAGTTAAATGAAAAAAAAATAAGATTTAACTCCCTACTTATCTCTTTTAAAAGGCTTAACCATTAAGTGAGTCACAGCGTTTTTAAATTCAGTGGCTATGGAGATGTGTGCTGTGTTTGCTTGGTTACACAGAAAGTAAGTTTTCAAGGATCTCCTGCCTCATATATTTTCAGGATGAAGTTTGTCAAACATGAATTCATAGATTTAGAATTCACAGATTGACAGATCTGGAAGGTGGGAGTGAAACACTCATTACTGTCTGAAGGTTATAGTGACCATAGAGGAAGCAGAATACATCTATCTTCTCCCCTCTCTCCTTTACCATGTTCCTAGTCCTCTTATGGACTGCTTTTCCTATGACAAAAAGTTGCCCCAGAGGTGACAGAACACTGACAGCTTTCCATAGATTAAAAAAAAAATTTCACTGAATATGCAGTTTGTCAGATTTGATGTGTTAATATTTTGTTAAAGGTTTTTATATCTGTGTTCATGAAAAATATTGGATTGTAATTTTTTTGTAATGAGTTTTTCAGGTTTTTATATTAAGATTATGCTGGCCTTATAAAAATGAATTGAAAAGAATTTCTTCTTCCTTCATTTTCTGGAAGATTTTGTGTAAGTTTGCTGTTTCTTTCTTAAATGTTAGATAAAATTCACCAATAAAACCATCTAGGCCTGGAGTTTTCTTGCTGGGACACTTTTTGATAAAGATTTTGCAGTAGGCAGAATCATGTGTCCCCTAAAGATGTTCATGCCAAATTTCTGGAAATTGCAATTATATTACTTTACAGGACAAAGGGAGTTTTGCAAATCTGATGAAGGGTATAGACCTTGAAATGTGAGATTATCTTGAATTATTCAGTTGGGCATAATCTAATCACATGAATTTTTAAAATCTGAGAGGATTTCTGACCTACGCTAGTGAGACATCAGTGAAGGAAGAATTCAGCACCTGTTACTGACCCTGAATGGTGTATGATAACTCCGAAGAGACCTAAGAGCCAAGGACAGTTCCCAATTGACAGCCAGCAAGGAAATTCAGGCTTCAGTCACTCTATATCTAGGTAGAACTAAATTTTGCTAACACTTGAATAGGCAACAAATGAATTATCTCTTATTGGCTCTGGTACAGAATGGAATGCAACATTGCTGACATCTTGGTTTTATGTCAGTAAAACCTATGCCAGGCTTCTCACCTACAGAATTGTGAAATAGTAAATTTGTGCTCCTTCAATCAATAAAGTTGTAATGTGTCATGTTAGCAATAGATTTTAATGACTTATAATAAATATAGGACAATTCAGATATTCCTTTTCTTCTAGTGTCAGTTTTGGTAAATTGCATTTCTCTATGAAGTTTTCCACATCATCTAAAATGTCAAATTATTGTTCTTGATGATACACTCTTTAAATGTTCAGAAAATCTGTAGTAATAATACCTCTTTTATTCCTGACATTAGTAATTCATATTTTTCTCTTTTTTCATCAGTCTAGTTTAATAATTGTCATTGATATTTTTTAAAAAATAAAACAAAAACAATTTAGGCTTTGCTCATTTTCTCAGTTGTTTTTTCCTCTCTCTCTCTCTCTCTCTCTCTTTCTCTCTCTCTCTCTCTTTCTCTCTCTCTCTCTCTCTCTCTCCCCCCCCCCCGTCTCTATGTCTTAATTTTTTTCCTTCCACTGCTTTTTTTTTTTTTTTTCCAACTAGGCATTAGAGATTTAGGTCAATGATTTTAGATTTTTCTTCTTTTCTACTGTAAAAATTTAAGGCTATACATTTCATTTTTAGCACTTTTCAAGCCACATTTTACAAATTTTATGTTGTTTCTTTATTATTTATTTCAAAATATTTTCTAATTCCCTGTAATTTTTATTTGATTCATGGATTAGTTAGACCAAATATTTAGGCTTTTTTTTTTCTAGATACCTTACTGCAATTGATTTCTAACTTAATTTCAATTTTGAACAGATAACATGCCCCAGATAATTTCCATTCTTTTAAATGTATTTAAACTTGCTCTTGTGCTCAGAAAACGGTCTATATTGATTAAAATACCATGGGCACTTGAAAATAATGTGGACTCCGAAGTTATTGGGTGTGAAGTTTTATAACTATCAATTAGACAAGGCAGTTGATAACGTTGTTCCTGTCATCTGTATCTATACTGACACAGGAGGAAGGGAGAGGGGATAGAGAAAGCAGGAGAGAGGAGTGTTGTTTCAATTGCTGATTGCTGATGAGGGGGTGTTTGAATTCTCTAAGAGTTATTTTGGTATTTTCCATATTTCTCCTTAATTCTGTTTAATTTTTCTTGATGTGTTTTGAATCTTTATTCTTAACTACATATAATTTATGATTTTTATGTCTTTCTATTTAACTGATGCTTTTAATATCATGAAATGTTCTTCTTGATACCTGGTATGTTCTTTGTTTTGAAGTTGATTTTGTCTGATACTAACGTAGCCATTCCGGTCATCTTACGCTGCCTCTTTGCATGAACTATGAGTTTGCTGGGGCTGCCTTAACAAAGTACCACAAACTGGGTGACTGAAACAATATAAATGCGTTAGCATTATCTCACCGTTCTGGAGGCCAGAAGCTGGTGATTGAGGTGCTGGTAGGGCTGATTCCTTCTGGAACTCTGAGGAAGAATCTTTCCAAGCCTTGCCCCCAGCTTCAGGAGGCTTGCTGGTAATCTTTGTATTCCTTGGCTTGTAGACCCATCATGCCAGTCTCTGCCTTCATCTGTACACAGCATGTGTGTCTGTGTCCAAGTATGCTCTTTTTGTTGGGGGACCAGCCATATTCAGTGAGGGCCCCACCATATGCCATCTTAATTAACTGATTACGTCTTCAAAGACCGTATTGCAGTATTTCCAACTAAGGCCATGTCCTGAGGTGCTGGGGACTAGGACTTATATTAATAGAAGAATTTTGTGGGGGGGAGGGGCACAATTCAACACGTAACACAGGGTGCATCTTTCTCATCCATTTTCTTTCATCCAATCTGTGTCTTTATATTTAAAGTGTATTTTTTAGAGACAGTATGTAGATGGACCTTCCTTTTTAAATCATTCTGACACTCTCTATTTATTTACTTTTAAAGACAGAGTCTCACTCTGTCACCTGGAGTGACAGAGTGGCACGATCTTAGCTCATTGCAACCTCCGCCTCCTGGGTTCAAGCGATTCTCGTGTTTCAGGTTCCCAAGTAGCTGGGACTACAGGCACACACCACCATGCCAGGCTAATTTTTGTATTTTTAGTAGAGACCCAGTTTTGCTGTGTTTCCCAGGCTGGTCTTGAACGCTTGGACTCAAGCAATCTGCCTGCCTTGGCCCCCCAGAGTGCTGGGAATACAGGCATGCACCACGCCCAGCCTCTGCCTTTTAATTTGAATATTTACCCAATTTACATTGAATGCAATTAATGATATGCCTAATTTAGGTCTAACATTTTATGAAAGGTTCATCTGTTCCTCCTTTTCTACTCAATTTTGAAAAATTCAAATACATTTTAAATTCCATTTTACTTACATACTGACTTTTTAACTCTTAATTCCTTAATTATTTTTAAGGATCACTCAGAGGATTGTAATCTTTAACTTTTCACAGTCAATTTGCAGTTAATATTTTACCTCTTTACCAAAAAAATGCAGAAAACTTGGAACTCTTTTGGTTAATTTATTTCGCTCCTCACCTTCAAACTATTCTTTTAATATATATATTACTCTAAATGTTTTAAGTTTCCTGAACTTTTTGTCTCTAGAAATAATGGGTTTTCACCACATTGAAGACATTTTCAATCAGTGTTTCTCCAAGTGTATTTTTCTGTACTATTTTCTTTCCTTTCCTTCTGCAACTTTACTTACACACACATTTCACTGAATTTCATTTCTATCAGTCATTGCACCTCTATTCATTTTCCTTCAATCTTGTTCTCTCTGATTTTTTTTTTTAGTATTTTAACCAACAAATGGAAATATTATATATATATATATATATATATATATATATATATATATTCATGGTGTACAACATGATGTTTTGATATGTTTACTGTGTGGAGTAACTATATCAAGCTTACTAACACAGCCATTACTTCACATACTTACATTTTTTGTGATGAGAATATTGAAAATCTACTCTTTCAGCAATCTTCAAGTACTCAATATATTGTTAACTACAGTCTCAATGTTGTACAACAGATCGTCTAAACTTGTTCCTTCTGTCAAGCTAATACGTTGTATCCTTTGACGAGCATCTTCCCAGTCCCCTTCCCCTCCCAGCCCCTGGTAATTACCATTCTACTCTCTGCTTCCGTGAGTTCAACATTTTTAGGTTCTACGTTGTATGGTTTGGCTGTGTCCCCACCGAAATCTCATCTTGAACTGTAGCTCCCGTAATTCTCACATGTTGTGGGAGGACCTGGTGGGAGATCATTGAAACATGGGGATGGTTTCTCTCATGCTGTTCTCACGGTAATGAATAAGTCTCACGAGGTCTGATGGTTTCATAAGCAGAAATCCTTTGTGCTTGGCTCTGTGATGCTTTCTTTTCTGCCACCATGTAAGGCCTTTCACCTTGATTGTGAGGCCTCCCCAGCCACATGGAACTGAGTCCATCAAAGCTCTTCCTCTTTGTAAATTACCCAGTCTTCGGTATGTCTTTATCATCAGAGCAAGAACAGACTAATACGTACATATATGTGAAATCATTTAGTATTTCTCTTTCTCTTCCTGATTTATTTCTCTTAGCATAACATCCTCCGGGTCCATCTATATTCCTGCAAATGATAGGATTTCCATCTTTTGAAAAGCTGAATAATATTCCTTTGTGCACATATACCACATTTTAAAAGTCTATTTATCCATTTGTGTCCACTATTTCTGACTGTATATCTTGGTTATTGTCAATAGTGCTGTAGTAAACATGGGAGTGCAGATTTATTTTGAAGACATTGATTTTATTTTCTTTGGATATATGCCTAGTAGTGGGATTGCTGAATCATATGGTAGTTCTATTTTTTCTTTCTTTCTTTCTTTTTTTTTTTTTTTTTTTTTTTGAGAAAGGGGGTGTCTCTGGCACTCAGGCCGGAGTGCAGCAGTGAAATCATAGCTCACTGCAGCCTCAAACTCCTGGACTCAAGTGATCCTCCCACCTCAGTCTCCAGAGTGACTGAGGTTTATACCACCGTGTCCAGCTATTTGTTTATTCTAATTTGTATTATTTTGTGGAGACAGGGTCTTATTATATGCCCAGGGTGGTCTTGAATTTCTGGGCTCAAGTGATCCTCTCATCTCAGTCTCTGAAAGTTACTGGATTGCAGCTGTGAGTCACCATGCCTGGCTATTTTTATTTTCTTAAGGAACTTCCATAATGTTTTCTGTAACAGCTTAACCAACTTAAATTCCCACAGTGTGCCAGAGTTCACTTTTTTCCATATCTTCACCAACACTTGCTATCTTCTGTCTTTCTAATGTAGGTATCCTAGCAAGCTGGGAAGTGACTATCTTCCTGTCATTTTAATTTGCATCTCTCTGATAATTAGTAATGCTGACTGTTTTTTCATGTATTAGTTGGCCATTTGTGCCTTCTTTTAATAAACATCTATTCAATAATTTTGGATTTTGTCCTGCACATTACAAATATTATATTTATGACTGTTTTAAAATTTTGAATTCCATGTAGACTCTATTTTGTGATTTCATCAATTAAGTATTAAGTGATTTTTTTTTTTGGCTGGCAATGACTTGGTTGAATTCACACTATGAAATATCTGTTAGGGTTCAGCTCAGATCTGCTCAGTCCTTTCATCTTAACTGTGCTGCATAGTCTTCCCCATGCTCCTGGGTTCATAGGTCATCCAAAAATGTGGGCAAAGTTAATACAAGCAATTGGGGGTCTTTCTTTATGGCTCTTGCCTTTGTTGGGAATCCCCCTCTGCATTCCAGTAGCAGTGATTGCTACAGATTTTGTTGTCTGGTTCTTCAGTTTAGAAAGATTGAGTTTCAGTGGGTTGCGATGGTTCACTCCTGTAGTCCCAATATTTTGGCAAGCTGAGGTGGGCAGATTGCTTGAGGTCAGGAGTTCGAGACCAGCCTGGCCAACATGGTGAAACCCTCTCTTTACTAAAAATACAAAAATTAGCCGGGCATGATAGTGCTCACCTGTAATCCCAGCTATTCAGGAGGCCGAGGCATGAGAATCACTTGAACCTGGGAAGTAGAGGTTGCAGTGAGCTGAGATTGCACCACTGCACTCGAACCTGAGTGACCTAGCAAGGCACCATCTCTAAAAATAAAAAATAAAATAAAGAAAGAGGAAGTTTCCACAGGAGTGTTAGCTGTCCCTTGCAGCAATGATTTGGCCTGTTTTTAGGGCAAAGGCCACCAAACCAGGAAAATGACTCCACAGCTCTCCTTCCACATGTCAACTTCCTTCCAGAATCTCCTGCTTTTCTTCACATTTCACAGCCTTCTGGAAGTCTTTGTGGTGTTGTTTGTGTGTCTGTGTTTCCTTTTTTGTTTTGTATCTTATTCAGAGATTAAAGTTGTTACCCTGTGTGAAGATCCATGCAGCAGGCGTTGACTTGGTCATGCTGAAAGCTGAACTCCTTCAAACTTTTGTGAAGTTTCCCTTTCATCTTCCTACTCCGGTAGCTGGAGCATCCTGCCTCCCAGGATCTTCCTGCAAGTTCCAATTTGTTCCCCTGAAATAGACTAAAAGCTCAGCTTGTCCTGAATCCCAGGCCAGAGCTTCAGGGAAGCTGGTCAGTAATTTCTGCTTATCCTCCGACTCCCTCTTCTGGCTCCTATAGCTCTTACTTCTCCCAGAATTATAAAAGATCTCATTCTTAAAAATAGATCCCTACTCCTGATGGTTCTGTTTCCCTCACTGAACCTTGATGGGTACAGTGGCATTTGGGTTCCATCCATAAGAAGAATGGCAATCTGAACAATTTACACGTAACGCCTTCTGTAGTGAACAGGAGGCAAAGAATTTCATGCTTTCCTTCCACCAACCTTGGTCCTGCTCCCAGCTGGCCTGAGCTTCAGTCTCTCTTAGACGCTCCGTAAAGATCAAACGGCTGTCTCCTGAGCTCTGTTGAGGCCTCAGCTTTAAGCAGGCATCACTATTTTACTGAACACATCAAAGATGGGCTGCCCCAGGTGTCACAACTTGTACTTACAAGTCAGAGGTAAAGGAGCCAGTAGTGACCATTACTGCCTCTTGAGAACAAAGGCATTCATTAGTGTGAAATGCTGCTGAACTTAGTGACACTCTTCCGATTTGTTTGCCACTTAGACCCCCAAATCTGTTTTTTCTTATTTTTCTCTCTGCCAGCAACAAATGCTAGTCAGGGCCACCAGGGAGCGCTGTTTACTCTATAACCATTCCCAGACTGTGCGTGGGTCTGGAGCTGAGATAGTTTTTGTGTAAGTTAATGAAATTGGCATTCCATTGTTCCAACTGTCAAAACAACACAATTTTAGCAGATTTCCCTTTGAAGCTCAATCGTTTTTAACAAGCCATCAGAGAGCCTTAAGGAGAGTTAAAAGCAATGCAGTCGGTCTTTCTATGAAGCACCTTTAGTTACCTGGATTGTCTGCCCCTGAGAAAGGTGGTTGAAGGAAGCTAATCATACCTAAAAGTCACCAGAGTCCTCCTTCCCAGAACCCGGCTGAATCTGCTGTGAATAAATAATCCCACAAATAGTCCCACGGCTAAGGATTCAGATCATGGTCGCCTAGAAGGGCCATTTTATAGGTAGTTTAATATTGGAAGTCAGCTCTGTGTGTATTTTGTAGCCTGGATGAGTTTGAATTATTTTCTATTAAAAATTCAACATTTAGGTGCTTATGAGTAAGGACTACAAAACTGAGAAAATAAATCCAAAGACTTAGGGGTAGAGGAGGTGAAATCAACATAACAGCAGAACCCACCTCAACTCAATGCCAAGATGTTGGAGCTGGTTGAATCTATCTTCTGGCTGGTGGTTCTGGGAAATGACTGGCTGTAACAACTTCCTTTCTTGTTGATGGGCAGTCTTGTGTGCTGTCTCCGTCTTTCTGCCAGAAGGACCTGGTCTCCTGTCTTTCTTTCCTTGCATCCCCTCTATTAATCTCCTCCTGTTCCTGATGCTTATGATCAAACATCATGGAATTACTTCAGCCATATTTGTTGAGTGTGGGATATGGTCTTGGCTCTGTGTTGGTTTCTGGGGATGTAGCCCTGGGACAAGAGACCTCGCTGATGGGATATTTGCAAGGAGAGGGACATGGCAGGAAAAGTATTTCAAGAAGAGAGAGCAGCAAGTGCGAGGTTTCTGGAGGGAGAGAACCCTGCAGAGCCAGGAGAGGGAACAGGACAATTAGTATAAATGGGGGACAGGTGGACAGGGAAATCATTTTTAGCTTCTCTAGGCCCTTAAAATATTTAATGTGTGCCTGTTTTCTGATGTTGATTGGAGATATTTGTGCATGTACGTTATCCCACCTAATGGGCTGTCAGAGGACAGGAACCCCGCCTGTAAGTAATCACTCGACAATTACTATAGAACAGAAGAATGCCGGGACACAGAGGGTGTCTTATTTCTGCAAGACCTGATTGTCTGAAAGGAACAGGGATGCAGCTGAGAGAGTGGGCACGCAGTGGATTTGAATGCCTGGGTGTTCCAGTGAGGATGGGTTACATGAAGGCACTGTAACAAATAACCCAAACTTTCAGGGGCGTACAGCAAACATTCACCTCTCATTTCATGTGTGTGTGTGTGTGTGTGTGTGTCCACTGCAGGTTGGCAGGGGTCTTTCCTCATTAAGTTCACCTAGGGACTCAGTTGAGGGAGCAGCTACTAACTAGACCAAAGCCAGTCACTGCACCTGCTCACTCTAAATACTGGGTTCAATGAGGGGTGTGTATTAAATAGCCATTATTAACTGACTGCAGGTTGAATTCTCCAGTCTCAAGTTTCTTCTGGAATGATGGAATGCACTGAATATGCTTGTGATTGCTTTGTGCTGAGAAGCAGAAAAGAGTTTAACTTCAGTGAAATTTTCAAATAAATATAGTTTGGATAATATGACTTTGCATAAGTAGATAGGGAGCAGAATAGGGTAATCATTTAGGGAGTTGTTACTCAAAGGTGGCCCACTGACCCACAGTGTCAAGATCACCTGGAGGCCTGGGGGAAATGCAGAGGAGAAGTCCCCACCCCTGGCACCTGAGTCAAAAGCTGCATTTTAATAAGTCCTCTAGGTCATGTGCATACACAGGAAAGTCTGAGAATTGAATATTTAGAGCAGGGAGTCTATGACAGGAGTAGTTGAGTTTGAACACCAGCTCTGCCAATTAGCTGCTCTGTGGCACTTGATAAGTCTCCTAAATGCTGTATCTCAATTTTCTCAAGTGTAAGAGGGATTAATACCAAAAGTAATGTCATAGGACTGTTGTGAGGATTAAATGAGTCCACACTTGTCAAAGTACTTAAACAGTGCCTGGCACAGAGTAAGGAATCTGCAAGTGTTGGAGATGGTGAAGATGAAGATGGTGATGGTGACAATGATAATAGTGATGGTGGTGATGGTGATAATGATGATGGTGATACTGATGGTGATGATGATGGTGGTGGTGGTGATGGTGATAATGATGATGGTTGGCGATTATGATGATGATAATAATGGTGATGTTGATTGGTGATGATGGTGATGATGGTGATTGTGATTATGATAATGATGATAATGGTGGTGATTGGTGATGATGGTGGTGGTGATGGTGATGATGTGGTTGGTGATTATGATGATAATGATGTTGATAATGTTGATGTTGATTGGTGATGATGGTGATGATAGTGATGATGATGATGGTGATTATGATGATATGGTGATGATGATGTTGATGGTGATGATGATGGTGGTGGTGACAGTAATAACAATAATGCTGATGATGGTGATGGTGACGATGATGGTGATAATGATGGTGATGGTGATGATGATGGTGATAATGGTGATGCCGATGTTGATGGTGATGATGGTGATAATGGTGATGCTAACAATGATGCAAATACAGTTAAGGAAACATCACTGTGATTATTTCCATTTGCAACCTAATATGAAGCTTTGTTAACCTAATTCCTACAGTAAATTGATCATTTGCTGACTTTTAATCCTAGTGGAAGGATGAAGGGTCCACTCTGGGTCTTAACCACAAAGGTGAGAGGAGTCTGGGCATCCAACAGGTACCACGTGGACAATGGGATGGTAACCAGGTATGGACACTGGAGCATCAGTCTTAAAAGGCATTCTCACAGGCCAAAAGTCACCTGCATCTTGCCTCTTATCTGGAGATGCTGGGCCCATGTCCTCTTCAGGGTAGACGAAGCTCCATACAGGCTGAGTTCAGGTAGCAGTGCCCGAGCAGCACACGAGTCTCAGGAGGTTGTCTGGAATGGTAAGTGGAAGTTACAAAGGGACAATTCTTCAGTGTGCTTGTTCAAAATAAAAAGGTCCAACAAGTGAAACCTGACACAGACACCTAGCAAGTAAGACCTAACACAAGTTTCCCAGGCATCCGGTGTAGGAAACACCTGAGCACACACTTATCAGTCTAGTGAATGGTTGTGAATTTGACCTCTGAAGTCAAATAGTCTAGATTCAATCCCGGCTCAACCACTTCTTAGCTGAATAGCATTGAACAAGCCACTTCACTACTTTGACATCAGCTTCCTTCTGTGTCAACTGGGGATGACAAGAGTACATGTTCGTAGGGTTGTGAGTGAGATTATTTGGCAATTAGCAAGTACCGAATAAATGTTAATTGTTATTATCTTCATTATCACCATTAACAGCTAAATGAACCAAAGGTAAAATGTGTGAATCTGAGGTTCCTCATTAGTAAAGGAGGACTAATTGTCTACGGATTCACAGCATTCGTTCATTGGACAAGGACTTATCTTCATGTACACACTTGTTGTAGGGGAGGGCTGGGAATACAGGGGTGAGCATGTCAGATATTGTCCCCCCTGGAATTGACATGGAACAGGGAATGAGCAAGCCAACAAATAAATGAACAAGAGTAGATAGTGAATGGTCCCTGATAAATGTTCCCTAAATATATTTTCATTAGATAGAACAAAGGCTGGAATTTATCCACATGGAGGGAAGAAGAACATACTGGTTCTACATCCCACACTTCTGCCTCCTCTCTACCTTAGCCAGACGTAGAACTGGAGTTAATGAAAGAGGGGATGATATGCAATACTCAATGTACCTTAGGGTTGGTGGTCACAAACGGGCGCAGCTGCTTCTGAGGTGGGCAGAGAGCTGATTTCCAATGTGTGGGCTGTCACATACCAGCAAGTGGCTTAACCTCCTCTATGAGCTTCAGTTTCTTCATCTGTACCAATGTACACACCAAGGTCACTCACCCCCCATCTTCCTCACCTCTCTAAAGAGAACCCTGGGGTACCCAGTTGTTCGGACCAAAACACTGGCCTCTTCTTTCCCTCCTGCAATCCACACCCATCCATCAGCAAGTCCTGTCTGCTTCACCTCCACTAGGCATTATTAATTGGTCCATGTCTCGACTTCACAACTCTGCTCTTCCTACTCCAGCGCAAGCATCCAAGACTCCTGGGTGCCTTGAGCCAGCTCTTAATTGGACTCCAGTCTTCCTTGGCTACCCCTGTAGGCTGTGGTCTACAAGTGGCCAGAGTGATCCTTCTGAAAGAAAAATAAGACGCGTCAGGCCTCCAGCTTAGGGTCTTTGCACTTTCATTTTTATCAGCATGAGAAGCTCTTTTCCCAGAAATTGATGTGCTCACCCTCTCACTTTATCCACCCTTCCTAAAGTTGCATCCCCGAATCAGACTTTTCCCTTATTTTGCTTTATTTTTGTTCAGGGCATGTATCACTGCCTTATCAGATACGTTTGCTTGTGTATTACTCTGGGATCTGTATCATTCACTAGAATATAACGTCCGTGAATTTAGGAACCTCATCTATTTTGCTCACTGCTAGAACCCCAAGATCTGGGCCTGAAAAATAGTAAGCAAGTGAAACATACTTGCTTAATTAACAAATAAAATGTCAAAGGATAATAATAGCACACTCCACGAGTGTGGAGAAGATTAAATGAGGTGGTGCCTATATGTCTTAACAACAATGCCAGGACATAGCACTAAGCACAGACCTTTCTTTCATTTTCCTCCCTTTTTTCCTTGTTTTTTTTTTGTTTTGTTTTTTTTTTTTTTTTTTTTTTTTTTTTTTTAATTTCCAATAGTAAGCAGACAGTCAGGGTCTGATACTGAATTTGTGGGATGACCATACCTGTTTCATGAGGCCAACATGTAGCCCTTCTTTTCCATATCCTCAGCAATATATACCTGTAAGTCCCCTGTCTAAAGGTAGACAATGCAAGAAGTCTTTGAACTGAAATCACAAGTTCTATCCCCCATTTTCTGCGATATTAACAATTTGAAATTTAAGCATGAACAAAACAGTCTGAAGTTGCCTTGCTGACTTAGGAACCCTGAAGCCCTGTGGAAGCAGCGGTTTCCTCTTTCCAATCATTCTCCTCGCCTGTAAATTACGTTAAGTGTTTCCATGTGCCCGCAGTCCTTAGGAGATTCTGCAATAGCCTTTGAGGAGATTAGTAGCCTCTGATGTTCCTTATGAAATTCAGAAAAGCATCTGGAAGTGATTTAAGTTAGGGAATTAATGATTTGGGGGTTAAATAATACATGACTTAAAAAAAATAAATACAGAAAACTTTATTAGCCCATGAACCTCCATTTTTGTGGATTTACCTATAAAAGAAATCGACTATATCATCTCTTTTGTTTGTTCAGTTTTGTGTGCATGTTTCTTTGACTGCTTTTTAGAGGGACACACAGTAGATTAAATAGAGTCCTACAGGAAGGTTTGCAGAGAAGCTCTCAGTTGCTGGGTCTCCTGAAGGCTCTCGAAGGGGATGCCCGGAGGTGTCATAGTCTCAAGGGACAGCTGTGGTTCAGAAACACCTGAAGACAGTGGATGCCTTTGATGTGCTGTGCAGTGAACTCACCTGAGAATCCTCTCCCCCATTCCACCCCGGTGTTGAATTCGCATTTATTTTGCGGTGGCTTGTGTGACAGCCCCTGATCTGGATTATTTGCATCACAGAAATGTAGTTCTGGACTTGCACTTGTTTTTACAGTAGGGAAAGCAGTGTTCTGTGCCGAAAGGAAAGAAGTGATGTGGAAAGAAGGTACCTTATGAGGCTGCACAGAAGAACAGGGGAGCGGAGGGCGCTTCTTTGGGTTTTTTTGGTCCCTGTTATCAGAGAGGAGAAAGGATGAAGTGATTCCTGTCCTTAGTCACAAATAATGAGACATGTTGTGTATTTCTCCCTCATGCAGGGAACATTTAAATGAAAAAATATATATATTTATTCCCCAGTGACGTGTAGGTTCAAAACACTGAGACTAAAACGTGCTTTCCGCTTTAGGACCCCAAGTCCAATTTTTAACTCCCCCCCCACCATGGTCAGGTCTACACCAGCTGAATGAACTGAAGAATTGGGCAATTATCAGCATCGTCCACTTTAAAAATTTAGTCTCTGCTATCCAGGACTATGAGAAACAAGTTTTTACCGTTCCCTTTGGAGCCTGGCTAGTTTTCAAGCTACCTTCTCCCCACATCAGGTAAGTGGAGCTGGCTGAGAAAACCAGGGAGCTGTCTCTTCTCGGGCCCAGACTTCCAGGCCCCAACCCAGGAGAAAGCCTCCCACTCGGGCCAGTGCCCTGCAAGGCCTTCGCTCCACCCTGCCCCAATTTCTCCCTATACCTGGCTCATTCCTTAGGGGCTGAGTTGGGAGATAAGGCTTGGGGTTGCAGTTGCTGAGGATCGTTTGTTTACATTTTCTTTCTTTCTTTTTCTTTTCTTTCTTTTTCTTTCTTTCCTCTCTCTCTTTCCTTCCTTTCTTCACATTTATTTATTTATTTTTTAATTTGAGACGAACTCCTGCTCTGTGGCCCAGGCTGGAGTGCAGTGGTGCAATCTCGGCTCATTGCAACCTCTGCCTCCCGGGTTCAAGCGATTCTCCTACCTCAGCCTCCTGAGTAGCTGGGACTACAGGCACGCACCACCACGCCCGGCTAATTTTTGTATTTTTAGTAGAGACGGGATTTCACCATGTTGGCCAGGCTGGTCTCAAACTCCTGACCTCAGGTGATCCGCCCTCCTCAGCAGCCCAAAGTGCTGGAATTACAAGCCTGAGCCACTGCGCCCGGCCCTGCATTTCTTTTCTTTCACTCAAGGAATTCTTTCTTCTTTTGCAATTCTTTCCTGCATTGATGGTGAGACAAGACCCCCCAGGCTTCCTTTTTGAGGTTGGACCAAGCCACCACACGGGGAGAGGGGTGAGGAGCCCAGGGCAGGAGGGGACCTCCAGAGGCCTAGGAACCGTGGCCCTTCACCCCCGGTCACAAGTGGGAGTCGGAGTCCCGCCCTCAAACTGCTCAGACCCCGCAGAGCAGAAAGGCCCGAGCACGAGCATCAGGAACCGCACAGGGAAGCAGCTGAGATCACTTGGGATCATCACCAGGAGGGAGGCCAGTACTGCGGAAACCAGAGGGAAAGGATCCGGAGAATGAAGTGGGGTGGGGAGGCCGGATCTTCCTTGTCTAAGTCTGAAGAGAAACTGCTTATTGCAGGAGCCAAGTCTGCAGAGGGGCTCTTCCCCACCCCCTGAATAGATAATAAAACACATGCGGGGGGTGGGGGTGGGCTGATTGGGGAGTGGACGCCCCACAGACATGCAGTGAAAAACGATCCTTTCTTTCTCCGTGCGTTCTAGTCCCCTTCCCAGACACACTGCTCTGATCTCGCGCCTCGCCCCCCCGCCCCGCACACACGCAGGTGCACACCCGCATCTGCCTGAGCCCGCACCCCGCCTTCACGCTCCGCCGCGCGCTGCTTCTCCCGGCTCAGGGGTCCCGCCAGGAGACCTCCCCGCAGCAGCTGCGCGGGACATTGCCGGCCAGAGGTCCCCGGCCCTCCAGGCTAAAGCGGGGGCCACCTGAAGTTGAGGAACGGGCCGTGGCGACCACCAGGCCCCGCGGTGACCACGGGAGAGTGGGGAGAAGGGGCCCAGCTCCGTCTTGAGCGGCGGGTCCCTGAGCAGGACCCTCTGGGCCGCGGGCCGCTGGGCACCCAAGCAGGAGGCTGCGAACGCTGAGCTTCGCGGGGAAGGCGGGCACCCCCGGAGGAGCGCTCCCCGCTGCCTGGGGGCCGCCCCCTCCCCGCCCCGTCTTCTTTCCGGGGCAAGGCCTCCCCAGCCCGGGCGTGGGGTTCTCCGTCCGCCGCCCCTCCAAGCGGGCAGCGCTCTCTCCTCCTGCACCCTCCCTCTGCTCGCGATCCCGGGGCGCGGAGGGGGCGGGGCCTGGCCGGGGGCGGGGCGGGGCGGGGCCTAACGGAGGCGGGGCCGGGGCGGGGCCTGACGGGGGCGGGGCCGGCGCCGGCGGCGGCGGCGGCTGGAGAAAAGTTGTCCCGGCCGGAGCGCGAGCAGCCGCGGAGCCGGAGCGGCCGCGGCGTGGACCCGGCAGGGGCGGGGACCGCGGACGGCGGAGACGCAGCGGGCCCGGCCGACCGGGCCGCGGGAGTGGCCCTGGGCATGGGGCGGCCGGCGGGGGCCGCGGGCGGGCGCTGCGCCCCGGGCTGGCGGCGGACGGCGTGAGCGGCGGCCGGGACGCAGGATGCGCTCCGAGGGCGCGGCCCCCGGGCCGGCGGCGCCGCTGTGCGGGGCGCTGAGCCTGCTGCTGGGCGCGCTGCTGGGCGAAGGTAAGGCCGGGGCGGCCGCCGGGCGCGCCGACGCTCGCGAACTTCCCGAGTCCCGGGGAGCTCGGGGCGAGGGCGGCCGCAGCGAGGGGCGGGCGGGGGCGCGGGTCCCACCGAGAGCGCCTCTGCGGGTGCCGCGCCGCCCCTCACCCAGGAGGGCGCTCCCAGCCGGGCCCCGGGATCCGGGCGAGTTAGGCTGGCCCCCGAGTTCCCGAATCTCCCACCCCGGACCCCCGGACCCACAGCTGCCCCTCGGGTGAGGAGGGGGCGTGGCTGAGGGGTACGGTTGGTTCCCCAACCCTGAGTTCCGCGGGGACCGGCGCTGCCCAGCTCAGTCACGCTGCGGAGCCGGGGTCCTGGAGATGGGGTCCGCGCGGTGCGCTCCCCGTCCTCAGCTCCCGCCCTGTGGGGCTGGGCTCCGGAAGGGAAGGCCCGGCTCTCCGCGCCCCCTTTCCGCGACCGCCAAGGTCTCGGTGCCGGTCCCAGAGGAACGCGCACGCATCGCGCAGCTCCCCAGGGACCCCACCTTGGCAGAAACCGGGGACTCTCTGCAGGTTGCCCCAAATTAGTCCCCTGTGCTGTGGGAGACGGGTGGGGAGGTGGGCGCGCCCCCTGCCATGGGAACTGGCTCCCGGGCGGTCCTTCCCCGAGCTCCTTCCCCTCCGTGACCTCTTCTCTACAAAGGGAGTGGGGCCCTGCCCTGGGTTGGAGAGATTTCAAGGAGCTAACGTATGGCGCCCGCAGGGCTCAAAAAAGGTAGCGCTGTGTTTGTTCCGACCTTTATTATTACGTGCGTGTGCGGCGGGATGGCCGCGAGGACCCGGCGGCTGGAAGGGCGGGGAGAGGCGGTCTCCAGCCCCAGGAGCCGCGGGGCAGGCGGGGAGCAAGGCCTAGGCTCTGCCAGGGACATCAGCTGCCCGAGTCCCGAGGCGCGTCCAGGCGGAGAAAAGGGAGAGCGTCGCTTTCTTGCTGCCTGCGCTCTAAGGAGGGTCTCGGGTTCCTGTGGTTAAACCCAGGTGCGCACAAGGGTGTCCTGCGCCTTCGCGCGGCGCCGCGGGTTGGGTATTGGCCCCAGGCTCTGAGCAGAGAACCCTCAAAGCCACCCTTCTCCCACCTAACACTCTGAGGCTGGGCTAGAAATGAATTGAGAGAGACAAGTTGTCAATTGATGTTTAAAAGTAGCGTTTGCTTTTCAAAAGTCATTCCGCACCGCCTGAAAATCCAGAAAAATCTACTTTGCTTGAGGCTGCACTTTCCCAGACACACCAACCAGACAAGTTTGCTATGTTTTATATAAGTGTTCCTTTCTTCTAAGAGCTCAAGGTAGGGGGGGGGGGGAGGAGATTCTGGAGGGAAGGACGGGGGTGGGAGAGGGGGCACTTTTCTGTTTTATTTGAAAGAGTCATTAGTCACAATCTGGTACCTGAGTTCTGCTGTTAATTGGCCCTAGGTTCCAGCGTTTCTAGGATTCCGTTTCCCTGAATGCAAAGTGGCCATTGAAGAATTCCCTTTCCAACCTACCTTCCAGCAATTTTTTGCTGATAAAATGACTGAATGGGTGGAAAGTACTTTGCAGAGGAAGGTGGTGCCGGGCCAATTGAGCAGGGCGTGACCGACCTCCTCCAGGTTTGCCCCTTGCCCTTGAGAGAATTTAACCAGGTGAGGAAGCTGGATGTTCCCTTTAGAGCAAGTGTGGACTGTTCTTCATTAAGGCTCACATTCCGTGTGTGTGAGAGAGAGTGATTATACTTTTGCATGAGAGTAGTGGCTTTAGGCCGGGCGCGGTGGCTCAAGCCTGTAATCCCAGCACTTTGGGAGGCCGAGGCGGGTGGATCACGAGGTCAAGAGATCAAGACCATCCTGGTCAACATGGTGAAACCCCGTCTCTACTAAAAATACAAAACATTAGCTGGGCATGGTGGCGCGTGCCTGTCATCCCAGCTACTCAGGAGGCCGAGGCAGGAGAATTGCCTGAGCCCAGGAGGCGGAGGTTACGGTGAGCCGAGATCTCGCCACTGCACTCCAGCTTGGGTAACAAAAGTGAAACTCCGTCTCAAAAAAAAAAAAAAAAAAAAAAAAAGTAGTGGCTTTTACAGATGTCCATGTATTCAATACTGGGGACAGTGATTTGGCAGAAAAGCCAACTGGGACTGGATTTGAAGCTGGTATTTGCACAGCAAGGGAAGTGCTGAAAACTACGGACAGGTCGAAGCCCCTCCCATATCCCAAACCACCCCTGCCCTCTGGCTAAGTGCCACTTTGATCTGGTGGGGCTTTCTTTCCTTGCTTTTTTGCTTTACAGAGTTCACGTGATTTGGGGGCGCATAAGGGCCTGCAACTTATCATCTGCAAAATACATTTTCCGTCTGTTTCTCGTGATCAAAAGCAGCAGTTCATTCCCCTCTGGATTCCTCTACACGTAATGCGTTTGCCCCATAAGATACCTTCTAGAGAGGAAAGTTTTCTGACCTTGTTTACATTTCTGCTGTCTTTAAAAAAAGCAAAAGCCATCTCTGTCTCTTCCTGCACATGATTTAAGTGCTGATTTCTGGAATCCTTGAAACCACCGATTAATTTTTAATACCAATTGTCTGTTTATTTTTGACTGCGGATTTAGAGGCTTTATAATTTGTCAGGATTTGGAAAAGGCAAAATTGTTCTTGGGAGGTTCCATAAATAGGACAGGGCATTGAAAGAAATGAATCTTTTCCTAAGATTTAAGTCTTGGGCTGAGGCAGGAGAGGCAAAACATCCTTGAGTTAGAGGTTGATGTATTGCCCCTGTATAAAGCAAGTGGAAGGGCGGTGCCAGGCTGAGATGCCTTCGCAAGTTTAGTGACGGTTGTTAGTCACATATGAGACCTTCTGGGAAGGTTATGTGGGACCACGGTCTCTTTTCTGAAATCTATGGGGGCAAATATATTTCGAGATTCAAAATTATTGAGATCCTTGAATGACAGGATAGAAGGAAAGATAGAAAATTAGAGGCATAAAGTCATATGCATGTGTGGTATGGCATCTTAGTCTTCATGTGGAGTTGCATCCTGTAATTGCACATGGTGCTGACTTTGTGTGCAATGTATGAGTCTTTACATAAGGAAGGATAATAAGATCCAAAATAGCTTGGCTTCAGGTCAGTGTTGGCCACTGAATGAATTAAGTACAACCAACCAAACAAACCTCGGGATTCTCAGTGCTTTGGGGGTTTTGGGTTTCTGGTAAGGAATTAAGGTTCTATAGCAGGGATGAGAAATAGGAGGATGTCATTAGGGTAAAAGCCCCTCTCAGCTCATGCACGTTAGTGCTGGCACCAAAGAATGATGCTCATGTCGTGTTCTGCATACACTTACAGCATGTGTATGCTTAGCACAGAGACACATAGATTTTCTTTTCATCTTCATCCCTTCTTATCCCTCATGTCAAAATTCCTCACTGTGCTCCAGCCTCTTAGTAATCATTGCAACTTCTTGAAATCATTCTGTTAAACTATCAGATCTCAATGTGTTGTTAAAGTTCTTTCCTTTGTACCCACATTTCTTGACTAGTGCTGGCAAACCTCAGTACCTACAGGCAAGTGTTGTTTTATCCATACAGTTTTTCTTTTCAAAGGCTCTCAACATTTAAAAATTGGGAGATTTGACTGGGCATGGTGACTCACACCTGCAATCCCAGCACTTTGGAAGGCAGAGGTGGGTGGATCGTTTGAGGTCAGGAGTTCAAGACCATCCTGGCCAACGTGGTGAAACCCAAACTTTACTAAAAATACAAAAATTAGCCAGGCATGGTGGTGGACACTTGTAATCCCAACTACTCAGGAAGCTGAGGCATGAGAATCACTTGAACCTGGTAGTCAGAGGTAGCAGTGAGCCACAGTCACCCCACTGTACTTCAGCCTGGGTAACAAAGTGAGATTTGGTCTCAAAAAAAAAAAAAAAGAAAGAAAGAAAGAAAAGAAACGGGAGAGTTCACATATAAAAATCAGGATATCCACAACATGTACATTTATCAAAACATCATGTCGTACTCTGTAACAGTATAGACATTTTATCTGACAATTATAAAAATGATTTTATTTCTGGTTTGCTGGAAGTTGTATATACAGTTTTATCAAATGCTCTTTTGCATCAACTGAGATGATCAAATAAGTTTTCTCGTTCATTATGAAAAACAAATTAGGATTTCCAGATTTTCTCAAAAATATTGATAGTCTGCCGATCTTGGGTGTACTTTCTTTCATGGCTGCCTTGTGCCAAAGCTGAGCAAGGGTGTCTTCCTCTGGAGGGTGTGTTTATTCAGGTCCTCTCTTCTTCTGCTCACTCACCTGGCCTTTCCCTTAAGCAGCTGAGTTTTGCTTCAATCTCTTCTTCGTCCATCTCGCTGTTCACTGTTAGCTTAATCGTAAGGGTGGCTACAGTCACACAGAGAAGAGCTCAGCACTCTCAATTATATTAGTAGTTAACACCTCCATGAGCAGAGGTTAAAACAAAGCCTTTGAACGTATGAGATATTTCATACATCCATAGTCATAAAAAACAAGGTTAATAAAAATGTGTCTTTGGTATATTAATTGAAGTGAAAGGGAGTATTACTAAATTAATGGAATAAATGGAACATCTGATTGATAGAACGTTTTTACAGCCTTCTACTTTGTTTGAAAGCCAGGCTTATTAAAGTATAATTTGCACACAATAAAATTCACCTCTTTGAATAGTTCTAAGTTTTGACAAATGCACACAGTCGTGTAAACACCAGAGTTGCGGTACAGAACACGCCCATTATGCTCCAAAATTTCTGTTGGCTTGTAGCCCCTCCTTCCTCATCTCCAATCCTGGAAACCACTGATTTGTTCTTTGTCTCTGGAGTTTGACCTTTTTCATAATGTCATAAAAACAGCATCATGCAGTATGCAGCTTTTGGATTACTTTCTTTTACTTAGCAGGATTCATTTGATAGTCACTGACGTATCAATAGTTTGTTTCTTTTCAATGCTGTATGGCATTCCATTGACTGAATGCACCACAGTTATTTATTTCATACCGAAAAGACATTAGAATTATGCCAGTTTTTGGTAATTATACATAATTTCATAAGATACTGCAAACGTGTTTTAAACCTAGTTTTAGCATTTTGCATTCCCATCAGCTGTGTATACTAGGTGGTTTGTATCTTCAGCAGCATTTGATAGTATCCATTTTGTTTAGATTTTGTTTAGTCATTCTGATAGGTGTATAACAGATATTTCTTTGAGGTTTCAGTTTTTGCCCTCATGACTAGTAATGTGGAACATTATTTCTTGTGCTTAATTGTCTTCCTTATATTGTCTTTGTTGAAATATCTTTTTCAAATATTGTACCCACTTTTTATGGGTTATTTTACTGTTAGGATTTTTGAAAGTGCTTTATGTATTCTGAAAGCAAGTCCTTTGTCAGATAAGTGTTTTACAGATAGTTTATCCCATTATGTGTCTTTGGAAGAGCAGAGGTTTTACATTTTAATGATATTTAGTTTATTAATGTTTTCTTTTAGTGATTGGATTTTTGGTGTCACATCTACGAAATCTTTGCCTAACCCAAGGCCTCAGTGATTCCCATAAATGTGTATAGTGTTGTCCAGTTCTCCTATATTCCTACTGATCTGTTTGTTCTATCACTTATTGAGAATATTGAAGTCTCCAATTATGTTATAGTTTTGTCTATTTTTTAATTTTATCTCTGACAGCTTTTGCTTCATGTATTTTGAACACTGTCTTAGGTATGTACATACTTAGGATTTTTTGTTGGTTTTAAATCAATCCACGTTTAGGTAATGCCTTCTTTATTCTTATAAATATTACTTGTTGTAGAATCTGTTTTATCTGATATTAATATAGCCACCTCAGCTTCCTCTTGATTGATGTTTTTATAGTAATATCTTTTTCATTTATTTTACTTTTAACTTTTGTCTTTATATTCAATCTTGTTTATAAGCACCATATAGTTGGTTTTCACTTTTTTATCCAATCTAATAATCTCTGTCTTTTAACTATAATGTTTAGAGCACTTATATTTAATATAATTATTCATCTGTATTTAGATCCACTATTTTGTTCATTGTTTTCTTTATGCTTCATCTGCAATTTATTCTTTTCGTCTTTCCATAACAACTTTTATATTGAGTATATTTTATGATTTCATTTTATCTCCACTATTCTCTTGTTATCTGTACTTCTTTTTCAATTTTAGTCATTGCTCTATGGCTTACAAAATACATTTTCAATTAATCATAACTTGCATTCAAATTAAGTTACAGTGCTTTGCATGCTACATAAGAAATTTACAAGTGTATTACTTATACTGTTTTCCTCTACTATATTTTCAAGTATATCAGCTCACATACCCTATGTATGACTAAGATAATTTTTGTTTAAAAATTATTTTTATGTATATTAAAGAAGGATAAAAATTGTATTAATGGTCTTGCTTTTGTTTCTAAGTGAGTACTTCTGATGTTCTTAAAACCGGTTTCTCTGCAAGATGTTATTCTCCCCACCTGTACACTGAGCTCCCTTGCTTTATATGCCTTTAGAACTTAGAAGTTGCCGCATTCAAGAACACAAATGTGAATACAGCCCATCTGGAGTCTAAATCAGCAAAATTTCCGAGACAATGGGTTCTAGTTACTCTCCCAGAAAGACTGATTTCTTGTCTTCTGTGATGTGTACATGTTCTTTTTTTTCCCCCTGATTAAAAGATGTTCTTAATGATGTGTTAGGAATATTGAGTTTACACTTGCAGATGGCTGGGATCCTAAGGCAACCCAAAGACTTAATATAGAAGACCGTGTCTTTTCTGTGTATAACGTTTTTTTCTTTCTTCTCTCAACACCCTTCATCTTGCCAGCAACATGGTGAGTTTTCACTTATGGACTAATTAGGAAGGCTCAGTGTCATAGAAACAGAAGCTCTGTTTGAGCTTCTGTTCCACCAGTTCCTGGGTGAATGACACAGAAGTCTTTGGTCATTAGTAACAGTAACATCTTATACCTTAATTGCTTATTACTAAGTAATAAGAGATTGGAAGCTCTTGACTCCAGAGAAAGCTGAAGGATGAGGTTTCCTATGAGCAGGAAAGCTTCCAGGTGCTGGGTTCCCATAGCTATAATTATTGTCTGGCTTCTTTAGGGTACCGTTGTTGGAAAACAGGAACCATTTTACTTACTTTTGTCACAATGCTCATGTTTTAGATTCCAGGATGAAAGAAGCCCATACCTTGGCTGAACTTTTCACCTGGGGCACCTTTAAAAAATGCCAATCCTGGGCCAGGTGTGGTGGCTCAAGCCTGTAATCCCAGCACTTTGGGAGGCCGAGGTGGGTGGATCACGAGGTCAAGAGATCAAGGTCAACATGGTGAAACCCCGTCTCTACTAAAAATACAAAAAATTAACTGGGCATGGTGGCGCGTGCCCGTAATCCCAGCTACTCAGGAGGCTGAGACAGGAGAATTACCTGAACCCAGGAGGCAGAGGTTGCAGTGAGCCAAGATCTTGCCACTGCACTCCAGCCTGGGTAACAAAAGTGAAACTCCATCTCAAAAAAAAAAAAAAAAAAAAAAAAAAAAAAAAAAAAGCCAAAGCCAATCCCCAGGCCTTATCCCAAACCAAGGAATCAGGCTTTTTGGTCGGGATGGAGTAGGGGTGGTTGTAGAGGCAGGACTTATCCATTTGACAGTTTCAAAGCTCTTCAGGTGTTTCTAACTGTCAGGGATGCAAACAGGTTGTGTAGGCCCATCTCTGTCTAGAAAGGTACAAGACAGCCTTATTAATAGTTTCATCATTTTGTATCCAAGGGGAAAAGGGTTTTCCTCCCAGAGAGAAACTGAAGAGCTTTTACTAAAGGAAGATGGGATGGATGCTGGATGAAAAATCAACCAGTGGCCCTAAGACCTAGTTTTTGTATATGATGAAAAAATAAAGGACAGCTCTTCTGAGCCTCAGTTTTGTTTTATAAGTCAGAGGTCCCCAACCTGCTGGTGGTGGTTTGATACTGGCCCATGACCTGTTAGGAACCAGGCTGCGCGGCAGGAGGTGAGTGGTGGGTGAGTGAGCGAAGCGTCGTCTGCTCCCCATCATTCGGGTTACTGGCTGAGCTCTGCCTCCTGTCAGATGGGCGGCTGCATTAGATTCTCATAGATGCGTGAACCCTATTGTGAACTGTACACTCAAGGGACCTAGACTGTGTGCTCCTTACGAGAATCTAATGCCTGATGATCCGTCGCTGTCCTCCACTGCTCCCCGCCAGATGGAATGGTCTAGTTGCGGGAAAACAAGCTCAGCCTCCCATTAAGTCTACATTATGGTGAGTTTTATAATTATTTTATTATATATTACAATGTAATGATCATAGAAATAAAATGCGCAATAAATGTAATGTGCTTGAATCATCCTGAAACAATCCCCCAACTCTGTCTGTTGAAAAATTGTCTTCCGTGAAACTGGTCTTTTTTGCCAAAAAGGTGGGGACCACTGTAATAAGGAGGGAGAATACCTGTTTTATAGGATGGTTGACGATATTTAATGCAAACGTGGACTTGAGACACTTAGCACGCTTCATGAGTTTCCAGCAGCTGTTGTAACAAACGGGGAAGCTTAACATTACAAAAATTGATCCTCTCACAATTCTGGGCCCAAAAGTCCAAAACCATATGTTGTCGGAGCCATGCGGTGTGCTGAGCCTCCAGGGGAGGGCCCTCCCTTGCCTCTTCCACCTTCTCTGGCCTCCTGGCATTCTGGGCTTGTGACAGCATCATGGCAGTCTTTGCCTCTGACTTCACACAGCTTTCTCTTCTAAATGTTCCTTACCTCTCTGTCTTACAAGGATACCAGTCATTAGATTTATAACCCACTGTATTCCAGGATGATCTCACTTCAAGATCTTTAGCTTAATGACATCTGAAAAGACCTTTTTTCTTAAGCAAGGGCACATTCACAGGTTCTAAGTGGACATTCGTTTTTGGGGGCCATGCAAACCATGGCATGTGGTAAGACTTGGCACATAGTGACGTTCAATAAATCAGGGTCATCGTTATTTGTATTATTAAAGCCATGGAAAGGAAGACTCCACAGTGCAATACAATGGAAACCCTACATGGATATTTTAAAAACAACTGAGAATAATTAAAAACACAAAGCAAAGAAAACAAAACTGCATTCAACAATATTGGGGAACAGGAAAAGCTGGTCAGCTGTGAGGTGTTCATTCATGATTGACCTAAGCGGAGAGCCAGAGGTTTACATTGCGAGACATCCCTTGACCACTTCCTGCTCAGCTGCAGCTTAAGCATAATTCCATCTGGCTTCATGGTAGGATAATCTTAACACTATCTTAAGCACCTTTTCTCCCTCTGTGTTCTCAGAGTCAGGAAAACCATCCAGAGCAGGCCCCGTTTCTCTCTTAGGTTAAGTTTTTTCTCCCAGATCTGCAGTTGACTTTTTTCATCCTTCTTACTCAATTGGTCCCTCTGCCCCAAAATTGCGTTTGCTCTTGCTGTGTTTCCTCGCTGTCTCTGTGGACCCAGAAGCTATAGAAATGTGGATGGACCGTTAGCCACTGTGGCACACCGTATTCAACTAGCAAGTCTTCGAGGCAACAAGGGATTCTCATGTTCTCAAAATAAAAAACCTTGAAGAAATCTGCCTCCTGCCCCAACACACAGATGTGTGCATTGTGTGTGTGCGTGTGTGTGCACACACACACAAATACACACACACACAAATACAACCCTAGGCTAGTTTCTGGCCTTATCATTGAGTTACAGCTTAGTGATGATTTTAAGACAAAAGAGAAAAAAAAACTCTCACTTGTGCCATAAACAAGATATCCCTGAAAATGTGATTTTTGCCTCTACTGGAAACAATGAGTCTGTGTTTGACATACTGAAGCAGTTTTCCCTGTCTTTTTGATGGAAATGTTCTTTGAATATGCACCAGATTATTCCATTTCTTAGTCATGCTTTCTCTAGTTACAAATGCCAAAAACCCAAGCAAACCATACCAAAAAGAGAGAAAAAAAATCGTTAGTTCAGGTGATTGCAAAGTCCAGGTGGACTTCAAGCACAGCTGGATCCAGGGGTCACGTGATGTCATTGGACAGTTCCTGCTCCTCCCCATCTCCTGGCTCCTCAGTCCTCTGTGCTGTCTTCATTTTGGAGAGGTCATCATTGTCCACAGCAGCTCCAGGCTTATATTCCGTCTACACACAGCAGACCCAGCTAAAAGAAAGTGACTTCTCACGTGGTTGTAGACAAAGTTGCAGGGGTAAAGTTCTGGCACTCTTGTGCCCACTCACTGCTGACTTAAGGGAATGGGATTTTCCGATTATGCCGCTCTCAGGCACAGGGAGCCCGGCAGCCTGGGGGTGAGGTCCCTTCCACCCACACTGCTAACATAGAAGATGTGATGATGCCCAAACACAAGGGGAGCTGTATCAGAAGAGGGAGAATGAATGCCAAGCTGGCAAAGCCCTGTTCACCAAGCAAATGAGCAAAACGAAAGGAATCAAAAGCCACTGGGTGGCTGCTTCTCACAGGTGTGATTCACATTGTAGGGCAGGTTACGGGGGAGGTCAGCTCGTTTCTCCTGCTTACACACAAACAAAGTCAGGACGTCTTGACTTAGGAGGGTGACCTTCTTCATCTCCTGACACATCTCTGCTTCAGGGCACTTTTCTCATTTTCTGCTTGTCTTGACCTTCATTCATTCCTCTTTCATTGATATCCATCCATCCAACATCCCTCCAGTAAGAGCTGGGCACTGCAATAGTAGCATCTTCTATTGCTGGCTTCCTCTTGCAGACAAGGAAACCTTCCCTTCAACCCCAGGTGCTCACCCCCAGGAGAGGGGAGGGAGGCCTGGGTTGAGCTCCTGAAGCCTGCCAGTTTCTCGTGCCTCAGCTATGCACAGTGACCCTAAAAGGCTTGCCCCTCTATCATCCTGATTTATGGGAACAGAAATCCCAAGAGCAGTCCGCATTTCAGGGCCTTTGTTCTGCTCTGGCTCTGTGCCATCTTTCCGCCTTCCTAAGTGGTGATAGTATGCGAATCTTTTGGGTCACTACACAGCCCCGGGTTACCGTTTTCTCAATTTTCCATTTTTTAATTGTAAGCAATGAATTGACTCAGAAAGCAGGCTTTTCTCATTTGCCTTCAAACTCAGTGTTTGCAACTGTCATGTTCATATCTTATTAACTAAATGACATTTCCTCGGTGGGACCTCTTGCTGCCTTCTCCTGGTCAGTTGTCTCCCTGGCCATGTCCTGGCCCCTGACCCCAGCCTCTCTTTTGGTGGCACTGATGCCATGGAGGTAACAGCTGGCACTGGTTTGACTGTGTGGTTTCCTGTTAGTTCTGGGTGGGAAGGGATCCACTCCACCATCGGCTTCTTACTGATCCCCATTGGTCAGGGTGTTCATAACGGCTAATTTTATGTGATAACTTGTGTAGGCTACAGTGCCCAGATATTTGATCAGGCATGATTGTGTGTGTGTGTGTGTGTGTGTGTGTGTGTGTGTGTGTGTGTGTGTTGGGTGAGATTCACAAATTGGTGGACTTTGATAAAACAGGTGACTCTCCATAATGTGGGTAGGCCTCATTCAATGAGTTGAAGGCCTAGAGAGATCAAAAGGCTGACCACCCCTAGAAGACAGGAAGGAATTCTGCCAGCAGACAGCCTTTGGACCTGAGCTGCAAATCTTCCTTGGGTCTCTAGTCTTCCAACCCGATTTTGAACTTGACAGACTCTGTAACTGCATGAGCAATACCTTAAAATAAGTTTCTCTCTGTATACACTCACTTTATTGGTTCCATGTCCCAGGAGAACCCTGACTAATAGAGGGAAGATCTGGTCCCAAGCAAGGGAATTTTGTTTTCTCTCTCAAATATCTCACCTATTTTCCAAGCACATTCATTATCCTCATTCCTTGAAGATAATGGATTCCCAGAACTGGCCGTATAAAAGGAATAAACTTCAGAGACAGAATGGGTACTGTCATTTTTTTTTTATATTAAATCACTGCTAATCCTCTAGAGACAGTGCTTCCTTACTTCGTTTGTTCATTAGCCCGGTGGGAAGACCTAAATATCCGTCATCCTCCGCAAACACCAGCTGCATGTTTAGGCCTTTCTTGATCAGTGGTCACATCATGTTGTCCTCTGCCCCCAGTTCTCCGGGTTTCCCATCACGTTCAGGGGTAATGCCACAGCCTGGGCTGTGATCTACAAGTCACTCTGTAATCTCCTACCCTGTATCACCCTTCCGACCTCATTTCTTTTTTTTCTTTTTTTGAGACGGAGTCTTGCTCTGTTGCCAGGCTGGAGTGTAGTGGCACAGTCTTGGCCCACGGCAACCTCTGCTTCCTGGGTTCAAGCAATTCTTCCGCCTCAGCCTCCCGAGTAGCTGGGACCACAGGCGTGTGCCACCACACCCAGCTGATTTTTGTATTTTTTAGTAGAGAAGACGTTTTACCATGTTGGCCAGGATGGTCTCGATCTCTTGACCTCATGATCCATCTGCCTTGACTTCCCAAAGTGCTGGGATTATAGGCGTGAGCCACCGTGCCCAGCCTTCTGACCTCATTTCCACCCCACACTCTGCCCCAGTCCTATGAGCCTGCTTGCTGGGCTCCCCATCCCAGATACTCCCACCACAGGGCCTTGGGACGTGCCTACTATGGCATGACCTCTAGATACCCACATGACGTACGCTCAGCTTCTCAGATCTGTGTGCCAAGGGCATCTCCTCATGAAGTCTCCCTTGTTCACATTGCCTGTTCTCCATTCCTGCCCTTTCTGTGTCCTGTCGTTTCTCTTTGCACTTATCACCTCCTGATAAACTATAACTTTGACTTATTTAACTGTCTTTCCACCCCCTGGAATTAAAACTCCACAAGAGCAGAGATTTTAGTCTATTTTGTTCATGGTTGTATTTATCTGTTTTTGTGATGGGCTCTGGTGCCTCTGGCATTCTGGTGAGGCCCTGAGTTCTTGATGAATGAATGAATGGACAAGTGGATAAATGACTTCAGACTGTCTTTGGCTTCCCATATTATCTGTCCTTCATTCTGAGCTAATCTCTTGAATCTGAGTAGCCTGAGCTCGATGCTGCCTCCTGTTCATATATACATGAAAATAGGGGGGTAAGTTTTTTATGCCAGAAATCTCTGATAGCCGCCATTTTATTAAGGGTCTCTAGCTGAGGACAGAGCCGTCTTCATCTCCTCTCCGTCTGCCACTCCAGGGAAGTGTCCTCGTCAATTGGAGGTGAGAATGCTCAGAACAGGAGTGTAATGCACAAATTCACGTGCTGGCAGGGCAACATTTTCTTTCTTTTTGAGAAGCAAGTCTCGCTCTGTCACCAGGCTGGAGTGTAGTGATGCGATCTCCGCTCACTGCACCCTCCGCCTCCCAAGCCATTCTCCCTGCCTCAGCCTCCTGAGTAGCTGGGATTACAGGCAACATTTTCAAGTCACTGACTTTATTTCTGAGTGGTCCCACCCTCCCCTGTACCCATCTGCCTCTTACTTTCAGGTGAGATACAGGAGGGTCTCTTTCCTTGTAGACAGTAGATTCTCAAAACTGACTACGTTAAAGGAATAAACTTCAAACACAGACCAGAGTTCTATTGTAAATAGTGAAAAAATCCTAATAGCCTTATGTAAGGAAAACATGCCTATATTCGGTTCACTTAATAGAAGAATTGCCAGAATAATGGGGAATGACCACTAATGAGCATACGGAATCTTTCAAGTGGATGGAAAGATATTATAATGAGGCATAAGAAGTGACTGGATGTGAGTGTTCAATTAAAGCATTCGAATTTGTTTTGAAAGTGATTTGCTTTGTCTGTTATGGTGTTGGCTTCCTTCTTAGGTTCTCATCTAGGCTCTTGGAAGTTTCAGGATTACACCCTGAAGGGGACAAATATCTCTCTCCCCAAATCCCAGCAAAAGTCATACTGTGTTTCATTGGCTCTGTTTGTTACATGTGCAAGTTTCTGAACCATTCAACCCAGTCAACAGAAAACAATGTGCTCTAATTATCCCACAGCCAGGGAGCCATGGGCTAGAACTGGGATGCAGAGAAACATTTGGGTGTTGTTGCCAGAAAAGGGTTGAATTATCGAGACCAGAAAAAAAGAATGCTATGTGTTCCTACATCACCACTTTTGAGAGTGTGATCAACACGGTCACAGGAATGAAGAGTCATGCAAACAAGTTGTATCTCTTTCCTCCTCAGAAGTCTACTTGGGTTAGTAGGTAGGAACAGGAGGCAGCGTGAAGATGTGTTTCCTAATTGACTTTATGTCATACTTTCCTGAAACCAAGGATAAGCAAACATCATTTATCACTCAGCTGTCAACCCTGATTGCCTTCAATATCAGGGGCAAAATAAGACAGATGCAAGAGGTGGCCCAAGTACCAGTTGGAAGAGAAAGGTGAGATCGAAAACGGGTTTGTTTCAGCAAATCCGGGCCCCTTCCTCTCCAGACAGGTCCTGTTTGGGAGGCAAAATCAAGGCTTGTTGGCTGTACGGGCCTGAGTCAAATCCCTGCTCCACTGTGTAGATATGGGAAAGCCACTTACGGCATCAAACCTCAGCTTCTGTGTCTGTCCCTGGGGCTAGTAACATGTATCTCAAAGAGTTGTTTAAAAGGGTCAAATGGCCTAATGTGTATTTGTCTTTATTTTTCATTTGCACATTCTGGCTACAGTCTCCATTCTTCTCTGTCCTGCTCTGAGCCCTACGAGGCTGACCTTGCAAATGGCAACTCCTGGTTCCCATATCTGCTGGGTTCCATGGAGTGTTGACCAGTAGGGAATGGCAGGAGATTAGAGGGCAAGAGACAGGAGAAGCTGGAATATTTGTTCCCCACTCGCCCTTTGGATCCATCTCTGACTGTGCCTTTGTCTCCCCATGACTCTACCTCCTGTTGGGTGGCCTCTTTTCAAGATTCCAGCTCCCACTGACCGTCAGGAACATTCCCTTCTCTACTTTTCCCTTTAGGTGAAGATGATGTCTCACTATTTCTGATCTCTAGGTACCCAGCCTCATTATTTCATTTCTTCCATAAGTAGTTCCTTGATAAAAGGGACTTTGAACCATTGGAGTTGGATTCTCTTTCCTCCTGAGGCTGACACTTAATATACCTAAAAATTACTCATACAAAGTGAAAAATGGCTGGAGTTTTTTGTTGTAAACAAGCTCAGATATGTAGAACATTTCACAAATAGATGCCTAGAACTTTTGTCCCATGAACCATCTCAGAGTAACTGGCTGAGTTGATGCTTATCACCCCTGAGTATTTCGTTGTGTGTTTCTTACAGACAAAGACATTCTCTTACAAAACCACAAGATAACATCAAAATCAGGGAATTACCATTGCTCCATTATTACCGCACAATACTATTGTATTACTCTGGTTTCACACTGCTCTAAAGAATACCCCTGAGACTGGGTAGTTTATAAAGGAAAGATGTTTAATTGACTCACAGTTCTGCATGGCTGGGGAGGCCTCAGGAAACTTACAATCATGGCAGAAGGCAAAGGAGAAGCAAGTACCTTTTTTATAAGGTGGCAGGAAAGGGAGGAGGCAGAGGGAAAAGAGTCCCTTGTGAAACCATCAGATCTCGTGAGAACTCACTCACTATCGTGAGAACAGCATGAGAAAACCAGCCCCCACCCCACCCCTGTCATGATCCAGTCACCTCCTACCAGGTCCCTCCCTGGATACACTGGGATTACAGTTCGAGAGGAGATTTGAGTGGGGACACAGAGCCAAAGCATATCAACTGTTGCTCAATAATTTATAGCAGAAAGATCTGAAGGACTGCACATTGCAGTTAGTTGTCATGGGTTTTTACTTTTTTTATTTTGGTCTTCCCTTGAATTTTATGACTTTGACACTGTGGAAGCTTACAGGCTAGTTATTTTGTGACACGTCCCTCCATTTGGATCTGTCTGATGTTTCTTTCTGATTAGATTCAGATGCTACATTTCAGGCAGGAGTGTTCCAAACAGGATGCTCTGCTGTTGTCTTTGCATTTTATTGGGCTGTATGGGATTTAAATATGTTATAGTATTAATGATGTTCTCTTTGATCACTTGATTAAGGTGGTGACAGCTGGGCTTTTCTACCATGAGGTTACTCTTATTCCCTTTGAAATTAAGAAATATTTGGTGGAAAGATGTTCAGAGTCTACATGAACAGCCTGTTCCTCATTAGAATTTCAATATTTCATTTATGAATCTCTAACAGGATGTGTTTCTGGATTTCTGTTATGCTCTTTGGCTTACATTTTATTGCTATAACTGTTTATTTTGATGCTGATGCTGACAATATCACAGGTTTCACCAGTGGGAGCCATTTTATGACAACTTCTGTGTTATCTGACATGTCTTCCTCCTTTAAGCACTGCCCTACTATCTGGATATAAGATATTCCCAGCTCATCTGTACCTTTCCTGCCCTAGTCTTGGAATCAACTCAGTTTTTAGTGGAGAAATGGTATTTAAACACTAAGATCCTGGCTCTACATGTGCTCATGACTAGTGGGGTGCTCTAGGTTCACCCAGTGGACAGAGGCAGGAAATCATTGTACATACATTGGCCTTTCTCTCTTCCTCCCTCATTACCTCTCTACCTCTATCTACTCTTCTATATCTAGGCATATCTATCTACCTACCTACCTACCTACCTACCAACCAACCTATCCTACCTATCTATCTCCTGTCCTCTGTCTACTGTTCTGTATCGACCTATGCCTCCATCCATCTATATATGATCTAATCTATTTATCTGTCTTAAAAACCGTGAGTTCACATGGAATGTCACAGATTCTAATCCAGCACCACAGGAGTCATTCTAGATTTCTTCCTTTCTGTGTTTGTAGCTCCCTTCTCCTAATCTCAGGCCAGGTCATTTCCCCTGCCTTCCCCACCTCAGTCTGCTCAGTCTCCAGCCCCTGATGCCACCTGTCCTCCTTGCCACTCCCCTTATATTATCTGTTTAGAAGAATTATATAAAGTTCAAAGGAATGTGCTGCAACTTCTCTACCTCAAGATACCCATTTCTTTGTGGGTCGGGGTGGTGAATGAGCATTCTGACTGGAAGTGACCATGGACCCATGGACCACCATGTACTGACCAGCCATTCCTAGGAAAATAACGTGAGCAAATTTGCGTAACGGGTCTCCTCTTACATGTCTATATCCTATCGGTTCTGTTTCTTCATGGTAACCTCGGGAGATAAGCACATTTGCTATTCCTACAAGTGGGGGCACTGACAGCATTCCTAAAAGGTACAGTGAATGATTGACAGAGTCAGGGTCTGGACCTAGTGGGTCTGTTTCCATGGTCCTTGCCACATGTGCTATGACCACCACACTATGGGTGCCCTCAGGCCTATGTGAAGCTAATCCACCTGAATCCAAGCCAGCTTTCCTATAAGAAATGAAGGCAAATGAGAGCTCAGCAGAATGCCTCTCCTCTGCCCAGATTAGACTTCCCGTGTAACTCTAGGCCACATAAATAAGACAATCTCTATCTATAGAGGTAAAACATATTGTGACATTGAAAGTCAATGGCTTAAGTTAATTAGGATTATGTAAAATAAGAAAATGATATATATGAATTTGGGAGAAGTTGTCATTTTAATAATGATAAGCCATTCTGAGGCTATGATGTCTCATAGAAAAAAGGAGAAGAGTAGAAGACAGCTGGGTGTGGTGTCTTATGCCTGTAATCCCAGTACTTTGGAAAACTGAGGTGGGAGGATTGCTTGAACCCAGGAGTTTGAGACCAGCATAGGCAATATGGTGAGCCCTCATCTCTACCGCCCAAAATACACATACACAAATTTGCTTGGCATGATGGTGAGTGCCTTTAGTCCCACCTACTTGGGAGGCTGAGGTGGGAGATTTGTTGAGCTCGGGAGATGGAGGTTGCAGTGAGCCAAGATTGTACCACTGCACTCCAGCCCGGGAGACAGAGCAGGATCCTGCCTAGTGAGGTAGAAGGAATAAGGCCCAGGGTTGTGCATCACTGCAGGGTGACTATGATGAACAACAACTTGTTATATATTTTCAAATACCTAGAAGAACAGATTTTGAATGTTCTCAGCAAAAAGAAGTAAGTATTTGAGGTGATGGATATACCAATTACCCTGATTTAATCATTACACATTTTATACATGTATCAGAATATCATACTTTACCCCATACATATGTACAGTTATTATGTTTTAATTACAAATAAGAATGAAAGCAAACAAAAAAACTCTTAGTAAATAAATAAAAGTATCACCAACTTTTAAAAGATTAGAGAGCTTAATGGAGTTGCCATGGGAAAACATTAGATTCTTAAACGCAAGTAAGAGAAGGGCAGGCAGCAGAGGAGCTTTTACAGACAGGAAAGCCAGGGAAAATTGATTAAAAGAGGAGAGGAGCCAGCCAGACCCAGGGGTTCACTGAGATTTGAATGGGGCATCAAGGACATATTGTTTCTCTCCCCCAACCCATCTCTATCCCTCTCTCCTTCTCTCCCTCTCTGTCTCTTTCTCTCTCTCTCCCTCACGTACACATGTGTGTTTTCATGGAGGCTTCATTCTCTCATTTGGATTTTCTACATTATGGGAAATGTGGCCACTGAGAGCCCCTGGACTTCAGTTCTCAGGAAGGTCTTTGATTCCCATAGCTTATACGTGAACATTCCAGGAAACGACTCTGGCTTGCTTGATGGGGTGTGGCCAGTCCTGGATGTGGGCTGACAAACTCAAATACATCCATGGCCCAGGTTTACTCAGGAGTGAGGCATGTTGATTGGGATATGATGAACAGGAACGTGATATTGGGATATGATGAACAGGAACGTGATACTCTGTCTGTGGGGCCAGGGCCACTCCCACTGGCTACAGCAGGTTGAGTAGCCCTGGCCGCATAGACAGTAGTGGGTGTGGGCAGAATGATTCCTAAGCCGTATTGGTTGACATAAACCAGGAAACAGGGATATTTAAATATGGAATGGCAGCTTTCAAGTGTTGGCAACAAAATAAACAATTATTAAATGCTGTGTGGGTCAAATAGTCTGGATTAGGGCCTCAGGACAGTTTTTTATTTCTACCTTTGACTGCTCAACTTTGTCAGAAAGGATGAGATGCTAGAAGTGGCCCAGTTCGGGCACACAGTCACCTAAGGCCAAAGCAGCAAGATCCACACAGACACTGAAGTTCCTATCCAATCCACGTGGCTGGAGTTTTGAGATCCCTTCCCAGAAGAAGGGATGCGTTGGTACCAAAAGAAGGGAGAGAGAGAGAGCCAGGCACACAAGATTCATGTCCATTGAACAGGATCCTGGAAAGGTTGAGAGTGATGGAGTAGAAAGAGTGAAAATGTTGGTCAAGAGAATAAGAGAAGGAAGACCAGGAAGAACTATGTTATCTCTGCCAAATGATGCTGCTTTTCTGAGAAGGGCGGAGGCTTTGCCATCACTGCGGTGATCATGTCTGTGAGAAATCTTGTTCCTTCTCCTTTCAATTTTGCAGTCAGAATTTCCCAGCCTCAGCTCTGCTGACATGTTGGGCAAGATCATTGCTTATTGCTGGGGAGGGGGAGTGTCCTGTGCAGGGCTAGATGTCAGCAGCTTTTCCCCGCCCACACAGATATGCCTGCCAAAAATGTCTTCTGCTGTTGCCAGACGTCCCTTGTGTGCGTTGAGAACCTGTTTAACTCCTGCCCACTGTGTATAAAGTACTTTCTGCTTGAAAACATTGTCTTAAACGTTTTACTAGGAAACAATTTTAGAGTTTCAGAAAAGTTGCAAAAATAGTAGAGTCCCATATACTCTTTACCTAGATTCCTCCAAATTAGCATTTACAAGGTTTATCATTATTTTTCTTATTAGCTGTGTCTGAGTGTTTCTCTCACCCTGCTGTGTCTGCATGTCCATATCTATAGCTGTATCTCTGTGTGTGTGTGTGCACGCGCATGTGTGTGTGTGTGTCTAGATGCAATTTTTCTGAACTAATTATTAACAAGTTGCAGACGTTATAGCTCTTTCATGTGTATTCCTTAAAATAAGGCTATACTCTTCTATAATCACATTATGTTGGTCAAAAGAAAATGGCATTGCATCTACCGCCTTTATTCAGATGTTTCCAGTTCTTCCGTTACTGTCATTTAAAGCAAAAGAAAACAAAGCTTTTTTTTGGCCCAGCATCCCATGCTGTGTTTCCTTGTAATGTCTCTTTTGTGTCTTTTCTTCAGAAATAGTTTCTCAGCCTTTTTTTTTGTCTTCATAACTCTAATGTGTTTAAAGAGTTCAGACCAGATTTTTTAGAAGAATGTCCCTCAATTTGATCCGTATTGATTTGGAGGTAATAGCTGCATTCTTTTCGAATTGATCCAGCCCTTCTGGACACTGAGTTCTGAATTGGGATGATTGTGTGTTTGGTGCAGTCTTAATATCACTGATGTCCCTAGTTATCCCTGCGGGACCCACTCTTACTTTTAATGTCCCTGTTATTGTGGCAGAAGGGCTCACAGGCCTGCTTGTAGGGAACCCTCCTCTCCTTCCTTCCCCTGCAGTTATGTGTGGGCTGTTCTGCCCTGGCACGAGTAATTCCTTCTGCCCCTGCCTATTTATCTGTGCGGAGTTCTGCTGCTGGATTCTCCCCGGGACAGCCATGTGGGCACAGTTCTCTCCCAGGCAGCGCTGGGGGAGATCTGGCTCATAGTTCCCCCTGCATGATGCAGAGCAGGTGGGAATTTTAACCGGACTTTCTGAAAAGCGAAGGACAACAGGGACTTATATATTCATGGGTCTTATATATTCATGGGTCAAAGCCACTCTAGTCTCTGAAGTCTGACGCATGCTGTTGTAGCTGAGTGTCACAGGTTAAATAAGCCCTTTTATTTGATAACCTTTCCTTCAGTGAGGGTTGAAGGAAATTCACATCTTCTTGCTTCCCTCTCCTTCCCTTCATGTCCCCAGGATAGCCAGCTCTTCTTGGCTTTTACTGTCCTGGAGAAGATGCTTATACACGCCCCCATGGGTGTGTCCCCCCACACAGTCAAACGCAAGCATGCAGTCACACATTCATGCTCATTCGTGCACACATGCACACTCACCTTCACACATGCACCTTCCACACATTCACATACTCACATACTCATTAACACACATGCACATTCATTTACAACTGTGCCCACACGCACACAAAGACTTGCACATGCTCATTAACACACACTCTAATGCATACGTGCATGCTCATACACACCCACACCCTGACATGGTCACATACACTTACAGACTCTCACATGCCCATTAATGCACATATGCACCCATACACACACACCTTCTCACATGATAACACACATACACACTTATGCACACACACACACACACACACACACTCATGGATACACACACAAATGCAGCCTCATGACTAGCCATTAGTTTTTAGCCACAAGGGGATCTAAATCTAGATTTAGGAATTTAAAAAGCCCCTAATTCCATGGGGGCACAGTCCTGTCAGTACATCGATTTGCATGACTAACCAAGACAGTGAACATCTTCATTCAGGTTCATGGCAATTCGCAGCTTTCTCCAGGAACACAGCATCCCTGGTTTCTAGGGGTGCCGCTGAAAACACACCTGTAGGTACACACACTCACAACTCATTCTGGAGAATATTCTGAAAGAAAGGAAGTAGGCCAAGAGGTGTATTTACAGTCCCCATCTCCAAAGACAGAAAATTGCTAGTAACTTTTAAATCAGCATTTTCTGATTTGCAGTCTGCCACGTATGATCCGCAGCAATATTTGGTCTCTATTGATGTCATCTGCTCTCCCATTTACTTAATAACAGTATTTCCCTTTTTCAAATCTTTTAATCTGAGTTTTGCCCTAAGCAATCATTTCCATGGAAGTCACTGTTTTACATACTAATTGCATTTTCCCCAAAACATTAAGCTAAGTACATAACTGATAGAATGTTTAAAGGTCTTTCTGTGTTTCACCCCGAATCACCTCACATTCTGTAGGCGCCAAACCTTGCCCTCAGGCCCTGATGCAGATAGGCAGGCAGGTCTGATGTTGGCTGCTTTTCCTCCCTTGATGGAACCACTGGATTGCCTGCCCTGTCCTATAACATGGAATAAGGGCTTCCAGAAAAGGTAGAGGAATGGCTTTCTGAAATTCTGAAAGGCACAGAAAGGAGCGTTCTTCTCGACCATGTGAAACCCAGCAGGGCATGTGATGCTGGGACTCTCTATGAGTCCGTTCTCACACTGCCATAAAGAACTACCTGAGACGCTGTACTTTATAAAGGAAAGAGGTTTGATGGACTCACAGTTCCACAGACTTCGTAGGAAGCATGACTGAGGGGCCTCAGGAAACTTACAGTCATGGGAAAAGGAAAGCAAGGGACATCTGACATAGCAGCAGGAGAGAGACAGAGCGAAGGGGGATGTGCTGCACTTTCAGACTGTCAGATCTTATGAGAACTCACTCGCTGTCAGGAGAACAGCGTGGGGGAAAGCCGCCCCTATGATCTGGTCACTTCCCACCAGGTCTTTCCTTTGACATGGGGATTTCAATTCAAGATGAGCTTTAGGTGGGGACACAGAGCTAGGCCATCTCAGACACTGAAGGTGAGTGACGCACTGCTCCCCTGGGAGTCAGCCTCATCGAATTGTCAAATAGGGTATCCCCTAACCAGGTGCCCAACTGTAGGCCAGGACACTGCTGGGCTTGGGCCCATCAACCAAGAAAAGGGCATTGATATTTAAAGTTGGGAAATGCAAGTCAGCATTTGCCAACTTTAAACTTATATGCCCTTTCCAAATAAAGATAAAAATCCAGAGATTTTTCTCCACTCCTTCTCCCAGAGGAAGGAAGATGATCCCGTAAAGACCCTGTTCTTTGTTCTCCAAGCCAAAAGAACAAATAGATTAACTTTGCCTTCTGTGGTTCATTTAACAGAAAACGTAAGTGACTTCCCAATTTCATAATAGAAATGACTGAACATGCATTTTCATGCCAAAGCGACTCCAGGATTCTGATATATACGCAGCCCACCACTCCCAGTTGAGAATTGCTGGTCCAAATATAAATGTACATCTTTTCCAAAATGAAAGCATCTGCACTGGAGCGTGCTGCAGGTGAGTGGGCCGCCCTCCTTGTGAGGTAAGGTCCTGCAGATCTTAGGCCTCCCCGGAGCTGGGTGACCCGAGCAGCAAAGGACTTCCCAGATTCTCAAGGAACATTATTATGGTCTGAGACAGCTGCAAGGTAATCCCAGAATCCCCTGCGAGTACATCCAAGAAGAAGTAATCATCTGTAGAGACGGTGCAGACGTCCAGGATTCAGGACACCAGTGAAGTTCTTTGGAGTCCAGCTCCCCTCCTCTGGTGTCGGCATCATTTTAACCCTACAGTGTGGAGTTTCTGTCCCAACACACCACACTGCCAGCAGCACCCAGTCTCGGTGATGACAACCAAAACGTCTCCATGTGGTGCCGGGTGTCCCTTTCCCCTGGATGGGCAGGTGCTGAGGGGCTGAGCTGCCTGCAGCCCGCACCGACTGTGTGAATGCAGCCGACCTGCTGCGGGAGGAGATGAAGCTGGGATACCCAGAACCGCGGAAATAGACAACAGGGACAGGAGAGTGTGGGAGGGATTGGAGTCCCTGGTTTAGCTTCCTGTTTTCCCTGCTGTTCCTGTAACTCATTAGTGATATGCCCTGGAACATCCCCACTAAATACCCGTGCTGGTTCAGGGCCGGCCTTTCCAGCCTCAGATCCATCCCGTTTCTTCCCCTGCTCACTTCTGGATTATAGGGAACCGCATCTCCCAGATCCCCTTGCTTCTGGCTTCCGGACACGTTCTAGTCCACTCGGAGGCAGTGGAAGAAGACAGGAGGGAGGCTGAAGCGGGGAGAAGCCACAGGGTTTCTCCCCTTTTCATGCTTTGCTTCCTGGACCACCTGCAGTGGTGGCAAGGGCCTTTCAGGAGCCCTGGCTGACCAGAGGCAGCCTCTGCGCACTGTGTCCTGGTGTGCACCTGCCCTGAGGGTGGCCGTGGCCCCGGAAACCCCCTGGGATCCATCGTTCCTGCTCCCCTAGGGCTGCAGGGTGCCCTCCCGTCAGTGGTATCCGGGTGTCTCACTATCCATCGCTGCTTTGTAACTCCTGCCTCACTACATAATCAATGTTTGGACCCTTCTGTTAAAGTAAATACGGCAAATTTCTGTTTCGTTTTGTTTTGTTTTTTCTTCTGGCTGAATTCTGACAAAATATCCTGTATTTTCTTATGCACATTCAAGTTTGTTTTCTGTTTCTTGTCATCAAAAGAATCCTGGTCAAAAAGAATGAAAGACAAAACTTAGAGGAAAGCCTTGAAAACAAAGCCTGCCTCCCGCAGATTCCTGCCGCGTAAAAGGGAGATGGGCGGCGCTCCTTCACGTGAACCTGTTTTTGTGTTAAAAGGCGGTTGACAGTCCCTGCCCAGCTTCCTCACCCAGCAGTTGTAAGAAATGGGTTTGTCAGTGTTTTTCTTAACACGTCCCAGTAGAATGTAAGCTCCTCGTGGGCATAGATTTTGTCTCTGTTATCAATTCTGAAACCCTAGTACCTAGGTGAGGTTCTTCCTAAATGTCTGTTACGTGTACTTAGTACCTAAGTCCTTAGTTCCTAGATGAGGTACTTCATAAGTATACTTAGTACCTAGGTACCCTTGTACCTAGATGAGGTACTTCATACGTGTCTGTTAAGTGTACAGTAAGAACTGTGGATCATGACTCAGTGGAATTAGCTTGGTGGATTGTTGCTGTCAGTTTTTTTTTTTTTTTTTTTTTTTTTTCTTTCGTAAACAGAGTAGCATAGAAACTCTATTCCAAATAGAGTACATTTCACATGGTGTGTCTGCATTTTCTGTGTTGGTATAGGGGTGTGTGTGTGTGTGCACAAGCATGTGTAACAACTTGCGTTGGTGATGTGATTCTCACAATAGACCTTGATTTTCAAAAATTTGAAAGCAAGAGAGCAAGATAACAGGTTGGCTTTCTGTGAACACGAAGGAGTTGTGTAAATCTGAACCTGTACTGTCTCCTGGATTGCCATCAGTGAGGACAGAAGATCCTCTTTAAAAACGGGGTCCAAACTCCCTCTGGTCTCATTCTGCACCTCTCCACAGTATAAACCCTCCTTTCCAGCCATTCCAAATAACTTAATTCCCTCATCTCAGGACGCTGTTTCATTGCAGAAATCGCTGCTTGTTCACAAACTTAGCAAGGTACTTAAAAAATATTTTGTCATGACTCATAAAAGTCACACGGTAAATTGGTCTTATTTCTTCTTTTTAATGCAAAATATAATTCCCTCCACCCTGATTGTTTTGCTTAATTGTACACACCACCCATTGGGAGGCCTGAAAACTAGTATTTATTTCTAGAGCTACCTCCATACAGAATTTCAAAGAACCTCAGGGCACTTGAGGATTGGTGTCCAGACAGGATGAATCATTTCTTCTTCAATCAGAATTTTTTTTTTTTGCTGGGGGATGAAGATGCTTGAACTTGTTTTATTTAGGGGAAAAATGAAATCTCTTTGAGCTCTTGATCTCCGTTTCTCAGGAGTGGAGCCCATTTATAAACTCTCAGGTCTCTCATTGCCTTCTTTGTCTCCCAACCTCCTAAGGTCGAGAATAATTCTTTATGACAAAGAGTGAGCATTCTGGAGACGGCACAGCCTCCTCCGAACACACTGGAGTGTATATTTCCTGCATCCTCTTTGTCACCTCCCTGGGTTTTATTTTAATTGCCATGCTTTTCAAAAGCAAGATTCATTTTAAATTATTCATGGTGGTATAATGTTTATGTGATCAGAGTAATTATTATAATTATGCATTGTGAATTTTCATAATTAATAACCTCACTCAGATTTCATTTGGTGCAGAATATTTCCAAAGGGGAATCAGGTGATTGTGTCTGTTGGGGGAATCAGAATGAAATAAAATGGTGACTTAGCTTGGGTTTTGCAGAGCAGAGGGAACTTCAGTCACTCACTCTGGGGACTAGGGACGAGGCAGCATCTTGAGAAGTGGAAGGAATGGGATCTACTTTTAGGAGTTCACTAGAGGCGTCCTGACACCCCCAGCTCAGCATCTTCCTCTGTGAGCCACCTGTGGGAAGGTGTCCAAAGATGCCCTGGTAGAACAAGCCTGGCAGAGCAGCAAGAGCAAGAAGGGGACGGATCAGGCATGCATCTCCCTCCTGGTGCTTTTGCATGAGACTGGGGCTTACCGCATCTGCAGAAACCACCTGCAGTGCTCAACAGCAGCAAAACCACACCCCAGGGACTCACGCAGCAAGGTGGCCCGGAAAGGACTCAGGCTTCAGCTGCCTCCCTCTCCCTCTTTAATTCTGGAAAGAGTAAAAAAGGCAAGCCATTGGAGAAATGGCTGATGGCACCCCGAGCATGGGAAGGAAGTGGATATTTTATGATTGACACCTGTCTTAGACTCTTCTAGTTGTTCTAACAGAGTATCAGAGACTGGGAAGCTTCTAAACAATAGGAATTTGTTCCTTACAGTTCTGGAGGCCCGAGGTCCAAGATCAGGGCAGCAGCAGATGCGGTATCTGGTGAGGGCTGGCTTTCTGGCTCACAGACAGGGCCTCTTGCTGTGTGCCCTCACAGTGGCTGGGAGACCTCTTTTATAAGGGCCCCAATCCCATTCACGAGGCTCCAACCCCGTGACTTCATCACCTCCCGAAGGCACCACCTCCTAATACTTCCACCCTGGAGGGTAGATTTCAACATATGAATTTTCAAGGGACAGAGACATTTAGAACACAACCATTTTGTAGTGAGATTTCAAATAATGTTATTTGAATGCCTCAATTTTCCTTATCTTTGACTTGTATCTGAGGAACCAATGTTTGGTGTGAACCCTAAATAAATAAAAATGTGTGCGTGTGTGTGTGTATGTGTGTGGAGAGAGAGAGAGACGTATGGGGGGAGAGAGAGAGAGAGAGAGAGAGGAGAGAGAGAGAGAAAGAGAGAGAGGGAGGGAGGGAGGGAGAGGGACAGGCTTTGGGACCTGGGTTTTCCAATCATTGGAGGTTCAGGTTTTATACTTAGGATGCTTTGGGCTGCAAGTAATAATAATATGAATACAATCTGGCTTAAATAAATGGCAAAAAAAATGATGTGTACATAGATAGATAGAGAGATAAGAATTTCAAGCTTCTTCATCACCCAGAAAAAAGAAAATCTGATTGAGAAAGAAATGATTCATCTTGGGTCATTCTGCTTCGTAACACAAATAGATACCAGTACTCAAGTGCCCCAAGGTTCTTTGAGACTCTGTATGGCGCTAACTCTCGAAATAAGTTTATATTATATTTGAGAGAGGGTCTTTCTCTGTTGCCCAGGCTGGCGTGCAGTGGCACAATCACAGCTCACTGCAGCCTCGAACTCCTGGCCTCAAGCGATCCTCCTGCCTCAGTCTCCCAATGGGATTACAGGCATGAGCCACACGCCTGGTCCCAAAATACATATTTGGTATAGTGACAGCTGTTCACAAAGATCTTCCTTCTACATCATTCCCTCTCAGCCTCAGACCTACTTGAGGGGAAGGCAATTCCATTCCCATTTATGGATGAGAAAACCAGACACGTATCGTCACATAGGAAATAAACAATGACTGCCTTGAACTTGTGATGTCCAAGGCATCCTCTCTGCAACAGCCTGCTACCTTCTGCCCCTTCCTCTGGGTGTGCTTTCATTCCTTACCTGACCTCTTAGACTTTCCCTCCAATGCTAATAATGTGCTTTTCAAGTCCTTCAAAAAAAATTGGGGGCAACCTAAAGAAAGAAGAGAAATAAGAGCCCTACATAAAGTTCTGCTCAGCGATCAGAGACAAGTCCGGCGTTTCTCAGTTTTAAGCACTAAATTTTAAAAAACATAAGTGTTCTCCTATTTCCTTCTTGATCCTCATAGAATATTGTATGTTTCAGACCATATTGAGCTGTGCCTTCCTCTGTCTGTCTCTCTGCTCTGTCATTTCTTGAAGACCTGGGCCTTTCCTTGTTACCTTCCATATGGTCAGGATGTGATGGGATATTCAACACATAATAAGGGTGAGATGCATCTTGCAAGAATGAACGTTGTTTTTCTCTGTACCTCCACTTGCCACCCTTTCTTCCTTGCATCCAAATCCCTTGCCTCTTTTTGTCCTCTGTACTTTCTGAAGTAACACACTTGCCTTGAGAATATTTGCTGATTTGAGATGCAAAGCTGATGGCCTGAAGCCTGAACTCGGAAGACAAGACTCAGGGCTGATCTAGCATGGAGACGTGGATTTCCCAGTCATTGGAGGTTCAGGTTTTATCATTAGGATACTTTGGGCTGCAAGTAATAACAACGTGAATACAATCTGGCACAAATGGTAGGGAAATGTATTATCTTAAAAACCAACTCCAGCAGCAGGGCGGTTTCCAGGTGAATTGATGAGGTGGCTTACTGTTCCTCTTCGTGATCGAAGTCTTTCTGTCTCTCCCATGACATCCTGAGGGCTGGCTTCACCCCAAGACGGGTTGTTCTCATGGTCACAGGAGAGATGACACTGGTATTTAGGGTGCATGATTTCTATGTTTATGGCTGGAGGGAGTGCCTAGCTTTTCAGGGGTTTCTCTCAAAAACAAAGAAGGGCCAACCCACATTTAGTCTACCTGGTCGTATGCAGAGCACAGAGCCATTCTGTAGCCAGTTACTAGAAAGGGAGCTGGATTCACCTTAAAGGGGTAGCTAGAACCACACATGGAACTGAGAATGGAAATTGTCTTCAGTCAGTTCAGACTGTGAGTGTGGTGAGGAAAAAGATGGGGCAGTACAATCAGGAGTATCCAAGGAATTCATGTTTTTCTTTAAATTGATGCATTTCTTTAATTTAACAAAACTGTTTTTAAAACCTCAGGGTTTGATATACTACTAGCGTTTTCTTCTAACTGGTATTAAAATAAGTATATAATAATATAAATAAAAGATATCTATCTATGTACCATTTTGGGAATTGCTGGATTTAGACTAGACTTCCCAACCTGCACATTTCACCAAAACACACCCCTTGATCTTTGGACAAAATGAATCCCGGGTTTTTATGGATGTAGAAAATACAGCTGTAATTCTGCCGAATGTTTTTTTTTTTTCTTAATTGCAGAGTACATTTGTAAGTTTTTCCCTTTTTAAACTTTCATGATTCAATAGAAAGTAGCAAGAGTCTGCTTTTAGGGGCTGGACTGGCCATGTTTTCAGTTGGCACTGGCTTGAAACGAAGAGCCGCAAATAGAATAAATAACTGCAGTGAGGGAGATAATATGGTATTGACTGCTTGGCTCTGGTTAATTTTCTGTGCTATGAGCACCATGCAGAAGTTGGGCCGGACGTGATGGCCTCCTGCCGATACGAGGCCAGTGGCTGTGAATATTGTAGGTTTGTAAACTCAGAAGGGGTTTAGTGTGCAGCCAGATTTATTTAAAGTCATAAATGGATTATTGGATTACTCCTTGGTCATGCCTCTAAGCAATTTACCGGTGCTATCATAGCTTTGGGTCTCTAATAAGCTTGGCCCTCCTTGGGATGGTGACTGTCTGCCTTAATTGATGTTGAAGCTTTCCCTCTTAGTCTCTCCTGCTTGGGGTTAACATTTAACCCAGGCCTGCAAATGCTGGCTTTGAAGGCACTCGACTTGAACTGAGAAGGTCTGACTTTAATTCTGACCCCTCACCCCTAAGTCTTTTCAAAGAGTATAGCAGCATCTCCTGGTGGGCACAATTCTGTTCCTTTTTCTAGGATTCAGTATCTCATGTGAGCTTTTCCTTCTGACACCCATGTGATCTTAAGTGAAAACTCTATAAGTATAATTAAAAAAAAATTAAACCCAATTATTTACCCTGGACCTGATCAAATTCCTTAGAGCCCCCAAGCTTTGAAGATAAATGATGGGGCCCTGCTCAACCTGTCTGCAGTTCACAATTAAAATAGTACCTAGCCACGAAGCAAATGGAAGAAAATCCAAAAAAAAGTTTGTTTTCTCTGATAATGACTTTAATATCAAATGATTTAGAAAAATAATCCCTCCTTCGTATTAGTGTCTGTGTTTTGCTTTTGTTTGGTGTGACAGCCTGTGGGGTAATCTCACGCTGCCTTTAGCTGTGAAGGTAACTTTAAAGGTTGCAAAGCATTTTCCTCCTTTTATCCCATTTTATCTTCTCTCCTTTGCCCAGTGCAGGTTCAGGATGCTGCCGAGAGCACCTGTGAGAATGCACATCTAATCACATTATTCCCTTGCTTGAGACTCCAGTGTGGCTCCCATTCTCCCAAACGCTAACCCCCGACCCTCTCTGGTCGAGCTCCCCAGGCTCCTGCAAGCCGTCCAGGCTCAGGTGCTCCCGCCCTCTCCTCCTCTCTTCCCCTGGCCCTGTGCACTGTGTTTTGTTGAAGGTGCTCCTTCCTACAGGGCAACTTGTACAGTGCAAAATGTTCTTCCTACAGGGAGACTTGTTATGTTGATTTTTTTCTCTTTTTAACTTTTTTTTTTTTTTTTTTGAAAATAGAGACTCACAGGAAGTTGCGTAAAACCATATTTAGTTGTGCCTTCCTCTGTCTGCCTCTCCGCTCTGTCATTTCTTGAAGACATGGGCCTTTCCTTATTACCTTCCGTATCTTCAGGATGTTAAGGGGTATTCAACAGAGAGCTTCAAGTCCCCTTCACCCAGCTCCTCCGGTGATAGCGTCACACGTAACTGTGGTATGACTCACAGCCAGGAAACCAGCATCCACAGGTGCCTGCGTAATTCTTTACCATTGCACCCCGTGGGTAACTGCCTGTGGGTAACAGCCACTGCTCTGTTGAAGACATGAAACTGTGCCCTCAGGGCCTCTCCCCTGCTTCCTCTGTGTCCTCACATGAAGACATTTGTTTGGGGGAAGAAAATGAACTTTGCAGATCAGACTGGAGTTGTCTTTGATCCACATCTACTCACACAGAGGAGCTCATTTCTTCGCGGTAATGTTTTTCCCCAGTGAGAGTGGACCTAGGTCGCTGGCAGAGCGCCTTGTACCTGTCCAGTGTGGCAGGCAGTTCCCTGGATGTAGATGCGTGCTCATACATGTCGTCCCCATTTAACTGGAAGCTCCATGAAGACAGGGAAGTTTCTTCTTTTATTTGGCTGTATGTACCATCATTTCCCCCATGTGGTATTGAATTTTTCATACAATGTTGGTGTTTAATGCTGAGAGCAATAGCACATGTGTGTGGGATGAATGTGATGACTTCCTCCTGGTGGCTTATGGTAGGATTAGTATGAAAGTCCATGTTTCCTGACTCTGAGCCCCATGTTCAATGTTTACCTTTTAACCATCACTCTGGGGCTTGGAAGGTGATAAATTTTCTGCAAACTCAAAATCGTGCTAGAGATATTGGTCATGAGACTTACTGTTCTGGGAGCTCTGTGCTTCCTTGGAGCCCTAGTTTTTAGGCAGCCGTGTTTTGTGCCATGTGATTTCTGTCTTCTACATGGAATCCACATTTAAGTCAACCACAAGAAACACCTGCTCCCTGGGTGATTAATGCATACCTGGGTGCCTGGTTTTGAAAAGATGAGCTGGTTTCATCAGATGAGCTGGTCCAGTGAGATTTCAAGGTAAGCAATGCACATGAAATTCACCAGCTATTGATAGCATGGCTACTGAGATGTTCTTAGAGAGAGAGTTGATTGTGCCAGTTCAGAGGACCCAGATGAGAACCAGAGAGGAGAGAGATGATAACACACAGAGAAAAACAGAGGTGTGAGAGAGTAGATGTTGTCTTCCTTTCAAGTAATGGGAGAAGATAAAATTTGAAATTTGAAAGCAATTCCAGATTGTTTTTCTCATAGAGAAAACATTTGATAGAAGGCTGGAGAGAATCGGGTGAGGGTGTGCAGCTGGGTCATGTTAAGGTAAAGGTTTGTGAAATCCTGCTGCCGAGGGTCTCCAAAGCTTCCTGCAGCCCAGATTCTTCCTCCAGGTCTCCATTCTGTGAGGTGTGGTCCCTGCCTCTCTCCCTCACCACGTGACTGCAGGTGGGTTCACATAACTCTAAGATGTTAGCACTGAGCTGCGTAGGCACGTGCCACATTGCACACCAGGAAGAGACCAGGAGTCAGGTGCCAGGAGAACTGGTGCAGGATGCCTACATTTAAATAATTCCGTCAGTGTAGTCTAGACACACTTGGGCAGTGTTCAGTACTAGACTAGACACAGTAAGAAATATAGAATTCAAGACGATTAAGAGCAAGAGTAAACATGTTTGGGCGAATCCATGATCAAAGCAGGTGGTGCTTTAAGAAGACAGCCATAAGCATTAGCCAAAGTCTGCAGGTGGCTCCAGTGATTTTTCATTCCCTGGGATTGGGCTTCTTTTGAAGACCTCCTAGCAGTTCCCCACTGGCGTTAAAAGAGAAACTTCCGCGATGAAAGACTGGGAGAAGTTATCTGCTTTTCCCTCGTGGGTTATTGGTGGCAACAGGAAGGTGGAGGAGGATATGGAGTGTTGGCTCAGGTTCCAGCCTCATGAACTTACCTCCTTGAGCCTGGGACCTTCCTGAAAAGCAGAGTTCATGATTTTTCTCATTTGAAGGAGGAGTTATGATGGGAGAGAGAGAAGAGTCTCCTTCCGTGTGTCCTTGTGCTTCCTGCATTGTTTCTTCTGTGAACAGACTTTTTCACAGCAGAGTTGTGGTGGGCACGGTTCAGTGTATTTGCTTGAGTTAGTGATGCCTTTTCACTGAGAACTGTAAGCCTTCAAGAGGACCAAGCAGCCATATTTTCCATAAGTGATTCTGGTCTTGTCAGTTCTAAGAACCAGGGGTGGATGCTCATTCCCAGCTGGACTAAGATGTGTTTCCCTAGAAATATGAAATCTTGGCTGATACCAGGCTCTGTTTATGGTGGAGCTAAGTTCCTATTGAAAACTCAGGGTCCAGCTGTGTAGGGTGGCTCGGAGCCTGTAATCCCAGCACTTTGAGAGACCTAAGGGGAGGATTGCTTGAGGCAAGGAGCCTCAACACCAGCCTGGGCAACATAGGGAGAGCCCACTTCTACAAAATATTTAAAAATTAGCCAGGCACGGTCATGTACGCCTGTAGTCTCAGCTACTTGGGAGGCTGGGGTGGGAGGATTGCTTGAGCTCCAGAGTTTGAGGCTACAGTGGGCTAGGAATTCATCCCTGCATGTCAGCCTGGGTGACAGAGCAAGATCCTGTCTCAGACAAATGACAAACAAAACAAATACACAAAAAAACTCAGGGACCATGGTACAACGATGTTTTACCATGCACACGGTAGAGAAATAGGCAGTGAATGGAGGAGAGGTGTGCTGGGGAAGCAGAAGGAGGAGAGCTTGGAGATGGGAGTGATGGAAGCAGGCAAGAGGAAGGGAAGTGTATGGGGGGAACATCGAAGTCAGAGACGGAAATAGACACAGAAATGCAGAGAAAATCAGAGACAGCTGAGCGAGTTCTTGTTGCCTCATCCCAGTTAGCTCTCCAGACCTCAGTCCTAGTTCCTACCTCATTGCTGTGTTCAGGCTCTCACAGGTAGTTGCCCCTTAGAATAAGTTTCTCTATTTTAAGAATGTTGTTCTTTTACTTGCATCTCAAAGCATTAAAAATATCAAACTTTATTATCGGTAGTGTTAGTATTAGCACAGTCTGCCCTGCCTAATACTTTCCTATCTTCTTTTTGGCTCTGGCATCTGCAAATGACTGCCCTGCTTCTGCCTCAGGAGCCATGTCTCCCTGCCCCCACCACCTCCCTCCCACCACCATCAGAGCCAGAATATTTGCCTTGATTTTTGATGAACCAGATATCAATGATGGGATGGTAGTATTTACAATGCCAGTGTTGCCACCAAAAAAGGAAAGACATTTTCAAGGACTGGAGGAAGGAGTTTTATTTCACTTGTGTTAGGACTTGGTAATCAGATGCAGAATAGGCCCAATAGTAAGATGCCATTATTATTGGTGTCATGTTAAGGTAGCTAACTAAGGTATTGTGTTAGCCCATTTTCACACTGCCAGGAAAGACATGCCTGAGACTGGGTAACTTATAAAGAAAAAGTGGCTTAATGGACTCAAAGTTCCGTATGGCTGGGGAAGCCTCACTATCATGGCAGCAGGCAAGAGGCATGTCTTACATGGTGGCATGCAAGAGAGAAACGACAGTCAAGCAAAATATGAAACTGCTTATAAAATCATCAGATCTCATGAGACTTATTCACTACCACGAGAACAGTATGGGGGAATCACCCCCATGATTCAGTTATGTCCACTGGCTCCCTCCCACAACACATGGGAATTATGGGAGCCACAATTCAAGATGAGATTTGGGTGAAGACACAGCCAAACCATATCAGGTATAAATGGCTACACTCTGTCACATGTGTCAGATGGTCACTCAACTTTGTACCTGACATTGAAGTGCTGGGATCAGAGTAGAGAGTGAGAGAAAACTTTCTTTACTTTGTATTATATCGTTGGCACCAGATAATTTTTGGGTCTTGGAAGGAGCTGACCACTGTCATCACAGTGTGGCTGATCTTATATTATCTGTCTCACAAATCAAATGTGGGTAAATATATTCTGTGGGCAGCAGTGGCAACACAGGCAAAATCAGATTACTTGACCCATTTTCAGCTCTGACACGTACTCTTCATGTGGATTCCTTTGATAGGCTTTTTGATCCTCTCTGAAATGCCACTAAATGGACTCATGCTAAAATAAAATTTGCATAGGGTACTAGGTTTGTCCAGAAGACACAGTTGTTATTCAAATCAAGTCAAGTTAAAAGATGTCATGTAGCTCTTTCGTGTCACACATTTGCTAGCAAGCTTTTATTGTTCATAGATTACTATGAGCTACTAAGGGAAACCAGGGCTTTAAGAGAATGTAGCAAGTATTCAGAGACAGATACTTTTTTGGAACAGCTTGCAAGGGAGAGTTAATAAAACATACCTACATGACACAATGTCAAAGCTTCAAAGCCTTTACCTTAATACATATGAAATAATTGATATGAATAGAAGATCCATGGGCTGAATGATGGTTCAGAGTTGAATGGATTAACCCTGGTGAACTGTTTCAAGAGGGTCTTTTAAAACCATCGTTTGCAGATATTTTGGTCTTCTTCTGGTATCGGTTTTCAGATACCCCAAATAAGGTTCATAGCCAAGAACTCTGGAAGCATCTTTGCAACCTAGGGCAATGTATGCCCCACCTGACCTACAAATGGTGTTCTCCAACCTGAGCCAGAATCAATACATCAGTGATGGGGACAATGAAACAGGGGGACACAGCTTTGCCTTCTGAGGATATGTATCCATTTATCACTTGCGCACACATCATTAATGATGCCATGTGAATTCAGCTTTCTCCTTATGGGTATTAAAACAAAAGTAATCACTCTATCTATTTGTTGTTGAAGCAAAAAGAAATTTATACTTTTAAATAAAGGATACAACAGCAGCAGGAATACAAACTTTGTCAGTAAAAATGGGTCCAGGTTTTATTGTCTTCAGCACAGTCTCAGGTTGTGCCTTGCATTTTCCTTCTTCCCTTGGATCTTTCATGGGGCAAGTTGAGAAGCAGATTTCTGATAGTGAAGCAATGTAGGGATCTCTTGTGACTGAGCCTGATTCCAAAGTTCTGTTTCTTTGGGATGAGGGAACAAGAATTTTAATTTATGTTTCTGCAGAATTTCAGACCTGTCTCTTAAAATAACTCCTGACCACTTATTCATTGGTCATTTCAAGCAAATGATATGTCTGTTTATCCAATTAACAAAAAGCAAAAAGGGGTGGTGAAATACATCTTGAGCCTTGGGCATCAGGAGAGGTATGCAGGTGGAACTGCTGTTCTCAGCGTTGCTTGCTGGGGTAGATTGCAGAAATGGCAATTGTTTTTTCTCACTCCTGCTAGGCTTGACATTTTTCAGCTTTTATTGTCCAAAGGAAGAGTCTTATTTTTCTACCTCTTGCATACAGCAGGCCTTATGATTGTGTTGGCCAATAGAATGAGGTAGAAGAGGCGTTGTGGAAGTCATTCTGAGCTCAGACCTCTGGAGGTTTTTGCACACTTCTGTCTTTCTCTGGGAACCTTCCACATTACCATGTGAGCAAGCATGGGTGAAAGTATGGAATTTGAGAAATTACCAGGGAGGGCTTCCCAGTGAAGGTTATTCTTGACCAACAAGACCCAACTAATCTGATAGTTGGGACACATGTGTGATCCCAGCAGAACCCACAATTAAGAGCTAAATGAATGGGCTATTGTTATTTATTTAAAATATATTATTGCACTTTGGGTTCTGGGGTATATGTGCAAAACATGAACGATTGTTGCATAGGTACATACATGGCAATGTTGTTTGCTGCCTCCATCCCCTGTCACCTATATCTGGCATTTCTCCCCATGTTATCCCTCCCCAGCCTCCCCACCCCCTACTGTCCCTCCCCTATTTCCCCCTGACAGACCCCAGTGTGTGATGCTCCCCTCCCTGTATCCATGTGTTCTCATTGTTCAACACCCGCCTATGAGTGAGAACGTGTGGTGTTTGTTTTTCTGTTCTTGTATCAGTTGCTGAGAATGATGGTTTCCAGCTTCCTCCATGTCCCTACAAAGGACACAAACTCATCGTTTTTTGTGGCTGCATAATATTCCATGGTGTATATGTGCCACATTTTCCTTGTCCAATCTATCATCAATGGGCATTTGGGTTGGTTCCAGGTCTTTGCTATTGTAAACAGTGCCACAACGAACATACGTGTGCATGTGTCTTTATAATAGAATGATTTATAATCCTTTGGATATACTCCCCGTAATGGATTGCTGGGTCAAATGGAATTTCTATCTCTGGGTCCTTGAGGAATAGCCACACTGTCTTCCACAATGGTTGAACTAATTTACACGCCCACCAACAGTGTGAAAGTTTTCCTATCCCTCCACATCCTCTCTAGCATCTGTTGTCTCCAGATTTTTTAATGATCACCATTCTAACTGGCTTGAGATGGTGTCTCAATGTGGATTTGATTTGCATTTCTCTAATAACCAGTGATGATGAGCATTTTTTTCATATGTTTGTTGGCCTCATAAATGTCTTCTTTTGAAAAGTGTCTGTTCATGCCCTTCGCCCACTTTTGAATGTGTTTGTTTGCTTTTTTCTTGTAAATCTGTTTTAGTTCTTTGTAGATTCTGGATAGTAGCCCTTGGTCAGATGGGTAGATTGCAAAAAAAAATTTCCCATTCTGTTGGTTGCCAGATCACTCTGATTATTGTTTCTTTTGTTGTACAGAAGCTCTGGAGTTTAATTAGATCCCATTTGTCTATTTTGGTATTTGTTGCCAATGCTTTTGGTGTTTTAGTCATGAAGTCCTTGCCTATGCCTATGTCCTGAATGGTTTTGCCTATGTTTTCTTCTAGGGTTTTTATGGTGTTAGGCCTTATGTTTAAGTCTTTAATCCATCTGGAGTTAATTTTAGTGTAAAGTGTCAGAAGGGGTCCAGTTTCTGCTTTCTGCCCATGGCTAGCCAGTTTTTGCAACACCATTTATTAAACAGGGAATCCTTTCCCCATTGTTTGTTTTTGTCAGGTTTGCCAAAGATCCGATGGTTGTAGATGTGTGGGGTTGCCTCTGAGGCCTCTGTTCTCTTCCATTGGTCTCTATCTCTGTTTTGGTACCACATTCTGTTTTGATTAATGTAGCCTTATAGTATAGTTTGTAGTCAGGTAGCGTGATGCCTCCAGCTTTGTTTTTTTGGTTAGAACTGTCTTGCCTATGCAGGCTTTCTTTTGGTTCCGTATGAAGATTAAGGTGGTTTGTTCCAGTTCTGTGAAGAGGGTCATTGGTAGCTTGATGGGGATAGTTTTGAATCTATAAATTACCTTGGGAAGCATGGCCATTTTCATAATATTGATTCTTCCTAACTATGAGCATGGAATGTTTTTCCATCTGTTTGTGTCCTCTCTTATTTCCTTGAGCAGTGGTTTATAGTTCTCCTTGAGGAGGTCATTTACATCCTTTGTTAGTTGTATTCCTAGGTATTTTATTCTCTTTGTAGCAATTATGAATGGCAGTTTGTTCTTGATTTGCCTCTCTTTAAGTCTGTTATTGGTGTAAAGGAATGCTTGTGATTTCTGCACATTGATTTTGTATCCTGAGACTTTGCTGAAAGTGCTTATCAGTTTCAGGAGATTTGGGGCTGAGATGATGGGGTCTTCTAAATATACAATCATGTTGGCTGCAAGTAGAGACAATTTGACTTCCTCCTTTCCTAATTGAATAAGCTTTATTTCTTTTTCTTGCCTGATTGCTCTGGCTAGAACTTCCAATACTATTGAATAGGGGTGGTGAGAGAGGACATCCTTGTCTAGTGCCAGATTTCAAAGGGAATGCTTCAAGTTTTTGCCCATTTGGTACGATATTGGCTGTGGGTTTGTCATAAATAGCTTTTATTATTTTGAGATACATTCCATCGATACTTAGTGTATTGAGTTTTTAGCATAAAGGGCTGTCGAATTTTGTTGAAGGCCTTCTCTGCATCTATTGAGATAATCAAGAGGCTTTTGTCTTTGGTTCTGTGTATGTGATGGATAACGTTTATAGACTTGTGTATGTTAAATCAACCTTGCATCCCTGGGATGAAGCCTACTTGATTGTGATGGATAAGCTTTTTGATGTGTTTTTGCAATAGGTTTGCCAGTATTTTATTGAATATTTTTGCATTTATGTTTATCATTAATATTGGCCAGAAGTTTTCTTTTTTTCTTGAGTCTCTACTGGCTTTTGGTAACAGGATGATGTTGGTCTCATAAAATTATCTGGGAAGGATTCCCTTTTTTTGTATTGTTTGGAATACTTTCAGAAGGAGTGGTACCAGCTCCTCTTTGTATGTCTGGTAGAATTTGGCTGTGAACCCATCTAGATCTGGGCTTTTTTTTTGGTTGCTAGGCTATTAATTGCTGCCTCAACTTCAGCCCTTCTTATTACTCTATTCAGGGTTTCAACTTCTTCCTGGTTTAGGCTTGGGAGGGTGCAAGTGCCCAGGAATTTATCCATTTCTTCCAGGTTTACTGTTTGTGTGCATAGAGTCGTTTTTAGTAATCTTTGATGGTAGTTTCTATTTCTGTGGAATCTGTGGTGATATTCCCTTTATCATTTTTTATTGCATCTATTTGATTCTACTCTCTTTTCTTTTTTATTATTCTGGCTAGCAGTCTGCCTATTTTGTTGATTTTTTCAAAAAACCAGCTCCTGGATTTATTGATTTTTTTGAAGGTTTTTTTTGTGTCTCCATCTCCTTCAATTCTGCTCTGATCTTAGTTATTTCTTGTCGTCTGCCAGCTTTTGAGTTTTCTTGATCTTGTTCCTCTAGCTCTTTCAATTTTGATGATAGGGTGTCAATTTTAGATCTTTCCTTGCTTCTCATGTGGGCATTTATTGTTATATATTTTCCTCTAGACACTGCTTTAAATGTGTCCCAGAGATTCTGGTACGTTGTATCTTCATTCTTACTGGTTTCAAAGAACATCATTATTTCTGCCTTCATTTCATTGTTTATCCAGTCAACATTCAAGAGCCAGTTGTTCAGTTTCCATGAAGCTGTGCGGTTCTGAGTTACTTTCTCAATCCTGAGTTCTAATTTGATTGCACTGTGGTCTGATATTGCACTGTTTGTTATGATATCCATTCTTTTGCATTTGCTGAGGAGTGATTTACTTCTAATTATCTGGTCAGTTTTGGAGTAGGTGTGATGTGGTTCTGAGTAGAATGTATATTCTGTAGATTTGGGGTGGACAGTTCTATAAATGTCTATTAGGTTTGCTTGGTCCAGATCTGAGTTAAAGTCCTGGATATCCTTGTTAATTTTCTGCTTGTTGATCTATCTAATATTGACAGTGGAGTGTTAAAGTCTCCCACTATTATTGTGTGGGAGTCTAAGTCTCTTTGTAGGTCATTAAGAACTTTACGTATCTGGGTGCTCCTGTATTGGGTGCGTATATATATAGGATCGTTAGCTCTTCCATTGCATTGATCCTTTTACCATTATGTAATGTCCTTCTTTGTCTCTTTTGATCTTTGTTGGTTTAAAGTCTATTTTATCAGAGACTAGGATTGCAACTCCTGCTTTTTTTTTCTCTCTCTCCATTTGCTTGGTAAATTTTCCTCCATCCCCTTTATTTTGAGCCTATGTCTGTCCTTGCATGTGAGATGGGTTTCGTGGATACAGCACACAGATGCTTTTTAACTTTTTATCCAATTTGCCAGTCTGTGTCTTTTGATTGAGGCATTTAGTCCATTTACATTTAAGGACAATATTGTTATGTGTGAATTTGATCCTGCCATTTTGATGCTAGCTGGTTGTTTGGCCCATTAGTAGATGCGTTTTCTTCATTGTGTGGATGCTCTTTACCATTTGGTATGTTTTTGAAGTGGCTGGTACTGGTTGTTCCTTTCTATGTTTAGTGCTTCTTTCAGGAGCTCCTGTAAGGCAGGCCTGGTGGTGACAAAATCTCTGAGAAATTGCTTCTTCATAAATGATTTTATTTCTCCTTCAATTATAAAGCTTAGTTTGGCTGGATATGAAATTGTAGGTTGAAAGTTCTTTTCTTTAAGGATGTTGAATATTGGCCCCTACTCTCTTCTGGCTTGTAGAGTTTCTGCTTGAGAGATCCACTGTGAGTCTGATGGACTTCCCTTTGTAGGTAACCCAACTTTTCTCTCTGGCTTAGCATGTTCTCCTTCATTTCAACCCTGGTGAATCTGATGATTATGTGCCTTGGGGTTGCTCTTCTTGAGGGATATCTTTGTGGTGTTCCCTGTATTTCCTGGACTTGGATATTGGACGGCCTTGCTAGGTTGGGGAAGTTCTCCTGGATAGTATCCCTAAGAGTGTTTTCCAGCTTGGATTCATTCTCTTCATCACATTCAGATACACCTATCAAACATAGATTAGGTCTTTTGACACAATCCCATATTTCTTGGAGGCTTTCTTCATTTCTTTTCACTCTTTTTTCTCTAATCTTGCCTTCTCATTTTATTTCATTGAGTTGATCTTCAATGTCTGATATCCTTCCTTCGGCTTGGTCAATTTGGCTATTGAAACTTGTGTATGCTTCGTGAAGTTCTCCTGTTGTGTTTTTCAGCTCCATCAATTCATTTATATTCCTCTCTAAGCTGTTTATTCTTGTTAACATTTCGTCAAACCTTTTTTCAAGGTTCTTAGTTTCTTTGCATTGGGTTAGAACATGTTCTTTTAGCTCAGGGAAGTTTCTTATTACCCACCTTCTGAAGCCTGTTTCTGTCAATTCATCAGACTCATTCTCCATCTAGCTTTGTTCCTTTGCTGGTGATGAGTTGTGATCCCTTGGAGGAGGAGGGGCGTTCTGATTTTGGGTGTTTTCATCCTTTTTGTGCTGGTTTCTTTCCATCTTTGTGGATTTATCTACCTCTGGTCTTTGTAGTTGGTGACTTTTGGATGGGATCTCTGAGTGGACATCCTTTTTGTTGATGATGAAGTTATTTCTTTCTGTTTTTTAGTTTTTCTTCTAACAGGCCCCTCTATTGTAGGACTGCTGGAATTCCACTTCAGACCCTGCTTGCCTGGGGATCACCTGCAGCAGCTGCAGAACAGTAAGGGTTGCTGCCAGTTTCTTCTTCTGTTATCTTTGTCCCAGAAGGATACCTGCCAGATGTCAGCCTGAGCTCTCCTTTATGAGATGACTCTTTGGATAAAGAGGGGTCAGGGAGCTGCTTGAGGAGACAGTCTGACCCTTATGGGAGCTCAAGTTCTGAGCTGTGAGCTCTGTTGTTCTGTTCACAGCTGCTGGGCAGGTAGGTTTAAGTCTGCTGCAACGGAACTCATAACCGACTTTTTTCCCAGGTGTTCTGTCCTTGGAAGGTGGGGCTTTATTTGTAAGTTCCTGATGTGCTGCTGCATTTTTTCAGAGCTTCCCTGCCCAGCAAGTAGGTAGCCTAGTCACAGTCTGCCAGTAGAGATGTTGCTGAGCTGCTGTGGGCTCTGCCCAGCTGCTGTGTGAAGTTCCTTGCAGATTGTTTATAGACAACCTCTAGAAGGTATACCTTGGTAATGCCGGTCTGTCTCAGTAATGGTGGACTGTCTTAGTAATGGCGGACTGCCTCTGTAATGGTGGACTGTCTCTATAATGGTGACTGCCACAGTAATGGCAGATACCCTTCCCCAACAGAGTGGGATGTCCCAGGTCCAGCTGCGCTTACTGCAAAACTCTCAATCCAGAGCATTTCAGATTGCTGGTCTTTGCTGGGGTGGGACCCGCTGAGCCAGATCACCTGGCTCCCTGTTTCAGCCCCCCTTTTTTTTCAGTTGATTAGGTGGCTCTGTCTCCCAGGCGTTCCAGACACCAGTTGAAATGGCTGCCCAGATTTCTGTGAGTTTTTGTGTGGAGACCCACTGCACTGGCTGAAACAGCCATGCTGGAATCTTGTGGTGTTTTTCAGCCTAGGAATCTCCTGGGCTGTGAGCAGTAATAACTCATTAGGAAATGCAGTGTTCACTCACCCTCTGTGTTGTTCTTGCTGGGAACTGCACCCCAGAGCTGTTCCTATTCGACCATCTTGGATCTGCCTCCTCAATGGGCTATTGTTTTAACCCAACCAAGTTTGGTGATGACTGATACCCTCAGTGCTACACAAGGTCCTGAGTAACAGAAAGATAGATTGCTACAAAGTATTTCTGAATAGACAAACACATCTTTTAAATTTCTCTTTCATGGAGACATTTTATTTTTTTTCTTTACCTGAGAACAAATGTAGAATCAAGCTCCCCCACACATTCAGAAATGGCATTTGTGTGCATGTCACACAGAAAATGTGTGTATGTGTGTATGCATAGTGCACGCCTAGCTTTAGAAACAGCCTTTCAGAATCACTGGATGTCGTCTATTTGGGGAGGCAGCATCCCCGTATGTGAAAAAATGAGGGAAGATTTAAGTGCCGAATTCAGTAGTTCTGCCTCAGTGGTCATTTCAAAGTGTATCCACTCAAAGATCCCATAGTTCTGTAGGTTCAGAGGTGGAGAAAGGTGCATCTGGCCAGTCCAGTTAGGAAAGGCTTTTTTGATGGGACAGGTTGGGTGGAAAGAAAGATTGGTTTGGATGCTGTGGGGAGTTGGAAGTGTAGATTCTAACCTGGCAATGACATGAGCTGATATACAGAGGCTGGAGTTGCCATTGACCATTGCCGAGAGGAGGAGTAAGGAAAGGGTTGATTGCCAATCAGTTCCTGTTGGGGAGAGGTGAAAAATGGAAGGCAATCTTTAAAAGCATTGCTTATTAGGCTGGGCTCAGTGGCTCATACCTGTAATCTCGGTGGTTTAGAAAGCCAAAGTGGGAGGATCACTTGAGGCCAGGAGTTCAGCCTCGGCAACAGAGTGAGACTCCATCTCTACAATAGTAATAATAATTATTCTAACTATAATAATGATAGTAAATTAGGCATGGTGCCTAGACCCCAACTTTAAAAAGAGAGGATTACATGTAATATCTCAGTCTGAAAAGTGAGAGTTTTATTTGTAAGGAGGAAGAGCCTTAACATTTTAATTATCTTGGTACTACCCCCATCTTGGCAGTTACTCTGTCTCCCCCAAATTGCCTGAGAGCTGGAAGTCCTGAATCCTGACTTTACTACCAAGCCTGAGAACTCAATAATTCTCGAAATGTTAAGTTTCTGCTGAACTTTAGATGATTCTGCAGCTTCGTGTTGTGGTTTCGTGGCTTTATTTTTTTTCATGTGAAATTAAATTATCTGGAATGACAAAACCACAGCTGTTAAACAGTGGGCATTCGATGACATTTAAACATCATTATCTTATGCTCTAATGGAAGAATTGGCTTGTGATTAAAAATGAGACCTCCCGGCAGCAGCAATCTGAATCAAAATTGCCATTTACAAATCACCTATTTTAAGAAGACCCCTGAATCTATTACTTGGTATTTTCAGAGAAAATGGAACATGAACCTCATCTGCATCTGGATTTTTGAAGATGGTTCTGATTTCTGACAGACCTATCCAGCATGGTTCTAGTGTTTTGATACCTGTCCATATAGACGATGCCTAGAACTGTCAGTAGCCTGGTGATATTTACAATTACGAATGGACTCTTACTTCAGAGATTATCTCAAGGAGTCTGTAATCCATTTTCAAAGCTTGAGACTTAATTTATGCATTTAAAATCTCTGATTGTGTGCAGTTAATGAAGTCAGTCTGAGTCTTTCTTCTTTCTGGTAGTGCTGGGTTTGATACCAGTGACTCTAGATTTTATTTTCCAAACAGGTATGTAGATTTTTCCTCCTAAGAGAGACTTTCATTCTAGTGGCTTCAGCTTGGAAAACACCTCTTCACCCTGTGAAGAAATTCTAACTTGTGATTTGGGGGTTTCTGCTTTCTTGTTTGTAATGTTATTTTCAGAAGGATAAAGGCTAGTGAATTTTTGAGGTGTCATGTTTATGGGACAGCAGGATTTCTGTGGCAGGTACCTATTTAGTTATTTTTAGTGTTCTGTTTTTTGAAGACTTCTAGAAGAGCACGTAAAAGGAAGAGACCTTTGTCCACTTCTGCTGGAGCTCAGCTTCCCATCTATCAGTTGGAGTACTGCTAGGGTTTTGAAGAAAACGAAAAATGAAAGAATCAGTGATGGTTTTCCAAAGTGAATTATTGCTGAAATGTGAGAAAGGTTTTTATCCTCTCATTGGCATGTTGGGAAAAGCGTGAGCCTATGTTAGCATGGTTAACCACTGAGTGAACCAGCGTTCTTTAGCTGTAAGCAAAGAGTGAACCCTAGCTAAAGAGCATATGCCCTGGCCCCTTGGGTTAAGAAGGTGGCTGAAACCCCTGAACTGTTATTGAAGGAATCAAAGAAAGGAGCTATGTAAAGTCTTCCACCATTGCTGGAAGGAATGACCTCCTTCTTTTTGGCATCCATAAGGTTCTGAATCTTTGGCAAGAGTTCAGGGTTAGTTGACACACCCACCCCTGGTTATATGGTAGCCTAAGAGACAAGGTTCTTCTAGAAACCTTAACGGCTGGTTTCATAGACTTACCCTCCCTCTTAGACTGGAAGGAATTGGGGAGAAGTAATATCTTCTTCTGTCCCCAAAGTGGGGTGTTATCATGAAGGGAGAAAAGATATTGCATTGTCAAAATGTACAAATATCTCAGCTGGAAGTCAAAACATGTCTTAGAAATTCAGCAGTGTTTAAGTAAAGACACTCAGAATTGTCTGCACATAAAACTGTAAGCTCCAGCTCTCCAGATTTGAAAAAAAAATGTGTGTGTGTGGGGAAACCAGGGAAGCTATTAAGGACCCATATTTTAATATGCATTATTACATTTCACAATTGTTTTGCAGGATAAATTTCTATCAGGTGACATGAAAATGAGGCCAGATATTTTCATAATCTCTTGTGACCCAAATGTATTATGAATTCCTTCATCCAGTTTTAATATAACTCTAAATTATTCCTCGATGTCTATTAATAATTAAGGAAAGCAAAAACTGTATTATCTCTTTAATAGCATTTTGACTTTTTACTTTCTTTTTGTAATAGATGTTCCCAGTGCATTTCTTGCTATGTCACGATTCTTAAGAACTTCACGTCATCCTATTGCATGACTCTTAGGCCCTTAATTTATGAGTCCTGCTGTCAAATGGCAATGGGCCCCCCCACTCCCACCGGTCCCTTCACCCCAAGAAGTCACTGCCCTCCTTGCAATGGGCCAACATCCTGCTTTACTTTTGGGGAGCTGCCTCTTCCTGTCTCTCAGGCCCTTAGGGTGGGATTTCTTCCCCAGGCCTGTCCAAGGAGAGGCAAGGAATGTCTGTCCTTGGACTTTATCTGCAACAATTAGGAAACAGTACTTCTCTCTTCACCTGGATTGTGAGTCCTGGAGCTGCAGGTGGCTGTCTTGCCTAAGCATGAAACTCATGCGGATGGAAGCAGCCTGTGGTTCTAATGGCATCATCCATCCCAACTCTTAGATCCAGTCTCTTTGAGACCCAGACCCTTCCTTGGACTTTCCCACTGTAGGAGACCATAGTAGTCTATTTTATACTGAAGTCTCAATGAGGTATTTAAAATTATTACTATTTGTTACTGAATCTTATCAAACATATCACCCTTGGCCAGTCCTTTTTTCTTTTAGTTCTAGGGATTCAGATTCTAGAAATGCATTTCTGGTTCCACATTCTGGAAACACATGGCATTGCAAGCTGATGGTGTTTTGGAAGAGAATTCACCCGACCGCAGAGACCAGTGCACGACAGAGAAACTAGAACTGCGCCCAGCACGTTGCAGACACTCAAGAAACCTTTGCTGAGTGAATGGAGGAATGTTTTCAAGTCTCTCAGTGCTGCCTTGGGAGAGGGCTGCACTGTCTTCAAGAGCAATTCCTTATGCCAGAGAAGCTCCTCTGGGTGGAGATGAGCTGCAGGTTCAGTAGGGCTGTGGCAGGGAGAACCTGCTGTTGGCCAGCCACTGCCATTGTCCAAGGGGAGCTGACCTTTATGAAGCATGAGCTGAGTGCACGGCACTCAGCTGGGGGTTTGCTCCACTGGTCTCTTCAGTTGCTCTCTGGTCAAGTCCACAGCAGGAGACACAGGAAATCTTCCGGTCCCATCACCTGCTGCAGAGGCTCTTTCTTCCTGTGAACTAATTAGCTCTCAGGTTCAATTACCTTGTCTCCCTCGGTCTCCATAGAGGGAAATGATATTTTTAAGATGTGATGGAAGGTATTTTCCTCCAGCGGTGGTAACAGGAATAATTGCCATGGCTCTGCTGGGATGAGGGGAGTCTTTGGGGATATTTGGGGTATCTGTGATGACAGAAAGCAGAGGAGACAATTTGGGGGGTGGGGTGGGGATTAAGGTCCTCACTCAAGCAGAAAAAAGGACCTTTCAGTGACCTCCCATCGTGGCACTGCCAACCTTGAGATCTGAGAAGGCAGGGATGGATGGAAAGGAGGCAGGTTCCGAGTAAAACCGTATTGTTCTGTTTGAAAGCTGTGACCCAGGAATGAGAAGGCAAAATAAAGGAGAAAGATTCAAATCTTGCTTTTTCTCTTCTTAACTCTGTGATATTTGGCAAGTCACCTATTCTTACAGATTCTCAGGACTTTCCTTGTGAACTTCAAACGTTTAGCACACAGTAAGCACCAACACATGCATTTTTTAAGTGTACCATTTGGCAGTATTAAGCACATTCACAATGTTGTGCAACCGTCACATCTCTCTAGTTTAAAAACATTTTTATCCTCCCAGAAGAATACCCCATACCCATTAATCCATCATGCTCCATTCCCTTCTCCCCCAGCCCCTGGCAACCAGGACCCTACTGCCAGTCTCTGTCCGTTTACCTGTTCTGGAAATTCACATAAATGGAATCCTACAGTATGTGACCTGTGTCTGGCTTCTCTCATTCAGCATCACTTCTTTAGTTTCATCCATGCTGTAAAATATATCAGCTCTTCTTTCTTTTGCCATGTCACCCAGGCTGGAGTACAGTGGTGTGATCTTAGCTCACTGAAACATCCTCCGCTTTACAGGTTCAAGTGATTCTCCTGCCTCAGTCTCCGGAGTAGCTGGGATTACAGGGGCCTGCCACCATGCCTGGCTAATTTTTGTGTTTTTAGTAGAGACGGGGCTTCACCATGTTGGCCAGGCTTCTCTCAAACTCCTGACCTCAGGTGATCGACCCCACTCGGCCTCCCAAAGTGCTGGGATTACAGGCATGAGCCACAGGACCCAGCCTCTCTTCATTCCTTTTTAGGGATGGATCATATTTCATTGCACAGATAGACCACAATTTCTAAAGCTACCTTTTGACTATGCAAACCTTTGATCAAGAGGTTGATTCTACCCTTTGACTATTGTGAAGAATGCCCCCGTGAACCTTCAAGTCTAAGTATTTACATTTTAAGAATGATGATGATAAACACACTTATTATTTAATTAAATGATATTATCAAAGGATGAAGATAGAGAGTCGATTGGTGCTTAGCAGAGGCCGAGAAGTATAATGGGTGTGTTAGTCTATTATTGCATTGCTGTAAAGAAATACCCGAGGCTGGGTAATTTATAAAAAAAAAAAAAAAAAAAAAAAAAAAAAGAGATTTAAATGGCTCATGGTTCTGCAGGCTATACAGGAAGTATGGCACCTGTTGCCTGCTTGACTTCTGGTAAAGCCTCAGGGAGTTTCCAATCATGACAGGAAGTGAAGGAGCAAGCGGGAGACAGTGGCTGATGGGGGGTTTGCCACACACTTTTACAGCACCTTCCATGACTCAGAGTGGGAACCCAATCATCACCAAGGAGATGGCTGAAGCCATTCATGAGGGATCCACCCCCATAATCCAACACCTCCCCCACCAGCCCCAGCCTCCAGCACTGGAGATCAGGTTTCAACATGGATTTGGGTGGGGACAAACATCCAAGCTATAGCCACCAGTGAGAATGGAGAGAAGTTGATTAATGGTTATGAATATATGGTTGGATAGAGGAAATAAGACCTTGTGTTAGATAGATGAGCAAGGTGATTGTAGTTTACAGTACTGTGCGTTTCAAAATGTGGAGAAGAGAAGAATTTGCTCCAAGAATAAAGAAAAGACAACTATGTAAGATGGAGATCCTGAGTACACTGATTTAATCTTTACAAATTATATGGGTATATTCAATTATCACATGTTCCCTGCAACTATGTATATCTATCATGTATCAATAGAAAAAATTAAACTAAAAATTAAAAGTATAAATTATATGATCAAATACTATTAACTGTTATGTCAACACTATTATTCATATGAATACTAGTTATAGTAATAGGCGTGTGGCTTGCCCACAGAGCTAATGAGCCAGACCTAGACCACGGAAGTCTGCACGCGCCTTTACCCGCTCCACATTTTTCAGGCGCTCTCAGTGACGGTGTCAAACACTCTGACGAGATAAGATCCGTACTTCTTCCTAGCCTCCCCTTATTAACTCGGCTAAGCTGGATCTGAAGGTTGCATGCAGCACAGCCTCAGTTCTGTGACTGTACTCTTGTTCCTTGCTGTAATTACGGAATTGTGAGGTGTCACCCACTCAGGAAGCCATAAGCCTTTTACGCATTGAGTGTGTGCCGCAGGGGACCGACGCTGTGGCCCTAGATGAGAGCAACACAGCAGGCTGTGGTCGGGAGGGGGCCCGCTTCTCTACCTCTGTTCTCTACTTTTTTTGTTGAAAGGCAAAAATCCAAAAGTGTTGCCATAGTGACAGCACCAGATGTTGATCAAGTCCATTAGATTTGCCGGAGGCACGTTTAAGTCACCCACAGTACTTTCAGAGCCATTCTTTGTTCCCTCTCTCCTTTGTGCAAGAAACGTGGCACCCCCGCTGGAACCAGGAGCCCCGTGCACTGCGGTGTGGTCATCCTCAAATGGCGACTCACTTCACGTGGTTCCTGGCTTCCCACGCTGCCTGCTCAAATCTTCTCACCAAGCACGGCCAGTGAGGCCTCACCTCTTCACCGCGTCTACCATTTACATCATGCCCTCAGCCTCTCCTGACCGTCTGTGCGCAGTATTTTTCCAGGCTGTCGTTGACTGTGCCCAGGTGATGGCAAGGGACGACTCCAGTTCAGAAGCTGAGTCATATCCTCTGCTTATCTCAGATCGTGTTCATCAGGATGCTGAGTGGCGGCAGAAACCCAACTTCCAGCTGCACTGAAAGGGACGCTGGAGCAAGGCTGACTTGGTTTGTGAAGTCCTGCGGTGGAAACTCTTCAGGTGCAGTGACTGCAGGTGTCCTAAGGCTACCATTGAGAACCTTCCCTGCCTCTCTCAGTTCTGTTTCCTTCTGGGGTGCCTTCTGTGAATGTGAATAGTGTTCCCTCAAATCTCATGTTGACCCTGAGCCACGGAATGTGATCTCATTTGTAAACAGGGTGTTTGTAGATGTTCTCAGCTACTATGACATCATACTGGATTAGGGTGCTTCCTTAATCCAGGGACTGCTGTATTTTTTTTTTTTTTTTTTTTTTTTTTGAGACAAGGTCTTGCTCTGTTGCCCAGGCTGGAGTGCAGTGGCACAGCTGGTTCACTGCAGCCTCACCCCACCAGGCTCAAATGGTCCTCCCACCTCAACCTCCTGAGTAGCTGGGTCTACAGCCGCCACCACCACACCTGGCTGATTTTTGTATGTTTTGTGGAGATGGGATTTCACCATATTGTGCAGTCTGTCTGGTATGTTACGGGAAGGGAGAGGGAGACTCGGACACAGAGGCACACGGCATAGAAGGCGACGTAGCCATGGAGCAGACAGGGGAGAGACACAGCTGCGCACTGAGGAGCGGCAAGAATTTCCAACAGCCATCAGGAACTGGGAGAGACACAAAGCACACTCTCCCGAGAGCCTCCAGGAGAAACCAACCAAGCCAACACCATGATTTCAGACTTCCGGCCTCCAGAACTGAGAGGATAAAGTTCTCTCCTGGTTTGTGCTAATTTACTGTGGCAGCTCTGGGAAAGTAATGCACCTTCATTCACAGGCAGATTCTCACCCGGTGAAATCAGCGATGGCTTCCAGCTGCATTCAGCTCGCCTCCTGCGCGCCAGCTCCCGACGGGGGTGCTTTTTTGCCTTGTTTCTGTGTTTCCCCAGTGGAGTGGCTGCCCTGGCTGCTGGCCAAGCCCACTCCTCAGCCCACTCCATCCTCCCTCTCCTCGTGGAAGGAAGAGGGGCTTAGTGCACAGAGAGGCCACCTAACAAGCTGAGCCCAAGCTGCTGCTTCCTTGGGCAGCCTCCGGCTTGCGAGGAGGGTGTCTCATCTGCTCTGGGGTGGGAAGGCAGGCTCAGGGCTGCGGGAGGTGGGTTTAACCCACAGGGAAGCACAGAGCCCAGCCTTCTGAACTCACCCTTCTGAAGCCCCATCTCCAAGGACCCACTTTGTTAGTGTCAGAGCAGATGTTTCTATCTCTGCTGTCTGTCTCCTGCATATATGTAAGGAGAGCGCGGAGAAGCCAAGTCGCCGCTCGAGGCCGCGCAGTGAGGTTAATTGACAGAATCAGCCTTGGGACCTTCGGCCTCTGTCCTCACTTCAGGAGTTCCGACCCACTCTGCCATTCTGTAAACCATCGCCCTAAGGCAGACCAGAGGCCCTGAAGCACCGAGAATCCTTTCCCCAAAGGTGAGAAGTATCCAGGTATCCGGACTGGCTTTTCTCGGTCTTTATTAACCATGAGCCGAGAACACTTGTGATACGGGGATTTAGGACTGGCTGGGCCAAACAGCAGCAGACATTTCTTTTCTCCGAGGTCCTGTAGGACAAGGATTTCTTTTCACCGTGATTAACTTAGACCAATTAGGATCCAGCCCCTGGGATGGTAGATGGGGCCAGCAGACGAGCATAAATAGCTGGTCAAACTGGGGTCTTGCTGGGAAGGAGGAGAGACGGCTGGCACTGATGTTGAGTATTTCTGCTCCATGCGGTGGTTGCATGGCACAGCTGCTGTAGGCAGAATTACAGTGAAAACACTGTGTGTGGGTCAAGTCTGTCATAACTCGGAGGACAAAAGAAATGGCCAAGCATGTGGGGATTAATTTATTTTATTATATTTTTCCCCTAAGAGAGTCTTTGAGTTCCCTCAAAAGGAAAACCAGCCCCCCATTTGAGGCGATTCCCTTCCTCCTGCAAGTTGTCTGAGAAGTTGATTAAATCCATCACTCACAGCTGAGAAGAAAGGGTGGAAAACCCTAGAAATGGTTAGGGTCCCTGGGAGACACTTGAACTTGGAATCTATTTAATAGCTCTTGGCACGAAAGCAAACAAGAGTCTCTCGGAGATCAAAGGACTTTTATCTTACTCGGTGGAGAAATCTGTTACTTCAGTCATTTATTGTTGGAGCCAAAAAAATCCCTGGAGTGAGAAAAGAAGGAAGAAATGTGTTGTCCATTTCTGTCTTTATTGCAGATCTGGGTGTTTGGTTTTCAGGTGACTTCTGAGCTTTATAAGGAACAGTCCTTTCTTTAATTGGGGCAGGCGTGAGTTCACAGCTGCCCATCAGGCTTTTTATTCGAGGCTGTTCAAAATTACAGTTGAATGTGCCATTGATAGAAAGCTCCCATACACATGTATGCCTTAATTTTTTTATCAAAAGCCTTCCATCTGGCATTCGGATAGTAGGAATTCAGTGGTATCATGGATGGACAGTGTCCCGCAAAATTCACATCCACCCAGAACCCCAGGGTGTCACTTTAGCTGGAGATGGAGTCATGGCAGATAGAATTAGTTGAGTTTCAGTGAGGACATACTGGATTCAGGTGGCCTCTAAATCCAGTAACTGGTATCTTTATACTACGAGGAGAGGAGACAGACGTACAGAGAAGGGGCCTCGGGAAGACGGGGACAGAGACTGGAGCCTGGGACGGCGGGCGGCCACTGGAAGCTGGGAGAGACAGGCACACCCTCACGGCCCGCAGCAGACCCAGCCCCGCTGACACCCTGGTTTTGGACTCCTGGCCTCCGTAACTGTCTGAGGATGAATTTCCTTTGTTTTAAGCCACTCAGTGTGGGCACTTTGTTAGGCAGCCACAGGGAGTGAATTCAAATGGTTGTAAGAGGATTGAAGGGTTGTAAGAGCTCACATGCCAGCTGTCCAGCCTGTGAAGTGGGTGAGAGACAGTAAACAAGGAAAAAGTAAATAAACGCGTATTTCAAAAGGATTATCGAAAAACATTAAAACAGGCCGTGTGTTGTCCAGAGTGAGGTTGCACTGGAAAGTCTATTTTAAATCAGATGGATGGTCTGGGAAGGTTCTTCAATAAGGAAACATTTGATGAGGGACCGGGACAGTTAAACGGACTGGACACACGACCCTTCGAGGTGACATGCCCAGGAGGAGGGGCCTGTGAAGGTCAGAGGTACAGGAGAGCTTGGTGCTTCGAAATCAGAAGCCAGTGCGTCGGTGCCCCAGCACCACCGTGGGGAGAGGAACAGTGGGGAGGCTGCAGGGGTCGGGAGCTGCGTTCCAGGCCTCGCTAAATGTATGTAACATTTACGTAAAACAATGGAAAGCAAGCGTCAAGGCCACACAGTTGGACTTGTATAGTGAAAGGTACAATTAGAGGACAGCTGATTTTTAAAATATGGAAGAAAATGGTGCCATTTCAGATGAGACTTGCCAGTCCCACCAGGGTCACCGTAGCCTTTCTACTCACCAAATCCATCCAACTTTTTGGCAAAAAAGGTAACTTGAGTTGTCAGGTTGACTCTCTCCCTGCAGGAAAGGTCGGGAGCCTGTGTTGGCAGGACAGAGAGAGATGTGTGTCTCAGCCCCCAAATGTGTACCCATGCAGGACCTCATGTGACCTTATTTGGAAGCAGGGTCATTGCAGATGTCATTAGTGAAGACCAGGTCGTGCTGGAGTAGGTGGGTCCCTAATCCAGTGACTGGGGTCCTTAGGAGAAGGCCACGTGCAGATCCCAAGAGCGACACAGACAAAAAAACCATGCAGTGAAGAAAACGGAGACTGGAGTGATGTGTCTACAAGCCCAGGGGTGACAAGGAAAGCCGGAGCCACCCGAAGCCAGGAGCACAGCCTGGAATGGGTTCTCTCTAGAGTCCTCAGAGCGAGGGTGCCACTGCCGACACCCTGATTTCAGCCTTTGGCCTCCAGAACAGTGAGAGAAGAAGTTCCTGTTGTTCTAAGTCACTCAGCTTGTGACACTGTGTAAGAGCAGCCCCAAGGGACTGATACCGACTGGAGTGCATTTTGAGAATCAAAAATAAATACCCCAAGTAGGAGCAGCTTTCGCTGGTTTCTTTTGCTTTTGTTTCTTATGTAGGGTCAGAAGGCACAGTCACGTGGATTCCCCGCTTTCTCACTGATTCTGTTAGACTCTGTTCTAACCGGAACCCCCAGGGGCCTTGCTGGTTCCCACAGTGGGGCGGCTCTGAGTGTGTGGGGTCCCACATGGGCTGCACATCTCAGCGCTGCTGGCAAAACTGCTGGGGCAAGTTCCCTTCCTCCTCCTCCCTCAGTTTCCTTCCCTGCCACCTCCACAGCGGTGAGAAAGACCCGACGGACTTCACTGAGGGTTTTTAGTTGATTTTGGAGACAGGACTTTTCCATTCCTGGAAGGGATGGGAGTTCAGCAGGCATCCCATTTAGAAAGGAACTGAGTGAGGGCCCCCTGTGAAAATCTTTGGTGGAAACCTGGCTTTGCAATAGAAAATGCAGGTGTAGAATGTTGGGGAAACAGGCTCTGAGACTCTGTGTGTCACAGACATGCAAAGACCACTATACAACTTAAAATTAGCACCGCTCATGTTCCTCTGGTGTCAAGGGGTGGGGAGGAAGAGACTGTCTCTCCCATCATTAACAGCTTTTTATTTACTTATTTTATTTAAACAATTTTAATGTTAAATCATCTCAAGTTAATTTTTAGTTTTATTATTAATATTATTGTTATGATTTTGACCACAGGTAGAGCATTGGCTTAATCATAACGCTTGTTCCAAGATACACTCCTTTCCTGGGGCCAACTATGTCTCACTCATATTTACATAGTTATTTAATTGTTTATTTTTAAATAGTGTAATAAGCACCTATTAGGTGGGAACCCACCACCTATAACAAAAGCTGGGACCTTCACAATATATCCATGTAACCTCCATTTTTTGAATAGCTATCACTCTTGTGTACTTTAAAATGCAGTTACATAAATATCCTGAGGGCTTGATCTTTTCTGTTTGCTCAGTAATCAAATCTGTTTCAGGCATGTGTTTAATTCCCATGTGGGACTTTTTGGCTGCTCAAAACCACATATTCCATTATAGTCTTCTCAGAAGACTCTTATCTTCTCCACTGACCTGCACCAAATTCAGTTCTGTACTCATTTTTTTTTTTTTTCTTAAGCAAAACGTTCTCCTTTCTTAACTGATTTCTTTGAGGACCAAAGCCAAGAGCAACTGGGTTGCCATGTGGTTATGTAATAAAAAGAAGTAAGAACAGACGTTCAGTAAACTCAACTGATAACACATTTATCTGCTCAAACCAGAAATGTTTATCAGTTGTTTAGGGGTCCAGATCTTGGTACTGGGTGTTCAAATACCAGATGATGAAACATGAAGAAAACTGGGCAAACTCACATCTATCAAGACACAAACCAACCCACAAACAAGATGAGTCAAGCTGAAAAGAAATTCGATATAGTCTATATTTCTTTTCTGTTTCTGTTTACATAATTCCCTTAGGGATTTTTTTTTTTTTAACCAAAGGAGTGTTTTGGAGGAGAATAAAAGTTATAAATTAGGCTGGGTGAGGGAGCTCATGCCTAGTACATCTCAGTACTTTGGGAGGCCAAGGCAGGCAGATCTCTTGTGGTCAGGAGTTCGAGCCCAACCTGGCCAACATGGCAAAACCCTGTCTCTACTAAAAATAAAAAAAGTTAGCCAAGTGTGGTGACACCCACTTGTAGTCCTAGCTACTAGGGAGGCTGAGACAGGAGGATCGCTTGAACCTGGGAGGCAGAGGTTGCAGTGAGCCAAGATCACTCCACTGCACTCTAGCCTGGGTAAGAGAGTAAGATTCTGTCTTTAAAAAAAAAAAAAAAAACTTACAAATTAGTAATTGTAAAGATCTCAGAAACAAGTAAATTTTGGCTCTGCCATTTGTTTGTGCTAAGGTCTCAAGATATCAAAAATACAAGACCATTTAGAAAGAGGACACGGTGTATGAGTTAGACAGGAAGTGTTTATTGAGGACCTGCTGGATGTCAGGCTGGAGCTAGGCTTTGAGGACGTGGTGGTGAAAAAAACAGACATGGTTCTCGCCCTGACTCTTACTGAGGAATGAATCAAAAACAGAAGTTTGGAAAAAAATATTGAACTTGCCTTGTGTTTGAAGATAAATTCCTAGAGGACCAGTTTTGAGTTTCCTTTTCTTTGCTGGACCACAAATGGCTCTTTATCAGTAATGAAAAACAGCTCCAAATTTCTAGTTCTCCAAATCTCTGGAGAGCAGGTGCTGGAAAAGTGATGTTACTTGCATTTTCCTGGCTTTGTACATGTAACCAGCCTACTGGTTAAATGCCCATTAGAAATCATTTTATGTACTTAAATGATAAGTAAAAACACACACTCCTCTAAAGACTAATTTGACTTCCCAAAGGCTTTTGTATGAGAACAACAAGGGTCATTATGTGTTCTTGTGGTGCATGACATCACTGCAACTTCAAGAGTTAATTACATTCTTAATTACAGCTTTGTATTGAATTAGGGAAACTATCAAGCATAACATAATTGAAACCCTGCTGAGATCAAGTCTGTTGCCAGCTAATTGCATGCCATTTTTTACTAAACTTTAAATAAAAACCAGTATTTCATTTGTCTCAGCTTTAATTAATTGACAGGAGAAACTTAATTGGGGTTTTATCAATAGATTGGATATGTTAAAGTGATCACTGGGAGATGTGCTACATTCTAGCATAGCAGCCTTCAGATATTGAACTGGGGTAGTGCTTTCATGACAGTTAGGGAAGAAACCTGTGTAGAAGTCATCTGTTGCTACAAGAAAAGAACACTTCTGCAGGAGTCAGAAGTTGTGGGTCCTAGCCTTGCAGGAGTTCCTTCCTCATGATGACCCATGGCAAAAATGCTTCCCTCCGGAGCTGACCTCACCTAGGGCTTATGCATCTCCGTCTCCATCATGACTGTTGGGTGGGTCTGAAAAATCGCTGTTAACTCAGGTATCCTACTTTTGTGACTTAGGGTGAGGTATTCCAGTGAGGGAGGATACCTATGATGTTAGCCATAAGGCAAACTGCTTAGGATCTAGAGTCTCTGCTTGTGTTTGTAGAGCAGGGCTCCTTCGTGGTCAGCGATAGAAGCCCTGTGGTTACCCTTATGGAGAAGGAGTTGCAAGAGAGACATTAGGGTGATTGAGATCAGTAATATCACTCATCAGTTAACAGGAACATGGTGACCTTGCCAGAGGGTTGCTAATGGAATGCTGACTCCTGCATCTCTTTTTCTCTCCTCCCTCCACTTCACAGTCCCCAGAGAGAGAGAGAGATAGAGAGAGACAGACAGACAGACACACACACACTGACACTGTCTGTTTGTCTGTTGGGCCAAGTGTGGCTCACATGTTGTGTTTTAGCTGAGGGAGTACAGGACCCCTTCTCTGATAGTGTTGGAGAGGTGGTTGCTGTGAGAAGCAATTGGAGTGGTATCACCAAAAGAAGGGATGGTGTTAAAAATGGGTCACCAAAATGAACGGTCTTCACTGACCTTCCCATCTTGCTTTTCCTTGAGCAGATTCGGGATAATCTGAGAAAGCCCTGCTCTATGTGAGATCTTGGACATTTCTGGGTGGTAAAATTTTTGGTGGAAGTGTTTAGAAAAAGTTGTCAGTGTAAAGATGATCATCTTAAGGATATTGAAAAAGAAAGAAAAACCCCGTTGAATTATCGTGCCCTATAATCTAATAAGGCACAATCCAAATCCCCAAAAGTTGTTAGTTAGGAATGCTTCTCTTTTTGTTTCTGTGGGTGTTTTTTTTTCTAAGTGTGTTTTTCTAGGATGAGTTGCCCTTGTCATAAAATTAATTCATTTTATTTCACTATTCAGGCTACAGTGAAGTGTGAGATCAAGTGAGACTCTGCCTGTAAACTTTTTCTTTTTTTGCATTTTGAATGTCTACAAATCTCCATTTTGTGGGATTGTGTGAGACAATTTTGATATTGTTGACTTCCATTGATTAGTGAGCATAGCTGTTTCTTGAATTATTTGTTGTGCCAAAATATTTAGGATTTGTATCTTTTATTTCTATTAATTTGCTGATTTTTATTTACCTTTTAAAGTCTGCTTGACAGTAACATATTCAAAAGGTGAAGATGGTGAGGTTCAGTGGCTCAGACCTGTAATCCCAACACTTAGGGAAGTCAAGGCAGGAGGATTGCTTGATCCCAGGAGTTTGAGACCAGCCTGGGGCAATATGGTAAGACCTTGTCTCTACAATATGTGTGTGTGTGTGTGTGTGTGTGTGTGTGTGTGTGTGTGTGTGTGTGTATTTATATATGTATATACATATATTAGTCAGGGGTGGTGGCTCATGCCTTTAGTTCTAGCTACTCGGGAGGCTGAGGTGGAAGGATCACTTGCACCTGGGAGATTAGGAGGTCGAGGCTGCAGTGAGCTGAGAACACATCAGTGTACTCCAGCCTGGGTAACACAGCAAGACCCTGTCTCAAAAATGAAACAAAAAAAGGTGACGATATCAAAGTTTAATATTAAAGGATTTTGAAGTAGGTCTCCAAGAAATGAGAGGCCGTCACCAGTATCCATTTTCAGGTTGTTGATCATGTCAGTCAGGCACACAATTGGTTGCTTGTGGTAGAAATTGATTGGGATAATTTAAGCAAAAGCCGAAATGTCAGAGGCCTATCGGGGACTCACAAAACCTGACTTGTAAACCATGAACACTAAAAAGGAGTCCCAGCCATGATTTGTAGGAGGAGCTGAGGCTCCTGTCCAGGGTGCCATTTTTGAAAAAAAGCAAGCAATAACGCTAATGTTTCTCTTGCCCTTATGCCATTGCTAATGATTAAACATCTTGGAGAAACGGTCCTTCAATAGGGAAATGTTTAAACAAACTGTGTGCCATGGAATACCACTTAGCAATTACAAGGAAGAAACTGTCGATGCTCACAGTAACTTGGAGGAACATCCAAGGAAGTGTGCTGAGTGACAAGAAGTCAAGGTCAGAAGGCTGCATAACGTATGATCGCATTCAAATAACAGTTTTGAAAAGACAGAATGTCAGCAATGGAGAACAGATTAGTGAGTTCCAGGTGTTGGAGATGGGGGTACTGGTGGAGGGACGTGGCTTTGGTTATGAAGGGAGAAAGGAGGGCTCCTTGTGCAGATGGAACTCTCTGTATCCTTACCTGGTGGGGGTGGACATACAACCTACACATAGGATAACACTGTTAGAACTAAAGACACAAACACATGAACAAGTACAACTGTGGACAACTCAGGAAAGATCAGAGAATTTCATCAGTGCCAATATCCTGGTTGTGGGAGTGTACTGTTATTTTATAAGATGTCGTCATTGGGAGAAACTGGATAGATTCCATGAAATATCTCTGTATTATTTCTTACAAATGCACGTACACCTCAATCATCTCAATAAAAACTTTCAGTTCCACAAAGACATTCTTGGAGATCATCTGTTTGGTCTATTGCCTAACTGCAGTGATTCTGAAGACATGATGTGGCGGAAGGTCCAGTAGAGACCCTACAGCTTGTCTTGTGAAAAAGCCAGGACTTTGGTCCACCTAAAGTGCCAGAATACATCTCCCCAGAATGACCATAGTGACCCACACACTCTCCCAGAATATTGCTACTTCCCAATAAGAGATAGAAACTGTTTTCCATCCTCTTGAACCTCAGAAGGTTTATGACTTATCTAATGAATCAAATTTGCTGGGTATAAAAGTTGATGTGGCTTCTGCCAGCCTTCATCTGTCTCTCTTGTGTTACTTGTGCTTGGAACCCAGCCGCCATGTTGTGAGGAAGCTCAAGCCATGTGGAGAGGCCACCTGTAAGTGTTCCTTCTGACAGTCCAGCTGAAAGACAGATCTGCTAGATGTGGTTGAGTGAGCTTCTCCATGGTTCTCACCCCAGCATTTGAGCCACCTTGAGTAATACCATGTGGAGCTGAGGCAAGATGTCCTGGCAGAGTCCTGCCCAAATTACAGATTCATCAGTGAAATAAATGTTGCTTTAAGACAGAAATTTTTGGAGTAGTTTGTGGCACAGCAATGAGTTACTGGACTACCTTCTTTCCAAATACTGCACACTGTGGGAAAGAGGAAATTCCCTGTTAGGAGGATGCTGGACAGCTAAAAACCACACATGGCTACTGCATGGGGGTCTGAGTCAATTTAATCTTTTCATACAACCCTCACTCCTAAAAGCTCACTTCAGAGACTCTGGGGAGTTCAAAGGACATCAGTGACTGACAGAAATCAGTCTGAGAAACTGCCCCAAAAGATCCTTGTGAAGCATCTAGTGGGTGCTACTTTATTTAATATTTGGTGCACCAATTATATATAAGCATTGAATAATATCTAGCCAAAACCCCCTGTTTTCTTTAAGGTTTCTTGACTTTTACATAGACTAACTCTTTAACCATGCTCTTCTGTCCATATTGAAGGAGAGATATTCATTAAAATGATAAGCAGGAGGAACAGGTTCAGGGACGATTAAATATGCCATTTATTATGTAAAAGAAGGCAGAACCCATGCATTCATTCAGCATATATTTTCAAGTGCCTGCCCTGTTCTAGGACTGCAGACGCAGCCGTAAACAAGGTGGAGAAGGTCTCTGCTCCTGCGCACGTATTCTGGTGGAGCGGGACTGAATTAAATAGACAAGCAAACCAGCTAATATTCACCTTGGTGGGTGAAGTACTGAGAGCATCACAGAAGAAGACTTCCAGAAAAATGCAGAATTCATATGCCAACTCCAGGAGAAATACTTCATTTGATGAGGTCCTGGCTCGGTGCAAGGATATGGAACCAGAGCCAAGAATTCTTTCAGTTAAATTTCCTGAGCCTGGACTGATTGGGGACGTGGAAGACTAAGTGTCAGGTCCATCAGTGCAAGATTGGCCTGGAGCCACTGTACACAGAATGGAGAGCCCACTGGCCTAAAAGGAGAGATTGTCAGGCCTGACGAAGCAGGAATTTTAGCCGAAGAATATTCACAAATTGCAGGCCAAGAGGGAAGTGGGGATGTTCGTCTTCTCTTCATAGCCTTGCTTGTTGGGGGTCCAGCTGTCCTTTATTGTTAATATAAAAATCAATATAGCAAGAGGCGAGTCTTTGCTGTGATAACATTGGCTCTTTTCACCAGGCGTGTGGAATTAGATTACTGATAGATGCACCTCTGTCGCCTCCCCAGGCTCCAGATTGAATCTGTGGGCTTTGCCAATAAGCACAGTAACAGAGTGTGGATCAGGAACCAGCAGGTGGCCAATGGCAGTGGAAAAAATGTAATTCCCTTGCAAGACACCATCCTGGAGGGAGTCGGGAAGCAGCTCGCCTGATTGCGTATGCTCAGCTGTGCTCAAGCTGGAGGCTTTGAAGGGACGCTGGGGTACCTGTGTGCAGCTTAACCACTGCATGCCGGGAAGGTGGCATCGATTAACAGAGGGAGGGGAGGAAGGAAAAACAAAGAAGGAAAGGCAAGAAGGGGAAAGAGAGGCAAGGAAGTCCAGAAGAAAGGCAGGCCTGCAAGCAGCTCTACAAGAAAACTTCCCAGAAGGTCCTTTGCTGAAAATGCAACTGTTTCAGGAAAGGGCCAGACCGCAGTAAAAAGCCTTTTCCCAGATATGCTCTGTGCCACCTGGAAACTAATCTGTGGACATGTGATCTACTTAGAGAGTCCCTGTGGGCCAGTCTTCATTCAGTTTCCACAGAGTCACATAGCAAGCAGCCTGTCTACAATCCGCCATCCTTATGATCAGGAGGGTCAGTGCACCTAGAGAGTTGCTTAGCAGATGTGATGGTGGTTGACATTAAACAGGGAAATGCATATGGTCAAATTTTTTCAGCTTATAAAACTAATAGAACATGTAAAGAGTGAAATGCAAACCACGAGCAGCCTCCACCAGCCTAAAAGGAGAGATTGGTCAGCCATGTCAACCATCAGTAATTTTTTTGTACTTCCTGCCAGCTTTTCTTAATCTAGTGCTTAGTTTCTTGCTCTCGATGTCCATGTCTGCATGTGTGTGTTTATCATATACACGTTATGTCTGTCATACAACATATGTGTGTGTTTAGGTTCATAAATCATGTTTGTCTATAAAGTTAAAACCAGTTGGTTTTTACAGGTTCCTTTTTGGTCATTAACAATCATGTTGTAGGCCAGGCGTGGTGGCCCACGCCCGTAATCCCAGCAGTTTGGGAGGCAGAGGCAGGACTGTCACGTGAGCTCAGAAGCTCAAGACCAGCCAGGGCAACATGGTGAGACCCTGTCTCTACAGAAATATACAAAAATTAGCCAGGTGTGGTGACTCACACCTGTAGTCCCAGAGCCCTGGAGGTTGAGGCTGCGTGAACCATGATTGTGCCACTGCAGTCAAGCCTGGATGACAGAGTAAGACCCTATCTCAAAAATTTTTTTTTAAAAAAAATCATGTCGTGAGCATGTTCTGACTTCAAAACATTATCTTCAAGAACAAGACATCAGTGATTATGTTTTACATTCAATTACATTAGTGAATATCTACATTTCCAATCTTATTGTTATAACGCTTTATAAACTATGTTAGATGTAAGCCACAGAAAACATTTTAAGTAGATCTCTGTGAATTACTAAAAGTAGAATTCCCGGGAGGAGAGGCACCGCTCGAAGGCTGATACCCTGCAGAAGGGCGGCAGCTGCCCGCGCACCAGCTGGGAGTGTGTGCATCTCAAGGAAGTCCTGCTTTAGCACGTGTTCTTACTGATTGTCACAATAATGGCTAGTGCTGCTGCTGTTAATTTTCTGTAAGAAAACAGAAAGAAACAAATAACAGGTCCCCAAATTCAATGCCCGAAATCCACTTGGAAGTCTCAAACAACAAGATGATTAGTGACTGTGTCTAGTTAAGGAATTGGGCTGTGACCAAAAGGTGGACATGAACGTACAGCCTGCTGGCTGCAGCACAGCTCACCTTCCGTATGTTCCCCATTCACTGTATGCTATGATCCTTCCAGAAAACAAAAGCACATGCGTGTGTCTATGTGCACATTGTATGCTTTTATACATGTATATAAATGTGTATATGTGTACACATGCACATATGTACATGCATATGTATGCATATAAATATGCGTGTGTATAGTCTTCATAAAAGTTATCTTAAATGTGCAGTTTATACATACCTGTCTTTCACATGATGTTTCTCAGTGTCTTGGAGATGTTTTCATATTAGCATGTACTTCGCTATATGCTTTTACCATCACTTGGCCATGGCTTACCGTGGCTGTTTCTGGTTCGGAGTGTTTACCAGTAGGCACCTGGTGTCTCCCAGGTCCATCCTGCAGCTCCCCCATTTGGTGACCTGGAAGGATCACCAGCAACCCGACCGTCAGGCCGCCCTCCCAGTAAGAGAAGGATTTCAGTGGCCTGAGGTCATCGTGGTGTGGTTTTGGATGGCGAGTAGTTTCTTTGAGTGCAGGTTCCGGGGTGCAAACTCCTTGCTCCTTGGTCCGTGGCCCCACAGAGAGCCGGACATGTGCCATCCCTTTTTGTGCACGTGCAGAGGTTGCACTTGGTGGTATTCCTGGGTCCTGATGCCATACTCAGGACATTGCTGGTATTCACTCAGTGTTGGAATGAATGAGTGAGCAAATGAATGAATAAATGCATTCATGTTCCTTCAAAGATAAATATCATTTCTGCCATTTAGATGAATAAATACCATTCGTTATGTTTTATGGTTTTTATGGGGTGAGGGAACTGTAAATTGCAAAGGAGGCAGTAAGGCAAAAATCTGTCTCGGTTTTTGCCTTACTGCCTCCTTTGCAATTTACAGAAAAATCTTTCTCCATTCATCTCCACCACCCTCACTTCATTAACCCTCCGGCCTCCCTGGGCTCTTCTCTGGGTCTGATTCTCTGGATATGAGATTGTTTTTTTTTCTGAGTGTAGCAGGCTTTCACTTTTCAAGGTGCCGGATCTGCTGGAGAAAATTATAAAGATGAATACTTCTGAGCCTTTGGCAGAGCTTATGCCCTCCTCCCCCGGTTCAGGTATCTTTGCAAAGGCAGAGTTACAAATCATTCGGGTTCTCCAGAAGGGTCTCGGTTTCTGGTCCTGCCTTGAGCCTTGTGTGAGGTAGAGCAGCCCAGGCATCCACAATATCTAGAATTGAAACAGTAGCCCCAAGAAAGGAAAATGTGCTTGGCGATAGCTCTTGCAAAGATTACAGCGTGGGTAATTAGGCTGTCACTCCGGACGAGGGGAACACTGAAGCAGGATCTCTATTAGCCTTTGTGCCCCTGAGCAGGCTGGAAGGTAAGAAGCAGAGAAGTTTCGAGATTCATCAGATGTCTTTATGGCTCCCAAATCTCATTACTGACCTCACAATATTTTGTTTCTTTCTCAACAACATAATAAAACAGCACTGAGGAATTAATTGTGTTTTTAATAAAGCAGAGGCTTTTGTTGTTGTTGTTGTTAACATTGAACTTGCTTAATTCTGGGAAGCTTAAGATTCGCCGTGTTGCAGGGGGAAAAAACGTTACCACAACGGTTTAAGTACAATTTATTTTTAGTGGTGTTGTTTTCCCTTTTAGGTTTTCTTTTATACCCAACCTTTTGGTCTGTGTGCAGGTTACGTGATAAGGGAAGTTGAGTCAGTGTCGATTCACACCATTCATTCACTTAATCATTTACCAGACCTAGATAGAGTGATTTTAATGGGGCAGGCAACCCCTGTCTTCCTCATTAGGAGGTTGCCTAATGAGAAAGACAGGTAGGAATGAACAGGAAAACATCAGCTGTGATGAAAATTAAACAAGGAGTTGTCGACCAAAAGAGTCAGACTCTGTAAAATGTTTGAAGACTTATTCTGAGCCAAATATGAGTGGCCATGGCCCGTGACCCATGACGCAGCCCTCAGGAGGTCCTGAGAACATGTACCCAGCGTGGTCAGGATGCAGTTTGGTTTATACATTTGAGGGAGACGGAAGGCATCAATCAAATACATTTAAGAAATATGGTCCAGAAAGGCAAGACAGTTTGAGGGGCGGGAGGCTTCCAGGTTATAGGTGGATTTAAAAATTTTCTGACTGATAATTGGCTGAGTTATTATCAACAGAAAGGAATGTCTGGGTTATGATGGGAGGTTGTGGAGACCCAGTTTTGTCATGCAGATGAAGCCTCCAGGTGCAGACTTCACAGAGAACAGCTGTCAATGTTTCGTATTAGACTGAAGGTGTGTGTCCATGTTAACACTGGAGGGTGCAGTGAGGCGCGTCTGACCCCCACTTCTGCTCGTGGTCTGAACCAGTCTTTCCGGTTGAATTTTACAGTGCTCTGACCACAGAGGAAGTCCGGTCGGATGTCTGTGGGGTGGGGAGTGGGGTTAGAATTTTATTTTGGGTTTACAGAGTGGGCGAGCGGGTGATTGGAAAGCCTTGGGGCTATTTTTAGGCTGAGCTATTTCAAAATAACTAGCCCATCACACTTTACTGTCATAGACCTGGCTCCTTAAGACAAGTATAGAGGTGAGCTGGTAAAAAAGAATCATGATGGGATGAAAAATGTCCATCCTCTATGGTTAAGGCCAAATTGGGATGCAGGGATGACACTGTCATTGTGGTAGAACTAACGTTGACCCTTGGCCCGCAGCCAACAGAGAGCCGCACGCTGCTGTCTAGGGACGGGCCTCCGTTTTCCATGTAGGTTGGGGCAAAAGTCATTGCAGCTTTTGTCATTATTTTTAATGATAAAACCTGCATGATAAAACTTGGTCTCCACAACCTCCTTTCAGAACCCAGACATCCCTTTCTGTTGATAAATAACAAATTATCAGTCAGAACTATTTAAAACCTACCTATGAAGCCCCTTCCTCTGATGCCATTAAAAATAATGGCAAAAGCCACAATTAATTTTGCTCCAACCGGTAAAACACCATTGCAATGTGAACCAAGATATTAAGTAGCTGAGGTTGTGGGGCTCTTGCGTACGATTTGGGTAAACGCTGTGATGCATCCCTGCCTATCCTTTATGCTCTTCAAGGTTTTTCCTCCCGGTTTTCCGCACCCTTGGTTTCCATGGGAACTTCCATTGCTATTGTCTTGAGTGGAGATTTCTGCCCTAGGCCCCGGGACTTATCAGGGAAAGGAGCAGGCCTGCTCCGTGAGGAACAAATCCGGTGCAGACATCGCTGGCCAAGGCAAGGTTTTGCTAACCTGAAGATTTGAAAAGCATTTCTGTTTGTTTCATCTCAGGAATTCAGTATTTCATGCTTAAAGACCATAGTATGGTTGAACCTTGGAATTATTTCGGAGATGAAAACTCTAATATTAGCATAGTTGGATTCTTTTTCTGTTTAAAAAGTACATATACTTTTATGACTCTGATCTCAGGAAACTCCGTCAGGGAACGGGGAAGAAGGGAAAGCAGTTGGAAGGCTGAAGATGAATCCTCTGTGGGCCGAGGGCGGCAAAGCCTTCTGGCCGTTTGTACAAGGCTGAAGGTATGTGGTTAAGGTGGCTTGGCAGCAAGCGGATTAACTTTTATTGGTTTGTGAAAATACCAGTTCTTAGAGAAGAAGTTGAACAAAGTTGTGTTTTCCCAACCCAGGATCTGCCGGGGCTGGAGTCCCGCTGTTGTTTTTATCGTCCGTGTTTGTGGACAAGGAGATGGGTTACATTATCATCCCACAGATGGATGCCCCTTGATCAGAAGATGGTATGCGGAGGTCTGGCCAGGCTGCACCCTGGGAGGCCCCCCGCCGTTTCTGCATTGGCCAGGCAGCTTTGCTGGGGGCTCAGGATGCTCCCAGAGCTGGACCCCATGCAGCAGGCATGTGCAAACCATTAAGCTGGTCCCAGGGGGTCTGGGCAGCTCAACATTACTGAGAAGAAATGTTCCTCCAATATATCAAGCCACATATTTAGTTAAGTTTGTCCTCATTAAAGGTGCTGAGGTTTGATGTGTCGTGTTAGATGGCAACTTGACAAAGGCAGCTGCGAGGAAGTCGGTGGCAGCCTCAGCGCTAGGTGCCCGTGCCCGTGTGTCCGTGTGTTGTCCCTTACCGTCTCTGTGGCATGAAGCACTCTATTTGCCTGTAGGCGAGGGCCTCTTTTGTTCTGGCTGTGTCTGCACAATATCAAATCCCGAGAAGTCGGGTCTGTTGAAGCCTGTGAGTTGAAGATGGTATCACTGCCAATGCCCGCAGATGTCTCCGCAGGTCCACAGGCATACGGGCACAATGTTAACAGGTACACACATATGCATGTGATATTTGAACACCCCCAGCATGTGCACATAAAGCCCCAGTCACAAAAGCCCACATCATGATTCTCTTTACACTTCTGTTGCCATGGCCAGCAATTTGACTGCGTAAACTAACGTGATTTGAAAATCCGGTGGTGATTCCTCTCTGCTGTGTGTTTACCATAACCAGCCTTGAATATGTTATACAAACAACGTTTTTAAAAAGTTTATTTCTAGGGCCGGCATTGTGGTGTGCACCTATAGTCCCAGCTGCTGGGGAGGCTGAGGCAAGAGGATCCCTTGAACCCAGGAGTCCAAAGCTGCAATGAGCTGTGATTGCACCAGTGCCATCCAGCCTGGCAGCAGAGTGAGACCTTGTCTCTAAAAAAATGTTTGTGAGTTGTATTTCATTTAATAGATTGATTTTTTAAAAAAACTCATTTTATTCATTTTATAGATCATCTTCTGACTGTTCCATTTAGTCAGAATCCCTTTAAACCCCCTTCATTTTAAAGATCATCCTCTGGAATGCCTGTCATCAATTTATCTCATGTCCCCACTCTGAATCCCTAGTAGAAAAATTCTAGTTTTAACCAAAAATAGAATCCATGAGTTTTCGGTTAGGAAGGTAGAATATGGAAGAAAAAAAAAAAAAAAAAAAGCTCTTAGAAACATCGGATTTTTATATGCATGACTGTTAACATTTCCCTGTTATGAAAATGAAAAGACCTTTAAATGCATACATATATATGCTTGAAAAGAGAGAGTAGCATAATGAATAACTAACATCAGTCACAAAATTACAGATGCTAGAATTTCATCCCTTTGGTGTCAGATTTTTATTCAAAAGTAAAAGAATGAGGGCTGGGCGCGGTGGCTCAAGCCTGTAATCCCAGCACTTTGGGAGGCCGAGGCGGGTGGATCACGAGGTCAAGAGATCGAGACCATCCTGGTCAACATGGTGAAACCCCGTCTCTACTAAAAATACTAAAAAATTAGCTGGGCATGGTGGCGCGTGCCTGTGATCCCAGCTACTCAGGAGGCTGAGGCAGGAGAATTGCCTGAACCCAGGAGGTGGAGGTTGCGGTGAGCCGAGATCGCGCCATTGCACTCCAGCCTGGGTAACAAGAGCGAAACTCCGTCTCAAAAAAAAAAGAATGAAAGAAAGCAAACACCACAGAGGAAGCTGAAGTCCTTTGCAGGCTTCCCAGAGGATGCTCCCTCCATCCACTGCCCCGGCCCCTTGTTACTTCCACCCTTCCTCTGCTCCCTCGTCCTTCTTTCTCTGCTTCCACCAGCCCTCCCTCCATTCCCGTCTCTGCCCCTTTATCAGTCACTAACACGAATGTGGTGCTAATTTTTCTGGTCCATATCTTTGAATTTTTTATAATATTTGCATATCAAGAAGCAATAAAGTCATCTATTCTAATTGTTTTAATGTACAACTTTATGGGTACATGTGCAATTTTGTTACTTGTATGGTAGTCAAATCAGGGCTTTTTAGGATATCACCATCCGAATAATGCACATTGTACCCGTTAACTAATTTCTCAATACTTCTGAGTCGCCTTTGTCTCTTATTCCACTCTGCGTCCACATGTACACACTTTTTAGCACCCACTTATGAACAGAAGATGTGACATTTGACTTTCTGTACCTGGCTTGTTCCACTTAGGGTAGTGACCTCCATAGTTCCATCTATGTTGCTACGTAAAGCATAATTTCATTCTTTTTTGTGGCTGAGTAGTAGTCCATGGTGTATATTAATATATACCACATTTTTAAAATCCAGTCATTCATTCAGGGGTAGTTAGGCTGAATCCTAAGTTGCTGTTGTGAATAGTGCTGCAATAAACATACCGGGGAAGTTATCTTTTTGATGTAATGATTTCTTTTCCTTTGGGTAGATACCCAGTAGTGGGATTGCTGGATCGAGTGGTATTTCTACTTTTAGTTCTTTGAGAAATCTCCATATTGTTTTTCATAGAAGTTGTACTAATTTACATTGCCACCAACCACAAGCAACAAAGTTGCTTCAAACATTCTGAAACTAGGCACACAAAGTGTCACACGGTATCTTCCTCCAGTTTACCTTTATCCCACTCGACGTGATGGCTTCATGATCAAGCCCTGATGATGCCTGCGGATCTCAGGCATTTCAGCTCCTACATTTTATGCAATATACAGTGATGTCACATGTTCGCAAACATTCCTTGGGTGATGGGTATGTATGGTATTTCGTTTTTTATTACTACACATAATCATGCTCCAAGTAGTGTTTGCACATATGAAAGGGGTTTTCAGGGAGATGATTTAAAATGCTTTCTTAACGTCTTAAGACACTTAAGCATTTCTTTCACTTCTGGGAAGATACAGAGAAAGGTGATTTGTTTGAAGAAGGTCAGCCTTCCTGTTCTTCTGCAGTCCTTTTTCTGTTTTAGAAAAGCTGTTTCTTTGCCCAGCCCCAGAACTATCATCTAGAAATATTAAAATATTAAGATATTAAGAGCCACATCAGTTTTCTGTCTTCAAATTGTTAACAGCTCTTCCTTGAAGACACTTGAAGACGTTCTCTCTCTTGAAGATGTTCTCTCTCTCTCTCTCTCTCTCTCTCTCTCTCTCTCTCTCCCCCCCCCCCGCCCCCCCGTGAGCCACAATGGTTTTCTTGGAAGTAATAGACCATATAATTCTCACATGTCCAGGTTTTAAGCCAAAGCCCTCAGGCACCACTTCTGATTTTCTTGAAGGATCAAAAATAACAGGTTGCAACCCTTGCGGCCACAGGCTCCTGCAGCAGCCCTTTGGTGCGTGTGTCATTCTCATGCCTAGGAGGAGGGTGTGAGTCTGTGTGTGGGAAGGCGCTGGGCCTCGTGGATGGGCCTCCCCTGCCGTGGCCACTGCGGATGGGAGTGGGAGTCCCAGAGCCCTGGCTTTCCCCTCATTTCCTCCAGAAGGGGAATCGCCATGTTCCCAGTCAGCTCTGAGATTATCTTTATTCTTCAAGGAGTTGCAGTGGCTCTTGCCAAGTGTCCAGGGGCCTTGGACATCTGCCTAGTGGCCCTGTGGAGGCCTCCATCCTCCAGACAGCACAGAATTTGCTAATAAAATGTGAATTTTGAAGTCCAGAGCTAGAAAATATGACATGGACACATAGTGTCATGTTTTGAAAAGTTAGGTTTAGATGCTTTGCTGATTATTTATTTGTGTGTATGTGTTTTATGAGTATTGTGTTTATGCGTATGTGTGTTGTATGAATGCTGTGTGTTTATGTGAGTTCTGTTTTTGTGTATGTGTGTGCATGTGTATTGCACATATGTGTTGTGTGCATGTGTGCGTGTGTGTGTATGTTGTGTGTGGGAGTGTTGTGTGTATATAGATGCATGTGCATATGTGTATGTGTGAGTGTGTGATGTGTTTATGAATGTGACAATGTGATTATATGTGTGTTGCATGTATGTGTATGAACGTGTATTGTGTTTACATGTGTTTGTTGCATGTATGTGTGTGGTGCTGTGTGTGTGAGTGTTGTGTGTATGTGTGTGAACATTATTGTATTTGAGAGTATGTATGTATTTGAGAGTACATATATGTGTGTGAATGCCTGTGGGGGTGACAGTGTATGTGAGTGTTGTGTTTATGTGTGTGAGCATTACTTTATTTAACAGTGTGTGTGTTGTGTGTGTTGTGTGTATTCGAGGGCATTGTGCTTATGTTTGTGAGTGTAGTACTTGTGTGTATATGTGAGAATATGTGGTGTGTGTATGTGTTAGAGTGTGATTTTGTGTGGTGTGCATGTGTTGTGTGTGTGTGGTATGTGTGTTGCATGTGTGAGTTTGTTGTATGTGTATGTATGAGAGTGTGTGGCTTGGGTGTGTTGCAGATGTGAGAGTGTGTGGTGTGTGTGGTGTGTGTATGTGTGAGAGTGTGTGGTGGTGTGTGTTGTATGTATGTGTGAGAGTGTGTGGCTTGTGTGTGGTGTGTGTGCATGCATACGACTGTGTGACGAGGTGTGTGCTGTGTGGGTGCCAGGAAGGAAGACATGCGGGGAAGGAAGCAGATGCTCTTTCTTCTCTCTGGTTTTCAGGATATCTCCACCTCACCTTAACAAACCCTGAAAACTTCTGGGTTTCAGAAAGAGCTGTAAAGAGTCATAAAGACTTTCTAGTTTCAGTGCCAGCATTCAGCTCAGATGACCCGGAAAGGAGGCAGCAGTTGCAGAAATACTAAAATATTAAAATATCCAAGCTCCACCTCTGGGTCAGCCCAGCCCATCTCCAGGGACCGCCACCCCCCACCCCCCATGTCCTCGAGATTCAAGACATTAGATCCCCGCCTTGGCAGAAGGGCCAGCTCCACGGCCAGCGTGCATTCTCATTCATCAGTGCCAGTATCTCCCTATTGAGCCTAATGGTTTCCAGTTGTGTTCCATAGGCGTATAGGCTATCATCAACCCTCTTTAGGAGACACTTAACATATACTTCTAATGTTGTTAGCAAAAATCTTTTTTATCTTTTAAAATCTTAACCTACTTATTTGAGTTTTCTCCACTGGTAGGAGACATAAAACATTATTTGTTCTTTTTCAATTTTCTAATGCACATAGCTAAGCTATAAATTTTCCTTTCAATGCTGCTTTGGCTGAATCTCTCAGTGTACTCATACTTTATTAGTTCTAAATAGTTCAAGATTCCCATGTTGATTTTTTTTTAAAAATAAGTGTTTCACATGTATCATGGATTGCCAGAGTTACAGGATTATAACACATATTTTAAAATTCAGACTTGCCTGTGTGAATTCATGTATAATCGACACCTGAGTTCTCTTCTTTGTGTTCTCTGTGAAAGGTTGTTCCAACCTTAGATGATGCTGCTTGGTGAACAATTAATATACTTTATGATAATATTGTGAGGGGGATGGATTTATGATTTTGGGGTAATATCTGAATTGTTAGCTTTTGCAAAGGAATTTGTTGTCCACAAAAGCATCTTCATCATCTCAAACTCCATAATAAATAACTATACATTTGTATTTATACAATAAAAGTATATTAGCATACATATTGGTGTTTGGATTTTCAAAAGAGAGATCAAGGTTTTCAGAAAGATTAACCATTGCTGTTGTACTCTAACCTTCCATCCTTACATTGAATGGGGCCAAGGAAGATCAGTAATCACCAGCGTGTGTTAAAATGCTTGCTGTACATAACAGCACTCATGTCTGAATACCCTCCTTCAGTTATCATTGCAGCCCATTAAGAAGGCAAATAGTTATTCTCATTTTACAAGAGAGGAAAATTGAACTAGAACAAGTAGAATAACGCATGTTTCTTTCAGTAACTACGTGATGAAGCGAGTATTAGTTTGTGAGTCCTCATAACAGCCCCATGGGCTAGATATCTGATCTGCATTATCCTCATTCCATAGATGAGGGTATTGAGACAAAGAGAGTGAGTTACTTGCCCAAGAACACCCAGTTAGTGAGAGAAGAACCCAGGACAAATGGACAAACGCATCCTTGCCCCCCAAGTGTTCTTTCTGTTACTGTAAACACTCTCTTTCATAATTACTTGATTGGAAACACAGAATGTAAATATTCTTAAAGAGCGAATCCCTAATTATTCACAGTGCTTTATCCCAGCTCATTAAATTAGACCAATGGAAAGAAAAGTGTTATTTGCCTCTGTAGTATTGGGCAATTTTCCATTATCATTTTGTGTTTTAAATAAATACAACAGGCTTTATTGTCAAAATACTTATCTAATATTGGGCAATAAATATGTAAGTGATTTGGGTTTAATTACTATTATAGTCATACTATTACAGTGCCTGAGATAGAATTTGTCTTGAGTTTGTTCATTAGATGGTAAGAGGCTGCATTTATATAAAATATATGCATGCCTGTGATACTGCATTTAAATATGTGCATATATAAAGAGATGCTTTATATACATGGTCATTATAGAGCTTTGTGAAAAATAGAATTTTCTCCGTGCAATCTGTAGTTCTCTGGGAGGGGTTATTTCCTGACACTGTATGCCCATTTCCTAACAGAATGTCTCTAGTAAGTAATTATATGATGAAGACATCCCAGCTGGGACTCTAAATTTAAGCCAAGTTACTATTTCTAGCAAGACCATGCTTTTGAAAGGTTGAGAAGTCATTCCTTTTATTTTACTCTAAAAGTTAAATATCAAATATGTATCATGTTTTCTCAAATACACAGCCATTTATCCAGGGTCTACTGCTGCTATGCACAGAAATGAACTAAGCCAACAGTGATGAGAAACCATCTTGGCTAGCCATCTGTCTGTCCCTAAGCTGAGGTGACATTTCCGCTCCCTGGCAGCAAGACACATGCTAGTTGAAGTGCCATTTTTTTTTTTAATGCAAAAGTCCCCAAGACCCGGCTCACTGAGAATAGCTTTCAGAACCCTGCGTCCCTGCCATCTTCTTCCTGTCTTTTCCAGGAGTCAGGAGAGAGCCCATCTTGGTGCAAGGCAAGAGGGGCTTCCTGGAGGCAGTGTTTCAGAGCAAGGAGTGTGCTCACTTCATATCCCACATTTGTGCCAGCTTGGGTTGAGACTCCATTGCTTTTATGTGGAATGTTTCTATTTTATCTACAGTCTGGCCTCCTTCCAAGTTGGCATGACAAACTTAAGTCTAAAGCCATGGAAATCAGAAACTAGTCAGCCTTGAAGAGAATGCTTTAAAGAGAACAAGAGAAATAAGCCATAGAGAAATTAGGCTTAAAGAGAGAGAACTTCTGGAAGAGATGGTATGGGAGTTTGTTTTCTTCTTCTCTTTTTTTTTCATGGTCTCTGATCTCATTAGCATGTTCTTCAATTACTACAGCTGTTTCTGCAACATTTTGCCTGAAGATTATAGTGTCTGGCTTATTATATTCAATGGGGGAATGACTCGATAAGAATAATTATCACTATGCTGGGGCTTGACTCCTTGATTATATTTTTCTATTGTTCCCAGAGACTTATGTTGTGTTCACAGTTCAGCCTCATCATTAGCTATGCTTTGCTGCTCAGGCAATGCTAAATAAAGAAGAGGCTTCAGAAATGTGTGTGGATTTTTCCAAGGTGGGCTTGTGGTCGCATTTCTTTTTCTGATTTCTCAGGTTGGCATTCCACCAATACAAAATGTTTTGAAGTCACTTTCTGACTTGGGTAGAGCAAAAAAATCTAAAAATCAGTTAGGATCATGAAATCCAAAGGAACCTCCAAAGTGCCCAGACCCAGTTTTGAAAGCACAAATAAAGCTGCAAACCCAGGGAGGTCTCAGGTCTGAGAGGTTCTTCCCCTTGCTCCTAGCGTTCTTTTGTTCCCTGCAGACCTTTGCAATTCTATCAGTCTTCTGGCTGTTTCTTTTCTTTGGGAGAGTTCATAGCACTCCTCATATTTCAAACACTCTCTGTCAGACCTTTTTATCCTCATGTTTGGGTGATTTCCTGTCCACTTAATTCCTTCCTTGTGGAGCTCTGGAAATGGATGTACTAACTTGAAGGTAGATTTTTTGCTTTTATCCCAGTTCACAAACATGTGAGACTCTTGATGTTGTAACAGTGAGGATTCTAACACCCCAGGGAAGACCAGCTGTGTGATGTTCCTGAAATAAGAACCAGGAAAAGAAAGCCTACATTTCCTGGACTTCACACTCCTTGTCTCCGCATTGAACTCTTTGCACTCCGAGATGCTATTTTACATATGGCTTTTTTTTTTTAATCTTGATTTTTACCGGCTATCCATAGAACCTCTCAAAGCAATATTCAGATTCCTGTAAGGACCAGACATAAGGTTCTCTCTTTGATAGTATTGTGAAGCACCAGGGAGGTTTGCACACAGCATTTGTTAGATCACAGAAGAGTAAGAAATTACTTGTCCTCTCAGGCAGTGCTGAGACTCCTGCAAGTGGAATCACTGCATACCAAACAGTGTGCATTCCAATGAGTGGACGTTTAATCAATTTCCAGCGTGGTAACAGCTTAATCATCCAGGGGAGACCTTCTCTTTGAGCCTGTGCTCTGCTCGCCCTTATTTTCCCTGGGTACATGTGACCCATTTATAAAATGCATTTATTTAGTATGCGTGCTGTTTATCGAAGCCTCACGGGGTGGGGTCTCTGCTGTTTTCCGCATGCCCAGGACAGAGCTTAGCACGTGGCGAGTGTTTCTGTCAATGTTGCTGAATCGCTGGAAAAAGTTCTCCAAAGCAAGAGTTCTCAGCAGGCCCCCTCCCACTTCTTTCTGAGCTTTTGGTTGTCTGTGACTATAGCTCTCTGATCAGCTAACTGATTACACTCGGATCCTGGACTCCTTTCTTATTTTCCTTCTGTAGAAAAAAAAAAATATATATATATATATATATATATATATATATATATATATATATATATATATATATTTCTTTTTTTCTGCACAAAGGTGAAATCCGTCCCAGGGTCTTAAGATTTATTAACTGTTGCCTGAGTCGTTTCACATGATGTCGGGGAGGAGGCAAGCCCAGGCTCCACTTAGAAGTTCCCCTCACTGAGGGCTTTGGGTAATTCCCTTGATTTTGTAAAGATGTTGGGTTGGCTTAAATGATTAGCAGGAGATCCTTAAGGAGGACTTAACTTAAGCATTTAAGGTTCTTCTGTGTCTGTCTGAGTGCTCCTCCTGGGTTGCCTGGATTTTCACATCTGGCAGGCAAATTTAAAAAGGGTTTTCGAGCCTCTCTTCCCCTCTGCTGATTTTCTGAGCCTTGTTGGAGTAGGCGTCTGTGTTGGGGGCTGGGGGTTCCCTCCTTCAAAGCACTGGAGGTCAGCCCCCACTGCCAGCATGTGGTCTGTGTTCAGGGAGACTTGCCAGGGACCTCCCAGGGCTTCCAGCTCTGAGAGGCAAAGGGGATCAAGTTACAGAGGGCTTTTCTTTTTAAGTTCCTCTGGGAGAGCGGCCAGGGCAGCCCAGGGGTTGGAGTTCTGTCTCTCTTTTGGTCTAATCTTGTCTGTGCTGGTTTATCCAGAGGAGTCGGGAAGTTCAGAGAAAGGAGGGTGTCCACTGACTTTACCCTACTTGCTTATCGAGGTCGGTGGTTCGGCACAGTGTCCTCCTAGGATGCGCCTGTTCTGTTTGCTTCAAGCTGCAAATCTCCCCTCCTCTCCCACGGATTTAGTGGCCACTGAGGAAGTGGCCTTGGGTGGTTGTCTCTGGCTCTGGGGACTGCTGTCTCGGTGCTGTTTAAGATTCTTCATCTCATTCTCCCCAGGAAGATCCCCATCACTTCCCAAGTTCCAGACACCAGTACTTTAAAAAAACTCCTAGCAGCAGCACAGCCTGCAGGTCTCTGTGCATTTGAGGAGCTAATCCTCCTGCACGTAGACCCGGAGCCAGGGAAGAGGAAAGATGCAAATTCTTCTTCCCATTCCAGGCAACTAGTGGGCAGCTTCAGGCCCCACCTCCGGGACATCACCCAGGGGCTCACATGCCCCGGCATCTTGGCAGAACAGTATCTACACAGATGCTCTCTGGGGGACGGTTCCTGGCCACCTTTCTGTGTTTCTCTAACACAAACATGGTCATCAATGCAAGTGTTTGTACAGACAGTTCACAAAAAAAGAACAGTAACATTTGGATGGTTCTTTTGAATTTAGAGGGGGCTCTGTGTCCCTTCTCATATTTACCTAAGGCATTAGAAGCTCCTTAAAATGACTTTTAGCTGCTATTTCTTTTTTGCTTTTCCTTGGTAAGGAGACACTCTATTGAAAGTCTGGGATGTGCCAAATCCTTCAGAGCTTGGGAACTTGGCAGTCTTAACTATTTGGAGACCTTGGAAAGGAGTGGTGGTCACATTGAAAATGTTTTTCTCACATTCACCTTTTCTAACATCAACACCTGATATCTCCAGGTTCAAAAAGTTTTCTGCCTAATTCTGCTTAACCGCCTGGACGCTCTCCTGGTGGTTCTTCATTCTGACTTGTTTTTTAAACGACCTATTATCTTATTATAGCAAAGCTTATTTTAGCTGCAACAAAATGGCAAAGGTATTTTATTTTTCATAAATAAAGAGCAGTTACAAATTCAAAAGGAAATATAAATAGACTAGTAGGGAAAAAAGTAAGATCAGCGTGAAACATAGAGCAAAGACACAGTTATATTAGTGGCATTAATGGATTAGTCTAATTATTTGGGCATCAGCAGTCTTCACTGATCTAAGGTATAGCCCAAATACTAAAATGGTGTTACCCAAGGACAAGATGAAATGTACACCATTTGGGGAACGATACTCCTCACCATCCTGATATTCTGTGCTCATTCTTTTCTTTCTTCTTCTTTCTTTATTTTTTGAAACAGTGTCGTTTTCTGTCACCCAGTCTGCAGTGCAGTGGTGCAATATCAACTCACTGCAGCCTCTGCCCACCCAAATTCAAGTGATTCTCCTGCCTCAGCCTCCCCAGTAGCTGGGATTACAGATGCCTACCACCACACCTGGCTAAATTTTGTATTATTGGTAGAGATGGTGTTTCACTATGTTGGCCAGGCTGGTCTCGAGCTCCTGACCTCTGGTGATCCACTCATCTTGGCCTCCCAGAAACTCTGTGCTCTTTCTTTGGGTCTCTGCTGGCAAAGGCTAATAAGCTTCTGTGTTGCTTTTCATTTATTCTCAGGATGTCTAGGATGGAGGCATTCTGAATACATTTGTTCTTTTTTACCGATTGTCAGGGAATTCTCAATAAGTAGTTTAATGTGGAGTAATAAAGGAAGATAAAAGTAGTCTGTTGATGTAAAAAAGTAATTACTGTCGTTACTAATCATTTATCTCCCAAGGTGTTTTATTTTACTCTAAAGAATTTTAAAATAGTTTAGCTCAATGTCAACCACACTTTTGGGGCAAGTCAGGACTCAGTCAAAATTATGTAGTTTTTCAGGAAAAAAAAAATAGAATACGTAACCTCTCCTGTAACACAGTGGAGCCAACTACTCTATACAACAAACAGAAATGGGCATGGAGCATGCAGCCTTGAGACAGTTTACTTGAAAGGACTGAAGAAGGTAGGCTTCTTCCTGCTTCTTCTTGCTGCTGATTAGAATGTAGATATGATGGCTTGAACTGATGCAGCAATTTTGGGCCACGAGGCAGAAGTAGAAGACAGCGTGCTGATTTGGGGCTCTGATACCATGGAACTGTTAACTCAGCCCCTGCACCATTGCACTTCTTTTTATTTTAAATGGGAAGAAAATAAATGTCTAATTGCTTGATAAACCACTGATGGGTTTGAGTTATCCCGACTAATATCTGTATATTACAGTCTCCCACCCACCCCCTGCTTCCTGCCTTCCCTCTCTTTCCACTGCCACAGTCAACTCCACCTTCGAGGCTAAAAGTTCACCTGGTCACACTTCTTTGAAAATAGTAAGAAACAGGAAGGGAAGAAAGTGTCCTTTTGTGCTAAATACATTTTCAGAACACCTTGCTAATGCTACCATATAAAAGTATTAGTCAAGGAGTTCAGTTATCTTGATTACCTAAGGCAGAGAATCTTCCAAACCTGTTTGGACAGAAGAAAGGAGCTGAGACACAGCCCCCGGTGGATAACCCTTGCTAAAGTATCACTCATCACTCTCACAGTTTGATCTCAGGCCATAATGTCCTCCCTCCTTTCCTTCTGTTCTGTGGGATTCTTTAAAAAGTGTTGAGAAAAGTCTTTACATCTGATTATGCTTCACAAGCCGGGCCTCCTCCTCAGACCGGACGGGTTTTGTTTTCATCCTGCTTTGATCATTCCCGGGGAGGGCAGAGAAGGAATTCTGCCTGGAACTGCTGCTCTCCTCCTTTGCCCCTGGGTCCCTGCTGTGGACAGAGCTTCCCCTCTGCCCTTTGAACTTCATTTTCTTTGGAGCAGGGAGGACCCACCCTGGCTGTCGGTGCTGTGCCTTTGCATTGACCTCACAGTGCAGAGGTTGTTGATGGAGGTCCATTCTTTGCAGTCTTCAAGGGCTCTGAACATCCTTTGATCATGCAAAGTAAGCGGGATCCCTGAGATGTCCCAAGGGAGTTGTAGCAAGTAGGGGTAGCAAGGGGGCCAAAGGGAAGTGTGGGGTGACAGATTCTGCCAGGTGGCAGTTGGGGAACATTTAAGGCAATTGCAGAGTTTGTGCAGGTGCATCTGGGGTGTTAAGAAGGAGCTGTGGCTGGGTGCAGTGGCTCAGGCCTGTAATCCCAGCACTTTGGGAGGCTGAGGCAGGCAGATCACATGGTCAAGAGATCGAGACCATCCTGGCCAACATGGTGAAACCCCATCTCTACTAAAAATACAAAAATCAGTTGGGCATAGTGGCCTGTGCCTGTAATCCCAGCTACGCGGGAGGCTGAGGCAGGAGAATTGCTTGAACCCAGGAAACAGAGGTTGCAGTGAGCCAAGATCATGCCACTGCACTCCAGCCTGGGTGACAGAATGAGACTGCGTAAAAAAAAAAAAAAGAAAAAAAAGGAACTGTCTTCTTACTTACTCAGATATTCCTAAAGTAGCTCTGTACTATTACCACTTTCTCATAAGGTTAGATCTGTTGGTCCTCATTGAGTATCTTATCCTGTGGTTGAGGAAGTGATTGCAATATTCTACTAAATGGTTTTTTTTTTCTTTAATAAGTTTTATTGGCATGTAATTTACATACCATAACATTAACCCTTTTAATGTTGAGCCGGTGACATTTAATATATTAAGAGTTGTACAACCATTGCTATCATTTAATTTTAGATTCTGTTTTTCACCCCGAAAAGAAACCTTGTATTCATTCAGCAGTCACCCTCCAGACCCAGTTTTCTCACCCTGGTCACCATTATCCAATTTCTGTCTCTATGGATTTGCCTGTTTGGAACATTTTATAGAAATGGGACCATACAATATGCCATGCAATAAAATCCTGTGTGATATGTACAAAACTTCACACAACACCGTACGCAGTGCTTTGTGAATGAATTCTTCCCCTTAGCCTGAGGGTTTTGTCGTTCATCGTGTTGTTGCATGTATGAATAATTCATTCTTTTATGACTGGCTAGTCTTCTATTACATGGATATACTACATTTAGTGTACCCATTCATTCGTTGATAGGCATTTGGCTTGTTTCCACTTTTTGGCCGTTACGAATAATGCTGCTGTGAACATTCACGTACAAGTTTTCGTGTGGTTATATGTTTTTATTTCTTTTCACTATGTTTCTAAAAGTGGCATTGCTGTGTCATGAAGTGACTCTCTGTTTAATGTTTTGAGGAACTGTCAAACTGCTTCTGAAGTGGCTACATTCTAGAGCCCTAAGAGCAGTGAACGAGGCGTCTGATTTCTCCACATCCTCATCAGCACTTGCTATTACTGTCCAGCTTTATTTCAGCCATCCTGTTCTGTTTGCAGTGGTCTTTTGTAATTTTGATTTGTGGTTCCTGAACGACTGATGATGCTCAGCATCTTTTCATGTACTTATTGCCTATAAATGCATGAAATTATGTACTTATGGGCCAATTAAAAATTGGTTCTATATATCTATATAAATAAGTAGAGACAGATATTCAAATTGTTCTTATTTAAAAGCGAAACACAAACCCTACACAAACAGATTCTGTTGAGGGTAGTTCTTTCTTTCCTTTTAAACAAAGAGTTTCTTTTTTGAATTCCAGCTTTCCAGTTCAGGGCTACGTGTGCAGGATGTGCAGGTTTGTGACATAGGTAAACGTGTGTCTAGTGGTTTACTGCGCAGATCACACCGTCACCCAGGTATTACATCCAGCATCCATTAGCTCTTCTTCCTGATCCTCTCCCTTCTCCCGCCCACCGCCCTCCAACAGGCTTCAGTGTGTTTGGTTTCTCCCCCACGTGTCCATGTGTTCTCATGATTTGGCTCCCACTTATAACTGAGAACATGTGGCATTTGGTTTTCTGTTCCTGTGTTAATTTGCCAAAGATAATGGCCTCTAGCTCCATCTAAGTCCCTGCAAAGTGTGTGATCGTGTTCCTTTTTATGGCTGCATAGTATGCCACGGTGTGTATGTACCACATTTTCTTTATACAGTCTATCACTGATGGGCACTTAGGTTTATTCCATGTTTTTGCTATTGCTAGTGCTGCCATAAACATATGTATACATGTGTCTTTATAAAAGAATGATTTATATTCCTTTGGGTATATACCTAATAGTCGGATTGCTGGGTCAAATGATATTTCTGTCTTTAGATCTTTGAGGAATCACCACATCATCTCCCACAGTGATTGAACTATTAAATAATTTACACTCTGGCCAACAGTGTGTAAGTGTTCCTTTTTCTCCACAACCTCGCCAGTATCTGTTATTTTTTGACTTTTTCATAGTAGCCATTCTGACAGGCGTGAGATGGTATCTCATTGCAGTTTGGTTTACATTTCTCTAACAATCAGTGATGTTCAACTTCTTTTCCTATGATTGTTGGCCGCATGTATGTCTTCTTTTGAAGTGTCTGTTTATGTCCTCTGCTCACTTTTTAATGTTTTTTTTTTTCTTGTAAATTTGTTTAAGTTCCTTATAGATGCTGGATGTTAGACTTTTGCCAGATGCCTAGTTTGCAAATATCTTTTCCTATTCTGTAGGTTGTCTGTTTATTCTGTTGATAGTTTCTTTTGCTATGTAGAAGCTCCTTTGTTTAATTAGATTCTATTTGTCAATTGTTGCTTTTGTCATCTTCATCATGGAATTGTTGTTCATGCCTGTGTCCTGAATGGTATTGCCTAGGTTGTCTTCCTTGGGTTTTATAGTTTTGGGTTCTGCATTTAAGACTTTAATCCATCTTGAGTTAATTTTTGTGCATGGTGTCCGTTGTATAAGGGGTCCTTACACCCCTGCATATGGCTAGCCAGTTATCCTAGCACTAATTATTGAATAGGGAATCCTTTCCCCATTGGTTGTTTTTGGAAGATTTGTCAAAGAGTAGATAGTTGTAGGTGTGTGATCTTATTTCCATGTTTCTATTATGTTCCATTGGTCTATGTGTGTGTTTTTATACTAGTACCATGCTGTTTTGGTTAGTATATCACTGTAGTATACTTTGAAGTTGAGTAATGTGATGCCTCCAGCTTTGTTCTTTTTGCTTAGGATTGACTTGGGTATTTGGGCTCCTTTTTTATTCCATATGAGTTTTAAAATAGTTTTTCTGGTTGTGTGAAGTGTCTCAATGGTAGTTTAATAGGAATAGCTTTGAATCTGTGTATTGCTTTAGGCAGTATGGCCATTTTAACAATATTGATTCTTCTTATCTATGAGCCTGGAATGTTTTACCGTTTTTTTGCATCATCTCTGATTTTTTTTTTTGAGCAGTGTTTTTTAGTTCTCCTTATAGAGATCCTTCACAATTCTACTTACCTGTGTTCCTAAGTATTTTATTCTTTTTGTGAATTGTGAATGGTAGGTTCCTGACTTGCCTCTTGTCTTGACTGTTTATGGCGTATAGGAATGCTAGTGATGTTTGCACATAGATTTTTGTATCCTGAAGCTTTGAAGTTTTTTTTATCAGCTTAAGAAGCTTTTGTATTTACTCATTTTTAAACTGGGTTGTCTTTGTCTTTATATCTTTATATTTAATTGATATGAGTCCCTTATCAGATATATAATTCGCAGTATTTTCTTCTATTCTGTGGGTTGTCTTTCCTTTTTCTTCATACCATCCTTTAAATTGAAGCACAAAGTTTTAAAATTTGATCAAGTCCAATTTATTTTTTTATTTGTGGTTTGTGTTTTTAATGTTATAGATAAGAAATAATTATTTAATCCAAAGTCACAAATATTTATACCTGTATTTTCTTCTGAGAGTTTTTTTAGTTTTAGATCTTAACATCTAGGTCTATGACTGTTTGGGGTTAATATTTGCCCGTGGTATAAGGTAGGCATCCAACTTCATTCTTTTTCATGTGGATATCCATTTGTTCCAAGTCATTTTTTGAAGACAATGATTCCCCTGATAAAATTATGTTGGCATCCTTGTCATAAATCAATTGACCATAAGTGCAAGGGTTCATTTCTGGACTCTGAATTCTATTCTGTGGCTCTATATGTCTATCCTTATGTTAGTTCCACAAAGTCTCGATCAACATGGCTTTGTAATAAGTCTCAAAATCAGGAACTGTTTTAAATTTTCTTATTTTAAAATTTCATTTTAAGAGTTTTTGGGAAACATGATTTTTGTTTACATGGATAAGCTCTTTAGTGGTGATTTCTGAGATTTCCATGCACCTGTCACCCATGCAACATGTATGTACCCAATTTGTAGTCTTTATCCCTCAGCCCCTTTCAGCCTTCCCCCTGAGTCCCCAGAGTCCATTATGTCATTCTTAAATAGCTTAGGTCTCATTCACAGATGGGAACATACTCTATATGATTTTCCATTCTTGAGTTACTTCGTTTAGAATAATGGCCTCCAACTCCATCCAAGTTGCTGCAAAGACCATTATTTCATTCTGTTTTATGGCTGAGTGGTATTCCATGGTGTATATATACCATTTTCTTTATCCACTTGTTGGTTGATGGGCACGTGGGTTGGTTCCATATCCTTGCAGTTGTGAACTGTGCTGCCACAAGCATGCATCCGCATGTGTCTTTTTCATATGATGACTTCTTTTCCTTTGGGTAGATACCCATCGATGGGATCGCTGGATTGCATGGTATTTCTACTTTTGGTTCTCTAAAAACCCTCATGCTGTTTTCCATTGTGGTTGTACTAGATTCATTCCCACCAGCAGTGTAATGTGTTCCTTTTATTCAAGACTGTTCGGCTGTTTTTGGTCTCTCGCAATTCCATCTGAGTTAGTTATAGGATCAGCTTGTCACTTTCGAGAAAAAGGCAGCTGGGATTTTGATAGGAATTGCGTGAATCCATAAATCAATTTGGGGAATATTGCCATCTTAACAATATGCATCTTCCAGTCCATGAACACGGGATGTCTTTCTCATTTGTTCAGGACTTTAATTTTCTCAGACAATGTTTTATAGTTTTCTGAGCACAAGTCTTGTACTTCCTTTGTTAAATTTATGGCCAAATATTCTTCAGGCTGTGGTAAATGGAATTATGTTCTTGATCTAATTTTGGACTGTTCATTGTATCATATAGAAATACCATTGATGCCTGCATGTTAATTTTGTATCCTGTAACTCTACTGAATTCATTTATATGCTGTAATTTTTCTTGATGGATTCCTTAGGATCTCCTGAATACAGATCATGCCACCTAAAAATAGAAATGGTTTTATTTCTTCCTTTCTAATCCAGATGCTTTTCCTTTGCTTTCGTTACCTAAATACCCTAACTAGAAACTCCAGTACAGTATCAAGTAGATTCAGTGATACTTGGCGAGAGCAAATGTCTTTGTGTTACCATTAATCCTAGAAGGACACATTGAATCTTTCACTACTAAGTGTGATGGCAGCTGTGGTCCACTGAGTGCTTTCGTGTAAAAATGACTGGCATTTCGGGCCCTTTCTTGAGTGTCCACCCAATTTAGATTTCCTCAAATTGAGAGATTTCCTAAAATGTGAGGCTTATCATGCCAAAGTTCCCAGCAAACAAAAAAGACCTGGTCATCCTAGAGCTTTCTGATCTTTCTGTGGGGTGGAAGTGTTTATGTATTTATTTCCTAAAAGCAAATCTTCATTAGGGCTTATCTTCGCAGCTCAAACACTCAGTTTCTTTGCATCCCTGAGAATCTGTTTCTCCTTAATGAAATGTCACTGGAGATCTGAAGAGGATGTGTCACTGAGAGAACTGGTTGAAAATACCAGTTGCCAATTATGACATTTTTTCTGTTTGAAAGATGCTTTGTTTTGAAGTCATGTGTTTGTTGTTTGTGACCCTGAAGTGCTATGGGGGGAGGAGGACTCTGGGTGGTCTTAGAGGTGGAGTCTCACTCTGTTGCCCAGGCTGGAGTGCAGTGGCACAATCTCGGCTCAGCTCACTGCAACGTCTGCCTCCCAGGTGCAAGTGATTTTCCTGCCTCAGCCTCCCAAGTATCTGGAATTACAGGCTTGTGCCACTGCACCCAGCTGATTTTTGTATTTTTAGTAGAGACAGGGTTTCACCATGTTAGCCAGGCTGGTCTTGAACTCTTGACCTCAGGCGATCCACCCACCTTGGCTTCCCAAAGTTCTGGGATTACAGGCATGAGCCACCATGCCCAGCTGAGCCCTTGTTTTTAAAAGGCAGAATCACCACCATCAAGTGACCCATGCTACAGGTCAGAGCTGCCAGCCAGGTGAGCATGAGTAGCCCATGGCCTGCCACCACACAGAATCCTTCAAGCTAGGTGCCACATTGCTAAAGCTTTCTTTCTAAAGTCATGTCTTGGATCCTGGGGTATGGGGGTCTCTGCAAGTACGAAAGAGGAGATAGTTGAAACAACTCCCCACCTCCCTAAAACTCTATGAAGATTCATACGTACACTCCTTCAATTGCCACTCACAGGTTCTTGTCAAACTGCCCCCAGATTTATTCTTCTACTAATATCTAGTGGGCTCCTTTTGTGTTTCAGGTATGTGCCATCAAAGCAGTCTGGACAAAGGTTCTTACCCTTATAAAGCTTGTATGCCCCAGTTCGGATTTTTTCATATAATGTATTTGGTGGCAATAATAATATCTCTAAAGTCCTCCCACCTGATCTGTGGGAAAAAATAGAATGTCTGCTTATAGGTAAATTCTCTTCTTTTCTCTCTCTGTATTAATATTTCTACTTCTTTCTCTTTCTCTGTCTCTTCCAGATTCCCTGTGACTCTCTAAATATGTATGAACACATACTGTACACACACACACACACACACACACACACACACACACACAGACACATACATGTGTGATTTCAACCTAAAATGACTTTTTAGAAGCATGTCTAATACAAAAGAGGATGTCTCTAAAATAGCCGCCTGTAAGATGAAACTTGTTTTCAATTACGTTTTTATTTCATTCAGAAAAATTACCATGTGAACAAAAGTGTTTTGTATGAATTCTCAAAAATGAAGAATTTTTTGGATGTAAATAACATATGAAATCATCACTCCCTATTTTGTTTATTCAACTAATGTTGATGAAACGTCTTTTTTTTTCTTAAGCAGTTTGGGGGCTGAGGGTACAAGACAGGGGTGGCCAGAAATCCCTGCTGCTTTTGCATTGAGATGGGAGTGTTGGTGGGGGACTAGATGGCAAACAAGAGAGGCAAATACCATGCTGGGAGTGAGAAGGGCTTGGGTCAAAGTGAAGCTGCAGAGGACAGAGTGTGTTGGGGCCACCCCTGTAGATGGGTGGAGGGGAACGCTTCTCCCAGGAACCTCTCTTTGGAGCGGAGACTTGAGTGAAGTGAAGAAGGAGCTCTGTGAGTATTTGGGGAGGAGCTGTTCAGGTGAGGGAGCAGCTAGTGCCAGAGCCCAGAGGCTGGAATTCGCTGGGCGTGTTGGAGGAAGAGTAAGGGTGATGGCCATGTGGCTGGAGCAGAGTGAAGTGGGAAAGCAGTGGGGAATGCAGCAGGGACGCGACAGGGTCCCCACCATGTGGTCCCGTGAGGCCACGTGTGTCCACGATTGGAGCTGTTCCCAGTGTCCACTGTCCTTTCACTTCTTCAGGGACAGAACTACTGATGTAAGTTAGCTGAGCATCTACCAGAATCATGCCTGCCCTTTCCAGCCTCCTTTGTAACTAGGCATGGCCTGATGATTGTGCTCAAAATTTTGATACGTAAAGGCATTTACATATATTACTATAGGCACGAGAAACTTCCAGGAAGTCAGCTTCAAGATAGGGGCATTGCCTACTTTGTAATGGCTTGAATGTGAATATAATGGCAGGACTCCAGCAGCTGTATTGAATCATAAGGTGGCCTAGGAGTAGAAACAAAAGAGCCCGAGTCTCTGACTCCATAAAATTCTCCAACTGTCCAAGAATCCAAGAGAGAAATGAACTGCCCTCTTACTTAAACTTGTGGTATGTGGGTGTCTTCCTATAACTCACCACTGAACCTAAGCCTTTTTCACAGCCCATGGTAAGGGCTTCACAGTTTATTTGAACTCAGCGGGAGGCTATTGGAGGGTCTGGGGCCAAGGAGTGATATGACCTCGTTGATCTTTTAAAAGGTTCATTCTGCATGCTATATGGAGGCTGGGCTCCTAAAAGCCAAGAAGCGACATAGAAAGGTGTGTTGGGGCCACTGTGGTCATTCAGGTAGAGAGTAATTACATTAATCAGGGCTCTCCAGGGAAACAGAACCAGATGGAAGACATATATATTCAAGTATATATATTCACATGCATATATTCATATATACGAATGTATGCTAATTAACAGTATGCCTGTCTTACTCCATTTGTTTTGCTATAAAGTACCTGAGGCTGCATAATTTATAACGACAAGAAGTCTGTTTGGTTCATAGATCTGCAGGCCATGCAGGAAGTATGGTGCCAGCATCTGCATCTGGGGAGGGCTTCAGGCTGCTTCCACTCATGGTGGAAAATGAACTGGAGTGGGTGTGTTAGTTCACATGCTAAGAGAGAGGAAGTGAGACTTTCAACATCCAGTTCTTGTGGGAACTAAGTGGGAGGGCTGATTCACTCCTGTGAGAATCTCATCAAGTTATCTATGGGGAATCCAACCTCAGGATCCAAACACCTCCTAGCAGGCTCCACCTCCACTGCTGGGGATGAAATTTCAACATGAGACTTGGCAGGGACAAATCATGTCCAAATCAGAGCAATGCCGTATGTGTACATGTATGTGAGGAGGCTTACCATAAGGAACTGGCTCGTGCAATTATGGAGACGGACAGGTCGTGAGTTCTGCGAGGTGAGTCAGCGAGCTGTAGGCTCAGGAGAGTCAGTGCTCCTGTTTGAAGGTCATCGGGAAGGAAGAAATATCTTACTTAGGAAAGTGTCAGTATTTTGTCCTAGCCAGGCATTCACTGACGGCACAAGGCCCACCCATTTGGAAGGACAGTGTATTTTACTTAGTATATCAGCCTGTTCTCACACTGCTAACAAAGATATACCTGAGACTGGGTAGTTTATAAGGGAAAGAGGTTTCATTGACTCACAGTTCATAGGGCTGGGGAGGCCTCAGGAAACTTACAACCATAGTGGAGGGGAAGCAAACACGTCCTTCCTCACAAGGCAGCAGGAAGGAGGAATGCCGAGCAAGGCTGGGGAAAGCCCTTATGAAACCATCAGATCTCATGGGAACTCACTCACTGTCACAAGAGCAGCCTGGAGAACCATGCCCATGATTCTGTTTCCTCCCACCGGCTCCTTCCCACAACACCTGGGGAACTACGGTTCAAGATGGGATTTGGGTGGGAAGCCATCTCACTTAGTCTACTGATTCAAAAGTGAATCTCATCCAAAAACATGCAGACACAACAAAATAATGTTCGACCAAATATCTGGACACACCACAGCCCGATGGGGTTGACGCATAAAAGCAGCCATTCCCATGTTTACTCAGATGAAGGAGGAAGGGAGAGAGATGATGGAAGCGATCACATTTCAGATGCTTTTGACTTCAGGTGTATAGATTTGATTTGCAGAATCTAAACTTTTATAAACAGGCAGTCTAATAGTTCACAGCTCTGTAGCTACTTTGATAGTTTAAGGAGTTTGCCTTTCAGCACCCTATGCAGGATCCCTCAGGAAGCCAGGGCCAGGGCAAAGCTGTGATTTTTGTGGTTCCGGTGAGACAGGAATTACACAGAGGAAAGAAATACCATTTCCTAATTTAGTCCAGTGAGGAAGTGTGACATCTGGAAGCAAAGCACAAGAGAACTGTCCGAGGTTGGAAAGAAGCAGGGTCCCAGGGTCTCCAGGTGTGCTTCAGGGAGCGTGGCCAGGCACCGCATTCCTGGCCCATACTTGGCAATTCTGCCTGTTTTTCCCAAAAGATCAGAACCAGCACTGATAAAAGCATACGACAAAACAGAGAAATACAAAAGACAAATATAAATTAAGGCCAAAGAAAACAGAAGTGAGGTTGAGACAAGGAGGGAATAATTCAAACACTGTTAATCATCCAAGTTTATCGACAATGAATGAAAACTCTAAAAATGCAACTCCTGAGGCTTCCTGGCAGCACAAGTGAAAAGGGAAACTTGGGCAGACATCTGCTTCTCACCGTCTGGAGGAGAAGGCACAGAGGTGGGGCAGTAGGGAAGGTTTCCTCCTGCCTTGGTTTGCAATACGGCATGGTAGTTTCACAGAGAACAGAGGTGCTAACGCTGCGATGAGACCCCAGGAGTCTGAGGCTCCTTCAGCTTCTGCCAAGCCCGGGTGTTCCTGGAAATGCACTGGCGGCATTCACAAGGGCGTTCTCCCATGGTGTTTTCTCAGCAGAGCTGAGGACAGGGCAACAAAGGGGGACTCAGAAGAGCCGTTTTATTTATGGCCCCTACTCTGCGCAGCTCCTCCCCTCCTGCGGCTTTTTATTGGGGTGTTGCTTCCTGTGAATGGTGCCAGGATAACGATGCTGTTTGTCTTCCCGCATTGGCAGAGAGCACAGGAGGAGGCAGCGTGGCTGGAAGTGCTGTCTCTGCCTTGGCTCTGGGACCAAGGGTGGGTTGTTCAACCTCCCGGGGTCCCACTTTCCTCCTGGGTGAAGTGGCTGCCACCTGATGGGCTTCCTGTGAGAATTAAGTGAGATGAAAGGTACCAAGTGCTGGGTGCTGCTGCCTCGTATCAGGGGGTTCCTGTTGTTTTCAACTTGGTTTTCTTTTTAAAAGGATGCTATTGTTTTGAGCTACCTGAACGGAGTCAGACATTTGCACATCAGGGAATTTAAAAGTTGAATCCTGCAACGACGTTGTAAATAGCGGATGAAGAAGAGAATCAGCCCCTATGGAGTGGCTTGAGTCGCTTCACCTCCGGGTTACCCAGTTGGAATCACCACTGTCTGCAACTGCAGTTAGCTTGGGACAAATAAATTGCATGGTCTGAGAAAGAGACAGAGCAGCTGGACTTTCTCCCGTAAGGCCCCTAGGTGTGTGAGTCCCCCAGGGAGACCGAATGAGCAGCTGATGACCGGAACCCTTCCCCTCTCTGATCCACCCACTCAGTGGAGGGAGGGGCAGTAGGCACGGTGGTGTCTCCCTCCCTCCCTTTTTTCCTTCTTTCTTTCTTTCACTCTTTCTTCTGTCTTTCCGTCCTTTCTTCGTCTTTCCTTCATTTTCTTTCTTCTTTCCTTTTTTCTTTTTCTTCCTCTTCCTTCCCTCCCTCCCTTCTTTTCCTTCTCTCTTCTTCCCTTCTATTTCTTTTCCTTCTTTCTTTGCTTCCTCCCTTCCTTTCTTCTCTCTGTCACTCCCTCCCCCTACCTCTTTCGCTCCCTCTCTCTTCCTTCTCTTCTACAACAGGGTGTCTAAATTCAAACCCACAGCTTTGTGTGGAGAGCTGAATAGAACGAGGGTTTAGGAAACAATGGAGCTTTCCTGTGCTTCCTAGACCACGTCTGGCATTTGTCAGGAGTCATTTGTCTTTCCATGATTTTCCCTTTACCTGCAGACTGTATGTGATCTGTGCATCTGCAGAACCCTGAGACTGGAGCCATAGGCTGAGGAAGAGGTGAGCCATTCATGCGAGTTAGAGATTGATGGATCTGGGAGGGATCCCTGCCCTCTGCCATCACTCCCTCTTCCACAGGCATTATCACCAGGTAGCCTGAAAACCAGCTTACCTGAAACCAGGAAACAAATCACCCAGGTCAGGGGACAAGTGCGTCTTCCACCTTCCACTACCTGAGAGAATCATTGCACACCCTGTCTAGAGGCAACGTGGGCAAACCTTTCAGTGAGGAACCACCATCCTGGTTTGGGAATATGCTTTCTTTGTGATTACTCTAAATCTCTCTGTGCAGGTCTGAGACGTGAACTTTGTAGGAAGGAGAGACAGCCCTTTTGAGATGTTCCATTTTAAGCCAGCAGAAGCCCAAGGAAGAAACAACCCTCGGACTGAAATAGAGAAGGCTGCATTTTCTCAGGGGCACTGGGGGACACTGAGAGGGTGAGCAGGGACAGGCGGAGGGTCCCACACCCTGGAGGGATCTTCTGGAGGGAAGGGGTCTCTCTGCAGGGTCCAGCGTGCATGGGTTTGTGCCTGAGGAGGGCCTGTGGCTGCAGGGGGGCAGCCATCTGTATTGACAGGGTATACAGTGAACTTGCTGCTTACAGGAAGCTGAGTTTCAAAGCTGGCATGAGGGCCTTGGGATAATCATCCAGGTGTTCTCAGCAGGGCCAGTGCAAGAGCCTCCACACTGACTTTCCTGTTCCCACAGCTCCCATAAACTCTACCCTCAACCACGGTGATCCTCTTAAAACCTACGTCAGCCAGTGCCACCCTCTGCCTGACACCCTCCGTGGCTCCCATCTTATTCAGATTGAAAGCCCAAATCATCTACAAGGGATGCTTTGTACCCGCTCTCCATACCTCCCCACCCCCAGGCACCTCCCCTGACCCTCTTCCCTTATTCCTTCCCTTCCTCCACAGCGTCCTGCTTGTTGTCCCTTAGATGCTCAGGCAAGCTCCCACCTCAGGACCTTTGCACATACCTGCCCTTGCCTGCAAAGTGCTCCCCTCCCATGTCTGCGTGGTTGATAGCTCCGCCTCCTTTGGGGCTTTACTTTAAGGCCATGTGCTTAGTGAGGCTGTCCCTGGGCACCCTACCTCAGACTGCAGCCCCCCGGCATCTGTACCTTCTTCTTGCCTTGTCACCATCCTGTCACTGTCTATTTTATTATTGATCTTGTTGGGTGCTGGTTCCCCACGACAAGCAGGTCATCTCTGTGCGGCGAGGCGTCTTGTCTATGTTGATCTCTGCTTTATCCTGAGCATCTGAAGCAAAGCCAGGCATGTAGCAGGAGGTCACCAAACATGTGTCCAAGGAATGGTGGAAGAAATGAATGGGCCTGGAACACCCTTAGGGTTCGGACGCTTGGATTCTTTCTCTACTCTTAGAACTGGTGTCTCTTTCTCAGATGGAACTCCAGGAGAAATATTTAGCTTGTGCTTCAGGGCCAGGTTGTATGGAAAATGCACCTTTAAAGGCTAGAGTAGCAAGCAGGCGGGGGCTATATTTGTAAGAAGCCAGGGATCCAAGCCCCACTGAGTGAGTAAAAACCCAGACCCCATGCCTCAGCCTTCAGCTGCAAATCCCCAGGGAGAAGGATGGCAGGACCCACAGGATGCCACCCTCACCTGCCCTCTGCCTCCTAAAGAGTCAAATCTGCATCAGTAAAATGCATAGACTCCACTCACCTGCAGAAACATAATATTAAAACTAGGTTACTGTCTTGTCTTCTCAGGAAAAAAATAAATGACTCTCTGAGCAGCAGTACCTCCCCAGAAGGGACGTTTTACACTCAGACACTAGAGTTATAAAACACGAAGCAAGAGGTAGGGGGCTCTGCATGTGAGTAGTTTCAGCAGCCCTCATTAGGGATTTCCAGGGTTGAACGGGACACATCCTGCTTTCATGGGAAAATCAGTTTGCTGCCGACTAGCCCGTATTTCTGGAGCACTGAGTAACCAGCCTCTAATTCGGTTGTAATGAACCATGAATTAATGTTGCAGCCTCTGCCCGCTCTGGGGACCTCACGCCATGCCTGGCCTTGCAGTGCGTCTTGCACTTGTCAGCTCTGGGTTTTTTCCACTAAAAATGTGCTTATTTCCACCTTAAATAGGGATGGATCCTACAACTTGCCCAAGATAAATATGGGAGATGAAAATCTCATTTGTATTTAAAGTCATGTGTAGTTGTCTCTTTCTCGCTCTCTCACACACATACACACACAGACACACACACATACATCTTAAATGTCTGCAAACATTATACTAAAACACCCATTAAGTTAAATACAGAATTATAGCATGTCTGCCTATTTCTCTCTTTCCTGAGTAGAGTAGGTCTGGGGTCCACGTGTCCAACCTGAATGCGTTTAAATGAAGAAGAGGTGTCGAGCTACTTTGGAGAGCAAAGTTCAGAGCTGTGGCCCGCCTAACTCAGGAACCTTACTGTCCTCCTGGTGACATCCCGCCCTATCCCTGGCTTAGGTTTGCAGCCCCTCTCTCCTGCTACTTTCTCACCAGCAGGACCAAGGGAGTTCATGGAGGATGCCCCAGGAGACCCCTCAGCTCCATCAGCCAAAATACCTACCCGCGTGCGGCTTTTGTTCTAATGCAGTCAGATTGCTAAATTAAGAGGGAGCCCAAAGAGGCAAATGTGCTCCCCTCCCCCAGCCAAGGGTAAGGCCAGTGCAGTCCTGGGCTTCTGGTCATCACCTCTGTTCTTGGAGGTGACAGAAATGTCCCACACCACCACACTCACCCCAGAGGCCTCTTCTCCATTACAGCACAGCCCACACACATCCCCACCTGGACTGGGCTTCTCTCCAGTTCCGCTGTGGGATTGCAGGAACCATGAATGGGCACAGGACTCCACCTGCTCAGAGGCCTCCAGTGTCCTTGGTTCTCAGGGCTTCTGCATTGATATCATTGTTCCTTCTCAGAGTCCCATCCCTGCATTGAGTCATTCACTATGTGGGGAGAGACCCCTGTGGGGCAGTCAGGCTTTGAATCCCCAGCAACTCTGGGGCTGGGGCTGCAGGGCACCGAGCAGAGAGGCCCAGGGTGGAATGGTCTTCATTTTCTGGAGAAGGATTCACAGGAAGTGTAGAGGGACAGGAGTGGCCTCGGGCTGTGGCTACTCAGAAAGGGCAGGTTTACAAAGTCTCCTTTGTAAAGAAAGAAAGAGTTCTACATATGCACGGCAGGATACTTCAAATCTTTAATACCTGCTTATCCTGCTCAAAAATTGGTAAGAACCCACGGATTGGACTGCTTTCTAAATTTATGAACTGTGAAACAAAAACAAGCTAAGTGTATTTTATGTGTTCTAATGTCAGTTTGATTTTTCACTAAAAACAGCAGTAGCAAATGCTATGAAGTAGTTATCAGAAGATGCCATGACCACTTTTAAGATGAAGTGTGTATGTGTGCAAGTGTGTAAGTGTGTGTGCATGTCTGCGTCTAGCGCATCTGTGCCTGACTCCCTACAGAACCAGCACATGCTGTGATAGTTTTAGGAGCTAAGTGTCTTGGCCACATAGGACACAGGAATAGGGCCTTGAACCAGCAGCCATGGGGTCCCCCTGTAAGAGCATGTGCCTTGGGGTGAGACCTTGGTGAGCTCTATGTGACACCCAAAGCTAATTGAGGCATTGCAGTGGGATGACGTCTTGTACCCAGACAATACGTAGACCTGAAGAACATCACGAGAAAAGTACACAGAATTTGAATTGTGCACACAGCCTTCCAAGATATGTGTAGGAAATCCTGTGCATACACGAATGTTAACTGAATTTGCTTTCTGTGCTCTGCTAACCAAAATAGGAAGAGAATGCTCACCCTGGTACCAGTCACAAAAATGATAGTATGATAGCAAACCGGTGTAGAGTGCCTGCATGTGCCAGAGGCCATGCAAGGCATTTTACGGCATGTCAACCCATTCAGTGATCCTAGCAGCAAGGGAGGTAATAGTATTCCATCGTATGGATGAGAAAACAGAGGTTCTAAGTGGCTTCAGGACCAGCTCAAGGTCTCAGAAGGTCACAGAGCAGTGGAGCCAGGACTCACCTCCTACTCGCTTTGTCATTGTACCTTCTTTGCTGTGTTAATGTGTTATCATGCTGCTAATGAAGACATATCTGACACTGGGTAATTTGTAAAGTAAAGAGGTTTCATTGCCTCACAGTTCCACATGGCTGGGGAGGCCCCACAATCATGATGGAAGAGCAAGGGACATCTTACATGGTGGGAGACAAGAGAGTGCATGTTCAGGGAAACGCGCCTTATAAAACCATCAGATCTCCTGAGACTTACTACAAGGAGAACAGCATGGGGGAAGCTGCCTCCATGATTCAGTTATCTCCACCTGACCCAGTTCTTGACCTGTGGGGATTATTACCTTTCAAGGTGAGATTTGGGTGGGACACAGCCAAACCATATCATTTGCCTTTTTGAGGAGCTTCTAGGACTTTTCCCTTGTTATTTATCATTTGCTCTAGTGACATGAAATAAATGAAACAGCCACTTCTATCCCCTGACCCTATTCTAAAAATCAAACAAACACAAAGATATTGACTTCTGTTTGTGTTCTCTGAGGGTGTTTTCATTTTGTGAAATCCCTTGATGGCATGCAGTCTCAGACACTGTGAGTGTGGCATCTAAATAAACCTCCAACACCTAAAGAACACTTGGTGTCTTTTTCTTGGGGGGTAATGTTGCTGTTTCTCATTGAGTAGATGCCATTCGACAGAAACTTGATTGGCTCTAATTTAAAGATAGTGGCTAATTAGTCTTTATAGCAGGATAAAACTAATTTGAAGCATGCTAATGAGAGTGAAATTTTATAGCAAGGAAGGCAAAATATTAATTTAGAACCCAGGAGGACTGGTGATGAAGGGTGTTTTAATTTTTAAAATTTAAAATTTAAATTCTGTTAAAATGCATGTAGAGTGGCAGTCGCTGTGGTGGGCTTGGAGGTTGTGCATGCATTTCATTCCACAGGTATTTATTGTTTCTGATCTATGCTGATGATTTGCTCAGCACCAGGCAGATGACAGTAACAAAAGCAACACTGTGACTGCTATTGAAGCTCTGTAGTCTGATAGGTCTCACAGTCTAATAGAATCAAATATGAAGTAAGTTTACAGTAACAGTGTTAGCTTGAGGAAAAACAGGTACACACACACACACACACACACACACACACACACACACACACACTCTTAAACCAGAGCAATATAGGGAGCACAACAGGAGGAACCTGGATTTGATTGAAGTGATTCTGCCCCACAGAATTTGGATGATGGTGGAAATATCCTATGACTGTGCTATCCACATGGAAGCCACAAATGCCATGTGGACATTGAACCCCTGAAATGTGGCTAGTGAGACTCAGGAACTCAATGCTTTAGTTTTAATTAATTTGAACGTAAATGTCACCTCGTGCCTGTGGATAAGGGCACCCCCTGTTCCTCAGGGAACCACTTGTCTCCTGTCCTTGCTCCCTACGGTCAAGAGGAATTGATCCTACCCGTCATTCCCAGATAGGATGTATCTCAGCCTGAATTGTTGGGAAGTGGAATGAGTTGGCCATGGTTAATGGTGAATGGAAAAGGCCATCAGACAGTCTCTTCCTGGAGTTTGAATCTTGAGCAAGGCTCTTGGAATGGATTAATTCTCCACCAGGGAAGATTTAGATGGTAGGAGCCCCCCTGATGCCTGTCCATCCATGCCTGCTTCTCCACCTTCCCCACCAGTTCTCCAGGTGCCTCTCACCTTGCTGGAGTGTACTAGTGAGGTCTTTTCCTACATACATGAGTTAAAGTTGTTTCTATTAGCTTGCAGGCTAAGACTGTCTCAGAGTGCCTCTGTGCTGACCATGTTTCTCATTCACTGACTCAGCTCACAGGTCATAAGCTCCTATTCTGTATGTAGCACTGCTTAAGGCACTGGAGACCCAGAAAGAAGACAGTCTTTGTGTCTGTGAAGCTCATGGTACAGGTGCTGGGCAGGGAGAAGGTGGATCGTGCTTGCTGTTAGATCATAATGCTTGAGCTTGATGTTCTTTGCTCTGAGGAACTCACCTACTCTGTGTGCCTGAGATCCCTGGTTTTAACCCAGAGGGTTGGCCCAGGTGACCCAAGAATTTTCATCTGTCTTAAAACCTGTTTTGCTACAAAGCAGAGAGATGGTGGGTGGATGCAACTGAAATTCGTGGGGTTTTATCAGGAGGGGAAGGATGGGAGGATACTTGAAAGGCTCTGAGGATCTCTGTGTGAAGTTTTCCATATGTTGGCCAGAAACTCCAAGGATGTCTTTGTGTCTACATGGGGAATCTCAAATTTGCGGGCAACAGCGAGATCAGAAGTGCCTACCTGACCCTTACCATCACATTAGCCTCAGTAAGAACAGGCCTTTTGAAGTCAGAACTTCCCCAGATAACACATGTCTCCTTTGGTGGTCTTGAAATACTCCGTTGTTGGGAAAAGAGTACACAGTGATTGCGGGGATCACGGGCAACATCTTGAACTCTTTTCAAGTGTTTGAGGGTCTGTGAAAACTAAAACATACTTCTCCAAACTCCTCTTTCTTTTACCCTTTTTTAATATCGCTGTGCCTGTGGGAGGAGATGGAAGCCATGTGCTTTCAATTCCTGGGCTCTTAACTTTCCAAAATACACTCCAGTAAAGGGTGTTTGATGTGTGTTCATTCGGAGGACTTGGGGCCCCGTCGATAAGCCCTTTTCTTCTAAGGATTTTCCTTAGGAAGGGAAGCTGCTTCTCTCCCCGTTAGGAAACAAATGTGGATCTCAGAAAGGCTTGAAACTCCAAGACTGTGCCATTTCAGCAGGTGTCAAGCTTGTGAAGTTCATTCATCAGGGCGGGAGTGCAAATGGTAAGCCCACCGGAGAGAGCCAGCAGCAAACAGGTCAGGGGACCCGGAGTTCCAGCCACCCTTGATTTCTCCAGGAGATGAAGATTCTTTTTAGATACCATCAGCCACTCACTGGGCCACTACTGTCTCTAACAAGACTCTACTTTCTTACTTGTGAAATGACCAGGTTGGTTAGGTAGAGCATCAGTTGCGGTCTCAGCTCAAAACCTCTCCTGGTGCCTTTCCCAAGGCAAACTATAAAAACTTAACGACAGACAGTGAGCAAATGGGCCTGGAAGCTGCAAACAGGAGAGTCAGTATGAGGTGGAAATGGCTGCGGTGGGAGAGGGGATGCCTCGTCACCCATGAGTTCCTGCGTCTTGTTAGGGGGTTTCTCAGTAGCCAGGTGTCTGTTATCTAATTGCCTGTTGTGAGATGATGTTAAAAGGTGGATGTTTTCATCTCAAGCCAAGATTCATTAAGGGTGTGAGTCGCTAAAAAAGTGGTTGCAGCTTTCCTATGATGAAGGTCTTTCTTGTTCATTCTCCAATTTGAGGGACTAGCAGTGTCCGCCACTACAGGCTGAGTATACCTTATCCAAAATGCTTGGAACTAGAAGTGTTTCAGATTTCAGACCTTTTCACATTTTGGAATATCAACATGTAATACCAGTAGAGCATCCCAATGTGAAAATCCAAAATCCTAAATGCTTCAATAAGCATTTCTTTTGAACATGACCTTTGAACATCATGTTGGTACTCAAAGAGTTTCAGATTTCGGAGAATTTCAGAGTTTAGACTTTTCAGTAGGGATGCTAAACTCATAAATGCAGTGTTTATGAAGTGAGTTTGCAAATCTTGCAAAAGACATAAGATTTCCTGAGGTTTGTGAAGGTGAGTTTTCGGTGAGCCGCTCCAACCACAAAACCTCTGAAAATATGGCAAAGTGAACGTCCCCTGGGCTTCCACCCACTTTCAGACGAAGAAGTGAAAATAAAAAGAGCATGAATTTAATATCAAAAGACTAAGGGAGAGCCTGAGCAAAATTGAGGAAACATTCTAAGCCTTTGCCAGGAAAAAGAAGAAAGAAAGAAAAAAAAAAGACAGCCTTCTTTACAATTGAGCTGCAAAAGTCAAACATAAAGAGATTTATTGATAGACTGTCACTCCATTTTGCAGGAAAAAGTCAAGTTGCCATTTTTTTTCACCAGAAGTAACCATTTTTTCACTGTGTTCTAAAAGTGAGCACATGGTTTTAATTAAAGCTCATATTTTGTGAAAAGGCAGATCAAATGCAATTATTTTCATAACTGTCACGTTTCAAAAAAAAAAGTCCCACTCAAAGCCTCCTCTCTCCACTCCACTTCAGCAACTTTCAGTGACATTTTACTTTCTGTTTGAAGTTGATTCTTCTTACTTTTTGATTTCCAGGGATGATTACTGGAACATGAGGCCTTCCTTCACAATCTATGGAACAGGGAACAGGCGTAGGTAAGGTGCCTGTATTGTTTCAGCCTTTGACCTGATGGCAGTCAAGCTAACAGTTGGCGTGGGTGCGCCTAGTGTGTGTCAGACACTCTGCATGCACTGGGGAGACGAGGGTGGAGAATAAGATGGGGCTCCTGGCCAGGCGTGATGGCTCACACCTGTAATCCCAGCATTTTGGGAGGCCAAGGTGGGTGGATCACGAGGCCAGGAGTTCGAGACCAGTCTGGCCAACATAGTGAAATCCTGTCTCTACTAAAAGCAAAAATTAGCTGGATGTGGTGGCGCATGCCTGTAGTCCCAGCTACTCAGGAGGCTGACGCAAGAGAATTGCTTGAACTCAGGAGGCGGAGGTTGCAGTGAGCCAGGATTGTGCCATTGCACTCCAGCCTGGGCAACAAAGCGAAACTGTCTCAAAAAAAAAAAAAAAAAAAAAAAGGAGTCCCTTACTTGATGACTTCATCTCAGCGTGGCAGGGAAACTGGACATCTGTGTATTCCAATAACCACAATCCAGGAAATAGAAAGGAGGAAGCAGCCCTTCCTGGAAGGCTCTGGGGGTGCTTCATGGAGGAGGTGACATCAAGCTCTGCCTTGAAGGGAAAGCAAGAGCGAAGTTAGATACCTTGTGGCTGGAGGACAGGGAGTGAAGTCACTAAGTCTTAAACCAGAAACTTCAGAGTAGAAGTTCAGGATCCGGGTTCTGACCTGACCCACAGCCACATTTAGGGCACTGTGAGTCGGAACAAGTTTGCGATATTAAAAGTTTGACTCTCTCTTTCTCTCTCTCTCCCCCTCCTCCTTCTCCTCCTCCTCTTCCTTCTCTCTTCCTCCCCGATCTCTCCCCCCCTTCTCCCTTACACCCTCTCTAATCCCCCACTGTTTCGTGCTCTCTCTCTCTCCCTCCCTCCCTCCCTGCCCCCCAGCACTCTCACTCCGTCACACACACAAACTCTTGCACCAGCACGTAGCGAGGCTCACAGGGTCCTTCTCTTGGATGACTGTCTCTTGCTCTTCTGTCTCTCGGGAGACCCGCCACTCACACAGGCCCATGGATGGGCTCCATGCTGAGTGAAGCTCCACTCATTAAGATTCCCCGTTTGGACCCTGCAGACAGTTTCTGGTGGCGTCTAAGAGAGGGGTCCTTTCTTTCCAAAGTGATTCCGTCCCTGTCACTCTCCATTTTTCTCCTCTGTCCCTAAATATTTTCATTCAGAAGCCAATTCAAGGTTGTGTGTTTACGGACAGAGACCTAGGTGGCAGTTGTGGAAGGAGGTCACCCTCTGCCTGCACTGAGGGTTCTGTGGGACCTTCGGTAAGTTCCTTCCCCATTGAGGCTACCATGGCCTCATGAGGGTCACAGGGGGTTGGTGGTGGCCTCATGAGGGTCACGGTGGGTTGGTGGTGGCCTCTGAGGGGCTCCTACTCTGATGCGCTGAGAAATTCGGATTCACTCTGATTTGACAAAGAGCCACACCTGAGGTTCTGAGTGTTGCACTCAGAAAGGGAGCTCTGAAGGGCTGAGTACCCCCAGCTCCTATCTGGGGAGTCCCTTGACTACACCCAGGTTTAGACGTTTGTGGAGAGTGAGTCAGCCATCTGTGGGTAGGGAGGCGTCCCCAGCACTTTTTCTGGATCCTTCATGTTGGGGGTTTCAGAACAACCCGTGTGTGTTCCTTAACCAGTGATAGACAGACTCGGAGAACGGGCGCACCCTTAGTTGAAACAAGCCTCCCAAGCATTTGAACTGTGAGGAAGTGAGTCACGACGCTAGACAGTGGTCTCGGGGAAGCCTGCGGCAGGAACCTCTCGGCCACACTGGCGTACTCCGCTCTTGGCTCTGCTCTTGCGTGGCTGGGTGATCACGGCGCAGTCGTTTCGGTCCCTTTGTCCCGTCTGCAAAATGGAGCAAAGTGCTCGTGATGTAGGATTGTAAACAAATGAAACACACAGGAACGCTCAAGCGTTTGGACGTGTAGCCAGCTTGGTGTGAGTGCTCAGGGAAGCTGTCACCCATTGCTGCGGCTGTCATTATCATGACACTATTAGATATTATGTCGAGCCGGGCGCGGTGGCTCAAGCCTGTCATCCCAGCACTTTGGGAGGCCGAGGCGGGTGGATCACGAGGTCGAGAGATCGAGACCATCCTGGTCAACATGGTGAAACCCCGTCTCTACTAAAAAAAAATACAAAAATTGGCTGGGCATGGTGGTGCATGCCTGTAATCCAAGCTACTCAGGAGGCTGAGGCAGAAGAATTGCCTGAACCCAGGAGGCGGAGGTTGCGGTGAGCCGAGATCGCGCCATTGCACTCCAGCCTGGGTAACAAGAGTGAAAACTCCGTCTCAAAAAAAAAAAAAAAAAAAAAAAAAAGATATTATGTCACACTATGATACTATTACTATTAGTTCTATTATAGTCCTAATATAGCAGTAGTACTATCATTAGCATATTTTGGCTATTCATTGACTTTAGTAATTTAAGAATTATCATCCCTATACTTCTTTCCCAACCAAATGCCCGTTTCTGAATTCCCTTCTCTTAGAACCCGAATGCATGTTATGTCTGGAAACTGGAAGGGCCTCCCCACCCGCTGACTTCAGCCTTGGTTGTTGGAGCGCCTGTTCCAGCTGGAGCTGTGATTTCCATTGAGCTCTCTAACCAAATAAGATGCAAATCTCTGAGGATGGCTCCGCTCCCTGCCCCCACAGTTGTGCTCCGAATAGTGTCTGAGTTTCATTTTTACAAGGAGCCTTTAAAAACTCCTGGGCCCCTTGAAAACTCCCAGCCCCCTTTGTCCAGATGGGGACGGAGGTGGCCAGGCTGCCCCGTTGATTGTGTGCCGAGGAGCCCTCCCCGGGAGGGAAGGCTGTGATTTATACGCACAGGCTTGTCACGGGGTGAAAGGAAGGGCCACTTTTTCATTTTGATCCAATGTTAGGTTTGAAAGCCACCCACTGCTGTAAACTCAGCTGGATCCGCGGGCCGCGATTAAACACATTGCCGGCTTTGTTGCCGAGATGGTGTTTCGGAAGGCGCTGTGAATGCACTTCCCTTCACAAGGCTCACACAGACAAGATGTGTGCTGCAAGGGCAGCGCCGGCCTCAGCCCAGCCCGGGAAGGGAGAAGGTGCTGTGTGCGTCGCTGCAGCTCTCCTCCCAGCGACGGGCTCCAGAACCCTATCTTGTCGCCTTCCTTTCTTGCCTCCCCTGCTGCCGCCCAATCTTCCAGCCTTTGAGGCAACTATTCAGGCTGTTTGACTGAGACTGTTGGCACCATTTCCCCCCAGTGTGGACAACTGCACAGTGCGAACTTCCTGACTTCCCTTAGCCTCTCCTGCAGGGTGGGGTTTAAACAAATGTGTGTCACTGGAGCATGCAGCCATCCTTAATGACATTCCGGCTCCTCAGCGGGACACGGCTTCCTACAGCTCCCGATCACAGAGCTCTCTCATGGTTCTCTGGATCCCTGGTGGCCGTCTGACCTCGCGGGGAATGGCATGGAAATGGCCCGTCTCCCTCCCTGTTCAGTACATTTGAGGCTAATGAGATGGAAACTGCCCCAGCCTCACGCAGGCCACAGGGAGGACAGTGGGAGGGTCCGTCTGGTGCCTTGAGTGTCAAGCCAGTTCCTCCTTCTGAGTTTCAGAAGCCTTTTCTATGAAATTTGGGGATGGCACTGGAAGTGTTGTGGGACCCCTTTCGGCTTTATTTACTTAGTTAACATGCACATATTAAGCACCTGTGATGTGCTGCATGCTGAGTTACATACAGGGAAAAAAAAAAACCTGAGTAGGAAAGGCAGGGTCCTACGTGACATTCCTGTGGACAGGGCCGGATATAAGCAAGTGCTTAAGCAATCAAGGTGAATTCAGAGACGTGCGCAGCAGAGTTAAGTCACATGGTTGGCATGGTAGTGAGGACTTGGGGAGCGGCTTGGGTTTGATGTTCTTGAAGGGCTTTCTGCAGAGGCGATGACTGAGCTGGGGCCAGAATGACAAGATGGAGCCAGCCATGGGAAGAACATTCTAGAATGTGAAACTAGGATATGCAAAGGCCCTGAGGTAGGAGAAAAGGAAGCCCTGGACCGGAAGGAAAGGCAGCCACGGTGATTGGGACTTAGGAAAGGAAAGGAAGTGGTTCAAGACCGGAGCTTGGAGGGGAAGGCCAGGTCTGGGTCACTGGGGGATCTGATAAGAGGTTGATCAGTTTCCAGAACACATCCAGAGATGTCTCTGTTCTTGAACACAGTCCTGAAGTAGCATTTCCTCCAGTGCTAAAAACTTGAGCTCTGTGTTCTATGCTCACCACACACACAAAATAGTCACCTTTGGGAAAGAAAAGTACGTTTCCTGGTCAGCTATTTTTGGCAGCTTAATCTAGGTGACATTGCCACTCTCTGCCCCAAAGGGTTGGAAAACAAGAGTGAGGTGTGCATATCCAACAGTCCCATCTGATGAGCTCCACGTTGGGCTAGTTATTCCCTGGCATAGTCCATGGGTTCCGCCACTGCCCCTAGCAGCTCACAGAGTCTAGGAGTCCACCCGAGTGGCCATTTCCCAGTGATTCTAGACCTCGTCTGTCCACCATAGTAGGCAAGTGTACTTGTGAACCCTTGAAATGAGGCTAGTCCAAATTGAGAAGAGCTGTAAGTCTGAAATACCAGATTTTAAAAGCGTAGTATGAAAAAAAAGTAAAAAAACAAACAAACAAAAAAAACCGCATGAATAATTTTCATAGTGATTACATGTTCAAAGGATAGTATTTTTGTCGTATTGGGTTTAATAAAATGTTATTAAAATCAGTTTCATCTGTTTTACTTTTTTAAAGTGATTACTAGGAAATATGGTATTATATTTATCCCATATTTGAGTCTTGGATTCTATTTCTATTAGACAGTGGCGGCTGGTCTAGACCATGCTAACTGCTGTCCCCTAGACTTTGGAGATGAAAGAGGTCATATAATATATGACATTATCAGAGTTCTTGCATTATATGTGGCAACTTTGTGTGAATTAGAAAAAGCTCCTGCTTCTGTGCAGACCCAAGAAGGAGAAAATACCTCATCTTCCAGGAAGACCCAGCCACTAGCCAGGGTGCACCACTTAGCAAATGGACATGGGGCATAGTTCATCTCCGCTGGCTGCGAGCTTTTACGAAGGCCACAGTCTGCATAGCAGCACGTAGCAGCTCAGGAATAATTTGTCCGCTCTGCTCTGCCATACAGCCAGAACCAGTGTCTGTTTGGTTTCAGTGCCAGGGAGCCATATTTGAAGCAAGGTAGTACAGTGGTTGTGACTGCCATCTCTGGGACCAACCAAAGATTGAATCCGGTCTAGCTCTGAAATGGTCCAGACCGTCAGTCTCGGGCAGTTTACCTGCTTAAGCTTTCTGGGTCTTTGTTTTTCTATTTCTAAAGTAGCAGTGGTGATAATAAGGTCCTTCTGGGCTTGGTGAAAGGGTTCATTAATCTCTCCAGTTCCTGACAGATAGTCATCACTCTGGAAATGTTTGCTGTTATTGCAATGATGACCATCCTTGATTTCGCAAAGGAGGGTGGGCATGAAGGTGTAAGCGATGCCCAGATGCCCTTGAAGGAGACATGTCACTTCTGGCCTTGGAGGAACCCCTATCCATTGGTGGGGAAGCCTCTTGTCTCCCCACAAGGTGGTCCTATGAAATACAGAGCACATTTTCTGCTCATTGTTTTTAGGTAACTGTTGATGTTTTTTATCTCACATCTAAGACAGGCATTGGGAACTCACTCCACAGAGGAGGACACTGAGAATCGGGGAGCTTTTTCTCAAAGTTGGTGCAGCAGCTTAGAGGAAAGTGCACCAAGGGCATGAAGAGAGGCTGTGGGGAACTGAACTCACCCCTGAGAACCCTCTGCATCCATTAGGGATGACTTAGAAAAAATATTTGAGGGATGTGTTTTGCAAACTCCTGTTCCCTCCAGGTTCTATGGTGACATTTCAGTGTCCTGAGAAGGTGTGAGTGGATGGTGTTGATTTGCAAATTTTACTTATTGGAATACTGATAAGTCTAGTAAGACATTTACTTTTTATGACAGTGACAAAGATGATCATGAGGATGGTGACCCTGAAGTTGATGGTAACTCTTGTTTATTAAGCGTACTTAAATTCCAGACACTGTTTTAAGCACTTTACACAGATTATCTCATTGATACTTAAAATGATGATCTTAGTACCATTGGACTGAGCATTAAACTCAATACAATGTTTTTGAAAATTCATTAAACATTGATACAATATTTACTATGAAAACATTTATGCCAAATCAGAGGAAGTTCTCTGATCATTCCCTTTTTACAGCTGAGAAAATTGAGGCTTCACAGGTTTCATATCTTGCTTTGATGATGCAGATGGTTCATACCTCAGTATTCATGCTTAACCAGGGCTATTTAACTGGGCAAAGCAAGAGGTAACACAGGCATTTGGCAGAGAGTAAACACCCAGGAGTGTAACCCATCATTACTACCATTTCGTTGGAATTAAATGCTCCATAGTTATCACTCAAAATAATTGCCTGGGTCGTGGCTTTTGTTCTTAGGTTTTGGGCTTGGGATGGACATGTGTCCTGTTCAGTGGTGATTCTCACCCAAAACAGTGCCTTGAAGCCGTGACTCGCTTCGTGGAGGTGCCCTGCTAGGGACGCCTCAGTCCTGTCGTGCACACATTTTGGTTCCTCACTTGTGCCTATTTTGGAGACCTTCATATATGAATCATGATATTTCTGTCACATAGTTCCGGTTTTCCCTGGCTAGAAATCCATCCCAAATATTAGTGTGGGTTTAAACCAAGAGCTGAGATCTAGGTCCTTGTTTATTGCTGATAGATCTTTGCATTTCTTGAAAGGCTTTTCTTTTTGCACTAAATTTTCCTGTCTTTCCATATCTACCAGAGTCCTCTGTAGCTGCTTATCATACCCCATTTCATAGGACAAATCCACCATTGACATCCTGGGGGCCTGAGCTTAGATGGGCAGATGCCTTGGCCAGCAAGCCCTCTGCCAGTCCTGGGGCTCAGGTGTGCAGGGACAGCCATACCTGCCTACAGTAATAATCTGGCACATACCCAGGGCTGCCTAGGTTCCTCTGAGCAACAGTCATAGGTATGTTGGACTATCTCAGGTGTCCTAAAGTTGCGTTAATGTAGCATAAGCACAACCAGAAAACGTTCCCATATGGGACAACGTCCTAGCAAGAAACAACATTTACCCAGGGTAGTCAAATGAAGGGACTATTGACTGAGTCAAGGGCAGGGTTAAAGGAACAAAGAAGATGTTTCAGGGTACCCAGGGCCCAACAGCAGAGTGAAGTTGAAGAGGCGGGGGGTAGTGTTTCTAGAGCTCAGTGAGAGTGGGGCCTCAGGAAGGGAGTCAAGCAGGAGGGAGGCAGAGACACAGACGGAAGTGGCCACCATGCAAGGCACAGCACCGAGAAAAGGGGAACTGGGAGAGGCACCCCAAACCTCTGATCTCCCAGCTGACTCTAAGCCAGTGTGAGAGGGAGTGCAGATGGCACATCTGTGAGAGTCGTCTCCCCAAGGCTCAGAGAAAGGCAGAGTGGATCGAGGTGGAGTGGGGAGGCTCAGTGAAGAATTTCCAGCACAGCTCCAAAAACCAGCAAGCAGTTTCCCATTTGCTCATAGAATCCAGCCTATCCTGCACAACACCAGAATAATAGCAACTACCCCTGAGGAGCTTACTATGTCCCAGACGTTATTCTGAGGACTCATGTCCTAACTCATTTAATTCTCAGAACCACCCTTTGAGATAAATCTTCTTATTGCCCTTGCGCCAACTGAAGTGGTAAAGCAGGGCTTTCAATCCAGGTGCCTGGGCTCTAGAATAATTGCAGGTCTAACCAGCATGCGCAGAAGCCTCGTCTAACATGGATGGGATGTTAGCCTTGTCTAACATCCTAACATAGGGTGTGATTTAAAGGGAAGAGATTTCTGGGGGCCAAGGATTGTGTTCTTCTTATGTGAACAGAAGGTGTACTGGTGTGTGGATAGTGTTGCCTGGCCTACTTAAAACCTGTTTTCCCTTTTTCTCATAACAGCACTTGGATTTTTCCTCAGGGAAATATTTCTTTTTAATTCTCTGTCTATGTAACTCAAGTACAACTGACTTCCATCTTGGCTCCAGGAAGGCATATGGCCCACGCTTGTCCAATCAAGGCATCCGTCTTCCTCCCCAAAGTGATTGGTTCTGAGACGGGCATGTAACATAAATCAGACCCATCAGAGTCAACAAAGACTCATCCTGGGGCCTCTACTGGCTCTGTGGAGGGAAAAGCAGACTCTTTCCATCGGGAACATTGAGGCTTCCAACTGCTTGAACTCATCTTTTTGTTATTGTTGTTATTGATATATGTATGCGTGTGTGTATGTATGTATGTATTTTTGGCACTAGGTCTCACTGCCACCTAGACTGGAGTGCAGTGGCACAATCACAGCTCACTGCAGACTCAAGCTCCTGGGCTCAAGCAGTCTTCTTGTCTCAGCCTCCTAGTAGCTGAAACTAAAGGCACATGCCACCCTGCTGTGCTAATATATATTTTTAATTTTTTTCTAGAGACAAGTCTTGCTATGTTGCCCAGGTTGGTCTCAAACTATTGGCCTCAGCTGATCCTCACTTCTCAGCCTCTCAAAGCACCAGGATTACAGGCTTGAGCCACTGCACCCAGCCTCTTTTTGTCATGTAAGCAACTTTATTGAAGTATAATTTATGTTCTGTAAAATTCACTCACTAAGTGTACAATTCAGTGATTTTTAGTCACTTTACAGAGTTGTGCAATCATCACCATGACTCTAGTCTTAAGATTTCCATCACCCCAATAAGATCTCTCATGCCCTTTTAGAGTTAATCTTCCGTGCCATCCTCTGTCCAGGCGGCTACTAATATGCTTTGTTTCTCTCCATTGCTGGCTGCCATCTTGGCCCCATGAAGGGAGGTCCTGCCTGAGACTGGAGGAAGTCAGGCTGAGAGATGAGGAGAGAAACCAAGTCCTGCAACATTATTTGAGTCCGTGGAGTTCGCCACTGTGGAATCTTAACTTTCCACAGGAACCTACTATAAGATCCTTTTAAAATTAGGTGCGTATGTCTGTGTGTGTGTGTGTGTGTGTGTGTGTGTGTGTGTGTGTGTACACCTCTGTGAGTTAGTTTCAGTGAGGTTTTCTGCCTCATGCAACTAGAAGTATTCTGACTTATGTCTCCAAATTATGAATCCTACCTTAGTGTGAGATGGACAGAGAAAGACAGAAACAGATGAGTGACTGAAAGCACAAGATGAAATAAACCTAAGAGATAGAACAAAGGCTAGGTTTGCCAGTGACAGCTGGGTGTAATGTATGGAAGTCATCCTTCTTAGCTAAATTGGGGATGTCTTCACCACTACTTTGCACAATAAGCATCTGAATGCCTACTTATTAATTTCTCATATCCTGTCTAGTTCCAAAAAGACTTACCAAGATGCTGACAAGATATATTCCTAGACTAAGTAAGTCAACACAAGAAAAATGAGGCAAAGAGGAAATGTGGGCTGAGAGAGAAGCTGGAACTGAAAGAAAGCTTCGTAAACAGAAAGCTGAACGTGAGGACCTGTGCATGACCAAGGCTGAGGACAGCCGAGTTCTGGGCTTCATCGTAACCAGAGTGAGAGGGAAACATGCTTAGAAACTCTAGAAACCTGGAGTTTGTACGTTTAAAACCAAGGAGGTGCTGAATTTCTCCGTTGAGCCACTCCCCGGTGCAATTCATTAACAGCAGTTTTATAGGGGCCAATATGACACCATTCAGAAGCATCCGGTATTGGATTTCAGTTCAAAGAGGATGTGCTTTTTTGCACATTACAAAGGGTATTAGACCAGTCAGGATTGCTTTTGGAGACAAGTAATAAACGTATATAATTGCCTTTAACAGCATGAGCTCTCGAGGGAGGAACTCAGGCTTGGTGCAGGGCTCAACAGTGTCCTCAGAAGCCCACATTTTTTCTTTCTTTCTTTCTTTTCTTTCCTTTTTTTTTTTTTTTTTTTTTTTTTTTTTGAGATGGAGTTTTGCTCTTTTTACCCAGGCTGGAGTGCAATGGCGTGATCTCAGCTCACTGCAACCTCTGCCTCCCAGGTTCGAGCAATTCTCCTGCCTCAGCCTCCTGAGTAGCTGGGACTACCGGTGCGCACCACCACGCCCAACTAATTTTTTTGTATTTTTAGTAGAGACGGGGTTTCACTATGTTGACCAGACTAGTCTTGAGCTCCTGACCTCAGGTGATCTGCCTGCCTCGGCCTCCCATGGTGCTGGGATTACAGGCGTGAGCACTGTGCCCGGCCAGAACCCACGTTCTTTCTGTCTCTCTGCTTAGTTTAACACAGCTGGTTTGTCCTCTTCCCAAAGAATCAAAAAATCATTTCTTCCTCTTCAGGCATCATACTCTTGGTCAAGAAAGGAAGGAGTGGGGCCAGTCCTCTCTGTCCTTCCTTGTCAAGGAAGAAAAAGCTTTCCACCAAAGCAGATACCCACTAATTGTGATTGGCCAGAACTGGATTGCCTCTGCCTTCAAGGCAGACTGAGAAAGATAAGGTGCTCAAAGGGAGTGGGACTCCCGGCTGACAGGCCAGTTATCATTGCCTTGCTGAATTCAACAAAACCAAGTTCACTTTGCAAGGGAGACAGGGAACAGATGCTGGGTAAGAGCTAGCAGTGTTTGCTGAAGGGAAACTGATGCCTGGGAGCAGTTCCCGGTGGAGGGCTCACCTCCCTGGTATGTGGCACGGTGGGATGTGCAATGGCCCATGGGGCATAGAAAGTCAGCACCAGGCCTCACAGGGTTACCGAGGAAGATCTCATCTTACTGACTGCCGAGCCAGATCTTAGAGGATAAGAAAAGATTCCTCTGGGGGAATGGGGAGGAGGCAGGAAGCACTCAGCACATAGAGGCCTGAGAGAACACTGGAAGGTCTGAATCTGTTCAGGGTTTTGTAGGAAGCTCAAGCAGTTCACTGTTGAAACTCCTAACATGGGCATCAGGGAGATGCAGGAGGCGAGGTCTGGGATGCGCTTGCGTGCGGCACTTCAGCCTAGATTCCATTCCCGCAGCAGCAGCCTGCATCCATCCCATGGTGTCAGTCAGGCAAGAGGTGGGATTGAAAACACGGGCCACGCAGCCTGGGCCCCATGTTGAAATTCCGTGTCTCTCACGTTACCTCTCCGCTTTGACTTTCTCCTCTGTCAAATGGGGATAATAAGAGTCCCTGCTCAAGGCTGTGTGAGACACAATGAGGAATGTGGGTGGGATGCTGGGGATGATGACTGACCCTGGCAGTGGGTGGGGGTGCCCTCAGCGAGTGGGAGTGATGATGGTGACGCACCTGGGGGGACTACTGCATAGTTTCTGCAGAACACAACAGGAACGAAACCAGGACTCTCCCGAGTGGAGCACGTGTGTTGTGTATGGAAGAAGTCAAGTTTCAGAACTGGCTGATGACTGGGGTGAGGGAAGAAGGCGTGTCGAGGTGAGCTGTTGAGTTTTGGGCTCTGTGGCCTGGGCGGAGGCACGGCTGCTGGCACCCCCCAGACTCAGGCTCTCCGGGGTCCCTGGAGTGACTCAAAGTGAATGCAGTTCTTAGGCACAGTGAGCGCCCTGCAGGCGGGGGTGGGAAGGACAGCCAGCCCCTGCCATTTGCAGACGTGTGCCAGGCAGCGTGTGGGTTTGGCTGTTTGGCACCTGGGAGCTGCTGGCTTTTCCACCTGGCATCTTTGGCACCTTTATGCCAAGTGCTGTGTTAGGCTCTGCGAACCGTGCAGAGTAAGACACAGTCACTGTCCTCCTGGGCAGGAGGGTAAGACAGACAGCAGCCTAAGACCGATGACCACACAACACCCACGGTACAGAGATAAGGTTGCAAGATAAAGACAGAAATAATGGAAAGCGGGGGATGAGAACCATTCTGTAGCATCAGCGCCATCCGCTCTTGGCCAGATTCTTCTTTCTGGCGGGGGCATCCTGTGTCCTGTGTGATGTTCAGCATCTTCCCTGGCCCCTAGCCACCGATGCCAGTAGCATCTCCCCGGAGTTGCCACCAAAGATGCCCTTAGATCTTACCAGACGTCCCCTGCAGGACAGCACTGCCCTCGTTGAAAAGGACTGGGGCAGTGTAACCAGAGTGGGCAGGAGCTGTTGTCAAAAGAAGGTCACAGGAGGGCTCCTATGTCCGTTTCTAGGGCTTCCGTGACAGTGACCCTGCAGTGGGTGGCATGAAACAAAAGACATTTCTGGAGGCCAGAAATCTGCAATCCAGGTGCTGGCAGGGCAGCTCCTACCTAGAGGCTGTGGGGGAATCTGTTCCAGCCTCTCCCAGCTTCTGGTGGCTCCGGGCAGCGCCTGGTCTTTTGTACTTGTGGCTGTGCCTCTCCCTTCTCTGTCACCTCCTTCGGGTGAACCTTCCCGCCGTGTCTCTCCTCTGTGTCTCTGCATCATAACTGTCCTTCTGCTTTCTCTTGTCTGGAAACCAGCCATTAGATCAAGGGTCCACCCTAAATCCAAGATCATTTCATGTTGTGTTCCTGAACTAATGCCATCTGCAAAAGCCTTGTTTCTAAATAAGGTCAATTCTTAAGTGCCAGGAGTTAGGACCTGGACACAGCTCTTTGAGCAAAATAGTTCAGCACTATGCTCCTTAAGGCATGAAACCCAAGGGAAGGATGGGATTGAGGCACTCAACGAAGTGTGTGTGTTGGGAGTCAGGGATGGTGTGTTCCGGGAAAAGAGATGGATGCAAAGGTGATGGATTTGTGGCATGAGCGAGGGTGGCACAGCCAGCATGACCGCTGGGTCTGGAGTGTCGGGAGCAGGGCAGACTTAGAAGGTGACTTTGCACACCTAGGCGAGACCAGCTCATGTGGGATCTCGGAGCTCGTGAGAGTCACCTTGCGTTTGATGCTGCCTGCGGTGGGAAGTTTCAGAGTTTTAAGCAGAGTTTGCTGTGGGTTTGTTCTGTTTCCCGTTTTCTCCTTTGGAGGAGGCTTAGAGAGATAGTGATGACTCCACAGCTGTTAATCATCAGGAAGCTGTAATCACTAAGAGAATGTTTGAAATCATCAGTTAAGGATTTTTAGAAGGAAGTAAACCAAAGAAATACTGCAGTCGCCTGCCCTAATTATTTCCTGGGCTTAAAGTAACCAGGTGCATTTGAGAGATTATTTTTCTTCTGATTTATGAAGGTCTCAGGGTCCAAAGTTTGAAAGTGCTGATCGAATTTGTTCTCAGATGTTGTCATAGAAATCTGGAACTCTTCTATTTGTCTCAGAGTGAAATTTCTTTGATTATTCACTCAAGGGTTTGATAGGTTTCAAAAGGGCCTTCAGGACATCTCTTGTTGTAAAGTGTCAACTTTAGATATCAAGAAAATTATGATATATTACTATAAGAGGGAAAATAAGCAGCCAAAAAACCCTGAACTTGAAGCATTAAGCAAACCCCTCAAGTTCTAGGGGTTTCAAGACGTGGATGCCAACATGGGACTCTGCTTTTGAAAGATGGATCCAAATGTGAGGTTATTTAGAGCCTCTTAGAATTTTGAAAGCTAGGACAGTGCCTTCAGCAGAGCAGGCACTCAAAATAAGTTTTGTTAAATGAACGTTACTTTGCAGGAGAACAGGTCTAGTAAAGGGTGTGCATCTCACTTTGTACTAGGAACAGAAAACTTAAATGAAGCAGCGGCCCCCCCTGCCATTCCACTCATGGACATGTGCCCTGAAGTGGGCATGGGATGTAAGCCCGTTTTTCCTCGCAGGTCTCCATTCTCCTGTGCTTGTCATAGAATGAGTTTACCGTGGAAAGATAAGCATTGCCGCTATGGTGTGGATCACCAAGCAAGCCAGTGACTACTGACATCCAACTCCGGAAATGTCCATCTCCCTGACGCTGGAGGGAGACACTGGACTCCCCTTCAGGGAGATGCCGGACTCTCTGAACTAAGAGATTTTTATGTCAGCCTTTACCATTGGCTTTCTCGAGAGTCTCTTTCTTAGATACTTTTGACTCTGTATTTTTGCCTCAACAGACTTACTTGAGAACCTGCCTATCACACAGGTTGGGATTCCATGGCCCCACTGCCAGCCGGTGTTCTTCCCATTGTGGGTAATGACTCATTAGAAGGAGACAAGATAGATTCAGCAGGTATTTAAGAGTCAGACTAGCATGGAATGAAACGGAAGTGAATAGACCAGAACGTAACAGAGTAGAAGAAAAAAACAGTACTGTGTAATGAGACTTTCATTTTGGTGAGATGAATTCCTGGGTGTGTGTATGTACATGTGTCCTAATCATGATGACAATATTTCAGACCGTGGGACACACCCCGACTCGTTTGTAAACCATCCCCACGTGCTCCACTGCCCAGCTCCTCATTGTTAAGCCTTAAAGCAGGAAAAGCACCTACAATGTGTGCTCTGGGTTGGCGAATAGTCGGCTTATAGATTTGTGGACTAATCACCATTGCTCTGGCATCAGATTTTCAGAAGAACCCTGTGGGCGCCTTCCCCAGGGCTGGCTGAGTTATGAGGGAAACTCTTGGTTCCAGTGTTTCCAATCCTATATTTCTGCCCTACTCATTTCCATGGACAAATTATTTGGGCCAGTGTGAGATCCAGAATCAGGCCTGATGGGCGAGGATGCCCGGTGCACAGAGCCAGGAACCAGAGGCGTCTTCCCAGTGTGTTAGGATTGTTACTGTGCCCATTTTAGAAGATCAATTGGAGGAGCAAAAACAGAACAGGTTTTTCTTTTAAAAAAATTAAGTACCTCTAGTCATTGACACCTTCACTGCCCAGTGAGGAGAACATCATTTCCTAGAGCAGATGTGCTCAGAGCCACTCACAGATCTTGACAGGAGAGCACAGTTCCAGGAACACCTGCATCCAAGCACACCTTGCTGGCAGAAGGCGCTGTCATAGTAATGTGTATTCCTCCAGGCCAGTCAGTGAGATGACGATCAATTCACAGGTCCCCAGGCACAAAAGACGACTGGACTCCCCTCTGCTCGGGACTGCAAGAACGTTGAGGTGATACCGTTTGTCTGTGTCCTCACCCAAATCTCATCTTGAATTGTGGTTCTCATAATCCCCATGTATCATGGGAGGGACCTAGAGGGTCCCTGGAGTCACGGGGGTGGCTCCCCCATGCTGCTCTTCTTGTGATAGTGAATTCTCACGAGATCTGATGATGTTATAAGGGGCTTTTCCCCCTTTTGCTCAGCACTTGTCCTGCCTGCAGCCATGTGAGTCATCCCTTTGCTCCTCCTCCACCTTCCGCCATGATTGTGAGGCTTCCCAGCCATCTGGAACTGTGAGTCCATTAAGCCTCTTTTCTTTATAAAGGGCCCAGTCTTGGGTATGTCTTTATTAGCAGCACGAAAACTCTGATACATGAGAATGCCATGATGGATTGGTTGTTCACCAATACAGCCCCGCATCCCCACCGTTCATGGACCATGCCATCAGATGGGGTTGGGTTGTGGTCGGTCAGGGAAAGGAAAGATGGGGACCGCACGGTGGGTTGTGGGTGAGAAAGGAAGAATCGTTTCCTGGGTAATGTTGGTGCCCGTGAGCTGAGCAGCTGCCTCCTCTGCCTCCCCACGTCGTTCAGGTCAATCAGCCCACACGGCTTGCAGGGTTCTGCCTGGTTTGTCTCAGTTAGGCTTTTTACAACCTATACCAGTTTGCTGGGACTGCTGTAACAAATGGCAACAAACTGCATGACTTAAGACAACATAAATGTAATTCCTGTTGGTTCTAGAGGCAGCAAGTCTAAGTTGCACCTGCCCCAGAAGCGCTAGGGGAGGACCCTTCCTTGCCACTCCCATCTGTGGGTGGCTCCAGGTATTCCTGGCTAGCCGTGGCATCACTCCAGTGTCTGCCTCCATCTTCAAGTGACCGCCTCCTCTTCCTGCATCTTTTCTTCCTCTAGTTCTTAGAAGGACACCTGTCATTGGATTAAGAGTCCATTCCAAATCCGGAATGCTCTCATCTCAAGATCTCTTACTTAACTACATCTGTAGAGACCCCTTTCCCAAGGAAATAAGGTCACATTTGCATGTTCTGGGGCTTGGGGATGGGCATTTGCTTTTAGGGGACAGCATTCAATTCACTTTAAAGCCAAGAGAAGAAACATACTCTTCTGGGGTCAGAGTTCAGAGTTCTGTTCAGTAATACTTTGCCAAGACCTCACCCTGTGCTGTGAGCTGGGGATAAGTGTGGGTGGAGATACAGGCACCAGCCAATCAAGCAGTGGTCACAGTTCTGCTGTTGAAGAGCTAAAGAACTTTCAGCAAGAGCTTAATCTCTGCATGCCTCAGTTTCCTTCTCTGTGAAATCTCCTTTCCTCAAAGCTTCTGTCCAAAAGTTGTCATCTCTGTAAAATCTCCTGTGATCACTATATTAAAATTACACTCACTCCTAATCCTCTGATAGCCCTTATTTTACTACACAGAAAGGTAGCTTTGGAAAGATGATTTGTCTGTTCTGTCTACTGTTCGGGCTCAGGGTCATAGTAGGTGAGCAAGAACTGTGTGTGGAAGCACTGCATAGTGCTAGAGATGGCCTAGAACTTGTCGCCAGATGTTTTATGAGAAATAAATCAGAGAGTCCATGTGATAGGAGATCTCGCATGAATGCCAGCTCCTGCCCTATCCCCTGCCATTTCCTGGATGACTGCAATACCAGACCTGCAATGCCCTGGATGTCACTCATTCACAGCGAGAAATATGCAACAGGATGTCAGATAATCCTGTGGCAAGATGTATTATTTGAGCCTCCCATCTTTTCTAAGGCAAAGATATTGGAGGGAAGTATGATCAGTTTTCATCAATCACAGCACGTATCTATAAAGTCTTCATAAACATTGGATTAGCAAATACTGAATCATTGCTCTAAAGGAAATATAAGCCAGGTGTGGTGGCTTACGCCTGTAATCCTGGTATTTTGGGAGGCTGAAGCAGGAGGATGGCTTTGAGCTGAGGACTTCCAAATTTGCCTGGACAACACGGCAAGACCCCCATCTCTAAAATATAGGTTTTTTTTTTTTTTTTAAGGGAAATACAGAGTTAGGTCCCTACAAGCCTTTAGTCATAATATATCCATCAATGGGTTAATGCATAACCTGATTATGTGCATTTTTCTGTCTAAAGAAGACTGATTAGATACATATTGTTGATTTATTCACATTGAACTCATGGCCAACTGCACCGTAACTCACGCCTGAAGGAAGCTGACGGAATGCAGGCGTCTCTGTGAATCACAGTGCAGCCTTCTTGCACTTACGAACATCAGACGATGCTTTATTCCTGTGCTTGGGGGATGTTTAAAACAGCAAAATCACCAAAAGAAAGCACAAAAAGACCAAAAGCATGAAATTACATGGACTGCCATGGAAGGCCACTTGCTTATATGTGGTATAATGACTGAAGCAGGACTTCAGAACATGGCCACACTGGACCTCAGCTAGGAGCGTGCTTTGAGCCACTCAAAATTGTGTCTGCACTGCCTTATCGGGGAATGCCCGTGAAAATGCCAGGGGCACTGGTGGACTTTACCGAGTAGGCGGATTTGCTAAGACAGAATCCACACGTGATGGGGCTTGACCGTGAATCCAACTGGTACAGCTGAGTGGAAGAGTTAAGCTTATCCCGTTCATTTCTGACAGCCTCTCTGGGGAAACTCAGGTTGTCCATGCTAAACACAAGCTGGGGAGCTGGGGCAAGCTGGCAAGCTGGGGAGCCAACCTTTGGGAGAACCAGCTTTCTAGTAGCGAATCTGAGGCTTTATAGAGGACTCAGTTCAGCTAGCTGTGCCTGCTCTTTGGAAAGGGCTTAATAATAAGATAACCAACTCGCAAACCTATGGGTGTGAGAAAGGAAGCCTGCTCGTCCCCAGTTTTCCCTCGGAAGTGGCTCCTTGCGTCTCCTGCGGGCATCGCCTCCCTGAAGACACCCTCTGAAGGCTCAGTCGCTGGGCGCGGGCTGAGTAGAAGGGAGCTGATCCAGCTGGGAGGCTGGCCGGGGTTTAATACCCTCCACAAAGAGCAGCTTTGAGGCTGACGGCATCTGGCGGCTTGAAAGAGTGCCAGTGGCAAGACACTAACTTCAGCGGCTCAAAGAGAAGCACTTCTCGGAAGCTTTCCTTGCGTTTTGTCGGCAATGAAAAGCGGTGGGCAGTCTAGCAAGCTCTTAAGAGGAAAGGGGGTTTGCTTTTAAGAGGAAGAGATTCCCGCCAAGGGGAGGCCGTCTCGGATACACTCTGCTCTCCCCCCCCTCCCCTTTGTCCCATGGAAGACCCTTGTGACACTCCTCCCCCAGAGCTGTCCAGTTTTGTTTTCTTCATTCACTTTTATTTTTTCCTTAGGTACGCACAAAATACATTCATACTTGAATGGCCAAGCCGACTCCCCGTGGCTCAGCCACCCTCCGCCGCTCCGTAATATTTCAGCCTCTCCTTAGGCCAAAGAAGCCATTGTTCTGGGCTTGGCACGAGCTCCCAGACCCTTCACGTATTGTGTGGGCGCAGATTTGTGCTCACGGGAAAATGCAGTTGTTCCCTGAGTTCTACTAAGTTACATAAATGCTATCATGCTGATGTACTGCGCAGACCACCGTGGAGGAACACCATTTCCCTTGTGATAGAAGCACATAATGTGTTAAATAGACATCAAAGATCCAGACAGCGCTGGCGGATAGAACCTCAGCAATAATGGGAATGTCTCTGAGCACGCGAATCCTGGCGAGTGAGACCAAAGAACTGGATTTTTAATTTTAGTTAATTTTCATATCAATAGCCACATGTGGCTGATGGCTCTGTGTTGGATGGTAGCACAGCTCCAGGTCATGCTTTTTATTGTTTGTTTTTTGTTTGTTTTTTTTTTTATGATGGGAAATTTTCAGACATCTACAAAAAAAGAGAATCATATTCCTAGGCACGCTTCCTCCAGCTTTGATAATAATGATTCCACCATAAGAATGTCGCCAGTCTTGTTCTAGAGTCTTCCTTTTAACTGTCTGCAGTATTCTTTTGCATAAATAATATTTTAACCTTTCTCCTATTGACAGAAGGACAGATCAGACCTTTTTCTAATTTTCTGTTCAAACACGTAGAACAGTGATTCTCTTGGTACATGTTTCTTAGTGTGTGTGGTATGTACATCTGAGTATGTATGTGTATCTGAGTACATGTGTGTTTGTGTTGTGTACACCATATATCAGTATATGTGTGCATATCTGTGTTTATGTCTGTGTGTGTCTGTGTATATGGATGTGTGTGTGTATGTGTGCATATATACGTATGTCTCTGTGTCTGTGTATCTGTGTGTTCATGTCTGTGTGTGTATTTGTGTGTAGGGTGCGTGTCTGCATCTGTGTGTATACCTATGTGTGTCTATGTATGTGTGTGTCTATATGGGTGCAGGTGTGTGTGTGTTCATGTGCGTCTGGGCATCTGTATGTGTATACACTCAGATCCATGTGTATCTGTGTGTACATGTGCATATGTGTGTGCATGCAGTTGTTTAGGAGTGTGCCTGAATGTGCGTGAGCACCCATGTGTACATGTGTGTGAGCACGGACACGTGTATTTGTGCTGTGTATATCTATATGCAGGTCTGTGTATTCCTCTAGGGCAGGAACTCAGAAGTAGGCAAGGGATGGGTGCATTCTCAGCTTTCACAATGGCCAGCTGCCCGTTGGCCAGTTCACTTCCACAGGCAGTGAAACCAACTTCACATGGAAACACTTTCCGGGCGCTGTGGAGTTCCCAGCCATGCCGAGTGCGCCCGACCCCGGGGACGGATGCTTGAGCTGGTTCCCATGGTGCTCAGGCTCTGGCATCTGCCTGGGAATCCCTGTGTGTCCCGGGATTCAGGGCCAGTTAAAGCAGGTCAGATTAATGACACAAAGCCCCCCTGTTCCCCTAATCATCTTATCGTTCCTAAGTTCAAATGGAATTTCTCTCTCCACCCCCAGGGGATTTCTCCTGCCCCGCCCCAGTCCTTGTCTTGGCAGGGCAGGGGACCATCGGTGTTTCTGGATCTTGCTCGAATGAGTTTTTCCAGGCGAATACTTTCCCATAAAGACACAATTAATGCAGGAAGGAATCAGAAGCCCAGGGAGGGAAAAGGCTAAGCCATTTTGCTTTCTTAACAGCTTGCAATGTTCTGCTCCGCCTCCAGGAATCCTCGTAGTGTCGCCGCGCTCTCACTGAGCGGGCCTTCCACATCAGGGTATCTGTGGATTATCTACACAGCGATGCTTCTTACACTCTTAAGAGAACTGCATCTTTTTAGCTGGCCTACTGGGGCCCCATGGCTAATGCCAAAGCGTGGGTTTTAGCTAAGCAGGACAGTTTAAAAACAAAACAAAAACAACTCCACTACCACCAAAGAAACCCAACCCCTGCGCCAAAAAAAAAAAAAAAAAAAAAAAAAAAAATAGAATCCTACCAAACAAAAAGAGGTGGTCAGGTTCCAGAAAAGGGGACAAGGGAGAAGTCAGGTGATTGGCCTGTCATCGATTATTAGAGGAGCTGAAGTCTGACCTTCTCCTTCTTGAAAGACAAAGCAGACGATTTAGAGAGCAAACGGATCAATAAGTCCCTGGTTTGGGAGGTGCCGCGCATGGGTCACGGGGTGGGAAAAGACCTGGGGAGCGCCCTCCCTGCAGAAGACACCGTGGGATGTCGGAGCTACCCCCAAGGCAGGGGCTCTGGAGGGGCGGCTTCTCCAGCAGTTGTGTGGCCCCCAGGCTGGGTGGCAGAGGCAGGCAGGAGTGTACTGTTTGCCTTCTGTCAAGTGAAGAAGGATCGAAAGCTTTTATGAACCCCATTTAGAGGAAGGATCTTTGTTGTCATTTTCAAGATCAGACAGCAAAGTTTTCAGGATTCTAAGCAAAGCAAGGCCGGTGACCGTGGGCTAGATGGCTCTTCTGTGGCCTTTGGTGAGGCCACCGTGTTGGGGACTTCATTCCTTGGCTGCACTAAAGCTTCTGGAAGTCAACGGGTGTTTTTTAAGACCATTTTTCTTATGGATCAATCTTGTTCAGTTCTGGTTTTTACGTGTATTTCTGGAAACTTTTTGTTTCACTTAATCACGCCTCATGCAGTAAGTGAATATTCTGTCCCCTTCAAATCCGCCTCCCACAGTGGGGCACTGAAGGCTGGCTTGGTGAGCCCAAGTAATGTCCACCAACCCTCCCTTCAAAGACGCACACGCAACTTTGGCGCCTCCTGCTCGATGCCACATCCCTGCAAAGGCCCCCGCCGTGCAGGTTATGGGGTCCCCTCCCGGCTCCTAAAACCTTCATGGCCACCTATGATGTTTGCATTCAGGTCTGTCAAAGTCCAGCCTCCTGTCTTGGTTTTTGTCACTTTGTCTCAAAACATTCAAGAACCTTTATGGGCTGTTATACCCTTTCCAGGCTCAGACGCTGAAAATGTGATGAGTTTGGCTCGGGTTTGCAATTTAGATGCACCTGTGTTCAAATCCTGTGTGACTAGAGATCTGGTCATGGTCTCCGCCTCCCTCTTCCCATCTGTGGAATGGAGCTAACAAGCTCGGCTTCATAGGATCCTTACAAAGATCAGAAACACCAATGCCAAGTCCTGGCACAGAGCCTGATGCACGCCACTTCAGTCATCCAGTTTCTTTTTGCCCCTAAAATGGTTCGGTTTTCGATTGACATGAGGCCCTCTATAAGATAACGCAACCTTGTTGAACGATGAGAACGTGTGGACACAGGGAGGGAAGCATGGCACACTGGGATCTGTTGGTGGGGAGCTGAGGGGAGGGACAGCAGGCGGTGGGGAGGGTGGAGAGAATGTGGGGAGAAATGCCAGATATAGATGATGGGGGGATGGAGGCAGCAGAGCACCTTGCCATGTATATATGTATGCAACAATCCTGCATGACCTGCACGTGTACCCCAGAACCTAAAGCACAATTTAAAAAGATAATCCAGCCTGTGGGCTTTGTCTGCGGTTGTAGAAAATCATGACTCTGCTTTATGCAGGATATGTTTCCAGATGCATTTTAGCATCCTTTACATCTCTGGAGGAGAACAGGGAGGGAAGGAAATGAGAAAACATCGCCGAAGTTAGAGAGGAAATACGAGAAGTTCAGCTTGGACAGAAGTCCTTAACGGAACATCTGTTGCGTAAAACACAGCAGATCAGAAAGAACTAGGAAAGGACGTTTGATCCGCGCCTCTGATTTGCCACAGCAGCAAGTGAGTCGTGTACAGGAGACATGGATGCTCTTTGCCCCGTGAGTTGCTGTGGACATCAGGCTTGTGTCTCTCCAGCCACTGCCAACTCTGAACTTGGGGCGAAGGCTACCTCTCACCACACTGCTTTCACAGAGAACCGGGCCGTGGCCCCTGGAACAGACCCTCAGGAAGTATGTGGGCCTGGCTGGCTCGAAGGGTTTGCGGGTAGGACCCCTCATGCTTAGACCCAGAAGACACGCACATGGGGGCTGTGTGTTATTCGGTATTGATTGTATGGGCATAGAGAGCCTCCCCATCAGAACTGGGAAGGCTCCTTCTCAGCTAGATGTGTTTTCATCAGAGTTGACATTTTATTCATTTGCTCTTTCCCACGTCCACCCCCCAGAATGTTCATTTATGACCCGTCAGGCAGACCTGAGAGGTGAGCCCCTGAAAGTGGTACCGCTTCTCTCTTTCAGCAACATTTAACCCTTGATTTCCTAGATGGCTGGAAGGGCCAACGCTTGCATTTGAACCACGGGGGAGGCTCCGTACTTCTTCCCCTCCAGGGGTACAGACACAGAGGTGGCTGTCCCTGCAGAAACTTCCCTCCACGTTCTCCCTTTCCCACAAGCCTCCCCAAATCCTCATCCCTCCTTCCGCAAACCCAGACCCTGCCTGGTCTCACGGTCGTGCAGAATAAACTCAGGGACTTGAAGGCTGGATGAGGAGATAAGGAAAGAGAAAAACGAAATGGCACAGCAGGGGTCACGTGGTGTCGCCCACCCCAGGCTGCGATTGCTCTGCGTGCGTGATGGGCTTCAGGCCTCCCATCTTCTTGGTAACACTGTCAAGCAGGTTTCGTTCTTATCCCCCACCTTTTAGATGAGGACATTGAGACAAAAAATGGGGCACACTGGTTTACGAGCATGCGGCTGGCTCAGTTCTTGACTCGTAGTAGATGCTCAGATATTTGTTGAGTGAATGCATGAGTGGAGGAAGATGCAATTGAAAAAAACTGGAAATGAGACCAGTGTGGTGGCTCGTGCCTGTGATCCCAGCACCTTGGGAGGCTGAGGTGGGAGGATCCCTTGAAGCCCAGAGTTTGAGACCAACCCTGGCAACATATGGAGACCCACATCTCTACAAAAAATAAAAATACATTGAAAAATTAGCCAGACGTGGTTGATGCACACCTGTGGTCCTTGCTGCTTGGGAAGCTAAAGTGGGAGGATTGCTTGAGCCTGGGAGTTCGAGGCTGTACTGAGCTATGGATGCACCACTGCACTGCAGCCTGGGTGATACAGCAAGACCCTGTGGCAGGAAGGGAGGGAGGGAGGGAGGGAAAGAAGGGAAGGAAGAAGGGAGGGAGGGAGGGAAGGGAAGGGAAGGAAGGGAAGGGAAGGAGGGAGGGGAGGAGGGAGGAAGGGAGGGAGGGAAGGGAAGGAAGGGAAGGGAGGGAGGGAGGAAGGGAGGGAGGGAAGGGAGGGAAGGGAAGGAAGAGAAGGGAAGGAAGGGAAGGGAAGGAGGGAGGGAGAGAGGAAGGGAGAAAGGGAGGGCAGGAAGGGGAGGGAAGGAGGGAGGGAAGAAGGGAGGGAAGGAAGAGAAGGAGAAGAAGAGAGAGGGAGGGAAGAAAGAAAAGAAAGAAAAACTGGGAATGCAGTGGGTTTTGCTGTGTAAACCTCTCAGCAAAGAAAGAAAAGAAAGAGAAGGAAGGGAGGGAGAAAGAGAGAAAGAGGAAACACTGGGAACACAATGGCTGTGCTGTGCAAAGCTCTCTGCAAAGCCCCAGTGCAGGAAACTGCAGAACGAGTAAGCACGTGTGACACTGCCCTGATCTGGGCCTTACCTGTGGCAGGGATGTGGGCATGGAGGTCACTCTAGACCTGGGGCTTCTGCACCAGGAGATGTGGATGCCTCTGGCCAGCCGACCACCTGGAGCACCCGGCTTGGGAAACCGGTGCCTGGGAGGGACCCGCACACCCGGCGCGTTGCCCTGCAGGGCTTTGAGTGACTGAGATTGTAGTGGACTCCTCCAGCAATTCTAAGGAACCAGATTTTTCTCAATTCATTACAAATTAAAAACAAAAATCAACCAGGTGCAGTGGCTCACACCTGTCATCCTGGTACTTTGAGAGATGGGTGGATCACAAGATCAGGAGTTCAAGACCAGCCTGGCCAATATGGTGAAACCCCATTTCTGCTAAAAATACAAAAATTAGCCAGGTGTGGTGGCAGGCACCTGTCATCCCAGCTACTCGGGAGGCTGAGGCAGAGAAATGCTTGAACCTGGGAGGCAGAGGTTGCAGTGAGTGGAGATCACGCCACTGCACTCCAGCGTGGGCGACAGAGTGAGACTCCATCTCAAAAAACAACAACAAACATGACGGGGGCACCCGGCATGGTGCCGAAACGCGGGTGTTTATGGAGGCCAGCTTCCTGTGCAGGTGGGGGTCACCCTGCCTGGCTCCTGGAACCCCAGACTCTGCTTGCTCCTGGGCGGCTGTGCCTGGCCCTCACCTGTGCCCTTTCGAGCCCTCTGGTGGCAGAGCTTGGAAATGTCCCCTGGCTCCTTGGCCGGAAGGTTCCTGTGTGGCTCTGACTTAGTCCCCAGAGGCTTGGATTTCTAGTTCCCCAGGGGGCTCCCTCCGCTTCCAGGAGCCCAAGCCCAGGAAAAGCCTCCGGGCCAGGAGCTTCGTCCTCTGGGTCCATGGTCTCAGTGTGGAGAGAGGAAGAGGCTCCTCTCCGGCTGGCGGGGGCTGGCCCAGAGGATACAGGGCCAGGCAGGGCTGGAAGGCCAGGGCGGCCAGGTGGAGACTCTGGTGATCTGAAGATCCAAGAGATGGCCCCTTTCTGACTCCAGCAATGGCTGCCAGGCAGCAAATCCAGCCTCTTCTTGCCGCAAATCTTAACCTCTTTTTTTTCCCCCTTTTTTCTTTTCTTTTCTTTGTTTTCGTGGCGGGGGAACAGAGTCTCCTTTCTGTTGCCCGGGCTCTGAAGTGCAGTGGCACCATCTTGGCTCCCTGCAACCTCCGCCTCCCGGGTTCAATCAATTCTCCTGCCTCGGCCTGCTGAGTAGCTGGGACTACAGGCGCTCTTCCATCATGCCCGGCTAATTTTTGTATTTTTAGTGGAAACAGGGCTTCACCATATTGGCCAGGCTGGTCTCGAACTCCTGACCTCATGATCTGCCTGCCTCAGCCTCCCAAAGTACTGAGATTACAGGCGTGAGCCACTGCCCCCAGCCCCACATCTTCACTTTGCTAAAGAAACCAAGAATCCAAGGTTTTCTGTGCTGTCTCTCATTTTAAATTTGTGGCGTCCCATCCTCTCCCCATTTCTTCTTCCCCTTGTCTCTTCCCTCTTCCCCCCTCCCTCCCTCTCTGTCATTCTTTTAACTGCTGTATGTACAATAAACTGTCCGAGGGCCAATGAGGCCCCTGGGCCTACAGTGCGAGAGCGCTTCCCTGGAGAGGGTGCCCCCAATTCTGAGCTCCGCAGCCCCTGACCAGCCTCTGCCGGCACTGGGCTGCGAGTGTGCACAGCAGTGGGAGAGCACGCGGGGAGGGGATGCCAAGCAGGCCCTGCCATCACCCTGCTGTGTGGGCACCCCAAAGAGGCGCAGTCACCCTCCACGGAGGCCTGAGCCCTGTGCTTTGCGCAGCTGACGCTGGCTGGCTTCCCTCCTCTTCCGGGTGCTGATTTCGTGTTGTTTATTTCGGTTGCCCTAGTTTTGATGCTGTAACGGGGAGGATCTTGTTTCCACTTCTTAACAGGGTGTTGGTTTCACACGTAGCTTGAGGGAAACAGTGGCAGCTGCCTAAATACATGCCAGATACTGAACTCACAGGAGGCTGCTCCCGAAGTCCCGTGCGTGGGGCCAGCAGCAGACCCTGACGGTTTGTGTCCTCCGACTCTGCCTCCCTTCACAGCCGGTGAGAGTGCCCCTGGGAGAGGTGAATACCAGAGCCCTGGTGGGATGTGGAAATGAGCCCGGGGCACCCAGGCGGTGGCAGTTGAGCCCCATGGAGTGATCACTCATGCACTTTGTTAGTATTCATTCATTCATTCATTCATTCTATACTTAGTAAGCACACTCAAGTTCCAGTTATTGATCGGGGCCCTGGGGATGAAGGAGATAAAGTCTGTCATTCCTGGGTTGCCCAGTGTCATATGAAAAAAGAAACACTGAGCAAAAAGGAAACAGCAAAAAACAAAGATCATTTTGGAGCTGGCAGGAAAAGCCGTGAGGACAGTGCAGTGAAGTGGGTGGGGACAGACGGGGCGCAGAAGGATGGGGTGACAGCTGCTTCCGCAGGGATGGTCAGGGAGTAGGCTCCTGCCAGGGCACATGGTCTCTCTCCAGAGTGCTCATCATCAGCCAACACAGCAGGTCTGTGTTCTGTCTTCTCCCACTGGCATGAAGGCATCATGCATGCAGGGATGCTGTTTTGTTCACGGCCACCCAGAACGGGGCCTGGCACATAGTAGGTGCTCAGTCAGTGTGTTGATCATGGAGGGAGCACCTGCATCATGGAAAGGCCTCATCAGGATTTGGAGAAGAGCATCCAAGAAGAGGCTCTGACCAGCCCCGCACCTCTGAGCTGGCATAATCATGCCATGCTGGTCTGTGTGGCCCGAAGTGGGTACCCACAGAGTCAGGGGCATTGGATGAATCCAGGTGGACACAGGCCAGTGAGGGCCCAGCCCTTGCCGTGTTAAGAAGCTTAGATTTTATTCAAAGAGAAGCTGCTGAAGGGCTGCTGATTTTTTTTTTTCTGTATTTTTGTTTTGTTTTGTTTTGTTTTGAGAGTGCAAGGTCTTGTTCTGCCACCCATGCTGAAGTGCAGTGGTGCGATCACAGCTCACTGCAGCATTGAATTCCTGGGCTCAAGCAATCCTCCCACCCCCATCTCCTGAGTATCTGGGCTACTGGCATGCCCCACCATGCCAAGCTAATTTTTTCATAGAGATGGGGTCTTGCTGTCTTGCCCAGACTGATCTCGAATGCATGGGCTCAAGTGATCCTCCCACTCCAGCCTCCCAAAGCACCGGGATTACAGGTGTGAGCCACTGCACCCAGCAGAGTGTTAGTTTTCTGGGCTGCTGCAATGGAACACCACAACTTTCTTGGCTTAAAATAACATGATTTGATTACCTTCGAGTTCCCGAGGCTGGAAGCCCGCAGTGGCCTCAGTGGGCTGACGGGACGGTGCTGGCGGGGCTGTGTGCCTCCCGCGGCTCCAGGGGCGAATGCATTTCCCTGCTTTTGCCAGCTTCTAGAGGCGCCCATGTACCTCAGCTTCTGGCCCCTTCCCCCATCTGCAGAGCGGGCAGCTGTGGGTGGGTCCTGCTCACATCACATCCCCTCGGGCCTCCTCTGACGCCTCCTTCCTCCACTCTTTTTTTTGGAGACTGAGTCTCACTCTGTTGCCAGCCTGGATTGCAGTGGTACGATCTTGACTCACTGCAATCTCTGCCTCCGGGTTCAAGCAGTTCTCCTGCCTTGGCCTCCCAAGTAGCTGGAACTACAGGTGCACGCCACCACACCCGGCTAAATTTTGTATTTTTAGTAGAGACAGGGTTTCAACCATGTTGGCCAGGATGGTCTCTGTCTCTTGACCTCATGATCCTCCCACCACTGCCTCCTAAAGTGCTGGGGTTACAGGCGCGAGCCACGGCGCCAGGCCCCTCCTCCCCTCTTAAGAACCTCAGGTCACATGGGGAGCCCCCATCACTCCGGACGATGCTCCTCTCTTACTCTCAGCTAACTGACCACCAGCCTCCACCTGCAGCCTCACCTCTGCCTCCCTGTCCGTGTAACCTCACAGAGCACAGACTCCACGGATGAGGATGAGGCCGTCTCTAGGAGAGGTGGCATTATTCTGTCTACAGCGTTTTAGGTCAGACAGGGACCGGGTCTGATTTCTGATGTGTAAAGATCCCTCTGTGCTGAAAGTGGAAATGCGTAACAGCCTCGAAAGAGCAAAGCTGGGAGCCCAGGGAGAGGCTGTGGTCGCGGCCAGGTCATCTGCACAGGTGACCTGGGCTGAGTGGTGGCCAAGGAGGGAAGATACAGGGCTGCTTTTTGATACAGGCAGATACAGGGCTGCTTTTCGAATCAGATGGTCTTCTAGTTTCTCAGGCCTTCCTGTTGACACTGTCCTGTGAAGAGCTGTGTGCTGTCCGCTCGGTGCGTTTTACCAGCTTCCAGTGAGTGGAGGCCAGTGCCTTAGCTCTGCGGTTCTCAAAGTGGGTTCCTGGGCCAGCTGCATCAGCGTCTCCTGAGAACATCTTTGGAAATGCAGATTCTCGAGCCACTCTAATGGAGGGGCTCTTGCAATGACACGCTCCCCAAGTGGTGCCCATGCAGCATGCCACAGTTTGAGGGCCGCTGCGGCAGGGCTGGCACTAACACTGAGATCCTGACTCCACACTGGCAGCCAACCAGGAGGGTGGCCTTAGGGGAGTGGCCTTTGGGAAGGTCAGGAGACCCTTTCTCATCATTTTTCCAAGAGCTTACTCAGCATCCTTCACAGGAGCTGAGGACAGACGTCATGTGAGAGGCTCGCTGTGGTGGGTACTAGGAGGCCCTGACTCCCTCCTCTGCACATGTTTGTTAAGTGGGAACATGTATTCCCTTCAGGAAAAGGATCTTGAATATCCAGCCACTTTCCCCGAGGACCCCAGAGCCCAGCCAAAGATTAAGTTGCCCTGGTCTGTGTGCTGGACGCGGTGAGGGAACCGTCCTAGTTAGCGTTTATTGAACACTGTCTGCATGTTGGGTTCTGTTTTAATCATCTTATATAGCTAATGCTCGAACCAGCCTTAGGAGGTAGGATGGTTGGTACTATTGCCCCATTCCACAGATAGGAAAACTGGGGCATGAAGAATGAACCGCCTTGCTCAAGGTCACCCAGACGATAAGTGGCAGAAAAAGGATTGAAATTCGGGTGGTCAACCTTCAGAGCCTGCGTATTTTGGCCCCACACAGACTCTAGACTAGGGGTCTGGCAAGCTAGAACTCGGGCCAAACCTCTGCCGTTTGCTTTTATATGGTCTTCAAGCTATAAATTTATATGTTTTAATGATTCCATTTTAAATGGTTGTGTAAATACTTAGATAGCATCCTCAGGTTTGCTTCTTGTCATAAAATACCTACTATCCACTAATATCTATGATCTGTGGATTAACTATAATATCTATGATTAGTGGATCCATGATCCACTCATATCTATGATCTACTATCCACTAATATTTAGAAACTTTGGTAAAACCTTTGCAGAGCCTCCTTCACCCTCTGCTCTCTCACTCTCTCTGTGCACGCACGCTCGCTCTCTCTCTCTCTCGCTCTCTCTCACTCTCTCTCTCTCTTTCTCTCTGTCTCAGAGATGTGTGCCTGCAACACAGACCCTTTTCTCTATGGAGACAGGGAGCTCCGCGCTTTGAGGTACCCTTGTAGGGATTTTAATAAGCCTCTACAGCAGCACCTGGGGGGAGGTGAGTTCTCACTCCGCTTCATTCATTAAGAGAGGCTCAGCTGGGCACGGTGGCTCACGCCTGTAATCTCAGCATGTTGGGAGGCTGAGGCAAGTGGATCATGAGGTTAGGAGCTCGAGACCAATCTGGCCAACATGGGGAAACCCTGTCTCTACTATAAATATAAAAATTAGCGAGGCGTGGCAGCTCACACCCGTAATCCCAGCTACTCAGGAGGCCGAGGCAGGAGAATCGCTTGAACCCGGGAGGCGGAGGTTGCAGTGGGCCAAGATCATGCCACCGCACTCCAGCGTGGGCGATGACAGAGCGAGACTCCGTCTCAAAAGAAAAAAAGAAAAGAAAAAGAAAGACCTGAACGGGCGTAGCCACTTGTCCAGGCAGCTTAGTTAGCAAGTGAGGATTCGCACCTTAGCATGCCTGATGCAAAAGCATATTCTTCCTTCTCGACTGCCCGCCTGCTTTGAAAGAGCTGATATTCCAGTTTCTCAAATACGATTTGAGTGTGAGAGAGCCTGACCCCAGAAAGTCATGAAGGACCACAGTGTGTGGTCCAGGGGAAGGATAGGGAGGAGACACACGGAGAAGGAAGGGCCAGTGCTGGCCAGGGATATCAAGGAAGACTTCCTGGAGGAGGTGGGCAGGAAAGACTGGCAAGCAGGGGATATTCAAACATTCTTATACAAAAGTAGATGATTTCAGGGGTATCCAGGCACTCTTTTGGCTTTCCTGGGCCACACTGGAAGAAGAATTGTCTTGCGCCACACATAAAATACACTGACACTAATGATAGCTGATGAGCTTAAAAAAAATCTCTTGTTTTTAAAAACTTTACAAATTTGTGTTAGGCTGCATTCAAAGCCATCCAGGGCCACATGTGGCCTGCGGGCCGTGGGTTACACAAGCTTGATTTATCTGTTTCTCTTACTAAGAGCTGTATCATGGTCTCTGGCCTGAGGCGTAGATGTATCAAGGTGCAAAAACAATGTCACCAGGAACCTGCAAGTTACAGAAACCTAAAAATGGGTGGTTCAGACAAAGTTGTGACTTTATTTTTCTTGCAAAACAAAAAGTCCTGAGAAATGCCTATCATGGCATGCAACTTATCCTAAGCGTCCTCGCTTTAAAATAGTGCCTGATTGACCCCATGGGCTCTAGGAAATGACTGTCCACAGTCAGCCTGTAACATTGAACAATCTCCCTCTTTTGAAATATCACCCAATTCCTACCTTGCTCGCTTCCAGCCAATCCAGGGCTGTCAAATGTACGTGAAGACTAAGTGTCTCCCCACTTTCAGAATTCCCATTTTCATAGGACACTTGCCAATCAGACGCCGTCTCAGGATTTCCTCTTTTATTCTATAAAATGGACTCTCCTTCCTAAAACCCTGGCATCCTTGCTGAGAGGAAACTGACAGGCAGTGGACTTCACCACCACAGGCGCACGAATTAACAGCCCTTGCTTATTTTGCTGCAGAATCAATTTTGTCTTTAATCATCCAGTGTTTGGGAGGAGTGTGCATTCCAATTTCAGTGTTGGGCATATATTAATATAAATCTATGTGCATCCAACATCTCTTAGCTTCCTCCTGTGGCAGGAAGGTGTCGCTAGATGCTGGGCTGAAGAAGGAAAGGAGTTTTGTGTTTGGTGGTGCAGGCTGGCATGATGCTTTGAGATGCCAAGGGGGACCCAGTGCCTGCTGTTATTCCACTCAGTCATCCTCAGCATGGGCTCCCTGCCTCATGGTCACAAAAAGGCTGCTGCATCTCTAGTATCAGATCAGCATTGCAATTGGGCTGAAAAGAAAGGGCACATGGGCAGAGGGACCTGTTAATGGCTCAGCTGTGCTCCTTTTAACGTGCTTTCCTTGAAGCCCCACCTAACGACTTCTTCTTGTAGCTCACGGCCTGACTGTTGGCACACAGCCATCTTTAAGTGCATGCAAGGCTGAAATACACACTTCTTTAAAGAGGATGTGTTAGTCCGTTTTCACACGGCTGATAAAGGCATACCCAAGACTGGGCAATTTACAGAAGAAAGAGGTTTAATGCACTCATCGTGCCACGTGGCTGGGGAGGCCTCACAATCATGGCGGAAGGTGAAAGGCATGTCTCACATGGCAGCAGACAAAGGAAGAGAGCTTGTGCAGGGAAACTCCCCTTTTAAACACTGTCTGAGCATTCAGTGCACAGTTTCTGTTGAACGGGTATCACTTTCACACCACCATAAAGTAGAAAAATCTACGTTGCAGTATCCTAAGTTGGGGACCAACTGCAGTCCCCTTCCCAGACCCCCTTGTAGTAGTGTTAATTATGAGCCAGGATGACACGAATATATAAACCGATGTTCACTGAGAGAGTTACCTGGGCCAATAAAAAAAGAAGGTTAAGTAAATAGACTTACCTAATATGGACATTTTTCCCTTAATTTGTTTCTCCTGAAACTCAGAGGCAATGGCTGGATGGGTAGCAGCTTTGTTGTGATCGTAGGCATGAAGCCCTTTAGTAGAGTTGGTGACACATGGATGCTGTGTCCTTAGTGAGTTCATGGATCTGTTGAATAAGCTCTGAGTAGTGCTTCTCTAAAGTTCTGTGGGGGGTGGACAACGACAAAGAACACATAATTATTATAAATACTTGTGATTGTTTTTACATAATGGACATTGCTCTACAACTTAGTTCTCACCCAGTAGCATGTCTTGGAGATCTTTCTATGCAGCTGCGTCCCAATAATAGTAAAGAATTAATAGGTAGTCATAAGTGGGAGTTGAACAATGAGAACACATGGACACAGAGAGGGGAACATCACACACTGGGGCCTGTGGGGGTTGGGGGGCAACAGGAGAGAATTACAAAAACTCACATGCATTAAACAAATACCTAGTGCATGTGGGGCTTAAAACCTAGATGGTGGGTTGATGGGTGCAGCAAACCACCATGGCACGTGTATACGTGTGTAACAAACCTGCACGTTCTGCATGTGTATCCCAGAACTAAAGTTAAAAAATAATTAATAGGTAATGTTTTTGAGAACCTACCATGTGCCAGGCATGACTGAGCCCTTTTAGGAACTTGTTTAATCTTCAAAATGGTCCCAAGAGGAGTGTGCTGTTATGAAGTTACTTCTACAGATGGGCTCAGAGGCACAGACCGGCTAAGTGAGCACCCGACATCACAGCTAGGAAGTGGCCGGGCTGTGATCGAAGCCCGGGGGACTGGACCAGAGCCACCCTCTCTGCAGGGCCCTGTCGTCGGTCTGGTCTCTTCTTTCTGTCTTCACAGCGTTTTCTCCTGGGTTTGCTATGTTCAGGCACTTTGCGGTAGACAGGCACTTACCTTAGTTCCAATTGGGGGCAAAGCCATAGTGGACACCTTAAGCACGTCTGCCTGTGCTCAGGAATGGGAGTGACCCTAGGGTGATCAGGGAACATCTTAGGTCAGCGGATGGCACTCAGAGGCATCAGTGGCTTCCAATCAGGTGCCCCCGCCACATCGGCAGCTCTGACCAGCGGCTGCTGCTCCCCCGAGCCTCACCGGCCCCTGGGTTGGGGAGCCTTCTAGTAGCTGGGCTCAGGACATCTCTCTGCCACTCCCTGATGGGTAGAGGTGGTTTCTTCCCCTTCCTCCAGCATGCTGTGTCTCCACCTGTGCCCAGGGGCCAAAGGTTTGCTTAACCTGAAGGCTTTCGTCCCATGGGGGAGAGAGTTCTGGATGGGGCTTCGCCGTGCGCCCTAACATGGTCCCTTCTATTTCCCTTGAGTGCCTTTTTTTGTGGTTTGTGAGTTTGCAAAGGAAGGTACATCTTTCTGGAACAATTGCAACCGTCAGGGGCCTTCAGCACCCAGCAACAGCACTGTAGCAAGGCAGGCAGCAGTGAAAGGTCATGAGAAGGGGTCTGTATTCCATAGAGAAACTTACAGACCACCATAAAACAGAGCAACAGTGGGTCTGCTTTTTGCTCTTACTACAGGTTGGCAATTCGAAATCAGCGTGTTGGCAAGTTGGTACCCGTGGAGGTGGCTTGCACCCGCCCTTCCCCCGGGACATTTCCTCCTCCAAGACAGGGGTCCCAGTGCTCCTCCCTCAGCTGCGTTCCAACCTTGCACTCCTGCAGCGTGGAGTCCTCTCGCTTCTCTCCTCACATGGCCAACTTGTGCTTCTAAACAGCGATGAGGGTGCACGGCTGCTCTCACCTGTCATGTCACACGCCCCTGTGGACTTTTTCCCATCTGAGCCCTTCCCTATTGTAACAGGTAACCTCCCCTCTGCACAGCCTCCCGTGAGCTTGATAAACACGGCTTAATTATTCATATGCTTCCTACGGAAGCAAGGCAGCGTGGGGCACAGGCAGGCCTCTTAGTGAATGTGGATTGAGGGAAGATCATTCCTTATCCTATCCCTCTGTTGACTTTTTCCCCCCTGATTAACATCAAGACCGAGATGGATGTCTTGCTGGTGCAATATTAAAGAAGAACCACAATAAGCTCAGCGGCCTCCTCCATCAGAGAGAATGCTGGGCGTCAGTCAATTAAGAATTACAGGAAGGCATCTCAGGCTGGCCCAGGCCATGAAGGGGAAAAATACAGGGGCCTCCGGCTTCAGGCACTGCTGGATTCAGGGGCTCCATCTCCCTATCTTTCTTTCCTCAATGTTAACTGTATGTACTTGCAAGCTGGCTTTCAGCATCTCTAGACTGACCTGAGCATCAGCCAGTGACGGTACGGCAACCCTTGTGTCTACCAAGCACCGACATCTCTCTGTATAGGAAAGAGCGGAGCCAGAGTGACATGCGGATTTGAAGTAAAGCCTGGGTCCTTTTGTAGTTCATAAGGGTGATGGTTGGGTTTTGACGCTCATGTGTGAGACGTGTCTCCCTTAAACCTTGTTATGATGTTGGCATGTTGTCCACCTGATGTGAAAAATAAGAAATGAGTAACATAAAAACATCCATAAAATAAAACCTATGTTCTGAGACGGGATAGCACAAGAGTGAGTGCAGGGGTCCTGAGTTCAAATTCCGATTTCAGAATTCTTAGCTGTGTGACCTTGGCTGAATTACTTAATCACTCTGGGTCTCAGTCTCTTTATGTGAAAATTGGAGATAATAAAAAGACTTCATGCATGAGGTTGTTGAAAGTATAAAGAAGTCTATATATAATATGTAGCACCCCAACCCACAGGGCATTGATGGGTGGTTTCCCTGTTGTCTTCTGCCTGTCTTCACAATCCAGGTGTCACAGGGATAAAAGATGTCACCCTCCGCTTAAGGAATTTTTTTCCCCATTGGCTTTTCAGGATTCTCCCTTATAATTCCCTATTCCCCAGTGGAAAGCTCAGTTGATTTTTATTTTTTAAATGTTCTTTTCACAACTTAAAGGCTATAAAATGAAAGAGAAAATGGCTTTTATCTTCTGGTGTATTCTTTTCTCTTTCTGTTTACTCAGTCATCAGGAAAGCATTTTCTACTCTGTCCCCTAAGACTTCTCATTAATATAATCATCCTAAATGCTGGTAAAAAACAAACAAAACTCCAGATTCTAACTGGCAAGCAGATGAAACTCACATGTGGGGGAAAAATGCCGATGGCTCAATGGTACATACGAGTTTTTTAAAATTGTCTGTAATTAGTGTAAAGAAAATATGTGGACTGTATTAAAAACAAGCTCTTTATGTTTGAGAAAAAAGACCATCATAAAGAACAGGAATGCTGTTCCTTTTTATTTATATGAATTGAGATAATTGGGGCGCTCAGGATTAATGTAAGTTTTCATCATAAATAATATCACCATCTGTGATCAATGGATGCCTCTCTCTTTGAATAGATACAGTGAAACATTCTCAAACCATATGCTATGTGAGCAGCAAATGCAGTTATTTAAATACTGCTGTAAATGCTTATATTATGCAAATCTAAATCCCTCCCGATTTTTTTTTTTTTTTTTTTTTTTTTTTTTTTTTTGGTTTTCATTACCAAACTGTTTGGGAGGCATAGTAAAAACCATGTTTACATTTTGAATCAAAGAGATAAACTTGGTCTATGGTTCAGATTGTAAAATGTGCGGAAGAAAACACTAAGAAAGTTCTCCTGTGCACAAAACATGACTTGGAAAGGCTTCCTCTCTGTCAGGGGCCCGCACTCCATGGCCCATGGGTCAAACCCAGCCCACCACCAGTTTTTGTGTGGTGGCCTGAAAACTCGTATTTTTTTTTTTTTTTACATTTTTACATCTTTAGATAGTTGGAAAAAATATTTTAATAGAGTAGTAGTGTTTCTGACATGTGAAATTAAAATTCTGTTGTTTGAAAGTAAAGTTTTAGGGCTGGTCACAGTGGCGCATGCCTATAATCCCAGCTATTTGGGAGGCTGAGGCAGGAGAATCACTTGAACCTGGAGGTTGTGGTGAGCTGAGACTACGCCATTGTACTCCAGCCTGGACAACAAGAGCAAAACTCCGTCTAAAAAAAAAAGTAAAGTTTTTATGGAGCACAGACAGAGTCACTGGTGGCGTTTGTCTCCGGCTGCGGTCGCAGGAGGGTTGAGTAGTTGCAATAGACACCATTTGGCCCATGAATCCTGAAATACCTACGGTCTGGGCCTTCACGGAAGAAAGTATGCTGACTCCTTCTTTATGTGACTTGTGAAGCAGAGTTACTGCAGTTTGGACAAAGCAAGATGGATCCTTTTAAGAAGCTTTTGGCTGAAAGTAAGAGAAAACCCCTGTGCACTGTGGAAGTCCACTGGCTCACATGGCCGAAAGGGCAGTGGCAGGGGGAGATCTCGGCGAGCTTGTCCCAGGCCCCTCACTGGGCCAACCCTGGCATAAAAGCATGGCCCCTTCCCTCACTGTACCCACCCGTGGCTGGCCTTGTCTCGGGCACTTCATGAATAGATTCCAGATGGATGGCAGTATTATGGGGAGACTTACTGCCTCACTGGCCCCCGGGGTGAAAGACATTTGCTTCTGTGCTTCTCTTAAGAGTGAGGGACCCTCTTTCCCAGAAGTCCTAAAACACTTCTCCTCATAGGTCCTTGGCCCAGTTTGGCCTGGGGCAGGGCTTTCTCAGTGCAGCACAGTGGGCCTTGGGGCTGGATAATTCTGTGTGTGTGGCAGAGCGGGGGCTGTTCCTTGCAGTGTAGGGTGTTAAGTAGCATCCCTGGCCTCTGTCTGCCCACTAGATGCTAACAGGATACCCCCAAACCCTATTCTTTTTTTGGGAGTTGTGGGACAGAGTCTCACTCTCTTGCCCAGGCTGGAGTGCAGTGGCACAATCTCAGCTCATTGCACCCTTCACTTCCCAGGTTCAAGTGATTCACTTTACTCAGCCTCCTGAGTAGCTGGAATTACAGGCACACACCACCATATCTGTCTAATTTTTGCATATTTTGTAGAGATGGGCTTTCACCATGTTGACCAAGCTGGTCTCAAATTCCCGACCTCAAGGGATCTACCTGCTTCAGCCTCCCAAAGTGCTTGGATTACAGGCTTGAGCCTCGGTGCCCGGCTCCCTCCCAGTAACCCCCAGTGCCATTCTTGACAATGGAAAAAGTCTCCAGACATCGTCAAATGTCCCCTTGGGAGCAAAACTGCCTCCGTTTGAGAACCATGCGTTTAGGTCTGTGTGTAACTGAACCAGGTGCTGGGAACTGGCTGGGAACTGCCCTGTTTGACTTAGACCAGGGAATGGCGAACTGCAGAACAGGGGTCAAATCTCACCCGTCAGCTGTCTTGGCATAGCCTGCAAGCTAAATATGTTATTTACAGCTTTAATGATTATATAAGCACCTGTATAATATTAATTTTTGTCTCCTAGCCTGCAGAAACCTAAGATATTTACTACATGGTCCTTTAAGAAAAAGTTTGTCAACCCATAGGTTAGATTAACACCAGTCATTCTCAGTCCTCACCTTTATGAGCCATGAAATGAAATCCATGATTCGGTAACCTACATATAGACGTAATTAAAGGCAAATCAGCATAGTGCTCTGTCATAGGGAGGAAAAATAATTCAAAGTAAAGGGATACCTTAACAAGTATATCTAGAAGGCCGAGTGAAGTGGTCAGATACTCACTCCTGTATTTGGTCACTATGGATGTGTCAGCCACAGATGAAGACTGGTATAGCAGTGTTGCTACAAATTGGATTTCATATGCAGATGGGGCATTGTGGATGTAATTTTCAAAAAGGATCAACAACTTTTTTTTTTTAAATAGAGAACAGAGTCTCACTCTGTCACCCAGGCTGAAGTGCAGTGGTGCGATCTTGGCTTACTGCAACCTCTGCCTCCCGGGTTCAAGCAAATCTCCTGCCTCTGCTTCCCAAGTAGCTGGGACTACTGGTGTACGGCGCCATGCCCAGCTAATTTCTTTTGTATTTTAGTAGAGTTGGGGTTTCACCGTGTTGCCCAGGCTGGCCTCAAAGCTCAGGCAGTCCGCCCGCCTCAGCCTCCCAAAGTGCTAGGATTACAGGCGCGAGCCACCGCGCCTGGCTGATCAACCACTTTTTAGATAAGTTTCATCAAAGTCAGCTCTCCACCTTAGTAGCTGCAATTCTGGAACATGCCCAGTATGTGAAATCATTGCCCTTCTCCCAATTTTTTAGTGGATGTTTTAAGATTGTCTTTCTGCTTGGATCACTGTAAGTGGGTTCCTGGCCTCTGTGAATATCCAGTGGGACAAAGTCATGCAGAATCTGGGCAATTCTTGATTGCTGTCGAACTGCCTCATGCTGCGCAGAAAACCTAGCAGAACTGGCTGCTCTCTAAAAGCCACCTGTGTTCCTCCCTCCACCCATTGTGATAATCAAAAATGCTACCCTCCCCAAAGACATTTACATCCCTACTGCCAAAGGCTGCAAATACGTGACTTTGCAGGGGGAAAGGAACTTTGCAGATGGGATTAAGGCAGGGCTCTCGAGGTGGGGGAATCATCCTGGATCATCCAGGTGGCCCTGATGTCATCACGTGGGTCCCTGTAGAGGGAGACAGGAAGTCAGGGGTAAGAGAAGCTGCCCGGGTATTTACTGGCTTAGAAGAGAGAATGACTGCATGCTGAGGAATGCAGGTGATCTCTAGAAAACGGGAAAGGAAACAGACTCTTTCCTGAAGACTCAGAAGGAACACAGCCCTGCTGACACTTCATGGTTTTTTGGTTTTTGTTTTAACTTTTAAGTTCGGGGTGTATGTGCAGGTTTGTTACCATATGTAACCCTGATTCATGCTGGTTTGTTGCACAGATTATTTCATCACCCAGATATTAAGCCCAATATCCATTCGTTATTTTCCTGATCCTCTCCTTCCTCCCTTACTCTTCACAGTCTGGCCTCAGTGTGTGTTGTTCCCCTAGTGACACTTTGATTTTAGACTTCTGACCTCTAGGACTATTAAAAAAAAATAAGTATGTGTTGTTTTAAGCGGCTAAGTTTGTGGTAATTCGTTCCAGCAGCATAGGAAGCTGACACGCCATCCCTTAGAGGAGCCCCTGTCCTGGGAGAGCCCCAGTCTGAGCCGATCAAATCCCACCTGCAGATAGACCTGGGTTCCAAGCCACATTGTGGGTGGCCAGCGTTGGAGGATAGGCGGAGGATGTGGAGGAATCGGCCACGTGGTCACCAGGCAAGACACTGGCTAAGCTTAACTTGAGGAAACACTGTAACACCATGCCGTTAAAGCAGCCCATGTTAGATTTATAACACTGCCTGGCAAACATTTCCCTCTGTGCCTACCCAAGGTACCCTTCTTGTGCTGATAAAGTCCAAGATTCTGAAGATTTTAGAGTATTTGTCTTCGACAGGCACAGCTCCTTTCCTGAACTCCTAGGGGTCTGATTGAGTAGCATCTGAGAGTGATTATGAAGTTCTCCCAGAGAAAAGGGGGAAATATCCCCCCAGGGGCTCAAAGGGGTATATAAGTACCTGCTCTTTTAAAGGAGAGTTTTACGGTTACAAAATTGCAGGCTGCGCTATGTAATTTCAGCAAAGGATATTCGGGGTTTGTTCAGAAGAGGCATTGAGATCAAATAATCCATTTATCAAGGTGCCTTTTGTTTCAAGAAAAAAGAAACAACGAGCCATATTTAGCAAAGAGAGAGAGACATTCTGTATCTGGGAATGTTAATAAATCACCAGCGGAGAGAGGAAAAAATATTCAGGCTGGCTTGTGTTTCAAGTAAGCTGCAGTGACTTGGAAGGAAAATCCAATCAGGGCTCTCCTTGAGGCGTATGGAGAAAGGCAAGTCCTGTTTTGCAGGTGTCTGATATCATCTGCGTAAACTGGAGATGTCTGATGCAGCAGTCGCCTCTGAAGTCCTGAAAAGAGCCAGTGGTGTTCCTCATCACCCAATGTGTTTCCCGTATGGATATCAGCCTTCCTTTCACCCCGCCTATCTGTAGTTTTACTTGTTGCTGTAACTGATCAACATATTTGAAATAATGGTGGTGATTATGATAATAGCAACAGCAGCTCGAATCCTTCAGCATGCTGAGTGCTCAGTATATTGCTTTAAGCAAAGGGTCAGTAAATTCTGAGGCTCAAGAGTTTAAGTTTTTTTTTCAAAAAAGCAAAAACAAAATCCTCATCTGGGAAGCTGTGTGACAAGGATTCATTGTTGAACTTTGCATGACTCCAGGAACTCTTAACCACTGTGATACATTTCTTCTTTCTGGGCTGGGGAAGGCTTTGATTAAAATTCTCCCTCTGTTTCTTCCTATGTATGTAACATCTAACAAACTACCTCAGGCTTTCTGTGTGAATCAAGTGAGATCAGGCTTTGTCAGCCTCAGTGCTATGGACATTGTAGGCTGGATAATTATTTGTGGTAGGGGCACTGTCTTGTATGTTATAAGATGTTTAGAACCATCCGTGGCTCCTACCGACGAGATGTCAGTAACAGCCTTCTCTCACTTCTGATAACCAAAAGACGTCTGCGGACGTCTCCAAGGGTTTCTCAGGAAAAATCACCCTTTCCTGGGGAACCCTGACTTAGATGCTGTTCTTAAAAGTCTGTTGCACACCCTCAAACAATTCCACTTGTGCCTTTGGATAATTTCAGGGGATGTTATCTTTATTTTTATTCAATTCAAGAGGAAAGCAGGACCTAGTATTTTTACCAAGGCACATGTGTGGGGATCCACTGCCTCCCCATTTAGAGTAGCACATGGCCTCATCCCATCTGCCTGGATGGTCTTCCCACTCCCCACATACCAGGCTCCCGAGCTTTCCCTCCACCAATCTCTTGGTTATATTGTTCTTCATCCCAGATTCCTGCCACACTCCATTCTGTCCCCCCAGGTCTCACCCATCCTTTATGTCCCAGCCCAGAAATCATCAGCTCTAAAGAATGCATCCCTGGTCAGCGCGTCTGGAAGTGAACACTGTGATGAAGGCAATGCATCATGTTAGCGGGGAGGCTTGTTCTCCCAGTGTTAATCCTGTCCGGGCGCTGAGTGACGTGGCCAGCTCCTGTGTCCACTATCTCAGCATCTCAAAAACACAATTTCCGGCAGCAGCTTTGTGGTAGAGTTCTCTGATGAACAACCGATGGAGGACGCAATATCCCCAGCACTGACAGGCAAGTACAGATAAAGAAAATGGATAAACAGGAGGGGAGACAGCAATGGATGTGCTGTCTGCGTGGAGGCCAGATAGGCAGGTGCAGCTGTCAGCTGCTCCCCAGCCTCCCTCCCGTGGCCGTAGGAAACCGGCATTGGACTTTTCCAGGGCTATTGTGTCAGGTCAATAAAAATGACTCAATTATCCTATCTTTCTGGGAGATGTTGGGGCAAGCAGATAAAGTGGAGTAAGAGGGGAGACATTTGTCAGAGCTCACAATGGCATGGCAGTCCTGGAATTGTTTCCTTGCCGTCAGGAGATAACATTTCCAAGAGAAAATGCACAGCAAAGGCTGGCAACCACCTCTTATTCCTTAATCTGCTGTCTCTGGGCTTTCCAAGATGAGAGGTGAGTTTAGGGGCACACACAGTGTTATAGCCTTCGAGGGTGCAGATGGACCCTGCAGAGCTTTGTGGGGGACCCGTTCATGTGAGCGTCTCTGTGTTTGGCTCTTGGGGATACCTGGATGTGGCACGAAATCACCTGTTCAACCAAATGAGAAAGTGGGAATTTGCTGCTTGTTTGAATTATTCTGAGTCTGAGAGAAAATCTCATTTTGCTGCTGCAATGTCTTCAGCACCTAACACTTGATCATCTCCCCACTTAAAGAAATGGCAAACAGGCTCAGAGCTATAGACAGGCAGCAAGTAGGGGAGCTTGGTTTCTTATTTACCGTAAGATTATTTAAACAAAATTATTCATATTAGTACATTATTAATTTCTATTTTAATCAATAAAGTTATCAATTCTTAGTAAGCTCCTGGACTGACAGTGCATACATTATCTGGCTCATGTCATGAGAGTGATGGATGTGTGAAGTTTAGGAAACATCATCCTCTGTTGAAAGCTCTGTGTACAGAGAGCTGCGCCAGGCAGTCAAGGGCATGTATGTACTCAAGAAGTTCTTGATCAATTCTCAGCAGCCCCATGGACAGTTCCTAGTGCATTATTTTACTGGGGAGAGGAATAATTGCTCTTATCTTCTGCAACAATTGTTATTTTACTTCTGGGTGACCATAAGCTCTAAAAGTAGGCAAATGTGAGGCAAAGAAGGTGCTTCCATGCATGTGATGTTTCTTCGACACATCTGATGTACTGACACTGAATGGCTGCAGAGTCGCCATCCCTGGTATTGGACACCAGAATGTCCATGGACATTGGCTCCAGTTCTTCCTACCACACGTGAGAAGTTCTGCCTTCCAATGAATGGTGTCTACATTCTCTCTCATCATGTCTTGAGTCATGGCTTCTTCCTCCATCCAGCTTGCTTAATGTTTGGGCTATTGATCAAACATCATGCATTCCTCAAGCGTTGACTGAGTAGTCACTGGGTCACATGGTATCTAAGAGAGGAGGGTACCCTGGTGGATAAAAACAGTGTCCTTTTTCTCACGAAGCTTCCACTCTCTTCGGGAAGCTGGTCATTAACCAAACCTGCACACAGATAAATATAAAATGACAGCTGTGTGAAAAGATATAAAATAGAGGTGCATGGTGTTTGAGGAGGGGCACTGGACCTAAGGGTGTAGATAAGGGTGTAGATACAGCAGATGGGGTGCCATCGTATGATCACTCTTCCACTGTTACAATTATTATGCTATGTGTGGAAGTCAGGAAGGCTTCCTATTAATAAAAGAGGTGAGGTGGATCTGGGAGTTGAATGGAAATTAATTAGGCAGAAGGAGTGGCCATGTGTGGGACCCTAGATATATGAAGGAGCAAGATCTATTTAAACTTCAATAATAATTTTAAAAATCAGGAACAAGGATGTATTAAGATATAATTAAGATATAACCCCACTTGTACCCTTATTATGAGTCGGGTGCTTGTTAAAAACTTTGTAGGCATCATCTCCATGAACCCTCATGTACCTGGCAGGTGGTGAATAGTGAGAGGTAAGCCCTGTTGCTGAGTGGACCGGAACCTCTGGAACCAGACAGCCAGGCATGAGTTTCAGCTGCATCACTTACACCCAGGAGATCTTGGGCAACACGACTTACCTTCTCCATTCCTTGATTTCCTCTCCTATAAAAAGTGGGCATCATGATACTTACCCCACAGGATTGTTGTGAAGAACTAACTGAGATTCCACAGGTAAGCATTTAAAAGCTTACCTAGAATACGGTGATATGGTTTGGCCACATCCCCACCCAAATCTCATCTGGAATTGTATCTCCTGTAATCTCCACTTATTGTGCGAGGAAACTGGTGGGAGGTAATTGAATCATGGGGGCAGGCTTTGGTGCTGTTCTTGTGATAGTGAATAAATCTCATGAGATCTGATGGTTTTATAAAGGGGAATTCCCCTACATATGCTCTCTTGCCTGCCACCGTGTAAGATGTGCCTTTACTCCTCCTTCACCTTCCGCCATAATTGTGAGGGCTCCCCAGCCATGTGGAACTGTGAGTCCATTAAACCTCTTTTTCATTTATAAATTATCCAGTTTTGGGTATTTCTTCATAGCAGTGTGAAATGGACTGATACACATAGTCAATTATTGATAACTGCTGGCTCTTCTATCAGGGGTTGTTTCATGATGAAACACCCTAAAATGTAGAGGCTCAGATCATGTACAAGGCCTCTTGAGCCTCGGGACTTATGATCTTGGCTGGGCTTGCTCACTTGTGTGGGGCCGGGCATGGGCTGCCTGATGCAGGATGGCCTCAGCTGGGATCACACCTCTCCCCTCCATGTGGTCTCTCCTCCTCCAAGCTGGTCCAGGCTTCTTCTTCTTCCTGCTATTAGGCATCCAAAAGAGGCAGAGAGGATACGTTCAAGGCTTCTTGAGACCTGAGCCCAGAATAGGCACACTGTCACTTCTTCCATATTCTCTTGACCAAAACAAATCACAAGGCAGCCCAGATTCAAAGACTGGGGAAATTGACTCCACCTCTTGATGGGAGAACTGCAGTGTCTCATGCTAAGGGTGTAGATAAGGGTGTAGATACAGCAGATGGGGTACCATCTTATAATCACTCTTCCATTGTTACCTTTATTATGCTATGTATCTAGATCAACCAGTCTCAATCTCTCTCTCTCTCTCTCTCTCTCTCTCTCTCACACACACACACACACACACTCTGTCTCTCTCTTGCTCTCTCACTTTTTGTGGAAATTAAAGCCCCCTTAGCCACTGTACAAGGCCTTGCTCCTTTCTTTATGGTGTCTCTCTTCTTGACTCAAGTCAAATCTCATGAGCTGGAAGAATTCAGAATGAGGCTCAACAGGAAGGAATGAGGAGGCTTCACATCACTCCATCCCTTCTCATTTTTCCTCATGTGAAGGATAAAGAGTGACCTGCTCAAAGAATGGAAGACCCCTAAGACAGAAGGCGAGACCACAAGCGCACTCTGTCTGTATTTTATAGAAAATAAACTCAGCATTTGCTTAAAGCAAATGGTTTTCCTTTAGACATTTTTCCAGTTAAGAAAAGGAATCTTTCTGTGTAGGAAGAATGAAGAATGACAAGACCACTTGTTGACAAATGCTTCCTGTTGGTGGGTGCCCCGCTGCAGAGGGGTCTGGAATCCTGAGCCCTGCGCTTTCACAGAGTTCTTGGCTCACAACCTTCCCCAAACAGATGAGTCTCTAAGTCCCTGCACTTCAAGATTTAAGAGCATTTTTTTTTGGATTGGGATAAATACCTCAAAATAAAAGCATCAGATGTGGCAATTCTTCTGTTGGCTTTTATGGAATATTACAAGTTGTCTAAATAGTCCATGTTTAAGGACGGAGAGCCAGAACTCTTTCTGGAATGTCGTATACCTCAGCAGGGTCTTTTGAGCACGTTTTAAGCAGATTCTGAAATTAGGGAGTTAAAATGGGAGCTCTGAGCCATCCCTAAAGAGAGGGAGGCGAATGTGCCCTTGTTGCTGGTGACCCCAGAACAAGGCCTCTGGGCTGAGAACAGGAGAGAACGTTTTCTTTGAAAAGCCATCTTGACAATCCAAGTCCGTTTGGCTGCAGCACCAAAGGCAGCTTTGATCTGCTCGCCAGTGTCCCTGCCGGGAACAGGATTAGGGTCCTTCCAGAGGACAGCAGAGCTGGGCTGCCCCATATGCTGGCGGGTTGCACAGGCTGCACTGACAGGAAGGGACTGGAGGGAAGGCTGTAGAGAAGGACAGAGACACCTCCCATCTCCTCTCTCAACATGCGAAGGCAGGCTTGTTTGGGTTTTCTGCTGGTTTTAAAACACAGAAGCAAGGAGATGGGCTTTCTTGGGTTTGGGAAGTTAGCAACTGGGGCAATGGATGTTTTTGCGTTGTGAGGGTGTAGCATGTTCTTAGCTATGCCCTCATCATGTGGCATAAGCGCATGGAGGATCTTCGCAAAGAAAATATTCAAACAGCAAGGAGGCTGCTGGCGGTCCTTCGGTTCATGTCAGGGATGGTTCAAAAAACCTGGGAAGCGAGGGGTGACATGCCGCACTTTCCTACTTTGGGGTTGAGCCTATGACCCCCCCAGTATTCAGCAACTTAGCTGGCTGATTCTTCTAAATCAGGAATCTCAAACTCAAAGCACCTGTGGGACAAGGAGGCAGCTGCATGGAGCACGGTGGGCTGAGGGTGGGATGACGGTGGCACCGGGGCTGCAAGTCACCTCCTCTCATCATCGCCACGTGGGGAGAAAGCCCGAGTGTTGCGGGTTCCTCCCATGTTCAAAGACAGGCTGGAAACCCAGAGACTGAGTTTCACTTTATAAATTTCTTTTTTAAAAAAACACTGTGGGCCAAGCAAAACCCATCTGCAGGCTCAGTGGAGCTCCAGAGTGAGCAGTCTGCGATGTCAGGTCAGATCACGTGCAGAGCCCAGGGCCATGTGGTTTACGCCCCAGTCAGTATCACCACTCCCCGTACGGAATCTCAGTAGGGGGCCAGAGAGACCCGAGCCTTGGAACTGGGCTCCCACCCAGTGGAGACAGGGTAGCTTGCTGATTCGTTCTGCTGATTCATTTCACCTGGAAGAGTTAATAATGAATACTTTCCCCCTAGCTGAGAAAGAAGAAGATGATGGCAAGATAGTGTCTTTGGTGATCAATTACTAAAAGTCACTCTCCCCCCAGATGAGTCAAGATTATCCAAGAATCTGACGAATTTGGGAATAATAATATGGCGGGGCGCCGACTCATCATTTTTGAGTAACATGAGAAAAATGGCTTATCTCATTACAATTTTTTCCGACAAATGAATAAATATAAACAGGCAAAATCTCTAAGGGAGAGATGAGGAATTTAAAGAAAAGACCAAGGTATCTTGCTTACATTTTATTTATTTCAATGAAACAGTTTTATTTTGACACAGAGTCTTAAAAAAGAGTTGCAAAAATAGTAAAAGGAATTTTCATATACTTTTCACTTGGGTTCCTCAAATGGTGAGATTTTACTGTATTTCCTTTCACCTGAGTTCCCCTCCACCCCAAGCTGTTTGAGAATAAATTGCAAGCAAACATAATGTCACTTTATCACTAGTTCTGAATACATATATTTTCAAAATAAAGATGTTCTCTTATATAAGTTCAGTACAGTTATCAAAATGAAGAAATTAACATTGATACAAAACTATTAGCTATTTTAGAGACTTGCAAATCTTGTCAGTGGTCTGAAAAATGTTCTTCATAGGAAAATAAAATTTCCCATCATGTGTTGCCTTCAGTTTTGTGTATCTTTAGACATCTTTTTATCCACAAATCTGGAACAGTTCCTTCAACTTTCCTCTTAATTCATGACCTCAGTATTTTTGGTGGGTATAGACCAATTGCTTCATAGAATGTACCTTGGACATTTCCCCATGATTAGATGCAAATCATGCAAATTTTTGCCAAAATACCAGAGAATCAATGTTGTGTTCTTCTCCATATGTGCTTGTCAGGGGACAGTTATATGTGGCCCCATTGCTAGCGATGTCAGTTTTGATCACTTGGCTAAAGCACTGGCCACCAGGTTTCTCCACCAAAACCTACTGGCGTTTCCTTTGCATTCAGTCAACAACTTGGGGCTAAATTGTTGGAAGACAATTTAAGATGATGTGAATCTCCTGTTATTCATGAAACTTTCACCAGCTGGTTTTAGCACCCACTTGTGATCTTTACCTGAATCAATCACTACTGTGAATGTTGTCAGTGATCCCTTTGGATAATACCATAAGGGAAAACGGTCCCTCCAAGGCCGGGCACAGTGGCTCACTCCTGCAATCCCAGCACTTTGGGAGGCTGAGGCAGGTGGATCACCTGAGGTCAGGAGGTTGAGACCAGCCTGGCCAACATCGTGAAACCCCATCTCTACTAAAAATACAAAAAAAATTAGCCGGGTGTGGTGGCACATGCCTGTAATCCCAGGTACTTGGGAGGCTGAGGCAGGAAAATCACTTCAATCTGGGAGGTGGAGGTTGCAGTGAGCCGAGATTGCACCACTGCACTCCAGCCTAGGCAACAAGAATGAGACTCTGTCTCAAAACAAACAAAAAACTGTCCCTCTCATCTGACTTTATGACATTATCATCGAGTCACAGATTCTTATTTCATTTAATGGCTTACAATTTTTAACATCATTATTTATTCTGATGCTCAAATTATCTCAATTTGTCCAGTGCTGCTGCTCCTGCATCCTTTGGACATATTCTTATTCTATGGACTCTTCATCCTTTTTGGACACAATAAGATAGGTGTTCAAGGTTTTTCTTGTGTTGGTAATGAGAGAATTTTCCAAGCAGTCCTGGTTCCTTTTAGTGAAGAATGGTATTTAGAAACCAATATCTGGGTGCTAGATATGCATACTGGTCTTAGGGTGTCACTGAGGACAGAGCTAGGAACACATCTATGTACATATGCACACATACATGTGTATACACAATCTACGTCTATTTATCTGTGTATAAATTATAAACTGGAGTTCATGTACGCCAATCCTGTTCTAACCCACTGTGGGTTTCATTTTGGCCTTAGCCCTTTCTGTACTTGTAACCCCTTCCCTGACAATGATAAACAGGCTTCCAGGTTCACAGTATATTTCTTATCTTCTTGATGTACAGAAATGTACAGAAAGTAGTTTCAGAGTTGGTCATTCATACTTTTGTCCAAAACAAATTTACTCACGATCATTCAGTATTTATCTCTGATTCTCTGTTGTCTTTAGGCTCAGGATTTATGGCCAAAATATGTGTCCAAAATTCCTTGGATAAGTTCTCCCTTACCCTCCTTCAGTATGGTTTTGATATTCATCTGAAATACAGTTAAGTTCATTTCTTTCCATTTGTAACCAATTCAGGGTTTTTACTCATCCTCGTGGACATTATTATCATATGTCAAACATTTACGTGATTCCAAAGTTCAGAACTATACCAAAAAGGCACACCCTCCATCTCTTCTCCCCATCATCAGCCCCCCTTTATTTCTGCCTGGGGCTGTTGATGACTAACCTCATAGGCTGTGATTTCTTTTCCTGTGTGTGCATGTGTGTTACATGAATGAGCAGACACACAGACATTTTCTTATCCCCCTGATATACCTTGGCTGTGTCCCCACCCAAATCTCACCTTGAATTATAATAATCCCCATGTGTCAAGGGCAGGACCAGGTGGAGACAATGGAATCATGGGGGTAGTTTCCCCTATATTGTTCTCAGGGTAGTGAATACGTCTCACGAGATCTAACAGTTTTGTAAATGGGAGTGCCCCTGCACACAGTGTCTTGCCTGCCACTGTGTAAGACATCCCTTTGTTCTTCCTTTGCCTTCCGCCATGATTTTGAGGCCCCTGCCAGCCATGTGGAACTGTGAGTCCATTAAACCTCTTTCTTTTTAAAATTACCCATTCTAGGGTATATCTTTATTAACAGTGTGAAAACAGGCTAATGCCCTCCCCTTCTTTCTTAGCAGAAGTTAGTGTACTCAGATAGCCTTCTGCACTGTGCCTTTTCACTTAGCAGTACATTTTTGAAAGCACTCCATATTGCTTCATACAGATCATACTCCTACTTTTATTGCAGCTCATGCTACTCCACTGTGTGAATTTACTGTAGTTTATTCAACCATTTTTCTACATAAGGGTATGTAGGTTGTGCCAAAATATCTTGCGTTTAAAACCAATGTTGCAATAAATGATCTTGTGTGTGTGTGTTTTCTAATTGCCAGAGGTTTATCTTCAGAGTAGATTCCTAGAAGTGACACGAAAGAGTCAAAGAAAAATGCAAATGTAATGCCAGTTTCTCTTCCAGAAAGGCTGTAGCACTTTTCATTCTCAGCAGCAATATGCTAAGAGTGCCTCTTACCTGACGACTTTCCAGCAGTGTGTTACACTTGGTAATTTTTGTCAGTCTTGTAGGTGAGAAGTGGTATTTGTTTGCAGTTTTCATTTGTATTTCTCTGTGCATGAGGCTCAGTAGTTTTAAATATATATAAAAACAATTTTAACATATTTTTGTGGATGTCCATATCATTTACCCATTTCTCTCTCAATTTTTAAAAATCTTTTTTCTCAAATTTCAAGATCTCTATATTAGGGCCATTAGCCCTTGTAATGTGATGTATGTGCTGCAAATATTTACCCCTAGCTTGTCATTTTCCTTTTGACTTTATGGTATTTTTGTAATGCAAATATTATAAAAATTATATAGGCAAATTTATTACTTTTAAAATTGCATTTAGATTTTGAGTCATCATTGTGAAGCTCTTCCTACACCCAGGTTATAGAGGAATTCATCCATGTTTTCTTTAGTGCTTAAAAGAAGTAACTTCTTTGATTTATATTCCAGATCCATTTGAAGTTTAATCTTCTGTATGGTGTGGGTGTGGATCTACCTTTTTCTTAATGGCTGCACACTTGTCCCAGCATCAATGATTTAACTTTCAACATTTGCAGCAGCTGCAGTGGCTCATGCCTGTAATCCCAACACTTTAGGAGGCTGAGGCGGGAAGATTGCTTGAGCCCAAGCGTTTGAGACTAGCCTGGGCAAAATAGTGAGACTCCCATTTCTATTTTTAAGAATTATAAAGAAGGAAAAAAGGTCTATGTTTACCTCAGCATTTGAGATGCTACCTTTATCACTGACTAAACTTCCCTATGTTCTTAGGTTTATTTATGGACTTTGTTCATTGGCCTGTTTTGCTATTCATGTACCACTGCCATTCAGTACATTTTAAACTCATGCAGATCACTAATAAAATACCCATTTTACTCCTATAGGTAATTTACCAGCATTCTGTTAAGTTGAACTCTGTGAAATTGCCACCATCCAACGTATCTTACTCTACCAAATTCTTGTTTTCATATGTTTCAACCTAATATAAGTTTATGCATAATTCATGGCCCATGTAGAATCATTTAATAACTTATTCCAGAAAGAATATAAAACTTCTAGCCAAGTGGACTTCAGAATTTCTCTCATTTCTAAATGGCTTACAGACCTAATAGCTAATAAGGAGCCCATGAATAATCCTGTCTTTGTCTTTTGCTTTTCTTTCTTTTTTCCCCTTTTAGTGATAGAGGGTCACGGGGTCACAGATAACATTCCGAGATTCTCCTCGCTGCCACCTTACCTCCCTGTGAGCTACCACGTCCTCAGAGCAGAGACCTCCTTCTTCCTGAAGGAAGCCAGCCAGGACCTGCTGCGGAACTCCAGCCTGCGGGCCCGGGTGGAATCCTTCTTCACCTACAAAACCAAGCAGCCCCCAGTACTGAATGCCAGCTATGGACCCTTTTCCGTGGAAAAGGTTGTGCCTCTGGACTTGATGCTGACTTCAAACTTTTTAGGTCCAACCAGTAAGTTTAGCTTTGACTGGAAACTGAAAGCCCACATCCTGCGGGATCGAGTGTACCTGAGCCGCCCCAAAGTGCAGGTTCTGTTCCACGTGGTGGGCAGGGACTGGGACGACCGCAGCGCCGGGGACAAGCTGCCGTGCCTGAGGGTCTTTGCCTTCCGAGAGACCAGAGAGGTGCGGGGCAGCTGCCGGCTGCAGGGGGACCTGGGGCTGTGTGTGGCCGAGCTGGAGCTCCTGTCCAGCTGGTTCAGCGCCCCGACGGCGGTGGCCGGGAGGAGGAGGCCCGTGGACCAGCCGGAGGGGACCCCTGTGGAGCTCTACTACACCGTGCACCCAGGAAACGAGCGAGGCAACTGTGCCGGGGGTGACCTCAGGAAGGGCAATGCCATCCGTCCAGGAAAGGACACACTGGAGGAACCCACGTCCCACCTGCAGAGGATCGGCACCGTCCGCCTTCACCGGGCTCAGGACAGCGCCCAGCTCAGCGAGCTGCGTTTGGATGGTAACGTGGCCATCTGGCTGCCTTCCAGGCCGGTTAAGCAGGGAGACGTGGTCACGGCCTATGTCACCACCTCCAGCAATTCCTCCGTGGACTTCTTCATCTTGAGGTAGGTGCCTGTGCCCGTGCCTGTCCCCGCTCATCTTTGGCATGCCTGGTGTGAGACTGGGTTCCACGCTGGGCAGGTAGGCGTTCAGGAAGCGTCGATTTTCACGACCTTTGGCAGATAGATATTCAGGAAGCATCGATTTTTCCTACCTTCAGGGGCCTGTGAGCATTAGCAGGGGACGCCTGGTTATGCACGTGCCCAGGTGCTCTCTACAGCCCTCCTTACACCGTGGGTTATGGAGGGAAGAAGAGGCAAAGGGCGGGCAGAATGCATATCCAAAAGGAGCAAGACGAGCATAATCCTCCCTCTAGACCTTCCTTTATCCTCACACCTGGAGACTGCTTCTGCTGTGGTGGCTTTGATGAGATACCGTTTGAGTTGCATGATTGAAAGTCCGTGTTCAGGAAGCCCAAGAAAAGGCAGAGGAGGGATGATGTGTCACCTTGGGTGTATATATGAAAAGAGCCAAGCATAGAACCCTTTTTCTTAATGAGGTGGGGTTAACAGTTGCCAGTTAGTGTCTGGGAGGCCTAAGTGCATGGGTGTAGCTTAGCAATAATTAAGCCAACGTGCCCAGCATTAAACTCTTCAGCAAAGGTATTCCATCTTGTAAAACAAATAAACAAAACAGGGGAATAATCCACCCACTTTCACCACTGCGGGTTCAACAGACAGCAGCAGCAAAGCTGTAACAGGGCTGCTCCTCACTGCGTAATGATTCTAAAATTTGGTACAGGAGCACATATTTCCTGAGGATAATTAATACTGGGGTAAAATTCACTTAAACCAAATCCTCTTAAAATGTGAACTAGAATGTCATAATAATGAAAAAGTTGTTTGTTTGAAATGTGTTTTAAAAATAAACGGAATAAAGAAAAGGTTTTTTTTTTTTTTTCTCTTGCAGTTAAGGAGGTAGGTAGTAATTGGAGCTATGCTTTGGTTCTTGCTAGAATATAGCCTTAATCACATTTTGAATGAGTTGCCTCAAAAAATATGTGCAAGCTAGAATGCTAGCATATCGTACCATACTTCATTTCTGTTTATCTTTTGTCATATGACTATAAGGATGCTTCTTTTAATGTTTTTTTTTGTTTGTTTGTTTCGCTTGTTTTTGTTTCTTCATTTACAAAAAGGTTCATAGATTTCCATTAGTTTCTCATCTTACTCCTTCAGATTCAAATATTTGTCTTCTGAAGACATCTTGTCATTACCTTTGTTTTTCCTTTCGATTTTTAAGTGGACAAATTTTGCAGATCCTCCATTGCCAGTGTTTTTTGGACGTGCTTGGAGGACTGTTATGACATCCCTTTCAGCAACATCATGAAATTCTACCTCTGTTATGAGATTTACTGTACAAGGGATTCTCATTGTGTTTGCATTGTGAACCTTGGTGATCTGTGAGGGACTTGCTGACATCATGGCGGGGAGGGACGGGTCTCGCTGTCAGTGAATCAGCGGCTTATTGAAAGTATCAAGACATTGTCACTGAGGGGCCAGGAGAGCCAATATTCAGATAAAAGGGTCTGGATATTGGGTTTGCTTCTGCCTAGCTTGGATTCAGAGAGGTACTGCTCTGGGAAGTCTGAGTTTAATTTTTAGTGAGTCCCTTTGCTCCCTGGGTTTCAGATCAATCATGAAATAACTGCATCTATCCCTGGCTTTTGGAAGCTGGAGACAGAAAGACCAGGAAGCCTATGGCATGCTAACTAGTTGTAAAATTTTAAAGTGATCATCTTCCCCCTTGCACTTGGTTACCTTCCATCTTCAGAAAATGCAGGCTCCGGTGTCACCAGGGGGAGCGTGAGCCAAGCCATCTGGGTCCCTAGGTCTAAGGTGCACAACCTTCCAGCTGTACCTGAAAGGGGTGCGTTAACCAGGCTCTTCAGAGAGGAGCATCTGTTTTCTGAATTTTTCATCACAAAGATAGGCCCGGTGGTGGTAAACAAATGTCTTGCAACCAGCTGACCTCAATTCTGATCCTCTCTCTTCTACTTACAGACTAATCTCTGCGTGCCTCAGTTTCCTCCTCTCTAAAGCATTTGTAATCATAGTACCTGCCCCCATGGGGTTGTGAGGATTCAGTGGGCTAATATTTATTTGCAAGTTGCTCATAACAGTGTCTGGTGCACTGAAAGCTCTCTGTCAATATTGAATATTACTAACAGGGCTGTTTTTAAGCGTCCATCAAACCTTCAATAAGCACTGAATTCTCCCTTCGCAGTAAAAGTACGTTGTGTGTTGTGTTAAACAACTCCCAAGTTTATTCTCAAAACTGTATTATTCCCATTGTTCTGTGATTTTGTTTAAAGAGCGGTGTCTTTGTGTAATGACAGGAACACTTGCAGCACAGAGGGTACCGATGGCATGGTTCTGGGCTGTGAGACTTAGTCACATTAAATGGCACTGCTTGATGTGATCAAGGGCAGCAGCTGTTTTTCCTTCCTTCTGATCTTTCCAATCACAGATCAAAGTCCTGGGGAGAGAAGATCCACCTCACCCCTGTTCACCAAGATACGGCATGCGTTAAAGATTTCCTTACCTCAGATTTTAAATTTGAAGCAAATTTCCTAAGGGTTAAAAGCAATCGCTCATGAGAAAGTCTGAGCAGAAAACGTTCCCCAAAACAGGTGCTAATGCATGTCCTTGTGGCTCAGGCATGTCGGAATTCAATGAATAGGGAACAAATAAATCATCTGGAGATCCATCTTGGAGGCTCATTCTTACTCTGAAGATGGAATTTCACTATTTAAAAGGGGACATTATGGATGGTATACACATTTTGGAGCCTCGGTTGAATTCGAGTTGCCAAAATGATCTGCAGGCAACAGTGTGTAAAATGGAATTTTGCTCTGTGTGGAGTCTCTCTGTTTCTCTCCTTCTCTTCATCCCTCTCTCTCTCCCATTCTCCAATTCTCCTGTTTCCCTGACATGATTGAAGGTACTTCTTTTAAAAAATTAAGCTCTTATGTTTTTAAATAATTATCAGTGTGTAAGACGTTACAAAAATAATACAGTGATTTCCCGTAGACCCTTCTCCCAGCTTCCACTGGTGGTAACACCTTATATAACCATAGTGCAATACTGACACCAGGAAACTGGCATTTGGTTAATAACATTAATAATGTTATTAACCAAACTAAAGCATGTTGAGATCAGAATATCGGTTTTAGGGCACCTTATCTCTTTCCAGCTTATCTGACTGAAGACATTTCCAAAGGCAAGGAAGTTCAGTTGGAATAATTAGTTCCTTAGAACACCTGCCTGAGTCTCTCTGAGTGTCCGTTAGGAAAAGATGGGCTCAGTTTGCTTCTCCTGCTTTTTTAGAGAGTACAGAGAACTTCCTTCCAGTGCAGAGATGCCATCTTTTCAGGCCCTCAGGTATGTTGTGTGTCTCTGTATCATCAACTCAATGTGCAGGTATCCAACCCTGGCCATCTGCCAGGCACTGTTCTACAGCAGTGAATGAAACAGACAAAACTCTCTGCCCCAGTGAAGCTTATGTTCTAGTAGGCAAGATAAAAATAATCAAAATGTGCATGCACGCCAAGAAGTGACAAGCTGAAGGATGCAGTTAGCTCAGCCTCCAAGGCTGCAGGCACGCCCTTCTTTCTGAATCTGGTTTTTGTCAAGGAACCAGTTGGTGTTTGGGCACCATCTGCCTTAAGGTGGACAACACCTGAGAGGCCTTCAAAGAGCTTAGCTGCAAGCCAGCAGGTAAAGACAGAGTCCCTTGAATTCCATCTGCATAAAATGAGCTTTATGAATGGCAGACTCTCCAGGATGGGCAGGAGCTCTTCCGTATGTTGGCTCACAGCCATGTACAGAGAGGAGCAGTGCTAGAGGCTAAGTGCCATGGAATTGCAGAGTGTACACAGCTTTGTGTCCTGTTGTCATTCACTTCTTCTAATGCTACAAGGAGAAGTCTTGTTCTCTGTTAGCATCCCTCTAACATTCTGAGAGTGCTACTAACCTTGCTTTTTTGGAACAAAGACAGGTCACTGTTTCCAAGCCTTCTCCTTTTCTAGCTGGAATTTTAAAACTTTCTTCTGTTTTCATTGTTTATATTTATAGTTACTTTCTTTTGATAGCCCAAATACAAAACAAACAGTGGTTTTTCATTTTCACCATGGATACAATATTTTTTTTCATTCACTTGGTAAATATTGTCTCAATTAATACGTATTGAGCCCTGTCCATTTGCCAGGCATTGTTCTACAGCATTGAATAAAACAGGCGAAATTCCCCGCCTGTGTGTAGCTTATGCCCTAATGGAGAAGGATAAACATAATCAAAAGTGGGCTAAGTGTGGTGGCTCGCACCTGTAATCCCAGCACTTTGGGAGGCCAAGGCTTGTGGATCAGCTGAGGTCAGGAGTTCAAGACCAGCCTGGCCAACATAGTGAAACCCCATCTCTACTACAAATACAAAAAAAAAAAAAAAATAGCTGGGCATGGTGGCGGCACCTGTAATCTCAGCTACTCAGGAGGCTAAGGCAGGAGAATGGCTTGAATCTGGGAGGCAGAGGTTGCAGTGAGCCAAGATCACACCACTGATCTCCAGCCTAGATGACAAGAGTAAAATTCTGTCTCAAAATAATCATCATAATAATAATCATCATCATCATATAAATTACCAAGTGAATATGATGGATAGTGATGAGTGGCTTAGGAAAAAAATTAACAAGGGAGGAAGAATGGAAGGGGCTGAGAATGCAATTTCAATAAGGTGACAGTCAAAGCAGGCTTTGCTGAAAAAGTGATAATTTGAATCAAGCATGGTCTTGGCAGGGAAACATGTGCAAAGGTCCTGGGGATGTTTGCTTGGTTTGTTTCAGTAACAGTGAAGAGACAAATGTGGCTGAAATAGAATGGAAGGTAGGAGATGTAGCGGGAGGTGAGCTCAGTGGGGAGCCAGGATTCATGTCACTCAGGTCTTTATGAGCCATTGTAAGGACTTGACTTTTGTTCCAGGTGAGATGGGGATGACTGGACAGCTTTGAATAAGGAATGTCATGATGTAACTTATTTTTATGTATAGCAGTAATCTAGGTGAGAGAAGAGAGAGACTTAGATCAGGATAGCAGCAGCAGAGGTGTGAATGAGTGTGCAGATTCTGGATTAATTTTAAAGCCAGGGTTGATAAGATTTGTGGGCACCCTTTTGTGAAGAAGACACAGAGCGTCAGGGTGTTGGGGATGAAGCTCAGAGCTGCCATTCCTGTGATGGAAAGCCAATGGAGAGGCAAGTTTACCCTTTCTAGATAATGCATTATAATTTTAATTTAATTTAAATGTGCTTTAATGCTTAAAATCATTGTTTCAAGGAAAAAATATTCAAGAAGCAAATAATATAAGAAGATGTACACAGATGTGGCAATAATAGTGAAGTTGGTATGAGTCCTGCCGAAGTTTGGGAACCAACACCTTATTTTTTCATGGCAGTAGCTTTAGGAGTACACGTGGTTTTTGGTTATAGAAATGAAGTACATGGTGGTGAAGTCTAGGATTGTCGTGCACCTGTCACCAAACTAGCATACATTATACCCAGTAGATAATTTTTCATCCTATAACTGCCTCTTGCCCTCTCCCCTTCCGAGTCTCTAATGTCCATTCTACCACTCCATATGCCCCTGTGTACCCATAGCTAATTGCAGAGATATGGAATCAACCTAAATGCCCATCAGCCAGTGAGTGGATAAAGAACATGTGGTGTATATATCATCCACCTCTCTCCAGCTGCCTTCACTATGGCTGCTGGTTAGATCACAGGAGACATCCACCCAGGACACAGAATGTGTGATCACCAAGGTCCACCGCTGGATCTTTTCTATTGAGAAATTCATGGGGGACATGCAGGGAGGCCTTGAATGGTCTCTCCTCAGGGTGAAACCCAAGGACTTGCCCCAGTCGCTCTTTGCACAATGGCGTCACTGACAAAGCTACAACATTTGGAGAGGGCCTGGACTTCTTGGAAATTTTTCTGGGACTAATAACATACATGGAAACTTGGCATGAACCTTCTTTGCAAGATCATTTTCACAAAGGACAGTCTTCTGTGAGCGAAAAGAAGCAGACTGGATTTTGTTTGCAACTCCGCAACGTGAGTTCAAAGGCAACACTTGCTTTATAATCAAATTGGTTCATGAGACTCAAAAGTCAAGGTGTGGAAGATGGAATCTTTGTTTCTTGTAGCTATAATGTTATTTTGGAAGCCTATTTTAGAAAATAAAAAGTAAGGCTGGGCACGATGACTCAGGCCTGCAGTCCTAGCACTTTGAGAGGCCAAGGTGGGTGGATCACAAGGTCAGAAGTTCGAGACCAGCCTCACCAAGATGGTGAAACCCCATTTCTACTAAAAATACAAAAATTAGCTAGGCACAGTGGTGGCTGCCTGTAATGCCAGCTACTTTTGAGGCCGAGGCAGGAGAATTGCATGAACCCAGGAGGCAGAGGTTGCAGTGAGCGGACATTGTGCCACTGCACTCTAGCCTGGGTAACAGCAGGACTCCATCTTGAAAAAGAAAAAGAAAATAATAATTACCGACATAAATGGAAAACAGATATGTAGATAGGTTTTACAAGTACTTATAAGTGTGTTGGCTCAAAAGACTAAGTCCTTTTTTTATCTCTCTATTCACTGCTATATCCCCAGCCCTTGGTGTATGACTTAGCACAAAATAAAGCCCCAGTAAACATTTATTGAATAAACGCAAAATCAAATGCCTAATATCAAACCTATTTCATAAACATTCCTTTTCATGGATCTTTTCTTTCATAACTAACTGAGTTTTATTGAAATACAGATCAGGATTCCTTAGAGAAAACACAGGCATCATTTACTTTTACAAGGATGTTTAAGATATATTGACAATGGAGGTCCTCAGTTCTGAAAATTCCCACTGCCATCTCAGTGTACCTCTGTGCCCCTGAACTCCTCAGGATGCTGAGGATGGTGTGACTTCCCCATGCTGCCTCCCAAACCCTAGCTTCCGCAAGCTCACAGAAGTACTCTGCTGTCAAAATCAGTGTGTGTTTGACTCAACTTGCGGGTTATAAGTAAGTAGGTTGGTCTTGACCCTGCAGGTGATTAAAGTGAAGAAGTAGGGTGTGGGGCGTGAACCTTTGGCTGGTAAGCAACAAAATCGATACCTAAAGAGCAAAGGTGGTGATCATTCATCCTCTCCAATTTAAAGTAAGCTCGCTTAATTGAAAAATGTGATTCATAGACATGGAAGGGATTTGTTCTCTACTTGTAACCAATTCTGAACCCTGCATAAGGGATGCTAAGAGAGTCATAAAGCATCATTCCTGACCGGGAGATTACACTCTGCTGCTAACATGAATTTATGCATAGTAAATAGATACATCCCCATGTCGCAATGCAACGAAAAGAGATGCTTAGCCTACGGACTGGCTTAGTCTATGCCGGGGTTTCTCAACCTCAATATCGGCGTTTGGGGCCAGATAATTCTTTTGTGTAGGGCTGCCTGGTGCACGGTAGGGTCCTGGGCAGATCCCTGGATTCTACTCAACAGATCAAGTCCAGGAGCACCTCCACCTCTGCTCCAGCTCTGACAACCCGAATCTCCAGGCATCGCCAGCTCCTCTCTGGAGGACAGAATCACCCTGGCTGACAGCATGAGCCTACACCCTTGATCTGCAGAGAATACAGATATCTGGATGGTCTGTAGCACGTGGGCCTTGTGATGGTCCTCAAACATAACTGAAAATACAACAGCAATCTACATTGCTGCTCTCTCCTTTGCTGGGTAGGTTTTGTATGTCAGGATTGATCATGGAGCTTTCAGGACATAAATCCTAAGAGATTTTTTTTTTAAGTAAAACACTGTGAAATAGGGAGGTAGTCCTTCCTCAAGAATAAAGACAGGATGAAAGACAGACTGTTCTATGCCAACCGTGTAGTCTTTAATAGCCCTGGCTTTGCAGGGTGCACTCACAAAATAAGAGAGCAAGGAGCTACTCTCAGCTACAGCACAGAAGGTGATGTTCTTTCCTAGCCATGGAGTATGGGGCCTCCTGGTTCATTAGTTCCGTCCTGCTTTGACTGGTGGATGAGGCCCAGTCATTTTATTAGTAACTAACTCTTCCCCCAACTGAGACAACACCATGCTGCATGTGCTTAACATGTCCATGGATGAACAAACAGGATGAAGGGTGGGTGCAGTGAAGAGTCTTTGAAGAAATGTGCAATGATTTATGCAAGAATACTGAGAAAAGTATTATTTTTCCAAACAGGATGAGGTTTATAGGTGGATTCATTTCTAGAATCCCACTGTCTGTGAAGGAAATTCAGGTGGAGTTGAAAGACTGGCTTTTTCTTGTAGTACCAGCTACTCTGGAGGCCAAGGTAGGAGGATGGTGTGAATCCAGGAGTTCAAGTCCAGCCTGGGCAACATAGTGAGACCCTGTCTCTTAAAAAAAAAAAAAAAAGTGGCTTCCACCTCTTTTAAAAGGACTTTGGGAGGTTAATCCATTGCAGACTAAACCTAAGTTTCTAACCAGCTCAGGACAAAGGGCAGAGTCACAGATTCCCACAGGAGGGTGAGAGGTGGGATTCACGGATCGTGCCTGTCCTAATGGACGAAAGCCAGTCATGGATCCTCAGAAATGAGTTTCCTACTTATGGAAGAAATATGCGCAATCACAAAATACATAAATGCTCACAACAGCTTTCCTTTTGATGGCTGAATAATATACCCCTGTGTGCACAAATCACCTGGCGAACGAATGAGCAAAATGTGATATTTGCATGCAATGATATATTATTCAGCCATAAAAGGAATACACTACTGATAAATGCTACAATATGGATGAACCTTAAAAATATGATGCTAAGTGAAAAACAAAAATCCAGACATAGAAGGTCACAGATTACTTGACTCCAATTAGATGCAATGTATAGAATAGGCAAATCCTTAGAGACAGAAAGTGGATTAGTGATTGCTAGGACAATGGGAGATGGCATGTGGGGGCACCAGTGGGTTTGGGGTTCTTTTCGGGGTGATAAATGCATGCTGAAATTAGGTAGTGGTGATGTTTGCACCACTTCATGAATATACTAAATACTGACTTGTGAACTTGACAAAATGATATCCCAAGAGAGGATGTGTGGCGTAGAAAAGGCTGCTGACTTGATTTTTCTTTACTGTCTCTAAACTAACGACACGTTAAACATTGAGCCAGTTTTCAAAAATTTATCCTGCAGACGGTTTATCCATTGGATGGCTGCGTGTTTTGCTTTGCCCATTCCTTAACAAGGGTTTTAGGACCAGGCCACTCTTTCTGACTTATTATTATACTTAGTACTGTATCATATTTAGAAACCCCTTCAACATCTTTGATTAGTGAGAATGGCCAAAACAAGGACCAGCCAAGTGCAATCTGATACGTGGGTTGAAGGTGGCAAACTTCAGTGCGTGTATGTCTGGCCAGGGATGTAGGTGAGGGAAGCTCCTCGGGTGGAGGGAGAGGGCGTGGTAAAGGGATATTTGAAAGGGCCTCAGTATTCCCCCACCGTCATCTCCATGGCCCTCAGGCCACCCAGATCAGCATGTACTCTAATGAAGACACTATATCCATAATGCAAACCCAGTTCTGATGCAAACTCTCCAGCTGCCCACCACAGCCAGCCTTTTACACATGCCCCAACCCCTTCCTCTTGGCACTCACCTGGGAGGGGCCACAGTGAATGGCACTCGCGTGTGCCCTGCCGAAGGGTGCAGTCACATTACAAGTCCCCTCGATTTCAGACACGCCAGAACCCAAGACCACAGCAACCAGAGTTACTGTCTCTAAAGAGAAACTGGAAGCGGAAGCTGACAGCAGAATCGCTTTCCACCACCACTGCGCAGCGGGGGGCTTGACTGTGTCTCTTGGTCTGAATCATGCCTCAAAGCAGAAGGATGCATCAGTTTCCTGTAGCTGTCATAACAAATTGCCCCCAGCTTGGTGGCTCGAAACAGCAGAACTTTGTTCTCTCACATTTCTAGGGGCCAGAAGCCTGAAATCAGGGTGTCAGCGAGGCCACGCTCTCTCCAAAGGCCCTAGAGGAGGCCCTTCCTGGCCTCTGCCGGCTGTCCTCCGCGGTCCTTGCTTGTGGCCACATCTCTCCAACATCTGCCCCTGTCTTATGTGAATCTTCCCTCTGTGCTTCTCCTCTGTGTCTCAATACCCCTGTCCCTTTTCCTACTAGGACACTCATCTTTGAGTTTCAGGCCCACCCGCATCCAGAAGGCTCTCATTTGGAGATCCTTAACTAATTCCATCTGCAAAGGGCCTGTCATTCTGAAGTTCCAGGTGGATGTGAATTTGGGGGTGGGTGGGTAAGAGGCCGCATTCAACCCATTACTGAGGAGACAGACTACCCCGCGTGCCTCAAAGCTGGCCACTCTGTCATGCCTTGGTGCTTTTCAGTGGCCGCATGCCCCTTGGCAACGCCAGGCCATGTTCCCTGTGGTGGAAAAGCAAAGTCACAAATGGGGATTTGGACCTTCGCCATGTGGAGAATAAACTCCTCTCTGCCAGAGGAGTGTAGACCGCATTCTCAAATCTGCTTTTCTAAGTACTGAGCACAGCCTGTGTGTATGCTGTTATAGCTTAATTTCAGGGAGTGCGGTCTATTCTTACCTATTTGACCGACGTCTGAGGCTATGAGAAACCCTCAAAGGCACTGTCCAGATAGCTGGCTCACCCTGTGTCCTCTTTGGCTGTCTCTGCTCCTGGGAATAATCAACCTGTGAGATCCAGTGGATTCCTCAGGAGCAAGCTGACCATTCCCAGACTCCTCATTAGCAGGGGAGACCCTAAAACACGATCAAGTTTGCATGGACTGCAGATTTGGAGCGAATTCAGAGAACTCTGGAAACTCATTTTCCCACAGTCTGTCTAAAATTCATTTCCCCAGTTGACTCTCTCCAAAGGAAGGGTTTGTTTTCATTTTCTTCAGCTTGTCATTTTAAATGTATTCTTCTGGAACAGAGAAAAGGAACAATTTTCTTTCTGCTTGGGAAGAAGTAAAGAAATAATGTTTCCTGCCCCGTCCCCCGTCCCCCTCCGCAGCTCCCCACAGCACATGTGGTTACCAGGCAGCCCAGCTCCCGTGAAACACTGGAGAGCGATTTTACTGTTGTGGGAAACATTTAAACATAAAATTGACTCCAGCTCTGTGAAAAGAGAAAGGAACCAGAGCCCTTCTGACCCGAATCCTGCCTTCTTTCTTCCACATTCTTTAGCCTGTTTAAGTGTCGTCTTAGTTTTCGAGTTCTCCAAATCACAGCTTTGTCTGTTGTGAAAGACTTAGCCCGTGAATTAGGGGACCTATGACATACGGTCCCTTTCTATCTAAAAATCTGGGGGAGGAGAGGCAGTCTAAGGTGGCAAGTGACAGTTTCAGAAAGCACGCCGGGTAGTCAGTACTCTGGGTTCCGAGGCGTCCGTAGAGACCCAAACGCTGACACTTCTTTGTAGTCATGTCATTGCTCCAGGGCCCCTAAATATTGCAAACCTGCACCATTTATGTCTTGAAACCCCAAAAGTAATTAACTGCATTAAAATCTTGGATAGAGAGAAAGAGAAACAAGAAAAAGCATCCCTGTTTCAAAAGCATTCTGATTGCAGCATGCTTGTTGAAAGTCTTTCCTGGAACTTCCTGTGCTCCTAAAGAAGTGAGGGGTGTTTGTTGTTGTTGATGTTGTTGTTTTGAGACAGAGTCTTGCTCTGTCGCCAGGCTGGAGTGCAATGGCATGATTGATTTCGGCTCAATGCAACCTCTACATCCCGGGTACAAGCAATTCTCCTGCCTCAACCTCCCAAGTAGCTGGGACTACAGGTGCACACCACCACGCCCAGCTAATTTTTATATTTTTAGTAAAGATGGGGTTTCACCATGTTGGCCAGGATAGTCTCGATCTCGGGACCTCATGATCCGCCCGCCTTGGCCTCCCAAAGTGCTGGGATTACAACTCCCAGCTCCCTCCCTTTAGCAGGGCACACATGTGAGCCACTGTGTCTGGCCATGGTGGTCTAGGAAGTGGGGACATCCAGGAACACAGGAGGAGGACACAGTATAGACGGGATTGGGAGGGAGGGAGGAGGCAGGCTGTGGGTCTCAGGCTCAGCCTAGGACACTTACCCCAGGGCTGGACCCTCTGATTCCCTTTCCCCACTTTCCTCCGGGGTGGGATCCAAGCTCTTGAAGCCCCACCCAGCCACGTCAGGTGAGCACATATCCACCAGGACTTTCATCCTCCATCACCTTCCCATTCAGGCGCTCGGCTGGAGAACTGGCATCCTCACCCTGGCTTGTGGCTCTCACTCAGAGGGAAACACTCCTCATTACAATGTGCAGGGGACAGAGGCCATCTCTCACGTTCCCCCAAAATACCAGTGGCCATTGTCCTTTTGCTCTGAAATTGCAAGCACTGCAAACATGCTTTCCTGGCAAAGCCTTCTTTCTGTTGAATTTTCCAGAGGGATCTTTACAAACAGAATTTGCTACCACAAAATAAAAGAGTGCACAGCCTTTTCGGCTGTTCTTACCCAGTGCTGCCACGATGGGACCTGTCGGTCCCGAAAGCCAGAGTGCTGACTCCTTCCGGGGCTGCTGCATGGGCTACCCTACGGGGCTTCCAGATAATACTATGTGTGTGGGGTTTGGCAAGTCACGCAGTCCTCATACGCTATGCAATCCTCTCAGCAACCCATTCTGCAGATGAGGAAACCGAAGCTCTGAGAGAAGAGAAATTCATTTGGCAAGCTTATTTTGGTTGCTACTCTAACTGGCTTAAACTTCAAAAAGAATTTTTTCCCTACAACTAAAAATGTCGGGGGATTAAGGTACAAATGCATCGGGGCATGAATGACGCCCCTGGGACTCCGTCTCCCTCACATACTTGTACAACTCCCATTCACCCACATCATTCTCCTTCTCCTGCTGGTTCTCTACGTGCCCACCCCAGGGGTTCCCAGCCGGGACCCTGCTCAGAGTTTGAAGTAGGCTTCCTTTTTCTAATAGGTGCAGTAAATTTCCTTAGATTGAGTTGTCTCAGCTTAGTGTGAGTCATATACCCACCTCTCATCCATTTATTGTGGCCAGCAACTATAAACATACCTGTTTGCCAGGCTACCCTTAGAGCTGGAAGTGGTAGATGAATCCCACCAAAAACATGCTGACTGTAAGTGTAGACAGAGTGGTTTGACAAAGAGAAAAATGAGGTACAGGTGCTGGAAGGAGAAGGATTCGTGTCATTTGCAGGAGGTTGTGGTCAATGTCCACACCGATGGCACAGAGGAAGGCTGTAAGTTCAGAGATGGACAACTGAATCCAAATTCTGTACCTACAGTTTTCCAGCTGTGCCACCAGGCAGGCTCCCCAAACTTTCTGTGCCTCAGTTTCTACACAGAGATGAAAACAGTAACACTGGCTCAGGGTTATTGTGAGACTTCAGTGAGATAGTTTTAACATATTTGCACATATTCAACACTTAACATTAACTCGATTTTCAATGTATTATTATTTTTATTATTACCTGTATTTTTCTGGACATTACACTGAGTCTTTTGCAACTGTGCTTGAGTGAGCACTGTTGATTACAGCTGAAAGCATTCTAATTGATGAACTTCCATCTCTATATCAGCGTCTACCTTCTTTGGGAGGAGGGATGCCATCGCTTTCATTGAGGTAAACCAGATTTTTCAACAGGGGAAGAGTTTTACCCTCACTTCCCCAGAGATATCTGCGATGTCTGGAGATGTTTTGGGTTGCGAAAATTTGAACCTCACAAAGACTATTCCAATCCCAAATGTCAGTCAATGTGCGGCAGTTGAGAAACCCTGAGATGAATAAATGGTTGATGGCTGTTTGGCTAGGTAGATGACCACAGCCATAGGTTAGAACCAGTTGCTGACTAGGCTGAAAAGCCACCATGCTTCTCTGTGGACCATGAATGTGCCCATGAACACGGGCTGCAAAGAGCTGTCTGTTGGGAACCCCACAACAGCCTTGCCTGACAATGCAAGGAGCTCTGTCTCTTTGAAATGCTCCTCCGAGATGCACTGATAATGTGTTGCAGGTAACGTGTTGATAAGCCATGGAAATCAAGGCCAATTTTTATACTCACCAAAAAGCAAGGACATAATCTAGTTAGCCTATACTTTGTAATAAATATATCTTAATATCCCTTCCTTTAGAAAACAACAAGAAGACTAGGGCTTTGATAACATCAGAGAGGAGTATTCAAAGATGGGGCTCACCCTGATAGCACAGTGGCAGAAAGAGTGTCATGCCTTAATTATGATGCATTTCATCGATTTCTGATGAGTACATCCCAAAATAGGGCCCAGGCATGGTACTGGTTTTTAAACATGGTGGATCACTGCCCTGTGTCTCAGATGGGCAAGCTAAAGGGTGCAGCCGACAGGCAAACTTATGCCATCCCGAGAAGTGCTGTGGGGAGTGGAGGGCCAGGCATGGCTGCACATCACAGCGCATGGGGGAAGGTACCATTTTCACCTCCCAGCGCACGTGGCTGCAGGGTGCTGGGGGCGCTCAGCCTCCTCGGTAACCCAGTGAGCTGCAAAGTCTCCAGAGAGTTCAAGAGACTCTTTCACCCATGACATTCCTAGTAAGCCCACAGTGGCCATTTAACCACCCATCAGCCCACCTTATTTGATGTAGGTGATTTTTCACCCTACTATGTTTTGTATGACACCATCGTTCTTGACAAGCTTGCAGCCATAGGGCAAGCATGTTGTGCTAAAGTCCCTGCATCATCGGATACCATAGCACACATGACGGATGGGAGGGTGAAACCCGTGTCGAAGTAAATTAAATGCAGACCAGGCCTGAAAAATTCCTCAGCAGACAAAAACAGATAGGCCTCTTAAATGACCTTAACCTTGCTTGATTTGCAAACATAACCAGAACTTAACTTGAAAGATTTCTTGTAAATGCGTATTTTAAAGAAGAAATAGGACTTGAGCTCAATCCATCAGAAGCAAAACAGACTTACAGTTATACAGGCATCTCATTTGATGGTGCGTCACTTTACCGCATTTCACAGATACTGTAATGTTTAAGAGGTGAACCTTTGTGGTCACCCTGCATTGAGCAAGTCTCAGAGCCATTTTTCCAACAGCACCTGTAACTTCCTATCTCTGTGTCACATTTCGACAATTCTTGCAATATTTCAAACAGTGTTATGATTACATCTGCTATGGAGATCTGTGATCAGTGATCTGTGATGCTCTATTGTATTGTTTTGGGGCACCATGAACTGTGCCCCTGTAAGATCACAAACTTTATAAATGTGTGTGTTTTGACTGCTCCACTGACCAGCCACTGTCCCATCCCTCTCCCTCTCCTTAGGCCTCCCTATTCCCTAAGACATAACAATATTGACATTAGGCTAATTAATAACCCTTCAATGACCTCTAAGTGTTTCAGTGAAACAAAAGGTTCCACATCTTTCCCTTCAGTCGAAAGCTAGAAATGATGAAGCTTTGTGAGGAAGGTGTGTGGAAAGTGGGCAGGCCAAAGACGCGGCCTCTTGTGCCAGTTACCCAAGTTGCAAATGCAAAGAAAAGTTCTTGAAGGAAACGAAAAGCGAGACTCCAGTGAACATACAAATGGAAAGAAAGCCAAACAGCCCTCTGGCTGATAAGGAGAAAGTTTTAGGGCTCTAGATAGAAAATCAAACCAGCCACAGTATTTCTGTAAGCCAAAGCCTAATCCAGAGCATGGCTCTAGTTCTGTGAAACAGAATTCTATGAAAGCTGAGAGAGGTGAGGAAGCCGCAGACGAAAAGTTTGAAGCTTGCAGAGGCTGGTTCACGGGGTTGGTGGAAGGAAGCTGTCTCCATAACATACAAATGTAAGGCGAGGCAGGAAGTGCTGACGAAGAAAATGCAGCAAGTAATCCAGAAGATCTAGCTGAGATCATCCGTGAGGGCGGTGCACTAAACAGCAGGTCTTCAGTGCAGGCGAAATCGCTTCCTATTGGAAGATGATGCCATCTAGGACTTTCTTTCTTTCTCTATTTTTTATTGAAACAAAGTCTTGTTCTGTTGCCCAGGCTGGAGTACAGTGACGGGCTCAGCTCACTACAACCTCCACTTCCTGGGTTCAAGCGATTCTCCTGCTTCAGCCTCCCAAGTAGCTGGAATTAAAAAATTATGACTTGCTAAAAGCTCAGTTGATCATTAGCATTTTTAGCAATAAAGTATTTTTAAATTAAGATATGTACATTATTTTTTAGACACCGACTATTGCACACTTAATAGCCTACAGTAAATATGAACTTAACTTTTATAAGTACTGGGAAGCAAAAACAATGTATGACTCACTTTATTGCACTGGTCTGGAACCAAATTTGTAGTATCACTGAGGGGTGCGTATACAGTTAGGGACTTTCTAGTGGAACAGACCAAATAAGACAAGTGTGTAACTAACCGATCCAACATGTTCTTTGCTTTACTTCTGTTTCTCTTCTGTGAAGGCTTCCCCTTCTGCTCCCTCCATGAGCTCTGAAACGCTTCTGGGTTGATGCTGCCCAATTCATGAATTCTTTGCTTAAATTGTATTAAAAATGTTTATTGTGTCTCAGTTTACCTTTTAACACCCTTGACTTTAGAATTGGGCAAAAAATTTGGGAAACTGTCATCAGTTTTTTTTTTCTTATTGCATAAAATTAGATAACGTTTTCCTAAACTGGGGTAAAATGAAAAACAGTGACAGATGGGGCTTGGAAAACCTGAAGTGTTGGTAGGAGCCTAAGAGGACCCTCAGGCTCTGAGGATCTGAGAAACTCCTGGGAAATCTGGAAAATCAGGAGGGCAAGGGATATTTTTTTCTCTGTCTTTGAATAAAGCACAGGGAGCAAGCAAGATCTCAGAGTCCTCTGTGCCCAGCATGGAAGGACAGTCGTGGGAATGTCTCTGAGATGCCTAGGCAGACGGGCATGGCCCCACACGATCCCCTGTGTTTCCTGTGTAGTACAAAAGACAGAGGTAGAACTAAGAGAAAATTCTGGCTTTGTTACCAGAAAAAGAAAGCATCAGTGGGCTTCCTTGAAGGAGCTGCATTGATTTGGTAATGTTCTTTTAGGATGCATGTTTCTGGATAGCAATATGGGCAGCAAGCCTATGCCAGTGTGACTCCATCCACAGCAGCTGGATGCTGTCACTAGCCTCCAGCCCCCAGAGAATGTGGCTGCTCCCCTCGGGGTGGGAGATCATCAGCTAGAATGAACTAAATTGCCTTCAGCTGCAGCTAGCAACACTCAACCAACAGTAGCTCACACCAGTGGTTCTCAAAGTTGAGTTAGTACCAGAATCACCTAGGGGGGCTGTTGAAACAAACATTGCTGGGCCTCACTCTTAGAGATTGTGATTCAGTATATGTGGAGCAGACCCAGATAATTTTTTTTTCTTTTTCGTTTTTTTTTGTTTTTTTGGTTTTTTTTTTTTTGAGATGGAGTCTTGCTGTGTCACCCAGGTTGGAGTGCAATGGTGCCATCTTGTCTCACTACAACCTCCGCCTCCCAGGTTCAAGTGATTCTCCTGCCTCAGCCTCCTGAGTAGCCAGAATTACAAGTGCCCACCACCACAGCTGGCTAATTTTTGTACTTTTATAGAGATGGGGTTTCACCATGTTGGCCAGGCTGGTCTTTAACTCCTGATCTCAAGTGATCCACCCTCCCTCTGCCTCTCAAAGTGCTGGGATTACAGGCATGAGCCACCGCGCACAGCCCAGATAATTTTTTTTCTTTTGAAGACCAGACTAAGTCTCCCTCTGAACCAGGCTCAAGCACAATGGCATGATCTCAGCTTACTGCAACCTCCGCCTCCTGGGTTCAAGCAATTCTCCTGCCTCAGCCTCCCAAGTAGCTGGGACTCCAGGCACATGCTGCCATACTAGGCTAATTATTTTTCTGTGTTTTAGTAGAGACAGAATTTCACTGTATTGCCCAGGCTGGTCTGAACTCCTGAGCTCAGGCAATCTACCTGTCTCAGCCTTCCAAAGTGCTGGGATTACAGGTGTGAGCCACTGCACCCGGCCCAGATAATTTTATATTTCTAACAAGTTTCTAGGTATTATGGGTTGAATTGTGTCTCTCAAAATACATATATTGAAGTCCTAACCCTCAGCCCCTCCAAATGTGACTTCATTTGGTACAGAATCATTGCAGATGTTATTAGTTAAGAGGAGATCAAAATGACTCCTAGATTAAGGCAGAGATTAGGAAGGTCAGAGGTTAACAGCAAACTGCCAGAAGTCCTAAGAAGAAACCAACTTTGCCGATACCTTCATCTTGGACCTCTGCCCTTCAGAGCTGTCAGACAATACGTGTCCATTTTTTAAACCACCCAGTGAGTGGCACTCTGTTATGGCAACCCTAAGAAACTAATGCACCAGGTGCTGCTGCTGTTGCCAGTCAAGTGACCCAACATTAAGAACAACTGGCTTATAAATAGAAGGGCATTAATTGCTTACTGAACAAGAACAAGGAGACTGGGCATGGATTCAGTAGCTCTACACTGTCATGAACTCAGGATTTTCCCATCATGCTCCCCTGCCTTCCTCACTACTTACCCATGATGCCCCAAGGCTCACAAGATGGCCACCACCACCGTCAAGATACACTCAGCAACTGTGAGTGGCCCATGCAGAAAGGAAGGGGGCAAAGATGGAAATGAAGGACTGTGTTCCTGTATGTCTCTGCCTTTTCCAGGAGGAAAATCTTGCCCACAAGCCTGGCAGCAGACTTCCCATTACATCACATTGGCTAGAACTGGTTCTTTGAGCATATTAACAGCATCTCTGGCAAAGGGGAAAGGGAGATTATGCCATTGTAAGTTATGTCTTTTCTTAAATGTTTGATCTTATGTGTTTCCCTTAGAAAATTTTATTTCTGACTAGAATCAGAGTGGAAACGCTTAGAGAGGATAGCCTCCATCCCTGGCCAATCTGTTTCTGATATTTTTCTTTGGCCTGCTTTATTCTCCTGGTCAGGAGCTTAGTGTCCTCTGTGATCTCTTTGTGCTTTTCTTAGTAGATTGTGTGTTCTAGGAAGAGTGGAGTAATAAAATGCTGAACCTTGGGAGCTTTGGTCCTTGGTTCCTTATCTTCTATGGTCAGGGGCTTTCTCAAAACGTACTCGTGGAAATCATCTTCTATGGGGTGACTGAAAGTTTGCAGATTCTGTTAGCTCTTTTAGACCTCAGGTGACAAAGCACAGTAATGTCGTCAGTCCAAAACAATTCCTTCTTCAAACCACTGCTATGGTTTGGATGTTTGTCCTCTCCAAACTTCATGCTGACGTTTGAATCCCAGTGTTAGAGTTGGGGTCTAATGGGGGGCTTTGGGGTCATGGGGTGGATTTCTCATGAATAGATTAATGTTCAGTGTGGGATGTGAGTGAGTGCTTGCTCTTTTAGTTACCATGAGAGCTGGCTGTTTAAAAGCACCTGGCACCTCCTCCATACCCATTCTCTCATGCTTCCTCTCTTGCCATGTGACTTCTGCACACTGGCTCTCCTCCATCTTCCACCATGCATGGAAACAGCCTGAGATCTTCACCAGATGTGGATGTCCAATCCTGAACTTTCCAGCCATCAGAATTGTGAGCCAAATAAACTTTCTTTCTTTATAAACTACCCAGTCTCAAGTATTGTGTTATAGCAACACAAAATGGACTAAAAAAACCCACTTTGAAAATTCAGGTAAAATTCTAATAACATAAATTAACGATTTTAAGGTGAAAAATCCGGTGGCATTTAGTACATTCACAATTTTGTGCAACCACCATTTCTATCTAGTCCCAAAGCATTTTTGTCATTCCAAAAGGAAACCTCATACCCTGAGTCTCCCCTCCTCTCCTCCCCTACTTATACCTCCTGTCTCCCCAGAGCCCCTGAAAGCCACCAATCTGCTTTCCATCTCTGAATTTCCTATTCTGCACTTCTCTCCATTTCATTTTTTTCCACAGTAATCAAGTTGAGAACACTCAGATTTGGATCTACAATGCAACCTGAGCAGACTTTATATTTTTCTCCCCCAGTTCTCCTGGGTCTGTAATAAGAGTGCCCCTCATTCAGTGGCAGGTGGTCAAGGTCAAGATTCCTTGCTTTATGGGGAAGACTTATTGGTTGTTATCACAGATTCAGACCCTGGGACCTTTTCACATTTCATTGAAAGTGTCAACAGCAACTTCTATGACCATATGCTTCTCATAAGCCTATGTTCCAAAGCAGAGGTACAAAGTTGTCATTCACCCACTTCAATGAGTTTCTGACAGCCAGTGGCTAGGAAGGAGTGGCTCGTCTTCACCTTGAAGCATTTTTTTGCCCCCACAACACCATGAAAATAAAATGTAAGTTATTTCTGGTGCATCTTTTGAGGCTGGGTACATGCTGCCCAGAACACATTAGGGTCCACTTAGCCAGAAAGCAGAGCAATGTCTCTTGAATACAGGATATTGCCAAAGCCCTGAGGCTCAATTTTATCAGCTTTTGAAATAATGGCCAGAAAGAAAAATTAGTTCAATTATGGAGGTATGAGGGAAGCAAACTCTGAGTTTGTAGAATGAGATCTGTGCAGAGGGAAGCAAACTCTGAGTTTGTAGAATGAGAGCTGTGCATTTTAGACTTATTATCCAAGATAAAGTAATTGCCTAGTGTTTGGTGGTGTTTTCAGTAGCGATACTATCTGGAGTCATTTCATTCAATACTTTATATCTTAGGATCGTCCAGAAAATTTGTGAAGAAGAACCTTTCTTTTCTCAGCAGGATGAAGCAATGATTCAGCTGCCAGTTTTCAACACACTCTACTTAAGGCCGTCTGAAGACACAGAAGCCCTCTCTCCTAAGCAGTATTTTTATCTTTACTCTCTGTAGCTGACTGTAGGGGGGGTGGGTTAAAGGGAGGGCATGACTGGATTTGACAGCATCCCCTACAGTAAGGGAAAGGCAGGCAGCAGGCGCATGAGCAGCAGATGTTGCAGCAGCAGAATGAGTGATTCTGATGGTGCTTCCAGCAGTCTGTGAGCCTCCTTAGAGAACTGTCATATGGGATTGCCCCCTTGAGGGATCATTTCCCATCCAGCCTTCTGGAGGGAATGTCTGGCTGCTTCATAGGGTATGTTGCACCATGTATTGCAAAACAACATGAGAACTTTTGCTTTTCTCTTTCTGTTTGGAGGTATCCTTTGAAGGGAGGAAATGTCTAATTATAGCTCTTTCTGAGATGCTTAAGAATAACCACAATTGGAAAGAATTTTCTCAGCCAAAGGATATTCCTCCCATTCTCCTGTCTGGGGCTATCCGTGTTCAAATCAGGTGCTAACTCCAACTCAAAGGTCACAACTGGTGGCTTCTGGCTTTATCAGTCCCACAATTATGTTTTATTTAGTCTCTACAAGACTTTAAACATAAGATGAATCAATTTCTCTTTTAGTTGTAGCTCTCAGTTGCAAATGACAGAATCCACTCTAGCTGGGTTAGACAAAAAATGAATGTAGAAAAGAATGGTAGGTCATTCACAAAATCTTCATGAGGAACGCAGCCATAATTAGGACCCACAAAGCTAGGAATAGTAACCAAATCCCTCTGTCAGGGACATCTCCAAGAAAGGGCCTGCCGCCACAGCCCCTGAATGAGGCCTTGCAGTTGTCACTACCAACACTAAATGCTATGACCACATCTCCGCTGCCCTCCAAAATCATCCCCTCTTGCCAAGGAATACATCTTTTTATTCTCTTCTAAATTTGTGTATCACATGGCCATATCTGATTGGTTGAGAGCTGGTCACATGACTTCTTGTGAGCAGCACAGGAGTCTGGGAAAGTGAGTTTCTGGCTTCTGTCTTACGAAGACGATAATGGGGACCTGATAGACGGGTGGGTATCCAAAAAGCGAGAACAGCCAGGTGCAGTGGCTCATACTTATAATCCTAGCACTTTCGGAGGCTGAGGCAGGTGGATTACTTGAGGTCAAGAGTTCAAGACCACCTTGGCCAACATGGTGAAACCCCATCTCTACTAAAAATACAAAAATTATCTGAGTGTGATGGTGCACACCTGTAGTCCCAGCTACTTGGGAAACTGAGTCAGGACAATCACTTGAATCTGGGAGGTGGAGGTTGCAGTGAGCCAAGATTGCGCCACTGCACTCCAGCCTGGGTGACAAGAGTGAAACTCCATCTTAAAACAAAACAAACAAGCAAACAATAAAAACAAAAAGCAAGAACAGTATCTAACCTAGTCGCTAATACTTTTCTAAAAACCTGAGAGATTTCACAAAGAAAGTCAGGCATTCAACTCTTGAAAACCGAAGGCTGGCAGTGCCAGGTCAGCAGTCTACATGGTGAAGAGCACGATGTCTCTGCTTTGCAATCTTAGGCAGTTCTGAGGAGTCACGTCTCCTGGGCCTTAGTGTTGTCTTCTGTGAAAAAGGAATCTGGCTTCAAGATCCTGAAACCTCAATCCCCTCCCTGTCTGTTTAGCCCCATCATCACTCACCCCTTCCCCTCCAGAAGAAAGAATTGCTGTTGGTTTCTGATTGATTTCTTCTTCATATCGTTTCTGTTCTTGCCAAGAATGTTTACCTTGAGTCGAATAAGACAGATCTGGAGTGTGGATTATTCCCCAGGTCACAGGCACATGCAGTTTGGAGAGATGCTGGCAAACCTGGGGCCATGGGCCTTGCCGTGATTCTTCATTAGAGCCATCTAGAGAGAGAGAGTGAAATGCCTATGATATCCAGGTGCATCCTAGACATGCTGATTTAATTAGATTAGGGTGAGGTTCCAGCATTGGTGTTTTTCTTCAGTTTTAAGTATAAAACTGTTAAAAAAAAATTGAAAGAATTCTAATTTGGTCTGGCCTGGACTTTTCATAATGTCAATGTCTTAAAAAAACAACAAAGGTGAGAAGCAGAAACGAAAGGACAGTGACAAGTGCAGTTCAGGATTCTGCATTCAGACAAGGGAGAAAACATGCTGCAAAGAGCGTTTTCTGAACCGTTTGAGATTTTAAAAATTAAGGTGAAATTCACATGACATAAAACGCACCATTTTAAAGTGACCAATTCAGTGGTGTATAGTATATTCTCAATGGCGTGCCACTGCTATCTCTATTAATAACTCAGAACATTTTCATCACCCCACAAAGAAAAGCCATTCCTATTAAACAGTTACTCCCCATCTGTTTCTACCCCCAGCTCCTGGCAACTGCAGGAATTTGACTATAAACTCTCTATTAAGTGGCATTTCTGAATTAATAAAAACTGCCTGCGTACAGTCAGGTCGTTGCTATCATAAGAGAAGTTTGTTGTTCTCAGGAGACGCAGGTGGAGTGTTCAGGGGTGAAGCATCGTGCTGTCTGTGCGTTACTTTCAAATGGCTCATTAAAAATGCATATGTGGGCCGGGCGCGGTGGCTCAAGCCTGTAATCCCAGCACTTTGGGAGGCCGAGGCGGGTGGATCACGAGGTCGAGAGATCGAGACCATCCTGGTCAACAAGGTGAAACCCCGTCTCTACTAAAAAAAATACAAAAAAATTAGCTGGGCATGTTGGCGCGTGCCTGTAATCCCAGCTGCTCAGGAGGCTGAGTCAGGAGAATTGCTTGAACCCAGGAGGCGGAGGTTGCGGTGAGCCGAGATCACGCCATTGCACTCCAGCCTGGGTAACAAGAGCGAAACTCTGTCTCAAAAAAAAAAAAAAAAAATGCATATGTGTGTGTATGTGTATATGGATGTGTATGTGTGTGTGTGTAGTATATACACACACAGAGAAGCAAAAGCAAAACATTGAATCACATGTTCTCACAAGCGGGAGCTAAGCTATGAGGATGCAAAGGCATAAAAATGATAAAATGGACACTGGGGACATGGAGGGGGGAGGCTGGGGGGGTGAGGGATAAAAGACTACATATTGGGTGCAGGTGCACTGAAATCTCAGCAATCACCACTAAAGAACTTACCCATGGAACCAAAAACCACCTGTACCCCAAAAATTACTGAAATAGAAATTAATAAAAATTTTTAAAATTTGATTTATTTATAAAACTTTATATTAATGATCTCCATTGACTGCAACTTCTGCCTCCCGGGTTCAAGAGACTCTCCTGCCTCGGCCTCCCAAGTAGCAGGGATTACAGGCACCCTCCACCATGTCCAGGTAATTTTTGGCATTTTCAGTAGAGACATAGTTTAACTGTGTAGAACAGGCTGGTCTTGAACTCTTGACCACAAGTGATCCAACCTCCTTGGCCTCCCAAAGGAGCTGGGACTACAGGCGTGAGCCACCACACCTGGCCATTTAAACCGTTTTTAAGTTTTTAAATTTAGCTGGAGGCATTTATGGTACTATTATTTCTTTTTCTATGGTTTTACAATATTTTTGGAAAAAAAGTTAAAAGAAGAAAAGCAATGCCTGAACCTTGCCCTAATCCAGTTAAATCAGAATCTCTGGAAGACACCTGGATACAATTTGTATTTTAACGTCTCTCTTCAGACGGCTCTGATGAATGGACAAGGCTCCAGTCCACAGCCGGAGACCAGCCTCCATCTGCAGGCTCGTTGTTCATCCTTCTTCCCCACACTGCTAGTCCTGAAGCCTTGCTTATCCCCTGCCGTAACATACACAGCTTATTCCTGCCTTCGGGCCATCGCATCACTGTTCCAGCTGCCCGGAACGCTCCATCCTCTGTCTTCACAAAGCGGGCTTCTCCCTGCTACTCAGGACTTGCCTTCTGCTGCTGCTCATCCCTGTGCCCCTTCCTTCAAGCCAAGTATGAACTTACCTTTTTTTGTAAAGCTGGAACCTCACTCTTTCACCCAAGCTGCAGTGCTGTGGTACCAGACATAGCTCACTGCAGCCTCAAACTCGTGGACTCAAGGGATCTCTTGCCTCAGCCTCCCATGTAGCTGAAACTATAGGCATGCACCACCATGCCCAGCTAATTAAGTTTTTTTTATATAGAGATAGGGCTTTGCTGTGTTGCTCAGACTGATCTTGAACTCCTGGGCTCAAGTGATCCTCCCGCCTCAGCCTCCCAAAGTGCCGGGATTGCAGGAGGGAGCCACCGCGCCCAGCCTGCTGTCACCTTCTTCAAGTTCTCTGTATAATCCCCGGTACCAACATTTGATCATTTATCCTCTTTGCACCATGGATTTGTGAATATGGAAACACACCTCTGCACTTCATTTCCAGCCATAGCTGTGCCTTTTTAATTACCACAGCATCTCCGGGTGCTTCTCCCCAGCTGGAAGGCTCTGGACACTGTTAATGGAAGGACGAATGGGCAGCAAGGGTCCGCGCCCAGAGGGGTGTGTGACCACATGGGGAGCTTTTTGTAAAGATGCTCTTGATGTTTGCAGACTGGTCCTGAATTACGTGCATTTTCAGATCCTCTTCTCATTGGCCTGTTGATGACAGTCACTCTGGGAAATACTTGGAAAGGGATGTGTGTAGCAAATGTGGGCAGAACCTTAAACTCTGGTTTTTCAAGTCAGGCCACATTCAGGCCACTGACGCCTAGAAGAAAACAAACTCCAGTCTCCTTTGGCTAAAGATCGTGCCAATAAATGTCTTTCCTGTTTGTTCTGAGCAAGGACTCAGCAACTCTTGTGTGTCCCCACATCCTAGGCCCGGGCAGGATCTGATGAGGTTTCTCCCTCTGTTCCCTCTTCGATTGCACTGGAGTGTTGCTCCTGCGTTTAACTCTGTGAGGAGCGACCATTAGGAAGCGGTCTTAAGACCAAATAACTCATTAAGAAATGATATTTTTCAATCCGACAGAGATAGGTGAGACTACAAGGAAGATGTATGAACATTGTACAGAGGTTTAAAGGGAAATATATCAGCCTCTCCCTCCACTGGGGTTAATTGAAGCCGCTAAGAGCATTACACACAAAAGAATTCAAAGTTACCTGTATCTGGAAAAGCCTCATGAAATTCTGAAATTAATTCTTGAACTGTCTCCAAAACAGCAGAGAACAGGCCTGTTGCTATGGAAATTGTCTACCTTTTTGCTTTTGCATAGAAAAAAGTTAAGAAAATGTTACATTAAAAAAAAAAAAACAACTATGACCTTTTTTTCCCTCCAGATTGCTATCATTTGGCCATCTAATTTAAACAGTTCAGCGGTGCGCCCATTCGAACTGAATTGAACAAAGCCATGTTAAAAGCGAGGGTGCAATTTATAAGGTTCGAGTGGCCTGCTTTCCTCTCACTCCCTCTCCTCTGGTTGTGTACTCTTAGCTCGATGCTGCTCTTTTTGTTTTTGTGAGGCCCTTTCAAAGCCCTCCGTAAACAAGAAGCAGAGCCGCCCATGTGCGGTGGATCAAGAGTCGTCACTATCGGAGGCGCTGTACCTTGGTCCCGGAGTGTTCGTGTGTCCAGCGAAGAGCCCAGGAGCCCTGTGGAAGCTGCCTGTCCACTGCAGGGGACCATCCCCACTCTCTCTGCTGAGCACCCAGGCGGCTGCTGCTGGAAACCCTGCCCAGGCTTGTTCATGAAGGGCTCACTCTAAGTGCCTGGTGTCTGCAAACCTCCAGGGAGCATCTCTCTCAGTGCCCTGGCACTTGCTGAAAAATCTGCAGGGGAATAAGAATGAACTTCCCGTAATGGGGTAAATGGTGATTTAAAAGCCCCCCGCCACCACCCCCGCCTCGCTGGGGGACTTCACACTGCTTCTAGAATGCTCTGTCTTCAGACAGGCAGCCAAGCCCGTGTTTGTAGAACATGAAAGGAGAGGCCACAAAACACCAGAAAACCACAATAATTGAGTCATAATGAATGTAAGATAATCTCTGTCATCTGCAAAGCCGCCGCCAACTTCATAATGTGGCATTTTCCTTTATGTCCTTTCCCCTCTTAGGCTATGAAAAGAAAAAAAGCGAAAGAGGATGGTGTGAGATTGGTCTGTATTCAGACATGTATCTTCAGCCGAAATTATTTGCCTTCTCAGATACAGTAAGGAGGGCCTGTTTTTTGATCAATTGATTGCCTGATTCTGCTCACTACCTGGGTGAAATCAGCAGCAATTTTGCTGCAGTTTGACAAACTCACAGGGCAGTGGCGGTGGGGAAGAGCTACCTCCTTCTGAGGTCGTCCTTATATGTTGAGCTCAAGTCTCAGAGCTAAGGAGTCTCTAGACCCTGGGCCATGAGGGACACAGACAGGTGCACCAGCCTTTTGGTGGAGTGAGGCGCAATTGATACAGCTCAGGTGAGAGGTAAAACGTCCCTGAGTCCGCCAACACCAAACATCTTCCGTAAGAATGTCTAACTCCCCACTCTGGAGACCACAGATTTCCAAATACCAAACTTTCCCAGTCGTAAGATGCCCATTCTCCCATTTTCCCAAAGGCATTTAAATTTCTCCATCTCAGTCCTTTAATCAACTATTTAGCAAACACCCATTGGCTGCATTCAATCGGAACCTTAAAAGAAAAGAGCATGGGTTCACCCTTTATGTAGAGTAGCTTTGCAGACCTCTAAATTCTGAGGCTTTGTCCTTGATTGCTTTTGCATCTCCAGTAATATGAGGCATGGGACCCCTTGCTTCAGAAGGGCTAGGGTAATGCAGGCACTCCAGCCTGTATTCAGTCATTACAGAAGAAGCAATGTCGTGTGAAATGACCTGATCATGCCATCATACTTTGCCTCTGGGGACTGATTGCACTGCTGTTTTCTGAGAGTGGTTTCATTGCTGCATAGACAGACACCAAATGCATAAATGAATACAGAGCCTGAGGGATGCAAAAGTCCAAGGAGCTAGGCATAGACTGAGATAGGATAAATGTCTCCAAATCCAACGTTGAGGCCTCTCTCTGTGGTTGCAAGAAGCAACAATTGGTACACCTGTGCTAAGGAAAAGGGAACTTTGGGGAAGTGTATTCGGCAGTATGTGGAAGGAGTGGAGCCAGTTCTCAGGGCAGTGCTGGAAAGCTAGGGTTCAGAAACGGCTTGCGTGCAGCTGTTGTGACCAGCGATCAGCCCTGTCCCTCCTGCACCTGTGTCCACTTACTTCATCACCATGCTCCCAGAGAAAAAGCATGATTGGCTGAGCTTGGCCACGCACCACCTGATTGGCTGCTGTGTGGTGGGAGAGAATATGGCCCTTTCCACGTCTGGTCCCTCAAAATTACTGTCTTACCAAGACTTTATATAACAGGCACGAGGTAATTCCCTCAAAGTAATTTGGTGCTGGGAAGGAAATGGATGCAGAGGTTCTAAAAGAAACGTTTATGAAAGAAGAGGCTGTACCTGATGCCTTGATTAGTATATAAGTAATGCATACAGAGATTTTCCAATGAATATTTAACAACCAGCTCTACAGGGAGAGGAGAATAGAAGATGTTATGTGTAGGATCCGCCCATTTCTCAGGTGTAAATACTCCCACTATGATTAATTTCAAATTGCCAACTGGCTCACTGAATTTCTGATTTAACATATGGCCTTGGGCTGGGCACGGTGCTCACACCTGTAGTCCCAGCACTTTGGGAGGCTGAGGCAGGTGGATCACCTAAAATCAGGAGTTAGAGACCAGCCTGGGCAGTATGTTGAAACCTCATGTCTATGAAAAATACAAAAATTAGCCAGGAGTGGTGGCAGGTGCCTGTAATCCCAGCTACTCAGGAGGCTGAGGCAGGTGAATCACTTGAACCGGGAAGCAGAGGTTGCAGTGAACTAAGATCCTGCCATTGTACTCCAGCCTCAGCAACAGAGCAAGACTTCAGCTCAAGAAAAAATGGCCTTTGTAAGCAAGTAAGAGACAAAAGTTGCCACACTCCTAGATGTATGACATTATTTCAAGTGCTTTTTAAAAAAGCATAGTATGGTGGCTCACGCCTGTAATCCCAGCACTTTGGGAGGCCGAGGCGGGCAGATCACAAGGTCAAGAGATCAAGACCATTCTGGCCAACATGGTGAAACCCCGTCTCTGATTAAAAAAAAAAAAAAATACAAAAATTAGCTGGGCATGGTAGCACATGCCTGTAGTCCCAGCTACTCAGGAGGCTGAGGCAGGAGAATTACTTGAACCCAGGAGGCAGAGGTTGCAGTGAGCCAAGATTGTGCCACTGCACTCCAGCCTGGCAACAGAGCAAGACTCTGCCTCAAAAAAAAAAAAAAAAAAAAAAAGCATAGTAATATAATTCCTAAAACAACCCCACCACATTCTCCCATTTCTGAAACAAGTAACCTGGGTGTTAGGTAAAAGTAAGACCTTTTTTTTCTTTTTTTTCTTAGTTGTCACTGGTGAAAATTGATGGGAGGCACTGAAAGTTGAGTGACTGTTTCCAAATCACATAAGCCAGTAGTTGGTGGAGCTGGGATTTGAACCCTAATATATCTACTGAACTGTTAAGTAGCTTTTTGCATATCAAACCACTCTGAGAACCAAATGACTTAGACAATAACTATTTCTTTAGCTTGCAATTCTGTGTCTGTAATTTGTGTTGTGCTCAGCTGGGCCGGTCTTCTGCTCTTAGCCGGGCTCACCCATTTGTCTGAGGTCAACTGCCAGCCAGCTAGGCAGCTCTGCTTCTAGGGGTTGACTGGCTGTCATCTGGAATGAAGGGAGGCCTCAGGGCCATTTGTATGTCATGATCTAGCAGGCCAGCCTGGGCTTGTTGACATGGAAGTCCCAGGGCTCCAGGATAAAGAGCTGAGCCAGTGCCCTGGATTGGAACTGGGATGACATTGCTTTTGCCACCTTCTGTTGGCCATCCCGTGTTTATGGAATGTGAAAACAGATCCCACTTCTTCTAAGAGGAACATCAGAGCCAAACTGCTAAGGGACTTTTGGATATGAGGAAGAAAAAATATGTCCTTTTTAATAATCTACCATAAGGTGTAACCTGAGCATGCAATTACATTCTTATTTAGTAACCAATTTGTATAAACTTTGCTTAGCACTTCGGTTAGAGTCTGATGGCTTGAAGAAGTATTTTGTTGGGCCTGTGTCATACTTTAAAAATTAAGAAATTTTATTTAAGAAGATGTTTGCCTGTTTTCTCTAAAAAATCAGAAGTTCTGAAAATTGAGCCCATTTTTCTGCTCTAAGAGTTTGGAGCTGAGCATGGCCGCTCTGGCAGTCCTGTGCTCTCTGCGCCTTCATAGCCCCAGTCACTCCCCATGGTGCCCCCTAGACAAGCCTGTTCGTTTCCTGAAATGACTTTCCCGGCCCCTGGAGGCATTTTTGTTTACGTGTCAGCTATAGTATTTCAGTGCCCTAAGTCTTTGGCTTCATTAAGTTAATTGTGTTAACCGACTCCACTGGTACAAACAAGTAAACCAGATAACTTCTTATTAGTTCATGCTTTGGGTCTGTTTACAGTTTATTAGGATGACTTCTCCTTTTGGATTGAAGCCAAGATGAAACCTCATCCTTGTCTGATGTGATCAGGATTCCATTAGGTGGGAAGTCATAATAGTTTTCCAACATGTAAGGCGTGAAGATACAATCTTACTGGGCTTTGCTATGAATATGATACAGTGTCACCCATCAGAGTACAAATGAATCATGCCATAAATAATCCCATTGTCTCAAATATAGTAGTGGTTTTTTTGACAAGTGTCTCCTTAGCTATGCAGTGATTAAAGTAAATAAAACTGCTTCTTCCCAGGAAGGTGACTAGATGTTTCCGTGTAGAAGCTCTTTGCCAGGGGAAGAAGTGCATTTGACACACAGAAGCAGAAATGAGGCAACTTACTGGGAAGTGGAATCAAGTTTAATAGGCAGTGGATGCTAGAATTTTCTAGAGAAATGTCCACAATGCCTGTGAAGATGTGACGATCCCAGCCTGCCTAGAGAGGGATGTGGGGCCCTGAGTTTCACGAGTGAATTACTAAAAGTAGCTCTGTGGCGTGAAAGGGAAGCCCCTGTCCTTCTTGGAACAGAGCTAGCCAGTCGAACTTCGTGGGTGGTGGTGACAGTCTGTATCAGTGCCGCCTGCTATAAGCAGCCACTTGCTGCAGGTAACTACTGAGCATTTGAGATGGCTCATTTGATGGAGGAACTAAATTTTTAATGTTATTTAATTTTCATTAATTTTAATTTGAAGAGCCACTTGTGGATACTGGCTGTCATATTGGATAGCAGGGAACATTAAGAAGCCTGACCTTGAACTCCTGACTTCTGGGTGTTCAAGATCAAAAGTAAATGATAGAATGAGGCCAACTCCTTTTATAGTTGGAGTTGCACCAGAGGGTGAGCCTTTGAGATTAGGGACCTTTGTTTCTCACTGTTTTTTTTTTTTTTTTTTTCCCCCACTTCCCATAGCAGATGAGGGTCACCTGTCAATGACTGTCGAATGATTAAAAACCAGTAAAATCCCCTAGGCTATGGTAAATAATTCTTTCCAAAGCATGGTAGGCATGCCACTGGTGATATACCAAATTTTAGTTATACTTCTTTTATTTACTAATTATGATTTGTATTCATGTGTATAAGAAAAAATATAATTCACTTATCAAATTTATTAATGGGCACGGAAGGAACTGAGGCTACATTTTTTTAAAGTGAGTTCGACTGAATTTAATTTACAGAAAAATATATAAATAATGAGATCGTTGGTGTTCAATTACAGCAAATATTGCAAAGTGAATAAGGCAATTACTGAAATTCACGGAATTCTGCTGTGGATGCTGGCACTCTTTGTGCTCTGATTATTACAGGTTATTTTTTTCTTATTTTTCTTTTTTATTAACTGATGTGCATGCCTTAAGACATAAAATCTTGCCCCTCAAACCTTCGTGCAGCTGAGTGAACTACTTTTTCTTCTTGTTTTATTTGGCTTCTCTTGTTTTTATTTGGAAGTAAGCTGAAAGCATGAATATTCATGATGCTGTTAAACAAGATTTTTATTGAAAACAAAAATAGATTCAAAGTTTTTTTGTTTGTGCTTCTCTAGCCAGAGAGTAAAAGCGCCATTGAAAGATTAGTATCAGAGATTTGGATTATTTGCTGTTTACTTTTGCTAAAAATGTAGATGTTTGGCTACTAAGGTATTAGTCTCCTTTAGAAAAAAAATACAAAAATAAACCACTGTTACGTTTCTAGACTGCCCTTTTTTATCTGTGAGCATCAGAGGAAGACAAAATAAAAAATAAATGAAAAAAAAGGAGAAATTTAGTTTTTCCTATTTGTCCTAAGTTTAAGAGAAAGAAAAGACACGAGCATCTATGGTTAAAAATGTGCCTTTGATTTTTTTCCCAGGACTCCTCTGCTTTCTGATTTCTAGAAAATTGATCCTCCTCATCCTTTTTAATTTGTATGAGTCTCCGCCTGCTACCCCCGGCAGGAAAGAGGGCTGCATATTCTGTGAGGTTCATTAATCAACCCATTATTCTTCCTCGCACATTCCAACATTCAGGGCCAGTCATTTTTCATGAGACCTATTGTTACTTGGCAGAAAATAAATACACCATCAAAAACATATTGCGACACTGACTAAAATATGAAGGCGAGTGAGCATTGCACTTTGTGTCTATACAAACAATATTGATTTATGAGAAGGAAATTCTCAGGAGACTCTTTAAGATCAAACAAGTTTCCTCCTGATGGGTGGGGTGAGTTTGAGGCTTTGTGCCACAAGTCATTAATTTATTCATTCATTCCTTTAGTTCACTGCATATTTATTAAGCAGCTACTAAGGGTTAGCTCTCCACGTCAGGCAGTCAAGAGTGAGCAGAACAGACAAAAAAGGGACCCAAAGGAGCTGACACTTTATGGGTTGGTGGACAACCATCAGACAATAAAATAAAATCACTTAAAAATATAGTGAAAAGTACAAAGAATAAAAATTAAATTTTAAGTATTATTTACTAAGTCTTATATCCAGAAATAATTTGAAAAAGAATGCAGAAGGCCAAGCAGTATTTTTTTTTAATAAAAATATGCAATTACGACTTTGTTTTTGACACAGGGTCTCTCTCCCTCTGTCAGCCAGGCTGGAGTGCAGTGGCACAATCACAGCATGCTTCACTTCCCAGGCTCAAGCAATCCTCCCACCTCAGCCTCCGAAGTAGCTGGAACTACAGGCATGCTCCACCACACCCAGCTAATTTTTGTATCTTGTGTTTTTTAGAGACAGGGTTTTGCCATGTTGCTCAGGCTGAGCTGGAACTCCTGGACTCAAGAGATTCTCCCACCTTGGCCTCCCAAAGTGCTGGGATTACAGGTGTGAGTCACCATGCCTGGTTGTAATTTTTACAAGTGTGTTAATACATAAGGCAGTGTGGCTGGGTGTGGTGGCTCACACCTGTAATCCCAGCACTCTGGGAGGCCAAGGTGGGTAGATCACTTGAGGCCAGGAGTTCAAGGCCAGCCTGGCCAACGTGGTGAAACCCCATCTCTACTAAAAATACAAAAATTAGCCAGGCATGATGGTGCACCTGTAATGGCAGTTCCTCTCAGGGGTGTGAGGTAGGAGAATCACTTGAACCCAGGAGCCAGAGGTTGCAGTGAGCTGAGATTGCACCCCAGCCTGGGTGAGTGGGACTCCATCTCAAAAAAAAAAAAAAATCTTAAGGCAATGTTTCCACAATGTGATTTGTACATTTTGGGGTGTCTACCAATCCAGATATTTAAATGATATTAATTATAAGTATAGCATTTAATAATTAAATGGTAATCATTACATATATATCATTAGGGTGGACTTCCATTTTTTATCAAGTAGCATGAGTTTTTCATTCATGAGGATAGTATGAAGTTTTATTTTGTAGTAAATGTGTAAATTAAGGCAAACTGTAAAGGAAAATATTACATAAACTATAGAAATGGTAGTATATGGATCTAGAAAGTCTGTGATGGGGATATACACCCGGTTCTTCCAGGGAGCTCCTAATACCTGCCTTCCTTTCCAAAATAATAATCGAAGAAGGAAATGGCAGACAAGACCTTGTTGATTCTTTTTATTTTTATTTTTTTTTTATTTTTTCAGACAGAGTCTCCCACTGTCACCCAGGCTGTAGTGCAGTGATGCAGTCTTGGCTCACTGCAAGCAGTTCTCCTGCCTCAGCCCCACAAGTAGCTGGGACTGCAGGTATGCACCACCATGCCCAGCTAATTTTTTAAATATTTTTAGTAGAGTTGGGGTTTCACCATGTTGGCCAGGATGATCTCGATCTCCTGACCTTGTGATCTGCCCGACTTGGCCTCCCAAAGTGCTGGGATTACAGGCGTGAACCTCCGCGCCTGGCCCCTGTTGATTCTTTACTGACTGCAGCGTGACAGAGCACCACTATAAAGGTGGTTTGCCTCTCTTCATATTCCAGTGCTGGATAGCAACCACTCCAGAACGCAGTGGCTGCAAAGAGCAGCTGCTTCACCTGCTCCTGATTCTCTGGGTTGGCCCGCAGGGCTCAGCTGGCAGTCTTGTCTCAGCTCCATGCGGCGTAGGCTGGACTTTCTCATGCAGGTGAAGGATTTCAGATGGCCTCACCCTGTGTCTGGTCTCCCATGGGGGTGGCTGGACTGCCGAGCTTCTCCCTTGGTGGTCTTTCAACCTTTCTGATCTCTCCCTTCTTGTGGTCTCACCAGCTTTGTACCTGGACTTCTTGACATGGCAGAACAGGGTTCCGGGAGAACAAATGTAGACACTACAGAGCTCAAAGTACACTGAGCCAGCCCACAATCAAGGAAAGGGACGTTTGACTCTGGATGCGAGCAATGAGAAAGTCACATTGCAATCAGACCAGAATGGTGAGAAAGAGGGCTGCATCCATCTTTGGTGAAAATCTACCAAGATCCACCCTGTGAAGCTGGAAGCAAACCGACTCATGCAGGTTGGAAGCAGACAGAAAAAAACAGATGACTTTGGCTGGCTGTGTGTGTGTTGGAGGGCGAGGCAGCAGCCCTCAGGGGCTGGGGACGCTTCAGGATAAGAAGGAAGGGGAGGAGAATTGCCTCTTTGGCCATCTGTAGCAAGCCAAGAAAGATGGTAGGTTTGGTGTGACAAGCCTCAACACCTCAGCAGTTAGGTTTGATTAAAAAATCCCAGCATGGGGACAGACAGCTATGACAGGTGAAGGACATGTGTGGAGACCACGGGGCAGAAGGTGCAGAAGGAAAGACAGAAGACCTACCGTGAAAAACATGTAGCGAAGGGGCTCTTTTTATTTGAAAAAAAGATTTATGCTTCTTTCCTTCTGCATTTATTTTCCCATCTAGATCCACAAGGCTGTAGACCCGATAACCAAATTGTACTCGTGAACTTCGGAAGGCATATGAGAAACTCTAAAGCACATTCACACATCGAATAATAATAATAGAAATAACTATCATTCATCACGTCCTTATTATATGCCTGGCACTGTGTTAATGCCTTACACATATTAATTCACAGGAAGTTAACGCACTGAATTTTTCAAAGTTATAGAAAATACTGCCAGTGGCCTACCTAGCATCCGTTTCCTTCATCTTAACAGAATCCTAATTAAGATCGGGTCCATGGATTTACGCTTTCTCACCTATCGGTGCACTTAGGGAAATGTGGATCTCTGCCACAGGTCCAGAAGTTGATGTGGCTGGTGTTCTGATTCCTATTATTGTGTACAAATTACTCAGAAATAGAGAAGCTTAAACCGACCATTTGGTTTTGCCTCTAGCTTTGTGGGGCAATGCTTGGCTGGGCAGTTCTCATTTGGGGTCTCCCTTGAGGGAGGGTGCAGAGGTGTTCACCGGGGCCGAAGCCTCCAGGACCTCTGGGACAGAGCATCATGTGGCTGGCAGTTGATGCCGACTTTTGGCTGGATGGTCAGCCGGCTGTTCATCATGTGTGATCCAACCGCAGAACAGGAGAATCAAAGCCAAGATAGCAGACAGACTCAAGAAGAGGTTTGCGTGCAGACAAATATTCAAAGGCACCCTGGCTTCCGACACATGTTTGTGTTCTGATCTCACCTGTCCTGGTCCTGAGGATGGGTTGTCATAGAGACAGGGGTCTTCAGTCTCTCTAAAGAAGGCAATTGATCCTTTCCCCTGTTAAAATTGGCCTAATTTTAACAGTGGGGCAAGGGGGTGGGAGGGTTGACTTACCTGTGAGCAGTGGCCGAGTTCAGATACCACACACTGATTTTCTTCCTCCTCCTGTCCACAAACTCAGCCAAATTAACTGTGAAAGGTAGAAACTTGAGACCATATAACTGTTTTTAAGTCCTTCATGATTTCTTCCTTGCCCTGCCCTTTTCTGCTGTGACTACTGAGTGTCAAGAAAACTCTGAATTTTTGGTACTCCAAGCAAGATCAAGAGACGAGGAGTCTTAGGTGTGGTTACAGTTTGAAGCAAAGACCTGCTGGGTAAATAAATCATGGCTGTCAAATCCAGTTAAGTGGGTCTGCAGTGACTGGGTCTGCCAGCTGAATTCAGTTTCACTGGAGACCAGGCTCTCCCCACACAGAGGAGGTGGTTAATTTCAGAAATAACAGAAGTGAGAAGGTTGGAGGATAAGCGAATGCTTTGTAGCCCGGCTGTCTGTGCTCAGCTTCAGGACGGGAATATGTGCACCTTACCTAGCGAAGCTGTATTGTGGTCCTGAAAGATGACAAGGAAACCGGTAGGCAGGATGGGGAGAAGCAGCCTTATTCATCGTGAGAAATAAACACCCTTTCCCCGACTGAGATACCTACCTGAACATAAACATGATCATGAGGCAGTGCGCCTTGCTCCCATTGCTGGGCAAAGCAGGTTTTCCACTACAAGTCATTTTGATCAGCAATAGAAATATATTAGAAACATATTGTAATAGAAACATGTGATCTTGTTCTGTGGGTGATAAGTAAACACAACCTCCATTTTACTGGTGTTTATAGATGACAGGTTGTGCACTCCTGGCCCTGGTAAATAAAAGCCAAAGAAATGAAGACAGAACAGGTGTGGGCCAGGGCATAACAGTTCATGCTGACTTATGGGCTCTGGGGGAGGCTGGGGGCAGAGGAGCTCCTGTGAGCTCAGACTGTGGCCCCAACAGAGAAAGTTCACTGCAGCATGGATTCAGAAAGCATCTGTATCAGATCTTGTGCTGAGTGTTTATAAAACAAAGACAAATGAGATTTCAGTCTTGTACTCTGGAAGCTCACGTTTCTGCTACCAGATGGCAAATACATCAGCTTCACTCTGTTTGCAGTAAATGCCTGGAATTATGTGTTGAGGAGGATTCTGAGGCCATGCCTGAGTGACAGAGAGAGGAAGACGTTGCTTGTTGATGTCTGCCCTGCACAGAGGGAGAATGGTGGGCTACACGCCACGTGGGCTCTTTCAGGAACCAACTCTCTTAGTTTCTGGCCGCAGAATCTTGACAGCAGACATACAAAGACTGAGTCTGGGAACCAGTGCCGTCTTCAGAGATGTTTACTTGATTTGCATGGACTTCGTTTTTTTCTTTTCCTTCTTTATGGAATCAGCAGTTATTTTCATATGTTTCGTATTTTTCCTTTTTACTGACATAATTTACTACATGAAAATGCACAGATCTTAATTCTGTGGTCTAATTAGCTTTATTTTATTTTATTTTTCTTGCAAAGGTCTTACCCTGTCATCCAGGCTGGACTGGAGTTCAGTGGCTCGATATTGGCTCACTGCAGCCTGTATGTCCCAGGCTCAAGTGATTCTCCCAGCTCAGACTCCCTGGTAGCTGGGACCACAGATGCCTGCCATCATGCCCAGCTAATTTTTTGTATTTTTGGTAGAGATGGGATTTCACCATGTTGCCCAGACTGGTTGCAAACTCCTGGGCTCAAGTGTTCCACCCACATTGGCCTTTCGAAGGGCGAGATTAGTCTTTGAATGCCCTGGATCACGCAGTTAGTCAGGATCTAAGTTCAATGAATGTGGAGCAGGACCCTCATTCGGCACTGCCAGCCACATGACAAAGGAAGTTGTCAAATCTTTCTGTTTCTCCTGAGAAGCCAAAACTCCATATTTTTAAAATGCAGTATGCCAATTTTAATTCAGTGATTTGCTTTTATGATGCTGAATGAGCCAAACAAAGCCTGGCAGTAAACCCTGTTTTGAAATATCTGTTGTACACAGTGGGGAGATATTACAGTTAATAGATTGATTATATATTGTAATTCATTTTCTATATCAGTATAAATAATTAGAATATCTCATGTTTATATTTTAGTATTATAATACTAAAATTATATTTATTTTATCTCATAGCATATATTATGATAACTACTATAACAGAAACCCAAAATATTAATGATCTGGACAAAATAGAATGTTCTTAATTTTATTTCCTTCTTCCTTGCTCACATACCATCCAGCTGTGAGCAGTTTAGGGTTGTGTAATCACTTCCTGGTGCTGGGGATGCAGGGTCCCTCTCATTCTTGCTCTATTGTCCCTGGAACACGGTCCCCATTGCCCAGTGCCTACCACCGGGTACCTTTTCCCACCAAGGGAAGGAGAAGCAGGACAGGAAGGGCTCACCCCTTCACGTTAAAGCCGTGGTGCACCAGTAAGTGTTTAACAACCAGATGTCTGCTGGGGGGCAGGGGAGACGGACCTGCTGCTTTTGCCAATTTCCATGGTGTGAATATTCCCACCATCAGCAATTTCAAGCTACCAACGTGAAGTAAACCGAATGTGGAGTCCAGAAGAGACATTCACCCTGCAGGCTGGGCATGTCACGGTTTTAAGAGCTCCGTCTACACATCGCCTCTTTCACTTCCATCAACATCTCTGGAGTTAGACACCTGTCTGCAAGGGAGGCTGGGGAAGGTAGTTTTTTACTAACAGTAAGTCCAGTGGCCAGGTGGCCCAGCTACAAATTAAAGGCTCTTTTCTTATGGAAGAAATGGAGGGTAAATCATTGAGACCACTGGACGTCTGCAGTACAAGAGGTTTTAGGCAGGAGAGTATCGGGTTATTACAACTGGATTTAGAAGGTCCCACTGCAGTCATGCAGGAGGCATGGAAGGGGGACACTGGACCAGCAGCCTCTTCGGAGAAAACGGTGAATAGTGGGGGTGGAGGTAAGCATTCTCTGCATAGCTCTAATTTTCATATTTGACTAATAAGGGAATCTAGCCATTGAGAACCCTGCATCACAGGGTTAGTAAGGACCTAAGGTCCATGAGTATGAACCAGAGTCTTTGTTCTGCACTGCTGGCCATAGGAAAGCCTCCCTCGGGAGCCTGGCACTCATGCTGGGAGAGATCGGGAGGGCCTGGATGAGGTCACTGGGGCTGGGGTAGAGAAGCGGACCTGGGTTTGAGCGGCCGAGGAAGTGGACTCTCCGGGATTTGGTTGTTGGTTGCTAGAAGTTGCTAGAAGCTGTGGCAGGATGTGAGAGTTAAAAGGAGTTAGAAGACAGAGCATGACTCTGAAGTCTCTCTCTCCTGGATAATAGTGGAGTCATTGGTGAAAGGAAGAGAAACAGAAAACCAGGATTTGAGGGGAAGGTAAAGCTCTCAAAGTTTTCTGAATTTGAGATTCTCCTGGCACCTCAGAGTGTTCTCCAGCCAGTGTTAAAAATAAGGCCTGAGGGTTCAGGGAGGGCAGGGTCTGGAGTCTCAGACTGAAAAGTAACAAGGGTTCATATTAGTAGTTAACAAATTTGGAGAGTCCTAGGATTTCCCAGTGAATTCTGCAGAACAGAACTGCTTGGGAGATAGAATAAAATAGCTAGAACTATTTCACTTGTCAGTGACAGAAACCCAAATCCAGCTGGCTTAGGGGAGAAGAAGGGGTCATCTAAATAAAAACTCCAGTAGTACAAACTTCAGGCATAGCTGGATCAAGGCTAATGGCAGTGTCATTGGGACTGCCTTTAGACCCATCTCTCACCCCTGCTTTTTTCTGTGACAGCCTCATTCTGAGGCAGCCTCTCCTCACAGGGAAACCAGGGGCCACCAGTAAATCCAGACCTGTGTCTTTTCAACTTAGTAAATCCACTTGTTGAAGCCGAAGTCTTGGACTGGCTCTTAGTGACTCCAAGTCCATGCTGTTCCTGAACCAGTTCCTGTGAATCGCTTTACCTGGCTTGAGTATTGTACTCACCCCGAGAGCTAGAGTGGGGCCAGTCCCAGTGCCCCCCAAAGTGCCCCTCATTGCCACCCCGTTGAGTAGTGATGGCTACCCAACAGAAAATAAAATTTGTCACCAGAAAAGGGGCAAATGGGTGTTGGCCAAGCCAAAGCTACAGATGTTGGTCAATGAATGCCAGCAGCTTTCCACGTGGCCGTATTTGATCAGGGACACTCACGCACACTCTTGTTCTAACTCCCTCCAGCTCAGCAGCTGGGTGGGGGGCATGCTTGATGGAAACCTTGCCAAGGAACAAGGGCAGCCCCCAGCTTCCCAGGGCTCGGGCCCGTCACAGTGACTTGATTGGAGAATGACTAGCTGAGAAGAGTATGAACGTTCATCAAATTCTGGGACTTCTTTGTGTTGGTTTTTTAAAAGAAAGTTACTGTAGGCAGGTTTGCAGGAAAAAAACAAAATAACAATAACCGAGTTCTGTTGCTGACCTTGTCAGTGACCCAAATTAAAAAGCCATTTGTCTTCTCTGTGTGTGACTTGCACCTCAGAGTTTGCTTCTGGCAGCTATTAATTCAAAGAGGGGAGGAAGAGGCAGTTGGCATTTTAAAATCTACGTGTTCTGATTCTCTTGACTCAGGTGCCGTCCAAGCCCAGACCAGGGCCATAGAACTGTGCCCCGGGGGAGTCATGAAGGAGGAGCAGGGGGTGGGAACCTGTGGGCCATCGATAAGTGCACACAGGCCCCACAGACACTTGCAAATACTTTGAGTTATCATGAAACACTATACAGATCCCCACCTCCACCCACAAAAACAAAAAAGAAAATGGTCTGAGAAAGGGACTTGACCTGAAGACTGTCAGTGGGAGACCCCTAAAAAGTGAGGCAAAGTTTTTATTGAACCTCATTTCCGGGAGCTCCGCACAGTTGTACAGATTGTCCACTGCTCCAGCAGGCTCCACTGAGGGAATGAGGAGGCTGATACCTAGCCCACCCCATCGTTCAACAAGTCAGGATCTCGTAGGCCTGTGCCCGCCCAGGTGAACTTTTCGAATAATTCATTCGAAGTTGGTGTATGTGATGGCGGTGTGTCACTCTCTGGCAAAGCCCCCTGCAAAGGCTTCTCCCTTTGTTTTGCTTCAATTCCCAAGCCCCACTTCCCAGAACTCCATTCTCCAGGGGTGGTGGAGTTCCTAACCTAGGACCTGCTCATAAAAAAGACTTTAGGCAGAGGGTTCAGCGCCATTTGGATGACCTCACATTCTGACCTCCAAAGTTTCTGTTGCCTCTTAAGTGCACAGTCCGATGGCAAACACCAATGGATTGGAGCAGCTGCCTCAATTTCTGTATGTTCAGCAGAAGGTGGGCGCCTTCTTTGCTCTGCAGTCCAGCCTCCTCGGAGCTCTGGGCATAAATAGGGCTTCCGTTTTGCATCTATTTTTGTTTTTGTGTGTTTATTTGTTTTGCTTTGTTTTTTGAGGTGAAGTCTTGCTCTGTTGCCCAGGCTGGAGTGCACTGGCACAATCTTGGCTCACTGCAAGCCCCACCTCCCAGGTTCAAGCAATTCTCCTTGCCTCAGCCTCCCAAGTAGCTGGAATTACAGGTTCCCGCCACCACACTCTGCTAATTTTTGTATTTTTCGGTAGACACAGGGATTTGCCTTTTTGGCCAGGCTGGTCTTGGATTCCTGACTTCAGGTGATCTGCCCACCTCGGCCTCCTAAAGTGCTACAATTATAGGCATGAGCCACCGTGCCCCACCCATTTTGCACCTGTTTTTATGAAAGCAGAATTAAATACAGTGGTTGACGTTAAGAACCAAAAGTACTTGTGTGTTTAAGAAACAAAGAACAATGCCTGTTATATTTGCGTAAGCCTTTCTCTTAATCAGCGCAGATCTGCTGAGCACCCGCTGTGTTTCATTCCCTTACGGTGCGTCTGTGAATGAGACAGTCCAGGGATCCTTTCTCGCTGGAGCCAGGAGTTTATATGCCAGTAGCAAGAACCATACAATCAATCACCAAACAGATACAGACATAAGATAATTTCAGCAACCACTAAAGCCAAGAAAGCCGGGTCATGGGAGTGACTTAGGAGCGGGTTGTCAGAGTTCTTCCTGAGCAGGTGACATCTGAGCAGAATGTGAATACTAGGAGGGGCCCGGTCATGTGAAGACCAAGGGGAAGAGTGGACCAGATAGAGAGAATGGCAGATGCAAAGGCCCTGCCAGGGGAACACACCAGGTGTCTTCATAAGACAGGAAGATCATTGCGGCTACAGGGTTGACAGTGAGAGGGAGGGAGGGAAGAAGGAAGATCGGAAACATAGGCTGGACCTGGCAGGGAGTTTGTCTTTCTTTTTTCCTATTTTTTTTTTTTTTTTTTTTTTTTGCTCTTGTTGCCCAGGCAGGAGTGCAATGGCATGATCTCAGCTTATCGCAACCTCCACCTCCTGGGTTTAAGCGATTCTTCTGCCTCAGCCCCTCTAGTAGCTGGGATTACAGGCGCGTGCCACCACACCCAGCTAATTTTATGTTTTTAGTAGAGATGGGGTTTCTCCATGTTGCTCAGGCTGGTCTCGAACTCCTGACCTCAGGAGTTGACCTGGCCTCCGAAAGTGCTGGGATTGCAGGCATGAGCCCCCACGCCGGGGGAGTTTGTCTTTCATTCGCTGTGTGATAGGACTTCCTCCGCCGCCCCTGTGCTCCTGTCCCGTCAATCCAGCCTCACACTCGGTCGGCATTTCCATTTGTGTGTCTGCCGTTCACCTCCAGCCACAGGGACTGAGCCAGGCCCTCCGTCCACTGCCCATCCAGTCTCCCTGCCCGAACCCATCCCACAACAGAAAGTTCAGCAGTTTACACTCAAGTTTTCTCCATCTCAGTAAATGCTAGGCCCTAAGCCCACGAGTCATGCCGGAAGTCTCCCCTTTCGTTGGTCATACTGTGCTGTGACTCCATTCCAGAATATTCCCGGCTCTGTCCCAGCTCTTCCCCACCCCACAGCCCCCTTAGCTGAGCCTCATCCCTCAACAACCACGACGCCACCAGACGCTTCCTTTGGCTTCATCTCCATTTCATCATCCATCTCTTCTCAGCATCCAGAGAGATTTTTATACAACATAAATCACAATATTTCAACTCCTCCTACTTAAAAATTTCCAAAGATTTCCCGTCGATGAAAGGGCCGATGATGCAAGTCCCGCCCTCCTTCCCCCGGGCACACGGTTCATGACCTTATAGAATGTTTTCTGTGTTTCCCCTTGAGCCCCTTTGGGCCTGTGGTGTCCTGTGGGCAGGGACTGGCTTCTGCTCCTCTGGCTCCCCCAGGCCCTCGCACATCCCTGACACACAGTAGGTGGTCAGTCATTGGCCAGGTGGGTGGCTCATGAAGTTTACATTTACTGGGAGCCACTGAGAATTCTTCTGTCTGCAATAAGTCTTGGAACTGGGCAGCACATGCTAGCATCAGAGATAAGTCCTTGGTGGAGACTTTTAAAGGCAGGATTCCAGTGGGGAGACAGTGGAGGTCTCAGCAGACCTGAGGAAGAGAAAACAATACAGCAGGCGGTTGAAATGATCCCCGGAGAAACAGCATCGCAGTCGGACTTTTACTTCCCTGTTCGGTGGTTTTCCCTTGCAGTTTGTGTGTATTTATTTCTGGTTTTCCCAAAGTTGTTTGTAATCTGAAGTAGAAAAGCTAAATATTTTTATAGAAATGAAACTTCACCACGGGGAAGACATGAAAAGATCAGGCCTTCTGTGGAGCTCTTCCTTCTGAAGGAAAGCCAGATTCTAACTCTTTGATCTCTTCTTGTTTCATTTTTTTTTTTTTCTTTTCATTCATTTGGAAACTTACCAAAGTCCCTAAATCAGTAGCAGGGAGCAAAATGTCCACATGTGCACGAGCCACAGAAAGGAATGCGTGTAACCTTGGCGAAGTCTGTGATACCTGTTTTGGAGGAAGAGAAAGAAGATGAGAGCCCCAGTGTGGGCGCCACAGGTAGGAATGCTATTGGCTGCAAGTACCCGAACTCCTCAATCACAGGAACTTCAGCAAATAGTGGGTCGTTTTCCTGGTGGATCAGTACACCTGGTGGTAGGGATGCCCAGCTGAACAGCCCAGCCCCGTCTAGTCTTTGATTATTTTACCTGCCATGCACTTGGTCTCTGCCTCATGGCTGCAGACGGCTGCTGCAGGAGCCAAGCTGACGTTCCAGCAGGAGGAGAGGAGACATCCTGGCTGAAGCTATGACTTTTCCTCTTATCAGAAAAGCAGAAGCTAGCCTGGAGGTCTTCCGGCCACTTCCAATTGTGTATAACCAACCGCAGTTATTTCACACGGCCTCATCCGCTTGCTGTGGAAGCTAGAGAAGTTGGTACTTTGTTCTTTCAGCATCTGTGATGGCAGGGATGGTGGTTTACCAAAAACTCATGCTTCCCTTTTCTTAGTAAAGCCTGTGCCTGGAAGGGCCTGCCTGGCCAGAGCCAGTATTCCCTGGTCCTCTCACAGCGCAGCATGCTGTGAGATACGCACTGGCTCCTGTCCACCTGACTTGAGCTGAACTGGCTGGTGTTGCTTCTGTGCCCCATTTGCATGCCTTCCCTACGGCCTCTCTCGTTATCTGTGGCTGGATACAGAGGATGCTGAGGCCCTAGGGAGTGGGCAGACTCCAAGATGCCAGTCAATGACCACATGCAGGAGACCAGCCCCCCCGGCCGTGGGCTCACCTTGGATTCCTGTGCGATCATAAATAAACCTGTATCATGTAAACCACCGACACTGCCATTTCTTTTTTCCAGCAGCTGACCCTCCCCTGTATAACACAGGTATTTCAACAGACAAGGGAGGAGACCGGATCGGCCAGCAGCGTCTACCATGCTAAGTTCTGTCCAGACACCTCCTAATCTCCTGATGTCAGTTCAGGCAACACTTCCCCACTTCCGTTGTGAGTCATCAGTTTCTTTCATCTCTCCTCCACTCTCAGCCTTGGAGAGCACCCTGCATGAGCGAAGGGAGCACGTGCCTTAAATGGTGCTTCCCAGGGTAACACTCTTCAGGACTGAAACAGCAGTGAGGCAAGGACGGCCGTGGGCATCCCTTTCTCCCCTGCGTGCTCTGCAGTTGGCCCTGCCCACACCCTGGTGATGTTGAGCCTGAGCCAGGCCCCTGCACCTTAACTGATAGACCAGGAGCAGTTGATCCACCCAAACTGGGCTGACCCTGTCTCCTCTCAGGGCATTTGAAAATAGAATGTCGCATGTTGGCTCACATCTGTAATCCCACAGCTTTGGGAGGCTGAGGCAGGAGGATCACTTGAGGCCAGGAGGATGGTTTGAGACCAGCGTAGGAAGCATATTTGAGACCCCCACCTCTATAGAAAATGAATAAATAAGTAAATAGCCAGACAGGGTGGCACACACCTGTGGTCCCGGCTGCTCAGGAGGCTGAGACAAGAGGGTCTCTCAGGTCCAGGAGTTTGGGACTTGAGTAAGCTATAATTGCACCATTGCACTCTAGCCTGGGCAGCAGAGCAAGACCCTGTCTCAAAAAAAAAAAAAAAAAAAAAAAGAAAAGAAAAGAAAATAGAATACAAAACATAACACGGATGAAAAGCGCAGACCTGCAAGGCTGTGTGAGCGTAAGGGCCTCAGGCACCACTTGGGGACAGCGGTGAGGGGTGCACAGGCCAGTGAGTGAACACAGATGAGAGAGGGGACAGAGGCAGACGCAGAGCGGGGAGAGGAGGAGAAGAGTGGACCAAGAGGAAGCTGAGAAGGACTTTTGCCGAGGTTTTGAGCTAGCACTTGTGGAAGGAGTAGAATTTTAACATCATAAAGAAGAGGGGCTTTCAGGTGAAGGTCAGATGTGCAGCAGCTGGAAGCCCAGGATGCAGAGGCAGGGACAGTTGGGACAGTTGAAAACTCCCATGGAATTGGGAGCTCACGGCGTTCATAGCCCAAGCATCAGACACGTTGCTAATTTCATAGAAAATCCTCCTCCGGCACTGTTTACATGCACCGTCATCTCAGTCTCTGGGTGTGTTGGGGTGATTTCTTCCCTGCTTTGTTTGGGAAATTAACAGAGAGGCTATTGGCACGTAGAAACAATGGGAGAATGGCCTCTGCCCGAGATTTTCTTCTCCGTCCCAGCGTGAAATTCACATTCTTAATAAAAGTGCCAAATGGCCATGTCTTGTGAAGAGTGAGCATTATGGAATTCTTGATGATAATGGCTGTGCTGGCTTGGGCTGTTGTGTAAATGATTGAATTAAATTAGTTTCTATTTTAACGAGGTGGCTAATGACAAGCTGATACTTAACGGCTGATTGTCAGCTGGTGGAGCTGAGTTTTGTTGTGTTTTATTTTATTCCATTTATTGTTGTTGTTCCATGAATTGGAGCAAATCTGCTCCATGTTGGCCACTGGATCTCTCAGCAGCGGGGGTCAGGTTCAGATTTCGGGTCCTAACACAGCGGTGATAAAGGAAGCAGGGACCCCAGCACCGGTGCAGGGCTCATTTGGAATATGGTCTGGGATTATCTGGGTACATGCGCTGTAGGTTTCCGCAAGAATGGAGCGTGGGGGAGGGAGCAGGATGAAGATGCTCAGACTAGAGCCCTAATGCTCAGCTTCCGATCAGCTGCATCTGGAGCGAGCCTCCCTCCGTTCTTCTCAGCATTCTGGTTCCCCATCTGCTAAACAGGCACCAGCATCTGTCCATCCGCCTATTCGTTCATTCATTCAACAAACATTTGAGGTGTGCCCGTCATGTGTTACACCAGGATGCTTCTCACCCTCATGAGGTTTATAGTCCAGTGGAGGAGAGGGGCATCGATCAGACGGTCACACAGTATGTGAACCTCTGACAAACATGTGGTCTGTGGTGAAGTGTGCAGGGGAATCACTCCGGAGGTGATGGGAATCCGGCACCCTAGGGAGTCAGAGGGCAGAGAAGTCTCTGGTGATGATGCGATGTCTGACTCAGTGCTGAAGCTCAGCAGTGCTGGCCTCAGCAAATAAGTGTCCAGCAAAGGCAAGGCGTTAATTGTGGGGGGTTAGCAGTCCAGAGGGAACACCAACCCCGGGGTGATAAGGATCATGCGACTTAGAGGCACAGCCTGAAGTCCTAGTGAGGGGTGTGCAGGGAGGGTGGGGGGGTTTAGACTTTCTCCTGAGAGCATGAGGAAGCTATTGGGAAGGGGCCAAATTTACTTTAAAAAAAATCTCTGACTGCCAATGTGGAGAGTGACATGAGAGGGTGTGGCAACGTCAGGATTTCCCAAAATGTCTCATGCGTACCACTCATGTTAGGAGGTGTATTTTAACTTTTTAATTTATATAATAATGAGTTTAGTCAAATATGTATTAGGAAAAATAAAATATCATCACATCAAATGGGCCATAGTACAGATATTCCTACTTAAGACAACTTTTTTAAAGGTTAGTTAAAAATATTAAATAATAGTCTATCAGTCATGGTTCTAACAAAAATCATAGAAGAGACTCCATGTGGGAAACACTGGACTTTCTTTTTCCTACATTTCCTTCTACCTCCATAACTCTTCTGTTTCTTAGTTCTCAGAAACACAAAGAATTCAACTCATCCCTTGTAGCAAACATACCGCCGACTGAAGTTTCATCAAACTCATAGGGGAAGCAAAAGGAATCATTTATGAGGTTTTCATCACGGGAGGAAATGGATTTCCTAATTCTGTCCGGCAGCCTAAGCCATTCACAGAATGAGTTCTGGCATCTCAGCTAATAAAGACAGTATTTAAAGCAAGGTTTCCCATTTTTGATCATACACAGAGAGATACATTTTACTTTATGACTCAGATCATATATACGAGCGTGAGTGCACAAACCAAGTAGTATCACACAGTCACACAGCATGCTTTTTTTTTTTTTTTTTTTTTTTGAGACAGGATCTCACTCTGTTGCCCAGGCTGGAGCGCATGGCTCACCGCCACCTCAACCTCCTGGTTTCAGGTGATCCTCCCACCTCAGCCTCCCAAGTAGCTGGGACTACAGGCCTGCACCACCACACCCAGCTAATATTTTTGTATTTCTGGTAGATGCAGGGTTTTGCTGTGTTGCCCAGACTGATCTCAAAACTCCTAACCTTGAGAGATATACCCAGCTTGGCATCTTAAAGTCCTGGGATTACAGACATGAGCCACTGCACCTGGCCACAACATGCATTTTTATATGCTTGTATACATTTATATGTATGTATGCATTTATGTATATGTAAATATATACACACACACATACACATAAATACATACATAAATACACACATAAATATATGTGTGTATACATAGACACATGCATAAATGCATTCCTATATATACACACACATATATATTCACGTACACATATGTGTGTATGTTTATATCTGAAATTCAGTTTCAGAAAACAACATTTGCTTTTGCTTCATGTGACAAACTGATGCTTCTCTGTTCTCCTGCGTTACTTAAAAAAAGACTGCATGACACCCTCTAATCCGATTCCAAATAGCTTGCAACCCCTATTTGAACACCACTGATGTGAAGTTTCCTGTTCCAAATGGATAAGTTCCGAAAAGCAAGCGTGGACTGTGGATGGCAGGACTTCATGGCCCTCATTTCATCTTTGCCTGGCGATGAGAACTGGAAGGGTGAGCCACTGAGGCAGAGAAAGTGGCTGGACGACTCTCCATCCTATCTGGCTTATGATGGACGATTTCCAACCAGTGAACTCTCTGACAGCAAAGAGGAATTCGTTGCATGCCCTCTGAATTCCCTGTCATTCCCAGACCCGTTTTCAGCGTGGCTGAGTTGACTTCCCTTTGTTCTGTAGCTCAGGCAGTGGCAGAAGGATCTTCTCGTCCTCCTGCTTTTCTGTCGTCTACCCTGCTGCCTCTCAGTCTTTGCTGGAGCCAATTTTCCAACCATTGCTAATTTGGGAGGAAAATATTCAGGAGAGGGTGGCGGGGAAGAGGATGTAGAGAAATAATCCAGTTCATAAAACCGGCGGGGGTCAATCGCATACACACTAAAGAGTCAATCAGATTCCATTGATACATGAACTACACTCAGCTGCACATATGAGAAATAACCATATTTTGTTCTGTCGAATTTACTATGCAAGAGGAATGCGTTCAGGTTTTGGTGGGCTCTTACGTCAGGCGTCTGCACACTTTTCTTAGTATAAAGAGCGAAATAGTAAATATTTCCATCTTTGCAGGCCAGTTGGCCTTTCTTGCAATTACTCACCTCTGCCTTAGACAGTACATTAAAAACGAGTGTGCTGTGCCAATAAAACTTTATTTACACACCCAATCAGCAGGCTGCTTTTGGCCCGTGAACTATAATTTGCCTATCCCTGCCCTGAACCAGGCATGTTGTCTGTATTTTCATTCTTCTTTCATAGATCATGTCGCAAGACATATTTAAACCAGGGTTTCTCAACCTTAGCGCTCTTGGTATTTTTAATAAAATGACTCTTTGTGTTAAGGGTGCTCTCCTGTGTATTGTAGGATGTTTACCAGCATCCCTTGGCCTCTATCCACTAAATGCCAGAAGTATCCCCACTTCGATCCATGACAACCAAAAATGTCTCCAGGCAGTGCCAAATTCCCCTCCAGGTGAAGTTGGGGGAAAATCACCCTCACTGGATGGTGGAAACAGATGCTCAGTGCCACAAAGAAAAATCGGCACTGAGACAAAGGATCTCTCAGCAAAGCCATTTTTACTTCCTGGACTGCAGGAAGGGTACCCTCGCTAGCCGTCTTGCCATGAGAGTACAGTGAACAAAGGAAAAGCAGACTTATTTATCCCTTATGCATTTGGGGTCATCCTTACTGCTGTGTCTGATCTCCTTTGGCTGGATCTAAACCTCAGAATTTAAACTAAAACCCAATTGGCTAACAACTTAAAACTTTTCTAAACAGTTAAAAGCACTGGAGAGCTGGGACACGCCTATGAGCACGTCCAGCACAGACATCTTGGTTAAAGTACAAGGACATAGAAAATACTACATGCCTGTAAGCACGGTGCATCTAACAGCTGCATAGGATAGGGTTTAACAAAGAGTTATTAGCACACTTAAGATTTATTCTTTAACAAGAAAGGCAACTTTAAAGAGGATTTTTTTTTTACTTCCCTCAGTGGAGAACTCGTGTTTTAAATTCTCACTATTGTTTTCCTTCCTGACGTATTTGTGTTTTGGTCTCTTTGGCCAAGATCTTAAGGCATTAATTGAGAGAAGTGGAAGCAGAGATGGCCCCTGGTTGCTGCTTAAAGAATCAATGATGGCCATGACCTGAATCTTGATCTTCCTTCTTCTAAACCAAATGGGAGGAGGTTGTCAAGCTCTTCCCCTGGCCCTAAGCATAGCTATGAAAAAAGACAGAAATATGAAAGATAGGAGTTTAAGAAGTTCAGTTTGCTAGAGGGGATTAAAATGTGAGGCAGCCTCTAAGGGAGAAACAGCACGGACTGCATAGTGTCATGCTTGGGCGCAGAGAACCTGGGGTGAGACTGCTTGGGGGTAATATTGACTTTAATGCTTCCTTGTCGTGTGGCCTTGGGCAAGTCACTTGAGTTTTCTGTGCTTCAGTCTTTTCATCTATAAAATGTGAATAATGTTAATTCCTACCTGCTAGGGCCATGTAGCAGATTGGATGAATTGATATCCCAAGCTATGTAGATGGTGGCTGGCCTGAAGTCAGCACTCTACAAGTGCTTGTTGAATAATATAAATAAAATAAAAGCTCACCAGAAAAGGATATTCTGAAGTCAAATTTCTAGGAATGTTCAAGTAGGAAATTTGGAAATATGTAGTTGGGAGCAAAAAGCAGTATTCTCAATTCCCTAAAAATCAAACTGCTCTTGCTGGCTGCAGTCTGGGGTAGCTCAGGGTTATGCTGATGAAAGAAACACTTCTGACAGCCATGGTGCTTCCCCAGGAAACCTGCAGGCAGGTCCTGCAGGAGATACCGGTACACACCCTGTGCCTCTTGACATAGATGGCCCAGGATGTGTGGGGTTCTGTGCTCCTGCAAACTTCTGGGCTGATAACCCGGGTTTCTATATTGATGTTTGGCACCATGAAACAATACAAGATTAAAGACACTCTCTTTAAAAAGATGCAGCCACATGCATCTTTTCACCTGCTTGGCCAATTAGAAACAAGCAGCATAATCTCCCCATGTCTCTGTGTTCCAGAGAAGCTTCCGGTCTTGTGAGATGCTAGCAGTTCTGGGTCAGAGGCCCTGTCTCCGTGCAAGATTGGGAAACACTAAGTTAGTCAAAGGGGAACAGAGTTCTTTATGGCAGAACTCCTGGGAGCCTTAGTAGGCCATTCTGCACTGGAGCCTGAGGGACTCCATGCTACCTTCCAGGGAACACGTGTGCGAGGAGTGGTTGGGAAAGACCACCACGCTGACAGAAGATTGGATAGTATCAAGGCAGACCTTTCTATATTAAACTTGCTGTCCTGATGATTTCTGTGAATTCCAAGTGGAGATGACACCCCTGTTGGCATCAGGAAAGGCTATGGGCTGGAACCTGCATCACGGACTCTGCAGCAAAGGACCTCAGACACCTGGGGCTCAGCTTTGGCCTGGATTCATCTGAGATTAGCTGTGCCAGGCTCCTTTGCATACAGTGACCCAGGGAACAGGACTATTCATCCCATATGCTGTTAGTTATAAAATACTACCTACTAGTGTAGCCAGGGACCCTCTGAAGACAGAGGGTATGGCCTCTGTCTTCACCTTCACTCCAGCCTCTGTCTTCACCTTCACTCCATCCTCTGTCTTCAACTTCACTCCAGCCTCTGTCTTCACCTTCACTCCATCCTCTGTCTTCATCCTCACTCCGGCCTCTGTCTTCACCTTCACTCCAGCCTCTGTCTTCACCTTCACTCCAGCCTCTGTCTTCACCTTCACTCCATCCTCTGTCTTCATCCTCACTCTGGCCTCTGTCTTCACCTTCACTCCAGCCTCGGTCTTTACCTTCACTCCAGCCTCTGTCTTCACCTTCACTCCAGCCTCTGTCTTCACCTTCACTCCAGCCTCTGTCTTCATCCTCACTCCAGCCTCTGTCTTCACCTTCACTCCAGCCTCAGTCTTCATCCTCACTCCAGCCTCAGTCTTCATCCTCACTCCAGCCTCTGTCTTCACCTTCACTCCAGCCTCGGTCTTTACCTTCACTCCAGCCTCTGTCTTCACCTTCACTCCAGCCTCTGTCTTCACCTTCACTCCAGCCTCTGTCTTCATCCTCACTCCAGCCTCTGTCTTCACCTTCACTCCAGCCTCTGTCTTCACCTTCACTCCAGCCTCTGTCTTCATCCTCACTCCAGCCTCTGTCTTCACCTTCACTCCAGCCTCTGTCTTCACCTTCACTCCAGCCTCAGTCTTCATCCTCACTCCAGCCTCAGTCTTCATCCTCACTCCAGCCTCTGTCTTCACCTTCACTCCAGCCTCTGTCTTCACCTTCACTCCAGCCTCTGTCTTCATCCTCACTCCAGCCTCGGTCTTTACCTTCACTCCAGCCTCTGTCTTCACCTTCACTCCAGCCTCTGTCTTCACCTTCACTCCAGCCTCTGTCTTCACCTTCACTCCAGCCTCAGTCTTCATCCTCACTCCAGCCTCAGTCTTCATCCTCACTCCGGCCTCTGTCTTCACCTTCACTCCAGCCTCTGTCTTCACCTTCACTCCAGCCTCAGTCTTCATCCTCACTCCAGCCTCAGTCTTCATCCTCACTCCAGCCTCTGTCTTCACCTTCACTCCAGCCTCTGTCTTCACCTTCACTCCAGCCTCTGTCTTCATCCTCACTCCAGCCTCGGTCTTTACCTTCACTCCAGCCTCTGTCTTCACCTTCACTCCAGCCTCTGTCTTCACCTTCACTCCAGCCTCAGTCTTCATCCTCACTCCGGCCTCTGTCTTCATCCTCACTCCAGCCTCTGTCTTCACCTTCACTCCAGCCTCTGTCTTCATCCTCACTCCAGCCTCGGTCTTTACCTTCACTCCGGCCTCTGTCTTCATCCTCACTCCGGCCTCTGTCTTCACCTTCATGTCTTCTGCTCCCAGCTTCTCCTTCGTGTCTCCAGTAAGGGCACTAGTTATTGCATTAAGGACCCACCTAGAGAGTCTGTGATGTGCTCCTCCCAGGATGCCTATCTTAGTTACATCTGCAAAAATCATTTCTCCAAAGTAGGTCACAATGGCCGTTTCCCGAACGTCGTCGTATGTTTGGGGGTCACCAGTTACCCACTTCATGCCATGTCATCTTGAAAATGCCTGATGTTCCTGATAACGAACTACCTTTTTGTGATCTTGGGTCCCTGTTACACAAATTCCTGAAACTGCTGAGTCATCCAGTTGTAAGATTCCAGAACTATGGTTCTTAAACTTGAGGAAGCATTCACATCTGAGGGTCTTAATCTGCCCAGGTTACTGAGTCCCACCCAAGACTGTCTGGTGTGGCAAGTCTGGAAGACCTGAAAATCTGCATTGTAAGTCGTCCCCAGTGATGCAGGTGCTGCTGGTCTAGGAGGCACTTTCAGAACCTCTGGTCTGGCAAGTTTTCTTTAGGAGGGGAACCACAGGCACGCTGGGCCCGCCATTTGCAGGAGGTCTGTGTTCCTGGATGCGCAGTACCCCAGCTTCCTCAATTGTTGCTCAAAGGCCTCGCTACCTTTAGCACACACTGTGAAACTCCAGAAAAACATCACACGTAGGGATGTGATTGGTTTATAGAAACCTATTTGCCAACTGCCAAATGGGCAACTTCAATAAGACACAAATTGTCTTGCAGCAAAGCAGCAGAATACCATGTTTTATATCCAGACGCATTTCCTTAAGTAAGATTGCAGCCACAACAGAGGCAATGTTTTGATATTTCTCAGAGTGATTAGAATGACCGATGAGAACACTCACTGAAGCGGAGAAGATTCTGACATCCCGGGAGAAGAAATTACAACATAGCCCGTTTGTGCCACTCCATGCAATCCCTTATTTTTGCTATGAATTCTGGAATTATGAATATGTCTCTTCTTTGAGCAGTGGTCTGTTGAAAACTTCACAGTGGCAAGCTGCACAAATTGGCACCACGTAGTATCTCTTGAAAATAACCTGCCCCTTCCTTAAAAACCGCAGCCTGGCGTGAAGCTATGGGAATTATCTGTGTCTTGGTTTTACTGTGTGTGAGAAGTTGTCACACATTTCCGACAGCTCCCCCTTTGGAATATGTCTTTGCCCAGGACAATGCGTTACCCAGCGACTCCTCCCCACAGAGCGCGGGATCCAGTACCAAGGCTACACGTGGAAGGGACCACGGGTGGGTATGAGAGGATGTGGCAGCGATTCTGCAGAAGGGCTGTGGCTGGGAGCGCAGCAGGGCTTCCGCTGCAGGAGCCCCATTTCCAGAATTCCGTTCAAGCACCTGCTGGCAGGTGGGGAGGTCAGGTAACAGCCAGAAGATAAGACCCCGCCCCGAACTCAAAATGTCATTTCTTAGGCATTTAGGAAGTTACCTGCAAATTTTTTTCTTCTGTAAAATGACTAGGCTCACACCCAGAAGGTCACCTACCGTACTTATTTCCATTCCATTTATACATAATTCCATTTATACAAAATGTCCAGAATAGTCAAGTCCTCAGAACCAGAGGACAGATTAGCAGTTGCACACGCAGGTGGGGAAGGAATGGGGAGTGACTGCTGACCGACATGCCCTTGCACTTTGGGGTGACAAAAAATGTTCTGGAATTAAATAATAGAGATGGTTACACAACTTTGTGAATATATGTGAATTCACACTGAATATGTTTTTAAATGGTGAGTTACATGGTATGTGAATTGTATCTCAATTAAAAAATTCAGGTTTAAGTTTATACTGAAGATCACTTTATTTGAGGGAGGACAGAAAGTAGGAGAAAAAGGTCACACAGTGAAGTCCCACCCTCTTTTGTCATTGAATTTCTTTTCAGTTCTTTCAAATGTCTGTCTCAATATTTGCTGGCCCCTTAATCTGTGTAGAGTGAATATAATGGGAACGCTGGCCTCAGGGTTCCATGTGTAACTTCATAGAAGCCTCCCAGCAAACCTGTTCGAGGCAGACCCTGGGCCACCCCTTTTACACATGAGGAAGCTGATGCCCTGCCTTCCAGGACTGCACAGCTGGCAAGTGACCAGGTTGGGATTGACCCAGGGAGGTAGATGGTTTGCTGTCCCCGTCTGCTTCCACCAGCAGCTCGGGAGCCAGACATTTCTGTGTCTGCTTTACCCAAACAGGTGACTTTTTGCTCTGACTTTGTCCAGACGTTAAATCAAGCCATATTCTGGGCCCCAGGATGTGAGTTAGCAGCTGAGTGCCTGCTTTCCTCCTGGTGGACAGCAAAGGGCAAACTTCCCTTCAGAGCCGGTCTCTTGTCACCGCTGCATTCTCCTCTGAGTTCTCTGTCACTGGCAGGGTACCATCAAAACAGGCCGTCCGTGGGATTAAGTCACTTGGAATGAAAACAGCAATGTCTGATGCCTGTGTCCACAAGATAGGGATTCAGCAGCAAATCTGAGTTGGTATCCTTCCTGGCAAAGTGAGGAGAAGGTTGTGGCGTGCACGCGGCCATGCGGAGAGAAGGGTGGGGGAGACGTCGTCCCATCTCAAAGCCCGTACGATGTAAAATCAAGCAAGGCCACAGGACGGGGCTTAATGACTCTGGGAGATTGTAATGGGAGAGAAAGGGTGAAGAAAAAAACATTTCCCACGTGGCTTGCAGCTGCCTCCAGCTTGGAAGTACAGCATTTCCTGTCTACATCATAAAGTCATCTAGAAAAAAGCCTCCTGTCTGATCTGATATTGATGGAGACTGGAAACATTTAGTGTTAGGAAAAAAAAAAAAACACAGAATCTGCTAAAATCTCTACTACATTTTAACTATTTAGATCTTAGCATCCTGGAGCTCTGTTTCTCAGCCTTAGCTGCATGAGGCAAGCAGACATTTAGGGAGTTTTGCAGAAAATATTTGGGCCTCACTCCCTGACCAGTAAATGTTTGATCCGTGGCAGTTGGGCACAAGTGAGGGGTCTTCAGATTGATGTATTGCACAGCTAGATTTGAGCAGCATTGGATATTTATATTTGCCTACTATATTTCCTAAGCAAAGAATTTTATTAAACTTCCTGCATTCTGTAGGAAAGCCTCAATTATTCACATAAATACTCATAAGCCAAATCTGTACATAAAATAAAATCTCACTTTCATTTGGATTTAGAATATATCACAATTATTTTTTTCCAGAAAAAAAAATAGCTTTCTGCTTGTAGTCTGATTTAAGGTGAGTTGACATATTAGTTAGCTACTGCTGTGTAACAGACCACCCCTAAACTCAGTGGCCTAAAACAGCATTCATTTGTGATTTCTCTCTATTGTGAAGGTTGCCTGGGAGAGGGAATGAGCTGGCGGATTTGGCGTGGGCTGGTCTGGGAATTCTGCTGGTCTTGCTGCTAATCGAGGCTGGACTCACTCACACGTCAGTTGGGTAGATGCAACCCGCACTGTAAATATCTCAGCTTCATCCTGGGCTACCAAGCTAGCCTGGGAATGTCTTTCTTGTAGCAATAGCAGAGAAGAAAAGAATAAGCAGAACCCCCTCCCCCCACCAGCATGAGGCTAAAGCTTGGAAGCAAAAGGATCATTTCCATTGTGTTCTGTTAGCTAAAGCTCAGTCCAGAGGTGAAGAATTGGACACCCCCTCCACCAGAAGGGCACTGCAAACTCCCTTTCCGGGCTCCAGAATGGGATAAGATTGACACAACTAATAGAGTATATTAGGATGGGCAGGTACCACCTTATTGATAAGTCCCTGTAGAATGAAACTTGATCTTGTTCTCTCCATGATGAAAGTTGGGTGAGAACGTATGTTCTTAACAGCCGTGATTTATCTGGAGAAGAACACGGTGGCATCACAGGACAAAGGCGTTTTCTTACTAGGACTTCAAGCCATTCTGTAGTCCCACAAGCTCAAGTCCCTAAGTCTGTGAGCACTTATTTTTCAAGTTGCAACAGTTTGCAAACTCTACCAAAACCCAAACAGGTGAAGCATCTCTACTGGAAAAAAAGTAGGCCAATGCCTCATTCCCTCTAAAGCCCATCCCACATGCGGATAGATGCTTAATGAATGCTCATTCGAGATGATCGTGACTGCGTTTCCATCTTCAATTTAGCCATCAGCTGTTTATTGAAAAACACTGATTGTTGGTTTAAAAAAATTTTTTTTAAATCTTTAAGCACTTACAGTTCTTGAACAAAATGAATCGTTGTGGCAAGCCAGCAAAGGCTCACTTCTGCCTCTTTTCAGCATCAGGAGGCCATCAAGGCTGAGCAGAGGAGTGGGAGTCGGGATGGCCTCCTTTCAGGAAGGAATTCCATCCCAGGTTGTTGGCCCAAAGAACTTGAGGAATTGTGTTGGCTGGACTCTTATCCCAGGCTTTCTTTTCCCACGGGTAGAGTGGAGAGTACTTAAATCCTATCCAGCCTCTGCTTCTAATCCAACTGGGAAAGTGCTTAGGCATTTCGTTGTTTTAAGACGGCACCTGTCCCATCTTATAGCTCACCGGAAGGTGAAAAGACAATGCTCCAGGCTCCAGTCCTTCTCAATGCAGCATCAACGGAGTCACAGCAAGGGCGCATAAGCCTCGTAAATTATTTGCATGCCAGAGAGATGCTACAAGAACTCAGACGCACCTGCTCATTGAATCCTGTCTACGCAACACTCCCAACTTATGCTAAGAGGTCTCACAACGCCACCTGCCTGTCATGGTTGGGGGCCGGTACCTTAACGATGTATGGCACCATTCTCTCCTCTTTCGTGTGCATTTGCAAATTTTCCTCATAAAAAGTTAAGAGAGAGACTTCATAAGGTTGGCCTATGACAATGCTGGATAAGTCAAACCAGGTCATTCAGCATCAACATACTTATAGGTGGCCTAAGAGGAGGGGTGGGTAAAAATGACGTCATGTCTTTGGAAGGGCATGGATGGAGCTAGAACCCATTATCCTTAGCAAACTAAAGCAGGCACAAAAACCAAGCCCTGCACGTTCTCACTTGTAAGTGGGAGCTCAATGATGAGAACACATGGACACCCAGAAGGAACAGCAGGTACTGGGGCATTTCAGCGGGAGGGAGGAGGGAGAGGATCAGGAAAAACAGCTAAGGGCTACTAGGCTTGATACCTGGGGGGTGAAATATTCTGCACAACAAACCCTCATGACACAAGCTTACCTATGTAACAAACCTGCACGTTTACCCCTGAACTTAAAAGTTAAAGAGAAGAATAGGGTTTGGCGAACTACAGCCCACAGGCCCAGTCCGGCACATCGCCTGCTTTTGCATAGCCAGGGAGATGGCATGTAGTTCTTATATTTTAAAATCATTGGGAAAAAAATAAAAAGTATTTTGTGACAAGTGCAAAGCATACGGAATTCACACTGCAGTGTCTATTGATAAAGTTTATCAGAGCCCCGTTATGTTCATTTGTTTATATTTTGGCCACAGCTGTCTTCACACTCCAGTGGCAGAGTTGAGCAGTTGCAGGGGACTGCGTGGCTGGAGAAATCATAACTACTTACTCTGTGGCCCTTTGGAGGAATTGTTTGCCAACCCCCAGTCGAGGCGGCCCCGGGCCCAGCTCCACCGCTCAACTGCAATGTGACCTTGAGCCAGTTTCTTAACTACATTGAGCCTCAGTTTCCTCTTCCAGATAATGGGAATGGTGGTGATGACAACAGTATCCATCTCACGTGAATGTTGTGAGGACAGTCAGAATTAGTATAGATTGGGTGCTTACCACAGTGCCTCGCACATAAAAATGATTCTTGGAGGAATGAGGACAATTTTGGCAGTAAATCATGGGGGGAAAAATCTCGTTTCTGGCCAGGCATGGTGGCTTATGCCGGTAATCTTCAGCAGTTTGGGAGGCTGATGTGGGAAGATTGCTCGAGCCCAGGAGTTTGAGACAAGCCTGAGCAACGCAATGGGAAAGTGTCTCTACAGATAATTTAAAAATTAGCTGGGTGTGATGGTGCGTGCCCGTGGTCCCAGCTACTCTGGAAGCTGAGGCATAACGATTGCTTGAGGCCAGGACTTCAAGGCTGCGGTGAGATATGATTGAGCCACTGCGCTGTAGCTCAGGCGACAAAGTGAGGCCCTGCCCCACAGAGAAAGACGAAGTCTCTTTGACCTTTCTCCTTGAATTTGTGGACCGTAGGGCCCAGTCCATTTGCCACATTTGGCTTCTGTGATTATTCTATGTGGACCTTTCTCACTGAATCTAAAAGCTCTGTATTTCTCAAGCTAAGGTAGACAGCAGTGAGCCTCTAAGCTTGTGCCGGGAGTCTGAGATAGTTCACAGCTTCACATCAGAGGTCTCCGCCAGCTACCGCAGGGTTGCAAGGGCCAGCCCATGTGGGAGCTGGGGTTTCTGGCTGCCCCCTCCTTTTCTGAGGCTGCAGCCCCAGTTACCGAAGCACCCCAGGGCTTTCTTGTGACTGAAGGGAAAGAGCAGCTCTCCTCTGTGAGGACCGCGTCAGAGCTGAATTTTAGGAATTCTCGGGTTTCCCACTTATTAGCATTTAGGATATAGATGTACCATCCCAATCAGGAGTGTGACCGTGAGACCTGAACAGCCTCCTCCTGGGGCCATGCTGGCGTGAGGAGGCACAGAACCTCAGAGGGAGAAGCCACGAAGCCTTGCCGCAGCCTTAGAAATCATCTGAGCAGAAGAGCGTCAAGTCCTGCATCGTCTTCCGGCCCGTCATTCACCAAAAAGGATCCAGCCGCTTGGAAAGGGTTTGTGAGTAGATTTCCCTGTCAGCTCAGAGAGGGTGGGGGTGGAGCCTCTGTTGTTCCCCAGCTCGTCACACTGTTCCCAGCTCCTCGCACCGTCTCTGGCTCATGGTAGGTGTTTAATCAATGTGAACTGAAGACGGAAGGAGCAGGTGCACGTGAGTTGCTGATGGAATCCAGGCCTGTGCATGGTCCGTTCTGCTTTTATCCTGATGACACATCCAGATGCCCGAATGTATCATTGCTGGAGTCGGGTCTGTATTTCCACCAGCCTCGTCACGGCAGTGGCTGTGACCCCTTCTAAGCGTGCGCAGGTGCTGGTGTGACTCACTCAGCGTGCATTAGGTCATTTAATCCCTTCCACAGCCCTAATGCTGTTTATTCATTGTGGAAAACAAGGCACAGGAAGACTGTAAGTGTGACTGAGGTTGCACACATATCAGGAATTGGGACAGGATGCCCACCAGGCCGATGGCTTTGGGGCCAGGCTCTTCACCTCTCTGCTGTCCGGAGGGAGCGGGAAACCTTCCAGGACGCTCGCACGTCCCAGCCCCAGGCCAACTGCCTTTCCAGCGTCACCCCCTAGAATCTGCCTCGTCACTATAAGCACGCTCACTACCTGCCGCCCTGTGGATGAGGAAGCGGAGGCCTGACAACGTCCAGTTCATGGCTCTGAACCGTACAGGGAGTGAGCATCAAAGCTCAGGCCCCACCCCAAGAGGCAGATTCTGGAACCAGATTCTGAATCCTGCCTTCCCAAAAAGGGATGCTCAGAACCTTCCACGTGGCCTCTGTGGTTTGGTGCCAGATGCGGAACTGCGTTGAGCAGCCTTTGCCTCCTTCAAAGGAAGGGGAGTGGGGCTTGGTGGTCCCTGGCTTCCCAGCTGCGGAGCTGAAGGCACTCTGCTTGACCTGGTGGAGCCCCTGTTTCCTCGTGAGGAAATGAGTGTAAGACCTTACCAGCCCTTGCAAAGCTGCTGAGAAGCCTTTGCCGAAGCCCGGAGAGCGTGGAAGGTTTCACGTGTGAGGGCCCTTTGTCTCCTTCTTCTGCCTCTTCGGTATCAAGCACCCTCTTCCCAAAGCCCCAGCTCCACACCTTGAGCCACCCACAGAGTCCCCTCTCCCCTCATGCCCCTGAGTCTCCCATGGATGCTCATCTCCCAGCACCAAGCCTTGTGCAGAGCAAGAGCCCAGCACATCCCTGGATGAGTGGGCAGATGGGTGTGTATGTGACTAAGAGCCAAAAATGAAATAAAGAATGCTTGCTGGCCAGGCGCAGTGGCTCGTGCCTGTCACTGTGGCACTTTGAGGGGTTGAGGCAGGAGCATCACTTGAGCCCAGCAGTCCTGGGCAGGAGTTGGAGAGTAGCCTGGGCAATAGAGCAAGACCCCATCTCTGCTAAAAATAAAAATTAAATTAAAAGATTAGCCAGGCTTGGTAGCACACACCTGTAGTCCCTGCTGCTTGGGAGGCTGAGGTAGGAGGATCACTTGAGTCCAGGAGTTTGTGGTTGCAGCGAGCTGTGATTATGCCACTGCACTCCGGCCTGGGCGACAGAGGCCCTGTCTCAAAACAAGAAAGAGAGACAGAAGGAAGGTGGGGAGAGGGGAGGCAGAAAGGGGGAGAAGGAGGCGAGGGGAAGGGGAGAAGGAATGAAGGAAGCTTGCTCAAGAGGCAGAAGACAAGCAGCGGAAGGGGCCATGGCGCCCCTGGGGAATCACTTGCGAGTCTTTGAGGGGCTCCAGGGCTCCAGAAGATTCTCCCATACCTCGAAGTTACTGCAGCACACCACCTGGGTTTCCTGGGCTCCTGTCCTTGCTCCAGCATTCCATAACTCTGTGGTTGCCAAGCTTCCTACCTCTCTGTGCCTCGGTGTCCCTGCCTGTAAAATGTGGTTGTTATAAAGATCAGGATAAAGTGTTTACAGCAGAGCCTGCCAAGACCAAACTTTGTACAGGTGTTTGTGAAATATATTTCTGTGAACCAGAGCAATGGCGTATGGACATCTGTGGAACTGGCTCTTCACAGCCCCATGGGAAACTGTCCAGGAATGGAGTGAGTGGGTTTAAACCCAGCCACCATCAGAGATGATGTTATATACAAGTACAACGTATATCATTGTCATTGTGCTTCCATATCATATAAAGTATATAAACAAAAGTAATAAATATATGTAATAATAGAGTTAAACAAAATTAAAAACAAAGATAATAAACACTGGAAGCTCATCGGTTCCTGGTGATTACATTCTGTGCTGCTGTGATCTGTGCTCTTGACTTCATTCATGTTTAGTGTATCTAAATGGTAAAAATACTACAGATATGTTCCTCCTATCTCTTCCAACTCCGGTTCAGAATCCTTCTGCAGTAGCTTAGACTGACGAGCATTTGCACCACAGAAACCAGCAAACACCGTAGAGCTAGGCTTTGGCTTCCCACCCTTCAGAGAGCTGTTACATGTTAGCCAGTGCCCGAGGATGAAGCCGTCACTGGTCTCAAGTAATTCCTTTCGAATGGTGAGACCTAAGGGAAAGGCATTCTAAGCTGCTTTCATCTTGAAAAGCAGTGAGAGGTTTTATCAGATCACAGAACTGGCCGAGCTTGTGAACTTGGAATGGGGCAGAATGAAACGTGGGGGAGAAAGGCCCCCACAGCTCCAGGGAATGTCTCCAGGGAGAGGAAGGAGGGCAGCAGGTGTCCCGTGGGCGGATTTTCTGGGAGCACGTTGACGTCATAGGCAGGTAGAATCTTTGGGGCCTTCCATGTCCCATTCATGATGATACGTCCGTTTCTGCATTCTGGCTGAATCTCCCTCCCCGACCTCTGTCTCCCATGAACATCTTACTTTTCATTGTTATGTCTCTTCTCGTGGGAGATAGAATGCCTGAACTCTCATACTGAAAGGGCTGTGATGAAGGAAGGAAAACAGCCGCGCGGAAACATTCCGAGGAAGAAGCGTTCGGTTGAATTAAAGAAACACTTTTCGAAGTCCGGTAGTGTGATGTCTCCCGCTTTGTTCTTTTTGCTTAGAATTGACTTGGCTATGCGGGCTCTATTTTGGTTCCATATGAAGTTTAATGTGTTTTTTTCCAGTTCTGTGAAGAAGGTCATTGGTAGCTTGATGGGCATAGCATTGAATCTGTAAATTACTTTGGGCAGTATGGCCATTTTCACAACATTGATTCTTCCTAACCATGAACATGGAATGTTTCTCCATCTGTTTGTGTCCTCTCTTATTTTGTTGAGCAGTGGCTTGTAGTTCTCCTTGAAGAGGTCCTTTACGTTCCTTGTTAGTTGTATTCCAAGGTGTTTTATTCTCTTTGTGGCAATCGTGAATGGCAGTTCGTTCTTAATTTGGCTCTCTTTAAATCTGTTATTGGTGTATAGGAATGCTTGTGATTTTTTGCACACTGACACTACAGTAATCAAAACAGCATGGTACTGGTACCAATACAGAGATATAGACCAATGGAACAGAACAGAGGCCTCGGAGGCAACACAACATACCCACAACCATCTGATCTTTGACAAACATGACAAAAACAAGCAATGGGGAAAGGATTCCCTGTTTAATAAATGGTGTTGGGAAAACTGGCTAGCAGTGTGCAGAAAGCAGAAACTGGACCCCTTCCTGACACCTTACACTAAAATTAACTCCAAGATGGATTAAAGACTTAAACATAAGACCTAACACCATAAAAACCCTAGAAGAAAATCTAGACAAAACCATCCAGGACATAGGCGTAGGCAAGGACTTCATGACTAAAACACCAAAAGCACTGGCAACAAAAGCCAAAATAGATAAATGGGACCTAATCAAACTCCACAGCTTCTGCATGGCAAAAGAAACAGTCATTAGAGTGAATCAGCAACCAAAAGAATGGGAAAAAATTTTTGCAGTCTACCCATCTGACAAACGGCTGATATCCAGAATTTACAAAGAACTGAAACAGATTTACAAGAAAAAAACTAACAAGCCCATTCAAAAGTGGGCAGAAGACATGAACAGACACTTTACAAAAGAAGACATACAGGAGGCCAACAAACATGAAAAAATGCTCATCATCACTGGTCATCAGAGAAATGCAAATCAAAACCACATTGAAATACCATCTCACACCAGTTAGAATGGTGATCATTAAAAAATCTGGAGACAACAGATGCTGGAGAGGATGTGGAGAAATAGGAACACTTTTACACTGTTGGTGAGAGTGTGAATTAGTTCAACCATTGTGGAAGACAGTGTGGCAATTCCTCAGGGACCTAGAAATAGAAATTCCATTTGACCCAGCAATCCTATTACTGGGTATATTTCCAAAGGATTATAAATCATTCTACTGTAAGGACACGTGCATGCGGATGTTCATTGCAGCACTGTGTACAATAGCAAAGACCTGGGACCAACCCAAATGCCCATTGATGATAGACTGGACAGGGAAAATGTGGTACATATACACCATGGAATATTACGCAGCCATCAGAAACGATGAGTTCATGTCCTTTGTAGGGACTTGGATGAACCTGGAAACCATCATTCTCAGCAAACTGACACAAGAGCAGAAAATCAAACATGGTATGTTTTCACTCATAGGCGGGTGTTGAACAGTGAGAACACATGGACAGAGGGAGGGGAGCACTACACGCTGGGGTCTTTTGGGGGGAAATAGGGGAGGGACAGCATGGGGAGGGGAGTTGGGGAGAGATAGCATGGGGAGAAATGCCAGATATAGGTGAAGGGGAGGAAGGCAGCAAATCCCACTGCCATGTGTGTACCTATGCAGCAATCTTGCATGTTCTTCACATGTACCCCAAAACCTAAAATGCAATAAAATTAAAAAAAGAAAAGAAAAGAAACACTTTTCAGCAGTGTGGCAGCTTACGCCTGTAATCCCAGCACTTTGGGAGTCCAAGCCGGGAAGACAGCTTGAGCCTGGGGTATTCATGACCCCCCCTGGGCAACATAGTGAGACTCCACTTCTACAAAAAAATCTTAAAAACTAGCTAAGCATGGTAGTGCATGCCTGTAGTCCCAGCTACCTGGGAGGCTGAGGCAGGGGTATCGCTTGAGCCCAGGAGTTCAAGGCTGTGTTGAGCTGTGATCAGGCTTCTGAACTCCAGCCTGGGCAACAGAGTAAGATCCTCCTCAAAAAAAAAAAAAAAAAAAAAAAAGGAAGGAGGTGGGAGAGGGAGGGAAGGAAGGAAGGAGGGAAGGAAGGAAGAAGGGAAGGGAAGGAGGGAAAGAAGGAAGGGAAAAGGAAAAGGGAAGGAGAGGAAAGGAGGGAAGGGGGAGCGGAGGGGATTAGAGGAGGGCTTAACAAGTAGAGGTGAGCAGCCCAAGAAACAGGCTTTCTTAAAAATAAAAACGTCTTCAAAAAGTGTGAGCAGAGCCTGTTGGCCATATGAAAGGTTGCTGGAAGAGGGACCCAGGCTTCAAGAGTAATGCTGAATTAAGGTTCCTTTTTCTCTTATTTTGAAACAAAGTCTCGCTCTGTTGCCCAGGCTGGAGTGCAGCAGTGCAATCTCTGCTCACCTCTCCTCTCAGGTTCAAGCGATTCTCCTGCCTCAGCCTCCTGCATAGCTGGGATTACAGGCGCCACCTCGGCCTTCCAGAGTGCTGGGATTACAAGCACGAGCCTTCGCACCCGGGCTCCCTTTAACTCTTAATTCGGAGGGGATATTTCCCCCAGCCCTTGCTCGAAGGAATGTGGCAGTGTCTGGAGGCATCTTTGGTTGCCACTGCTGGGGAGTGGGGGTGCTCCTGTCTAATGGGTGGAGGCCAGGATGCTGCAAAACACCCCAGAAAACACAGGACAGCCCGCCACAGCCAAGCTTCACCCATCACTAACGCCAGTAGTGCCAAGGTTGAGGGACCGCGCTCTGGGATGCAAGGCCTCCAGTCTTGGCCGTAAGAACATGCTGCAGAAGCATTCTGCCCCTGTCTTTCCAGGCATCCCGCTGGACGCGAACACCGAGCTGTGGAGGGCACGGAGGTTTCTGAGGGACAGCAAAGCGCCTTTCCCTTCGTCCTCCTCCTGGTCTGGTTCGCATCCAACTTTCCTTTTGTGGCAGCCGTATGTCATGTTTACAGCTCTTAACGCTTTAAGGTTAGACACTGAGATGTCCAGTCCATAAAAAATGGCTTCTCCCTAGATGGTCAGAGATTTCCACTTATATTTAGGAGATGGGGTCTGACGTGATGTGCGTGGATTTGATTTTAGAAATGCAACAATGCAATAATTCACGGAGACATTGTGGTCTACTCGGTGACACAGGTTTGAACCTAGAACGCCATCAGGTTTACTGTCAGGTTCTTGGCTGGGTGGGGACACATTTATAGGCACATCTGCTTTTCAGAGTCTTACACTGAAGCATTACTGTGAAGATCCTTGCCACCTTTATTCAGAGCCCATGGTGACTTTAACTTTGAGAAGTGATAGCATTCTCTGGACATTCCTATCTCCAAGATGGACATGTGGTGAGTGAGACAAGAGCCAGGGGAATCTAACCTTTCTCAATAATAAGAAAAGTAATTAAGAGAACACATGAAACTGGGCACAGGAGTGAAAATGATTTGGGAGGGAATTAGCCCAAGGAGAATCTAGCAGCTAAGAGGCAAAGGACTTTCCCACAGAGCAGACCCTCCTTCCCAGACAGTCAGCCTCAGGGACTTTTCACAGCCCTGCCCTGTCATGTGTGGGTCGCTAAGACTTCAAAAAGACTTACTGCTTGTGGGAAAAAATGCTGTTTCCTTGACAACATGCCTTCTCTCTTTATTTTTCGCTTGCCTTCTTACATTCTCAGCATTGCTGAAGAAACAATGACAAGTAAATTACACTGTGGGAGGAAAGATTTTACAGGGCCAGCCTCTCAGCTAGAACGGTTGTGGGGAAGTTCTGGTGACCATTATACCTCCTTGCCAATGTCATCTGAACTGAGTCTTGGCAGACAATTTGCAACAGCTGTGGAAATTACTGCAGATCTTTAAGAATGTGTTTTTAGATGCTTCTAAAGGTGCATGCATGCGCCTACACCCATACACACTTCGGCACTTTCAGTGCTACTACTAGTGTGAATTCAAGAAAGAAACAGTGTCAAGACTAGGGACATGGATGAACCTGGAAACCATCATTCTCAGCAAACTGACACAAGAGCAGAAAATCAAACACCGCATGTTCTCACTCATAGGCGGGTGTTGAACAATGAGAACACATGGACACAGGGAGGGGAGCACTACACACTGGGGTCTGTTGGGGGGAATTGGGGGAGGGATGGGGGGTGGGGAGTTGGGGAGAGATAGCATGGGGAGAAATGCCAGATATAGATGAGGGGAAGGAAGGCAGCAAACCACACTGCCATGTGTGTACCTATGCAACAATCTTGCATGTTCTTCACATGTACCCCCCAAACCTAAAATGCAATAAAATAAAAATAAAAAAAGACATCGTAATGATCCTTAGGCTGTCAATTGCTACTCTATTCTAGAGACTTACTAGCTCAGCCCATTTGAGAGCGACAGCGGGACAGGAAAGCAAGAAAGGGGTGCCGGGGTGTTCCGGAAACCCAGCCATTGACCGCGGGACCTTCTGGTGTGATTGGCTGTGCACAGGTCTCGCGTGGTATCGCTCATTCAGTAGCTCCCTGCTATGCTATGGCAACATGCCCCACACAGGGCTGGTATCTGGTTCCAGGGAGCTGAGTGAGGTTTGCTTCCTGCTCCTCCTCTCCCATCCTCCTTGTTCTGTTCAGGCCCTTCAAGCAACTGTTTAGCTGGCATTTGCTCACCCTCTCCCTGGACCAACTTCACTATTTTGTTCGAGCTCTCAGATGAAAAACTTGACTGTAATCTGACACACTAACCATTTTTAGCAATTTTACACTGATTGCCCAAGAATGAGCTACTTTGGTCTCTCTCTGGAGTTTAGTATAGTCTTTTATACATATAAATTGTGTGTGTGTGTGTGTGTGTGTGTGTGTGTGTGACTGTATACACAGGCACACACAGTGAAAGGCATAGATCTTAAGTGCCCCATGTAATCAGTTTCAAGGGCTGATCCTCAAGACCTAGAGTGTTCCAGTCACCCTTGGAAGCTCCCTGGTGCCCTTTCAGGGTCAAGGAAGAGCCTCCCCATCTCCAAAGGTCCGTTTTGCCGGTCCAGGAACTTCATAACTGCAGGATCATACGGTCTGCTCCCTTTTGTGTGGGGCTCCTTTATTCAGCATGATGTTGAGACCTGTCCTTGCCCTGCGTGTGTCTGAGTTCATTTCTTTTAGTTGCTGAGTAGAATTCTACCACATGGACATATCACAGTTTGAAAATCCAGTCACCTATTAATAGACACCCAGGTCATTTCTAGTTTGGGGCTCTCTTGAAAAAAGCTGAAACATCTTTTAATTGGTCTCCCTGCAACTCCCACCGCACCCCTTTCTGCTTGCAATCTGTCCACAACACAGAAGTGAAAGTGATTGTTTAAACCGTTAGGTCCAATCATGCTACTGATATGGCTCCAATGACTGGAGGAACACCAGAGTGCCTGGTCTCACACCAATCGGATTATTGATACGGGCACATGTGGAGTGGTTTTAAGGAGTGAAAACTTTAATGGGCAAGAAAGAAGGAAGAAGAAACCAGCTCCCTTGTACAGACACAGCGGGGCGGGATTTGGACAAAGAGAAAAAGCCCCGTGTGCAGCAGAAAAGTGGCTGCTTATATGTGGAAGCTAGACGAGGTGGTGCCTGATTTCGTAGGGCTTAGGGGATTGGTTCGACCAGGCATGTCACTTACATAGCTGATGAAAAACCTGACCCTCCCACCCTAGCCTCTTTTTTAAAATTTATTTAACTTTAGGTGCATATTATATCTAGCATTTCTCCCCATGTTATCCCTCCCTACTCTCCCCTCCCTCCCCACTCCCCGCTGTCTCTCCCCTACCCCCGCCAACTGCCCCAAGTGTGTGATGTTCCTCTCCCTGAGTCCACGTGTTCTCATTGTTCAACACCCACCTGTGACTGAGAACATGTAGTGTTTAGCTTTCTGTTCTTGTGTCAGTTTGCTGAGAATGATGGTTTCCAGATTCATCCAAGTCCATACAAAGGACATGAACTCATCATTTTTTATGGCTGTACAGTATTTCGTGGTGTATATGTACCACATTTTCTTTGTCCAGTCTATCGTTGATGGGCATTTGAGTTGGTTCCTGGTCTTTGCTATTGTACACAGGGCTGCAATGAACATATGTGTGCATGTGTCTTCCTAGTAGAACAAGTTTTAGTTCTTTGGTTATATACCCAGTAATGGGATTGCTGGGCCAAATGGAATTTCTATTTCTAGATCCTTGAAAAATTGCCACACTGTCTTCCAAAATGGTTGAACTAATTTACAGTCCCACCAACAGTGTAAGAGTGTTCCTATTTCTCCACATCCTCTCCAGCATCTGTTGTCTCCAGATTTTTTAACGATCACCATTCTCACTGGCGTGAGATGATATCTCAATGTGGCTTCAATTTGCATTTCTCTAATGACCAGTGATGATGAGCATTTTTTCATATGTTTGTTGGCCTCATATATGTCTTCTTTTGAAAAGTGTCTGTTCATATCCTTCGACCACTTTTGAATGGGCTTGTTTGTTTTTTTCTTGTATATCTGTTTTAGTTATTTGTAGATTCTGGTTATTAGCCCTTTGTCAGATGGGTAGATTGCAAAAACTTTTTCCTATTTTGTTTGTTGCCGATTTGCTCTAATGATGGTTTCTTTTACTGTACAGAAGTTCTGAATTTTAATTAGATCCCATTTGTCTAGCTTGGCTTTTATTGCCATTGCTTTTAGTGTTTTAGTCATGAAGTCCTTGCCTATGCCTGTGTCCTGGATGGTTTTGCCTACGCTTTCTTCTAGTGTTTTTATGGTGTTAGGTTTTATGTTTAAATCTTTAATCCATCTGGAGTTAATTTTAGGTGACAGGTAGGGGTCCAGTTTCTGCTTTCTGCATATTGCTAGCCAGTTTTTTCAACACCTTTTATTAAACATGGAGTTCTTTCCCTATTGCTTCTTTTTGCCAGGTTTGTCGAAGATCAGATGGTTGTAGATGCATGGTGTTTCTTGTGGGGCCTCTGTTCTGCTCCATTGGTCTATGTTTCTGTTTTGGTACCAGTACCATGCTGTTTTGATTACTGTAGCCTTGTAGTATAGTTTGAAGTCTGGCAGTGTGATGCCTCTGGCTTTGTTCTTTTTGCTTAGGATTGTCTTGGCTGTGAATTCTATCAGATGTACAAAGAGGAGCTCATTCCATTTCTTCTGAAACTGTATCAAACAATACAAAAGGAGGGACTCCTCCCTAACTCATTTTATGAGACCAACATCATCCTGATACCAAAACCAGGCAGAGACTCCACTAAAAGAGAAAACTTCAGGCCAATATCCATGATGAACATCGATGCAAAAATCTTCAGTAAAATACTGGCAAATACATTGCCAGCACATCAAGAAGCTTATCCATCACGATCAAGTAGGCTTCATCCCAGGGATACACAAATCCATAAATGTAATCCATCGCATAAATGGAACCAAAGACAAAAACCACATGATTATCTCAATAGATGCAGAAAAGGCCTTCAACAAACTTCAACAGCCCTTCATGCTAAAAACTCTCAATAAACTAGGTATTGACAGCACATATCATACAATGATAAAAGCCATGTATGACAAACCTACAGCCAATATCATACCGAGTGGGCAAAAGCTGGAAGAATTCCCTTTGAAATCAGATGCTGGACAAGGATGCCCTCTCTCACAGCTCCTATTCAATATAATATTGTAAGTTCTAGCCAGAGCAGTCAGGCAAAAAAAAAAAAAAAAAAAAAAAAAAAAGAAATAAAGGGTATTCACCCTAGCCTTTTAATGTGCAGATGCAGGGTGCCATGATGTTCTGCACGAGGTGATTTGTGGGGGTGGCCACGTTCCCAGGCATCTGTTGGGGCAAAGGCGAGCAGAAAGGTGGACCTGGTTTCTCACGTCCTGTATTTGCATGTCAGAGCTTGCCACCAGCCTGCCCCTTCAAGTGGCCTTTTCCTTTAGAAGAGAGATGGTTTGGGGGTTGTTTTTTAATCACAGGAAAATTTCCACTGGGAACCTTTATCCTTACTATCTGCCTAAAAATTATTTTTTAAATTTTATATATATATATATATATATATATATATATATATATATATATATATTTTCTTAATAACTCCTGTGTCACTACACCACTACTCAGAATTCCCCAGTGCTTTCTTGCCTAACTGAGGCGAGCAAAGCTCCAGTCCGTGTCGTGGACAGCAGGTCCTTACGTGGTCCCACCTCACT